>NC_056465.1:31917445-32557445 GCF_008729295.1 Plectropomus leopardus
AAATGTACTTATTTCATTCTCAGCCATCCATCCTCCTCAATTATTGTCATACTTACAATATTCCACAATAGAAAACAGTTCATCTTACAGTGGAGTATTTGACAGCAGAATCTCCCTGTAATGAGGGCTGCTCACACCAGTTTTTAGTGCCTTGCTGCTGTTACATTCACAGACACTTCACAGTCTGATAGTGGTGTGTGTGTTGCCTTGTCTTAATTCTTGTTTGATTAGATGTGTATGGTTAATACTGGGGCAGAAATTGGGAATATTTAAGTTTTAAGGATTTTATGAGCATTCACTTTGTGCTAATCCTTTTTGGAATTTAAATACTATTTACTGAATATGTCCGATGAGCATTCTGGTGTTGTTTTTCTTGCTTATTTTTATTTGGCATGTTCGAAATAAGGATCTAAACCAAAGATTTTGTCATGGATTGCTGTAATTTTATTATGTGTTGGTCTGTTCCAAACACACAACATCTATTGCACGTCTAGTCTAGGAAAAAGATCTCTCCTCAGTTGCTCTTTCTGAGGTCTCTTCCAATTTTTTTCTCCGTTAAAGGGGTTTTTAGATGGAGATTTTCCTTATCTGCTGTGAGCTTCCAAGAACAGAGGGTGTTGTATGTTGGGAAGTCCTCTTAGGCAAATTGTGATGTGTGATATTGGGCGTGATGTGTGATATTGGGCTTGATGTGGAAAAAGTATTTAATAGAGAAGTATCTGATTGTCATCATGTGTATATATACTAATAATTGTGTGACTGCATGGTTTATCTATGGTCATGGTTTGGTATTTTTGGAGGCTTCAGAGTCCTTCACTGTCTGCTGCAGGCATGTGAGGAGGCTCCAAAGTGTCTGAAGGTTAAGATGCTGTTAGACCAAGATTGTGTTGTTCAGACTTCACTGTGGATGCTCACAATAGTCTTCTCTTTGTCTCTCAGAAATAGATGAGCTTTTTACTAGTAGGTTAAAAAAATTCTAAGCTTTTTCTCCTAAACTCCTCCCTTGGGAGAATAAGGAGCAAAAGAATAAATTAGCAGGAGTTATTTTGCTGTGCTTACAGGTTTCTCAGAAGTGGGGAAAGTCTGAGAACAGATAAAATACACAGAGTTATGACCTTTTCAAGTTACCTTTTGGATCTTGCTTGTATGTCAGGAGCTGGTTATTTCTGACATAAATATGTTGTTGCAGTAAGAGAGGAAGAAGAGTATTATAAGATCTAAAATTACGATACAGTCGAGACAAGGGTGAAGGCTATCTCTCAGGAATTGAATTTCACAAGAATGAGAAAAATGTCCAAATCTCATATTGATGTTAAATTGAGTTCAGGAGACATAAGCTGGACAAACAAGAGATCAGTGTTGATTTTTCTTTTCTTCTGGGTAGACACCGCTGCATGGTGTGTGAAATTCGCAGGGTGAATAATTGTTCTGCTACTTTAAATATTTGGTGTGTCTTTGGACATATAAGTGCTTCACCAAGAGCTTCTTGAATCTAATGTGTGTTGTCATTAAACTTAATCAAGTTTTTTTACATATCAGGGCTTTAAAAATAAAATTTAATTGAACTGAGATGAATTTAGAAAAAAAAAATACTGCAAGAAAAGAACTTGACCGTTGACAATTAGGGGAACGTTAATCCCACAGAGCACCGTGGAAAGTTTTTTTTTTTGTTTTTTTTTTTGTTTTTTTTTTAAGACCATGGAAAGTAGGCCAATCTCTATATTTAGCTGTTTATTGTATGTGTGGCACATTGGGGAGCAATGTCCTGAGGGGAGTCTGTAGTTAACAAATATTATAACAATGACTATTTTGTTTAACTCAGGCTTCAACATCTGTTTTTTTTTTGTTGTTGTTTTGTTTTGGGGGTTTTTTTTACCACAGATTTATATTTAACGATAAAATAGAGTTCCACATGACGAACACCTGTAAGAATTAAATCTATAACTCTCTATCCATAACTACGGGGAAATACTAATAAAAAACTAATAAAAGAGATCAAAAGTTGAGAGAAATGCTGATTTTTCTGATTAGTAAATGTTGCAGAAGAAGACAGACTGAATGTTTCTTGTGCTGTATCAGTAGAGCTGCAGCTGTATCGGCTCACTGCAAGGTTTAAAACCATCTCCACTATGATCCATTTTAAAATGCCCCTCAGCACTCAAAATAGTTATCTGTATATAGTGCAGCTGAGTATTTGGACATGTTTGCTCCACACCACACAGAGGGCATATCATGGCCATTCTTTGAAACAAAGCAAGAGTCAGATGCGCTTTGTTGACTTTGTAGAGTTTATTTCTGACTGTCGGCTAAATGAAAAGAGTATATTTTCCCCCACTTAAGCCCGAGGCTCTAACAGAGTGCCACTATAGCCCACTGTCACTGATCACATGAATGGAAGGGTGTCATCCCCAGGCCAAGGCCAAAAGTGGAAAAGCACATGACCACTACAATGGGTCAATAGCATGCAAGTGTACATGCATCCATACAGACAAGCCAACACACCAAAGCAAACACGCACACAGTCTCAGAAGACACTAAGATACAAAAACAAGCCCTTACATGTTAAAAAAAACAAACCACACATGATTGTTCTGAGTAAACATTGTTCTATCTGTCTCAAATCTTCCAGGAAGCAGCAAGGCAATGTTCTAGACTGAAACCTCTACCATGAAGAGACGGAACAAGGGTAAAGTGGAAAAAAATAATAGGAAAACGAAAACAGTCATAGGTCTGTGCAGAATTTCCAAGATGCCTGTGTGTGTTTGGGAGGAGAGGGAGGGGTTAGGGGGTCATACAGACACCATGGGTGTTGCTGCTTTGTAGAAGTTTGGAAGTGACACGGACAATCTGATGGTTCTAATACATTTAGCTCAGGGGCAGACGGCTAGTGAGCGTACTGGAGAAGATTTTTCTGATAGAGCAAATTCCATGAAAGCATGTCAGTTTTGCACCAACTGACCCTGCATGTACAGAATAGAGGAAATACTGTAATGTGAGGCAGGCTGCGTACATGTGGCTGGAGTGGTGTACGCAGCAGTAGAACTGAATAGCTGGGTGTCTGGTGTCCTCAACAATCACCATCATAGTCCATGACCAAGTGGTGGTGCTTTTCAAACCTGAACTGTCAAAGACTCTCTTTTCAAATGAAGTCCGCTCTCATGGATAATTAACATTAGGCTGATATGTACAGTTATTTATGCTTTGGCTGTAGATGCTTTGGCTGAATTGATTTGTATGGCCCCATCAGCTAAGTTTATGGATCAATTTAGGAAATATATGATAAAGGAATCCTGTGTGATTTATGAGGTAGAAAAAGTAAGTAAGTAAGTAAGTAAGTAGGTTTCTGTTACAGATTTGAGCAAAACTTAAGCTATTTTTTCGAAATGTTGTCAGAACATGATATCATTCAAAGATGCATGGCGATGGATGTTCAAAACATTAGCGGGTTTATTTCTGTTGCAACCACTGCACTAGACATCATTATTTCCAATCAAAGGCAATGTAGGCGTCTTATCTGAGCAATAATGGAAAGACAAGCACTTTATACGCGGGAGCGACCATGTCTGAGGGATTTCTGGGAGGTGATAGTCCACGATTTCACAGAGGAATTGTGGATTTAAAACTTCAGGATGATCCGCTTAACTGAGTTTTGCGATGCAATAACCACTTTTGTAGCACCTGCTGCATCACGCCCGAGGGACCCATTTCCGACCAACAAGTCCATAGCATCATGTGAAATAGCACCTCATGCAAGTGTTAAAACTTTATCAGATAACTGAGAGTTTGTTCGAAGTAGACATGTTTCCATTAGGTGTATTTTATATTCACAGTTTCAATTTGCGCAATTTGAGCCTTAATGGAAACCCACCAAGTGATTATATGAGGTCACTGGTTGTTGACCTTTGGCCCTGAATCAACAGGGGACTCATCGGAGACAGAGAAAGTGCCTGTTATTTGGCATAAGCAGCATAACCTCTTATGAGCCCATTTAACTTAAAGCTCTGACACTTATCTTGTAAAAAAAAAAAAAAAAAAAAAAAAAAATGAAAGAAAGATAAGAGACAAAATAAAAGACTGTATGGGAGCAATTTTAGTTTTATTTTCATTTCTGGATCTTTCTTGAACTCCCAGACTCAATATAAGAGATGAAAGCTTGAAAGCTGAACAAAAATTTTGTGACTTGTGGTCCATTTTGGTCTGAAAACACACATTAAGAAAAATGCATTAATACAGTATTCACAGTTATTTAACACTGGCATTGTCATTGCCATTACCATATATATATTTTCAACAATAAAAAAGTGCACTACACAAATAAACACTATAAAATGTAGTTTTTATTATTATTTGTAATTTCCAAGGAAATATGAACTTTTAGAAATACCGGCCAACAAACATGTTATTGATTTTAACAAAATTGACGCGGATTTCTGTTCCCACTATGGCATTTAATGTCATCCAGCCATGTGCTCCCCTGCGACATGACTTTAAGTATGGTCACCAGGTTTACACGCTCTTAAAAATAAAAACTGAGTTTGAACTTTGCACAGTGTAATGAAAATTATAGTAACCCCAAGGGAAAAAAAATGCTTTTTATAAAAAAAAAAAAACACACATAAAATACCATTGCATCTCACAACACATTTCATCAAAATGGGTATTTATGTATTAGTTGCATTTGGATTTCGCATTAGATCAGAATTAAAATTTACAATTAATCACGGTTAAATGTCCAAAATCAGCTCAGGGATAAAGGAAATGCAGCAAAATAATAATAATTAAAAAAAAAAATACATAAAAGGAAACTTTTATACAATAAAAATATTGACTGAACCATTTTTTTTATTTTTTGTATATTTCTTTTGGGGTCAAGTATGTGTGACAAAAATAAAAAAAAAAATAATAATGTGCTTGTTTTCTTATGCCCAATAGGGAAACAAAAATAACTATATTTTAAGAGTCCCCCATGTTCTAAGGAGACAAGATGTGACTGAATTCCAAATGGTTTGGTTGCTTAAAAAATAAATAAAGGAAGTCTTAAAAGTGCTGTTTGGAGCCCTGTTCTGCTTGAGCCTCTAGCGTCTCATATGATTTCTGAAAGCAAACTTTCTTCACAGTCATGAGTTAGCATGTTTTTCTGGCTTGCAGCAAGAACTACAACAAGGCCTGTGTCATTGCAACTATAAATTGGAGATCAGTCGGTTTTTGGTCCTTCTAAAGCATATACAGTATGTGTGTTTGTTTGTGTGTTAGGATATTATCCTAAAAGTACTGTTTATGTAATATGGCCATTGTTAATTTTCCAGTCATTGTGTGACAAATCAATGGCAGTATCTGTTTCAGAGATGGTATTTTAATCTGGATGTGATGCCCCCTGTTAAACAAAAAGCCTGGGAGGCACATGCCGGCCCCTCGGAGAAAAAGCTGGAAATAGGACACCGGCCTTGAGGACACGGCCAAGAGACAAATCTCTTTTACAGCGGCTCTGTCTAAACCCTGGACTACTCCTGGACCTGCTCTCCCAGAGGAGAGTAGGATGGAGACCGCACTGATGGCAATAAGGCGTCGAGTTTCACAAAGGAGACTGATGTTACATATCAAACAAACCAAAGAGATGGCTAATCTAATTGTCTCACACTCACTCGGACAGCCAAATATATCAAAATCAGATTCCCTCTCACTCTTGTAAAGTAAAACATGTTGCAATCAAATTTCCCCCAATCTCTCTCCTGACTTATGATCTGGTACGGTCTCACCCAGTCTTTCCATTCTGTTAAAAGAGATCTTTATTTGTTATTTTAAATCACATTTAGTGTTGCTCCTCAAAGCATTCAGTAGATGCACCACTTGTACTTTGTTTGCAATATATTTGCTGCTGAGACCTCTGTTTGCAACTCAAAGAAATGAATTGTTCCTGTGTAAAGGCAGGGTCAACCAGAATCCAATCATATGATTTGTTGCACATATCTGTGTGCTAACTTGCCCAACAGTAGTTTTTTGTATTCCAGGTTCGATTGAGTGCACCCCCTTTGACACTTTTTGACAGAGGCCCAAACCCTGCAGGGCACCAACTGTCCTAGGCACTGCGGTGAATTAGCCTGAAAAATGAAGGCAAAAGCGTGAAGTGTATCGCCAGCAGTCCAAATCACTTTATAAATAAACAAGTGTTGACACAATAATGTGTGGCTTTGTCTCCCCCCCCCCCCCAGCAAGATCTTATCTTATGCACATTTGTTAAGTTGTTAGGGTGGTTTGCTTTGCTTTAACTGGATGATAGTTTATGTGTCAAAGCCAGAGCCATGGGGTCAGCATCTGGTGGGACCAAATCTGTCTGGAGGTCCTCCCCCAAACAGAAATAAAAAAACTGAAAAAAAAAACTCTCTGTTATGTTATCTTATTTATCATGAGCAAGTACAGCTATACAGTATACAATATGAATATGCAATACATAAAAGATCCTACTGTTTACACACATTACACATGGAGGGCAGCATAAATTATTGACAATTTATCATTCATGTCACATTCTAGTTTTTCATTTTTTATTCGTGTGAAAGCAATGAAATATACAGACAGTGTCTGACTTGGTTCCCACTGCACTTGAGCAAAGGCTACTAGATTGGTGTGTTTTGGTGTCAGCATAGGTTTTCCCACACACTTTGGTCCAGATAGATATATATTGAAAGCTTTCAGATCAATTGCTGCTAAAGACATTTATGGTCCTCAGAGGATCCATTCTAATGACTTTGATGATCATGTTTTTTTTTTCTTTCTTTCGACAGAGCCTGGAGTTTTCACCTGTTTTGTAATATATCAACATCTGCTAAAGGAATTATATTGAAATTTTGGACAGACATTCGTGTTTCCAAGATGATGCATCTTTATGACTTTGGTGATTTCATGACTTTTCTATTAGTGCCACCATGTCATTTCGAGTCAAATGTCTTCAAGGCTCATTAGGTCAAAATTATGAATTTGTCCAGTCTTAAGTTTATGACCAAATACCTAAAAACAACAACAACAACAAAAAAACCTGATACAATTCCCATTAGCCTCAGCTGTACTTTGTCTTTTATGCTTATACATAAATAAATTCTCATAAAGTATTTTACTCTGGAATAAACTTCCTTAAATGCAATTGTTTGTGTTTTAGTGTCAGTCTGTCTGACACGTTGGTCCAGACTGAAATATATATTAACAACTAAAAGATGGATTGCTGTTAAAGAAATTTATGGTCCCCAGAGGATGAATTATTAAAACTTGATGTTTCCCTGTCTTCTTATTTTGTTAAATTTCTCAATGCTGGGACTGTTGTGAAATTTTGAATAGAAAATCGTGGTTCCAAGAAGATGAATCTTACTGACTTTGGTATTCTCCCAAGTTTCCCATTAACGCCGATGACATTTGTGCTCTTGCATTTATTGTCTTAACTATTAAATCATCAGGTCAAAATTTCATTTTTCCAATACTTTGGTTTATGACCAAGCACCTAAAAAAACAAAAGAACAACCATAACATTTCCATTAGCATGAGCTGTCTTTCATACTGATAAAATTCTCATCAGATATGTTACTCTGGAATACATTTCCATAAATGCAACCGATCTGCAAAAGCTACAGTTATTTTATTGCTGTAAGTTCATTGCAATACTTTGCATGCATATCTCACAGTGATATTATGAGATAATGTTTCGTCCACCCTGGTGCACACTGCAGGGGACTTCATTTTTCTCGAGAACAAAGCCTCCCATGGAGCCATTCTGGGCTAAGGTTCACTTTAAATTAAAATAATAATTAAGAATTATCATTCTGACATATTTAGACGTAATGTGAGCCTTTTGTGGAAAATTATTTGTTCCATTCGAAAGCCCCTGCTGGCAGACTGCAGTTCACATCTGACTTTGACAGACTCTCGCAATTATTTCACTGAACCCCAAATGTGAGGGTTAATACTTTTCATTTCTTGGCCCAGGTGCAATTATATCATAAAGATGTTTTGTTTTTTCTTAAACTGTTCCCTGTAGCTCCAGCAGTTAATTTCTGCTGCAAGAAAAACCTTCAACTGTTGGTTCTTCTTAGCACGCTGATATGTTTACCAGTAGCCTCCAGCACACCACTACCAGCTATCATAACTTGTCAATCCAGAACAAGCTCCTCTGCAAGCTCCCCAGGGGTTGTAAGCTGCAGCTGCAGTTTGGAGTAGATATTGACCCTGCTTTGTAGTAGCACCGGTCTGCCTTAGGGGTTTCAACACTTTGAACAAACAGAAGAGAAAAAGGGGACACCAGTAAAACATGACTGGATTGGAAAGACAAATAAGGTTAGAGTTGTTGTTGTTAAGCTGTGTAACTGTGCCGATGTGGGTAAAATAATACTATAGGAGTGATGAAATGCATCACGATACAAATATTTGTCTTCTTAACAGAGTGGTTATGTGGTTAGTGAGGTATTTCTTTATGCTGCCAGGTAAAGCTGTGCTTAACAAGCATATCACCAAACAGTCTTTATAGATTTAAGCTCGAGGAAGGTTATGTGGTGGTTCAGATGAAGAACAGGTGTGCATGCGGCCTGATGGATCATAAAGTTGTACTTTCCTCACGACACACCCGCTTCAGGACACACACCCTCTGAGCTTGTTGTGATCAGGATTAAAGCTGGTGTGAAGGCCCTCCCCAGTCTGCAGGCTCCCATCATTAGTTGCACCTCTACATCATGCTGACCCTCCTCTTCTCCCACTTTAACTCCCACCCCGCAGCCGCTCAGCATTATCTGCATCCTACCTCCCTCTAGTGGGACAAAATGATAATGACAAGTTACTCTCAGTGCTGTGAGCAAATGCAGTGGAGCTTATTTGGGGATTTTCAGAAGCTTAAATTAATTTTAGACTTCAGCTACACAGACCACCACCAAAGCAGCGACACTGAGAAAACTGGGCAGCATGTTTTATGATTTAATGAGTGTTTGCTGTCTTTTGGCAAAGCATTTGGCAGCCTGATGGTGAAGTTGTTGCCCTCTAATGGCTATCTGTCTGACTGCATTTATCACATTTTGACAGCTTACTTTACTCCATGTAGTGACATAATATTTATATTTGATATAATATCCACATTTCTATTATGTTTTTGGGCTGTCCACGAGTATGTACATATGTCCCATTGTTGTGAATGTGATATTTCAAGAATTCCATATGGGAATTTCTTCAAATTTGGGAGAAACAACCACTTGACTTCAACAATAAACTGATGGTAATTTGGTGGTCAAATGTGGCTGTGATCTTCTGCATCCATTTCATTCTCATGAAAGTGATATCTCACAAACACCTTTAGTTAATTTCCTCAAACTTGGCTCAAACATCCACCTGGACTCAACAATTAAGTGATTTGATTTTGGTGGGCAAAGGTCATGGTCATTATGATGTCAAAAACATATTTTTGGCCATAACTTAGGAATTCATACACTATTTATGATAACATTTCACACAAATATCCAAAACTTGTAAGGTCAGCTTCACTGTAACATCATAATGTTCTGCAAAAACACTTTTCTGACCATCATCATACACCATGACTCAGGAACAGAAAGGGGGACATTTGTCCAGATACTGAATTGCTGACACAAATCTTGCCCACCTTAAAACTGTGCTGAATGTACAGATCTCCTTGTTTTAGAATTTGTGACTTCTATCAGCAATATTTATATTATTTTAAGCACTGTATACAATCAGGGTGACATATGAGTCAGTGCAAACTGCAATTGTAACTCCACTGCTTTGCACCGGCACACAAGGATACTAATTCTGTGTCTTTTGTGTGTGTGTTTTGTTGTGTTTATTTTTTCCCCCTTTCCCACAATTGATAATCTCAAGACCCCCCTTTTTAACCTGGTGACCCTCTGAAGAGGACTAATCCATTGGTTAAGAATCACAAGTACCATTTGACTTTTTACAGTGACTTTTGCCTGTAATTTAGTATTTTCCATTTTTGTATTGGTACTTTTACTTCAGTAAATGATCTGTGTATTCCCTCTGCTGGTCCTTTGTGTGTGTCACTGCTGTTATGTATGATAATGCCCTTATCTACAGAAGGCATTTCTTTTTGCAGTCTTGTTTTATTCATACTGATGTTATTTACCAATATGTTATGTTGCAACATATATAAAATGAGTCTCATTATTCTTGTCCAGGAATGCTGCATCTTCTATTGCATCCTTGCATCTTTATAATTAATTTTCCCCCAGTACATGCACCTCATATATCCTTTTTTATTACTAGTGTTACTTCTGTTTGTTTGAGTAATCCTTTAAAATCCCAGACTTGAAAAAAACACCCCCCATTTACATTATAAATCATTTATTGAAATATAAATCATCTGAATGTACACGTTGTAACATAATGAAACATAGTATTAAATCATCATATTGGGTGTGATTACCTATAATTACAGATACTGTACCGTCGACAACACATCACTCACCTGCGGCACAAACATTCGCATCCACACAGCTTTAGACATCAAAAGCCAAAAGAACTTTCTGTTTTTTTTCATTTCTTTTCTTTTTCTGCAAAACAAACAAATGGAGACAAAAATAGGAAAGTGCAACAACTGATTGCAGATTATATCACAGTCAACAGGAAGAGGCAGAGGCAGTGGCACAGCTGGTACAGTAGCTGGAAGATACGGAGGATTACAAAGAGTCTACACATAACTGATGTATAACATCAGATCGACATGAATCTCTAGTCCATCTAGTGTCTTAGTATAACTAGAACCTGCTAATAGACAATGGATATTATATGAGACTGGAGGACACATATAGCTGTTCTCCTTTTTCCAATACTGCCATTTCTACTGACAAGATGAACTTGGTTTCATTTTAATCCCTTTTATTTTTCCATTTTTGCAGTAGATAAATTGATTACTATCCATATCATACATAAAATATGAATATTTCTAATCCACAAATATTGTCATTGACTATATGCTGTCCACTATATTGGCACATTTTGAGGAAAAATTGCTGTTTTCTTTGTTGTAACTTATTTGGCTCCACGGGGGCGAATGAGGGTGCAGAGGCTTAATATGTGCTTACATAAAATATCGTTATCCCAATAAGTCTCTCTTATAAAACAACTCTGGAGCTATTTACAATACAATCACACTTCGTTTTGTTTTTCAAAGCCCGTTTGTCACACATGACTTCAGGGATGACATTTGAGAACTTCATGTTGTATTAGGGCAACTCATAAGCTCTACTCTCATAACCATTCAAACAGCTATGGTCGACATCTACTCGGTATTCACAAATAATACATGTATACAAAATGAAGATGTACAAAAATAAATTTGAATTACCGCATGTATTTCGACACTGAAAACACTACATGGTCATATACAAAACAGATTTTGTGCTTTCATATCTGAGTATTGCGACTGATTGTGCCAGCATCAGGTGCTTCTCTTGCAGCAGGTGATTGTGGAGTGAGTTTACCTGCCAATGTTGTTGCTAGTATCGGACTCGTTTAGTTTAGTGCATCTGTAGTGGTTTAATATATAATGTGAATGATACTCCGTGGTGTTCATTTAGAGTTGCTGACCGACTTGTTGAATTCATCCCTTCTTGCTTATATTGCTGTTTAAAGAATGCCCGATAAAATAAAGCTCTGCAAATTAAAAAGATCTTTTTTAGGTCCGACACAGGCTCGGTGGTTCTTTGAGTCCTTGTTGTCACCTTTTCATTGATGCTCACTCACTCCTCCAGCCCAACAGGGGGCAGTGTCCAGGGAGAAGTAAAGGGCGTACCGCACTGTCACCACAGACTCATTCAGACAGTAAAGTGGTTTTGTTCTGTCCTCTGAACGGGCGGTCAAAGAGGAGGAATGGAGGGGTGACAGCCAGAGTCTTTGGTTGATTTACAAGTTTGTCTCTAGTTTTCCCATGTCCTTACACCCCCTATTTTTCCCTGCTTCTGCTCTAAGGGGTTGGTAGTTGTCACAGGAAGCTGTCCTCCCCCAGGTCGCTACAGTCCAGACACATCTCATCCAGCAGCGTGATGTCCTCCAGAGTCTCGCCCTCACGCTTCGCGTAAGTGGAGCTGCTGGAGCCCGTCTCAATGGCGCTCTCCTCGGATGTCTGAGAGCTGCAGGGGACACGAATAACGCATTAGTGTCATCTGTGGTCCTCAAAGACCAGTGATTCCTAACTTTTTTTTTCTTAGGAGACCCCTTTTCTATTATCGAATGAAGTGACAACCCTGACTCAGTGACATATTATAAGGACAGGAGTATAGCACCAAATTCTGGTCCCTATGCATAAGCAGTCTGTGACTAAACCATTTTGTGCCTTTAAGAGGTGAGACGGGCCCCAGAGAAATTCCTATATGATTTTATACGTAGTTCAGTCTGTCAGCTCATTGATTCAGCCAGTATATTTAGTTCTAGCACTACTTACTTAGAAATAAAACCTTGCAAACAAAACCAAACTTTTCTTCAAGGCTTTTCGACAGCCCTGCTCCCACTGGGGTCCTGGCTAGTTAGTCCCACTTCTCCCCTCACTCCAGCACCCCTGTTTATGGATGTTTTGGAGACAAATGTTTGCTTTCATTTACCCGTGTCTGTTCCTCTTTCCATATTCATCGTCAGATATGGGGTCCAGGTCGGGGAGGGGGATGATGTAGCCGCTGTCGGAGCTCAGCCGCTGCTCGTCGAAGCCGCTCTCCCTGTCCTTCAGCTTGCCCTGGTTCTTGTAGGTGATGCCAATGTAGGCGTCGTCGTTTTCCATGCACACCCGAGTCACAGCGGGGTGGTCGCTCTTCAGGAACTCGTGGTTCACCCTCTCATAGTGCTGCACAAAACAGACAAATAAATCAGAATTAAATGCTTAAATTTAATACAGTGTACAAGTGTGAGCACAGAATTAATAAAGCTCTACAAAGTCACAGGAGAACTGTGGTACGAGTGTGATCGCTGGTTGTGTTGCCAGCTGGACGGTGCCATCTAAACTGAAAATCACACATCCCATCCAAGCTGAGGTGCTAAAACAAGATTTGGTTCCTGCTCTGCCCCACAGCCATTAAATCTCTGCAAAGGAGGCAGAGGTGAAGCTGTTTTGATGTGCCATGTGCGGTGTGGAGTTTAATGGGGTAATTAAGGTCGGGTGGTGGAGGCGAGAACTGGGGCTGCGTCATTACACAGTCTGAGGCCAGCCGCTCTGACATCCAGCTGCTGCATTTGCGCTCTAATCACTTGTAGGTTTTGGTTTCACAGAAACACAGAGAGCCCACAGTAACACTCCTAATGCGCTCTCAGAGGAAGCGGAAGGGGGTTTTAAATGAACAGCCTGCTACTTTAGGAGTGTGTTTAAATGATTTTCAACCTGTACTTTGCTCGGGGGCACAATTAAAAGCAAAAGCATGAGAGAGGACACTTTGACATTTAAAAATCAGCTGAAAAAATGACAAAAAAAAGAAGAACAGAATGTGCAAGTTCAAGCATGGGGTCAAGAATGAGAGGTGGTAAACTAAAAAGCAGGTGTTAAGACTCCAAAGAGGTCTGGGCACATGAGAGGTCACAAGGAGACTCACCCTCTTGTAGCTGGAAGGCAGCAAAGAAGATACAGTTTCACTCAGGCCCAGGAAAGACGGCCTCTTCTCTGGCTCGCTGTTCCAACACTTCATCATCATCTCATACCTGAAAAAAGTAAAAAAAAAAACAGGCAATGTTACCATAGAGAACAGTACGACCTGTCCTGTACTTTGTAATTTTGCTGTGACTCATGTCAGGCACTGTATATCACACTTCAGAAACAAACTGTTCTGAGTTTACAGCATTCCTCATCTGACAGCATGTTAGGTAATGTAATGCGCAGCAACAGTACAGTCATCATGGAAATTATCACGTACACGTCAGAAGGTGCGTGCTCCGGTTTGGACATCCTATATCCGCTCTTGATCTTGTTGTAGAAGCTTGAATCCACAACCATCCCCGGGTATGGGGTGCCACCTGCAGACCAAAACAGATTCTCATTAGATTATCATCCAACATCAGTCTAAAAGATTTATTTACTCTAATATGTTTGCAGAGGCTCACCTAAGGAGAAGATCTCCCAGAGTAGGATGCCATAGGACCAAACATCACTGAGAGTGGTGTACATGTTGTCAAAAATACTCTCTGGTGCCATCCACTTCACTGGCAGGAAAGTCTGTGTGATGACAGAGAGGAAATGTTCAATCACACTTGCAAAACCATGATGGAAAAGAATAAAAAGCTGTGTTTTAGTGCAGTATTTTTCACAAAGAGCTCCACCTGTGCTGTGTTCATGGATGGAAGAGACACAGAACGATACAAAGGGACATGCAAGCATTTAAAAAAAAAATCAAAACAAAAACCTGTCATCAGCTATCGCCACATACAGCTATCCCACATAATTCTGTGGGAAACACTGTAGTTCATGTAAAATGAGCTATTTTGATGAATTTTAAACTGATTAGTTCCTGCATATTTTGCATTATAGATGCATCAGAGTTATCCTGATATTTTTCGGAATTTTTATATACCATTCTCTGTCTGCCTTATGTATTTCTTAGACCTTTAATAATAGTCTAAACTTAAAAAATAGCCATTTATTTTAGATGTCTTCAAAAAAATATATTGAAATTGTAAGATTATGCCTACTGTTTTTGGGTTTTTTTGTAAGTTTTCTTACATCTCTAAGAATCAACGTCTTTTGATCCCCCGTGAAGCTTTAGTGACCCATAGTGAGGTTTGGGACCCCCAGGTTGCAAACCATGATTTAAGTGCATACAGTGATGAGCAGAGACTTACACTCCCTTTGGAGACATAGTTGTTGTCATGCATGATGTCTCGGGCCAGTCCGAAGTCACAGATCTTCACTATCTTGCCCTGAGAGAGGAGGACATTCCTGGCAGCGAGGTCCCGATGCACACACTGCAAAAAAAAAAAAAAAAAAAAAAAAAAAGTGAAAGAAGGGGATTTGGGGAGCTCATTGCTTCATCAAAATTTTTTTTTAATCCTCGGTTTCATCCACTCCCAACACATTTTGCTCCCACAGCTATCTATTTCTGTATGTATTTCATTTCAGCTGAGTTCACTTTTAATGCCGTTTCATATTGCTTTATAAAGCATGGTCTTTGTGTAAACATGCCAGTTGGAGGGATGGCTGTGACCACTGGATATTTAGGGATAATAACTATGAAGCAGAATGAATAGCTTCTGGCTGCAGTGTGTCCCTGCCCGGTAATTCTAGCCCTGGATGTGCGGCTACTATATTCAGCCCCTGGCCTCTCTCCTGAGTGGGCTCAGCAGCCTCCGTGAGACTGCTTATCACACAACTGCTGATTTCCTCAGTTCCCCTTTGGCCACCACTGCTGTCACCATATAGGAGCAAAATCCACAAGCAGCGGGTAGCAGGGGAATGTGAGGCTACAAGACCTATACGTGGCATGCAAACCCCAGCTGAAAGAATGTGGAAAAATTGGATAAAAATATACGTTTCGTTCATTTCTCTTTCCACTTTCAAATCTCATCCCAAAATGCATCTTTTAAAACC
Organism: Plectropomus leopardus; assembly: GCF_008729295.1. Lineage (NCBI taxonomy): Eukaryota > Metazoa > Chordata > Actinopteri > Perciformes > Serranidae > Plectropomus > Plectropomus leopardus. The sequence goes on from NC_056465.1 coordinate 31,933,008, forward strand.
TGCATATTATAACCTGTGTACCTTTGTACATAATGATTTTTTACATTGTTAATTTGTTTTGTTAATTTAACTGATCTGTTATTTTTTAACCCTGCATTATAAGGAGACCTTGAATGTTTTGAAAGGCAATTACAAAAAATATATATTATTATTATTATTTGCCCACATTGCGTTCACTGTGGACATAACTTACATTTTTGGAAGCCAGAAACTCCATGCCTTTGGCCACCTGGTAGGTAAAACTGAGCAGATCGGTGGTGCTGAGGCCCTCGTTCATGTCATCTGACAGCATGTCGTCCATCTCACCCTCTGAAAACACACAGAAAACACCATGAGTATATGTTCAACATGTATTGTAAATATAGTACTGGCTGCTCAAACCTGGCTTTTACTAATGGCAGGGAGAAACCAGGCATTATTATGCGTGTGCTACAATTATCCTCTCCATGTAATTACAGGGCTGTACCAGTCCTAAATTCTGACAAGGGTGTACCCCTTCACCAACACTGACTCAAACACAGCGCTGAAGCCAAACGCATCCACACCAATAACTCAGAGGGGAGAGTGGAAAGCAGGACACAGAGAGGAGGAACAAACTGTACGTTCGTACCTTTCTGAGAGGGTGGGTGGTCATAGTCAGACCTCTGGATGTCTGAGTACTTGGAGGCGTTGCTCATCTCCAGCATGGGGACATACTGAGTGTTGTCAGCCTGCTTCATGTCCATGTAGTCTCCTTTGCTCTCGAAGGACAGGATCACATAACTGTGTGCAAAGAAGAGGCTGTTAGCGATGAGGGAGGAATTGTTCAAGAACCATGGTGATAAAACATTGTGTTACACATCTTATCAGTGTTGGAATGTAACTATGTACATTTACTCAATCACTGTGCTTAAGTATAAATCTGAGGTACTTGTACTATATTTGATTATTTTCTTTTCATTCCACTTTATACTTTTACTCCACTACATTTCAGAGTAAAATATTGTATGTTTAATTCACTATGTGTATCTGACAACAAAGATTTTTCTTATAAAGTAAGAGTAATGAAATATAACATTTTGTTTAAAATTAAACTACCAAACAGTTTATACAAGTACAGCTGAAATGAACAGTCGAGTCATCGATTAGCTGATCAACAGAAAATTAATTGGCAAGTATTTTGATAAATATTTAAGTCATTTTCTTTACTATTCTCTATTCTTTTGGAATAGTTTTTTGGTGTGTCTTTAATTTCTTTCTGACTTAGGTACTTTGGCAAATATTTTTCTTTATTTTTTTGTAGTTTTGAATTTTGGGGTGTGTTTTTGTTTGTTTGTTTGTTTGTTTGTTTGTTTGTCTTGGGGGGGGGGGGTCTGAATAGTGTACTTTTACTTGTCATACTTTAAGTAGATTTTCCTGATTATACTTACTTACTTTTACTTAAGTAACATTTTCACTGCAGGATTTTTACTCTTAACAATGTGGTATTAGTACTTTTACTTAAGTAAAGGAACTGAATACTTCATCCATCACTGCATCTGATTCAGTCCCCACTTGTGTGTACGTCAGTGCCCTTAAATCCTCTCCCTCCCTCCATGTGGCTGGGGTTAGAGGAAGATGTGGTTGAGCCTAACATGGTAGCCAGGATTAAATCATGTTATGGTCAATTCGAGGTGTGGTCACTGTGAGTCATCCATCAACACAGATGAGCCAGAGAGGGCTGCTGTTTCACCCTGAATGTCTGGGTTGGAGAGAATTAACAGGTACCTCCGATACAATGAAATTAGGTTGAAAGCCGAGACCACTTCAGACTGTGATTTGATTAGGTGAAGACGCCAGACAATCTCCACAACCATGGAGAAAATGGCGATAGAGTTACCGATTAGGGGAAGGGGAGAATGTGAGTGTGCGTGAAGCAATTGTGCAAGTTGTTGGGCTGTAATATTTAGGAGTGGCAAAGGGGAATTGATGTAAAAAGTGCATTTAAATGTGTCCTTCGTTACATGTAAAAGGATAAAAATAAAACTTAAATGCATGTATTTAAGCGTATAAGGGATACCTCCTGCTGCTCTCATCTGCAGGGTTGATTCCAAAGATATCCAGCTCTTTTTTGCTCTTCTCTGGGTTCAGGCTGAGGAAGTTCTCCCTGTTCTTGTGCAGGTAGTTGACCAAGTCTCCGTAGAAGCAGTACTCAGTGATTATGTAGATGGGGCCTGGGAACAACACAGCAGATAAAGTCGTGCATCGGCGTCAGTCTGCAGGCTAATCTTATCAGAGGCTCGTAAAGGCTAAAAGCACAGTCACCAGGGCAAGCCTCCACTTTCCCATAAAAAGCCTATTAAAATACCACACCCACCGAGAGCTGAGACAGGGATGTCAATCATTTCTGGCTGTTAGAGCCATAAATGTGTACAAATGTCAAATCTGAATGAGTGTGTGTGCATGCAGGTTTTTGGCAGCATGGACGTGGGCGTTATTGTGTGTCTCTGGTGACAAAATTACAAGGGAGAGACAACAATGGTTAAACTAAGCTGTTACTATATATTATGTGTTTGCCTGTGAAGGATATGTGTGTCTTTACGTTTTGCAGTTTGTCTGTGTATTAATCACCTGACTTGGTGCACGCTCCCAGGAGGTTAACGATGTTGAGATGCGGCCCAAGATGAGTCATGATCTTCAGTTCAGACATCAGGGCCTGTTTCTCACTGGAGCGGGCTGTGGCTGGAAGACACCACAGAAACCATGATTATCATCGCACATAATCAAACCATCAAACAACAAAATGTTAACCCAAGACCTCTTTAATGTGAAGCCTATAATTGGTTGCTTTATCTTCTTGTAAAAAAGTGTATTTATTGTCCTGTAGATTCTTTAGTATTTTCCTTTCTATCACTTTTTCCACTTCTTTGTCATTGCCCCTATAAAAACAAAGTTCTGCATCAGCTGAATAGAATCAACTGTCTGAGTTGTTGCTACGTTGCATCTTGCAATGTTTTCAGAAACATTTTAAATTGTTTAGCAGGTCTCATATTTTATGCTACTCATTGAATTTATTATTGCAGTGTTTTATGGGCTCAATTATTTATGGCAGGAGTCTCAAAGACCCTGAACACCCCCAGTCTATGTCCTGTTTTGCAATTTAGCACTATTAAAGGTATCTCGAATTAGCTGTTAGCAATTCCTTTTTGCATTGTACTAATGCATGTACAGACAACTATCACTGGATTACTTTTAATTACAGCAAAAGAGTGCCCCAGGAAATAAGTTACCATTCAGCACTCCCGTTTTCCTTGTCTCAAAGTCAATGGGTTTTTTTGAATAGGTTTTTTGTTACAAGCCTGAAATAAGGTCTGTGGTTAACACAAGCTGAAGAGACACAAAATACGTCAGTAAATACCCCACTCGTGAACTTTGAAGCTTTTATGTGTCTTAAAAAAGACAGTTGTAAACAAGTGGCAAAATGAGACTGCAAAACGTCATCACATCAAGCCACGCTGGACAGCCTTGTTGTGGAAGTGACGTTAAGTCATGCGACTGTAGTGTAGTTTGTTTTTACCCTAACGTTAGCTTTTTACCTCTGGAGATTGCATCGGCCTACATAAGAATGTCATCTATAGCCTCCATGTCACTAATACAGCTTCTGCTGCTACTGAGGGACAAATCAGCTATACTATAGTATAGAGTTACAGTACAGGTTCCCTTTCACCTAACCAGTGCCCATAACTAGTGAGCTTTGCTAACATGAGGTAGCATCACGGCTTAAATGTCTTGTAAACTCACGTTTCAGCATCTTCACTGCCACCTTCATGACAGGCTGGGAGCGGCTGAGACCATAGGCAGTGCCTTCTACCACCTTTCCAAAGGCCCCAGAGCCCAAGATACGACCTGGAAAAACAAAACAAACAAAAACACACACACAGCAATTATCAACAAAGAAAAACAAAAGAACCTGCACAAACACATCCGTACACTCTGGATGCCTCTGCTTTCTCATCTATGACTCTTCCGGTGGCTGAATGTCCCCTTGATCACTGAGGCAAACCAATCCCCAGCCAGAAAACCCCTTCTGCCCGAGCCAGATAAGCTTATGACAGCCTCACTTCAAAGACGGAGTGAGACATCCTGACCGGAACATCCCTGCAGGGAGGCTGCAGAGCCACCGGGACAAGAATACGGCTTTAGCACATCGAAAATGAGAATCAGCTCACCGAGCACAAGCCTGTCACGGGGGAACTCCCATCTGGAGTCGTAGGGAAGCTGCATGGGATCCACATAGATGTACTCATGGCCGTCTGGGCTCACAGACTCGATAACCCTCCAGCGGATTTCATAACGTGGTTTCTGGAGGACAAAATACATTTAAGAACTAGTTAATTAACCTTTGTAATTTTGGCATTTGGGACCGTTTTAACATTCTCAGTTGTTTTTAAAAGCAATTTACTAGCCTTGCAAAGTCTGCCCACAAAATTTGTTTTATTCATAGCTCAGGAGACTTCAGAAGCATTGCTGTTTGGTGGATACTCAAAACAATTTGGCACAGTGCACATCTGCTATTCAAAATACATGACTTCTCATTAGCTGCCATAAACCACTAATATCATACATTTTAAGGCTGCAGTCTTAATCTAAATGCTTGATTTTGCAAGGAAAATATGCACTCCAAAAACAACTTTTCCCGAATGCATAAAAAAGGTGGAAGAGTAGAGCGTAAATATGAGAGTGGATATGCAAGAATGATTGCAGAATGGTGGCAACAGTACCTGTTTCCAAATAACAACCAAGACAATGAGTGAGATGATGACAATGACGAGGAGCACCAGCACAGCAGCAGCTACAGTCAGTTCAGGGTGAGGGCCTGTGCAGGAGGAGAGCCAGCCGTCACACATGTTAGATGGGCCGCACATTGATCACACAGATGCAACATGTGTTTGTTGTAATGACAAAATGAAATGCTTGCAAAGAAATGTGTGTATTACAAAAGTCATTTATCAGGCCTTAGAAACAATTAAATCCACAGGGAGTCCAGATTACTAGGACCAAAAGGTATGCTGGGAAGATAACATGGAAGAGGGGGAGGGGTCCAGGCACTTAGGGGAAGAAGATAGGGGTGTAAACTCATCTGGAAGAACCAAATGGCCTAACGATCACTTGCTTCCAAGAATTAGCTGTCAGAGCCCCTTCCTCGTGGCTAAAGCGCAGCCCCCTATCAGCTGTCTCACTGCAAACTCATCATCTGACAGCTGCTGTAACACTGACAGCACTTTCCCAGCCCTGAACACAGCTACTCACAAAGCCTGTCGCACTCTGAGTGTCGGAAATGGAAGCAACTTAAGAGGAAACAAGGTGAAAACAACAACATCAAATGTCAGATAAAAAAGCTGGTTAAAGACTTTTGTTCTTACCATTGGACACCAGTTTGACCTCCCTGCTGACAGCAGCCATTTCATTCCTGGCTAGGCAGCGTACCGCCAGCGTGCTTTCCAGGTGACCAAACATGACTTGGCTCTCCAGGTTACTGTCCTCGTCAATGTGCGAGTCCATTGTGATCTCGGTGGAGTTGGCGGGGAGGGGCACCCATGAGGACGAGTCATTGGCACAACTAGATGTGAATTAAAAAGAGAGAGAAGTGTGGCGTGACTGCATTGATGTGGACTGAGAGGTCTGGAAGCGTCTCTTTTGGCTGTTGAGCAAATGACTGTCGAACTAAAGAACTTACTGTTTGATGTTCTTGCAGACGAACCACTCTACAACTGGAGTTGGCTGCCCTCTGGTAATACACACCACAGATTGGCCCGTGGCTGAGCCATGGTGGATGTCCATCAGTTCCACAATGACTGCAGGCACTGTAACACGGTCAAAAGAAGTGGTTAAGCAAAAACTGTGTTTCCGCCAAGCAGGTCAGTTCAGTTCAATTTGCATTTTTCACGTTTCCATTGTGAAAAGCTGAGGATGCTATCTTTGGAATTGTTCCCCTTTGCTTGTTTACCTAGCACACTGATCAGGTACTAAAGGGTAAAGCTAGAAACATTGCAGTCCATTGATATGTCAGTAGAAAATCAACACTCTGTGCTCAGGGCTGAGCTGTAGCTGGTTTAACCACTGTTTATACTGTGACAAGTTTTTTATACATTAGTAAGCTAGATTTATAAAATGAAAGGATGTTTGTAGCCTCTAGCAGCAGCTGTAGACGGTGAAAAAATAATTTATCTCTGGGCCGACTGCCAGCAACTTTTAAGGTGGAATGCTTACTTGTAATATCACTAAATGTATGAGTTGATAATGTGAATTCAACACTTTAATTTTCAATATGACAACTTTGACCACTCCATCTGTTTTTATTGCCTCTCTTGGATGACACACACTTTGAGTAATGAGTGGATCTTCAACCATTTAAAAAGAATTATATTCATTTCAACAGTATTAATGTGAACTGCATACTCTAATCCTCACTTGGAGACAGAAAACATGGCAGAGCTGGGAGGTACATGTTTGTAGGGTTTACATTTGGTTCCAAAGGTACTATACCAAAAGCTGCTGATGAAAACACAGCTAAAGTGTGTTCAAATATGTGAAGACAGACCATAACATCGACTAAAATGTTGAGGTGAGAAAGAAAGTAAAAGGTAATGAAATGTTTCCTCTCTCTGACCTTTGACCTCCAGGATTAATCCAACATCACGAATTTGGTCTCCGTTCTCCACTCGCAGGGTGTAGTTCCCGCTGTCCTCCTCCTTGGCGCGGATCAGGGTGAGAACACTCATGTAGCTAAAACAGAGCAACCAGAAACTGTTTTAAACACACAGTCACAGGACCTAATAACAGGCCTGGTTGATGTGAGGGAAGGTCAACGCCGAGCTTGTCATTAGTCGACCTTGTACAGGAGGCTCACCTGGTCTCACTGAGCTGCCGGAGGCTGGTGGAGATCTCGGCTGTCACATCGCTGAGCGGGATGCCGTCTTTAAGCCAAGTGACGTGAGCACTGGGGAAGGAGCTGATTTCGGCCCTGAACTCGCGGACTTCATCCAGCTCTGCAGATTCGTATTCTCCAAACTCCGGCCACACGGACATAAATTCACTTGCTGTAAGAAAACAGGAAACAGACAATCAGCAATCATTCATCCCCAAAGGAAAGAGAATTTATGAAATAAGTCAACAAAAAACAGCGTTCATACCAAAAACTCGAATAACTAGTTCCTTTGTCTGGCTCTCATTGCTAATAATATCAGTGATGGAGCAGGAGTAGATGCCGCTGTCTTTGGTTGAGGCCTGAGGGATCGTCAGGGTGTAAAGGATCTCCTGATCTCTCTTATTCTCATGCACTGTCTTGACAGCACGATTAGCCTGTCACAGAGAGAGGATCATCAGGTTTCAATCCACCATGCAAAAAGAGGTTTGGGGGGCCGACACCAAAACAGAATTAGTTTGAACCGTTTTTTTGTGCTGCAAAGGGTGACTTCTGCTCTCACCAGTTTGCCAGGGTATTTCCAGTGGTCTTCCAGAATCTCAGACCCCCGAGCCAGACAGTTGACTGTGATGGTGTCTCCCACCAGCAGAGCAGTGCGTTTGGCCGTCAGCTCAACGTGCAGCCCAGTGCCACCTGAGATTAAGAGGGTTGAAATGTGTTTGGACACAGATCCACAAAAGAAAACATGGAGCTGACCCATCAGATTTTACAAGGTATGATGCCTCCTTTTTTAACACATTTACAAATGCAAACACACACCTGTCCAGCCGTGGACGATGTATTCCCCGCTGACGTGTTCCTCTCCGTTTATGACGGCCTTACAGACGTAGGTTCCAGCAGTGAATACTCCCAAAGCACCCCTCTTGCTGTCATAAACACTGGGCACAGGCTGCTGGGTGTCCACATTAACCAGGGTCACGTTAGCACTGGGATCAGACACTCGACACTGGATCTCCATCTCCTCGTGGTCAGACAGCACGTGGTTGCCAAAAGGCACCGGCGATGGCACAAAGGGAACATCTGGATCTGAGGTGAAGTACAATTTCTCAGTTTCTCAGACTAGATAATAAAGTCGAATCATAAAACATGCAAGCTCAAAGCTGCTTTGTACCTGGCACATAGATGTAGATGCTGCTGTCCTCTGAATCGTCAGTGCTGTTTCTGCTGTAGAAGCAAGTGTAGTAGCCGGTGTGCATGGCAGTGGCGTTGTTGACAGTGACGGTGGTGACAAACAGACCACTGTTGTCCTCCTGTGTTTGCTCGTGCACATCGATCGGTGTCTCCCAGGCTAGTTTTGCCTCTCCTCGACAGGTCAGGGTGAAAGGAGTGTGGAGGGGCACCACCATCTCCTCCACCTGTGGCAGCAGCACTGGGGCTGAGGAGGGTGGGAACATCATTGCGGTAGGGGCTGAAAGAAAGACACGTGCAGCGCTCAGTTACAGATCACAAATCCTCTATTTGTTTATCTTTCTATCATTTGTTATCTATCTTACCTTTCACTTTGAGGGTAAAGGAGAACTGAGCAGTGCGAGAGCCACTGAGGGCTGTGATGGTATAATTCCCGTTGTCTTTCCCCAGAGGCTGCCGAAATATCAGAATGCTTTGATACCTGTGAGAAGAAAAGTAGAACATATTTTTTTCGTTTAAAGGAAATTTTGGAAAAGCTATATTAGAGGATTGATGCCACTTTCCTGCCTTTACATTAAATATGAGGCTGGAGTCAGCAGGTGGCTGGCATACAAAATCCACCTACCAGCTCCTCTTAAGCTTGCTGATGTCATTTATTTGATTTGAAAGAGGGTTTTTTACAAAGCACAGTATAGAATCATGACATGACATAACTACCTGTAAAACTGCAATGTTTTTCATTTTAAAGAAATACTTCACACTCCAAATGACCATTTGTTTATCAGTTAGCCTACTCACCCTGCGTTAGACTGAATTTGTGATTTTTTTCTTTGTCTTGAATGCATTGGTGAACAAAGAATTCAAAAGTTTTATAAGATTAGGTATGATTCACCATTAGGCAGTGATATACCAGCATCTCCCATTTTCAGAGAGGTAAAATCATGTTTGGCTTTTAAGAGCAAAGATAAGTTTGACTTTTAGTTCAGTTCCCCGTCAGAAAGGGCTGTCCGTTTTGAGAAGTACGACTGGACAAATAAGACCGTTTTACTGTTGCTAAAGGTGGACTCCTATGACTTCAATTTATCAAAATGTATCTCCTTTTTGGGCTGTTCATTCACCATGGAGGCACGTACAAAAGACAAGGTTTTATTTACAAATTCAATGACACCCAATGGCACACAGTGGGGGGGGGGACTTTAGGACTTTTGTTTTGGTACAAATTTAACAAATGAGATGTAAATTAGGGAGCTTTAGAAGTGCTGATAGACTGATTTTGTCACCTTTGTTTGCACCCAGCCAGGCTAGCTATTTCCAGTCTTTATCCTGAGCTAAGATAACCATCTCCAGACTACAGCTTCATATTGACCATACAAACATCAGAGTGGCATCTTCTTATCTAACTCTCAGCAGGAAAGCAAAGGAGCGTATTTCATGAAACATCAAACTATTCATTTCAATGTATTAACTGCTGTCAGACTAAACAGCCCCTCAATTAACTTATAAACAAATCTTTATTCTCACCGATTGCCTTCAAGGTGGCTGGTTTTGGTGAGGACGTAGTAGGTTTGTGGCATGACTTTGCCGTCCTTCAGCCACGTCACTTTCGGGGCCGGGTAGGCATCAATGAGGATGGTAAACTCTGTCTCTTCTAAAAGACTGACAAATTCAGTAGCCAGAATCCCACTGTGGTCCAGTGCCACGAAGGAATTCTCCTCTGAGGTGAGAAAACAAGAAAAGAATAAGCAGGTGAATGAAAACAGGAAAAGAAACAGATTCAGTGAATAAAAAACACAAGAATTGAGATGAATGCACAGTGACAGAGAGGTGAAATGAAGGTCTGACACACATCTGCTGGAGCCATCCCATAAAACACAGTAGCTAATGTTGAAAGCAGAGGTGAAGCTTTACAGTCGGATGGTAGAAAATGACTTCCACACACCACTGAAAGCACCTCGTGCACATACGTGAAACCAAGACAAATTTAACTGGATGATGATGATGAGAATATTTGGATAAAGTGGGTGTAAATTGGTGGCGTGAGCACTTATTCACATCATCACAGTTCCTGAAAACTCATTATGTAGGAACCGTCTGAGACTTACCGAAGACAGTAACAGCCACGCTGCTGACTCTGACCTTTCCGCTGATTTCGTGGGTGATGGAGCACTCGTAGGTGCCGCTGTCCTGAGCAGTGGCTTGTGGGATACTGAGTGTGTAGATGACCCGGTCAGGGAGAGTCTGTTTCATCTGAATTGCATCCACAGCCTATAAGAACAGAAGAACAATATGGGTTTAAGATCACACACACCAGAATACAAAGAAAAACTTCGTAACGAGATATCTGAATTTCTTAACTCTTAGTGTTTTTTTCCATTTTACAGGTACAATGCATGAGAGCCAGTTTGTCGTGCTGCTGAGGGCTAATGGTTAAAACACTTGCTGGGCCACAGGAGATAAATCAGCTTCACAGAGCCTTTTAAAAGTCTGTAATTGCAACTGAGACCAAAACCAGGAGTCGCGACTCCAGCGTTCTCCATCTCTGGAAAAAGGCTTAGAGAAACCCCATGCAGAAAAACATACAACGTGCTGCATAGATTGAGAATCTGAATATAAACAAACGTAAATTGCACATGAAACTCTTTCGGATCCTTTCAGCTAACACTTCAAACGCATTAAATGTTTAGCTGGCTGTCATGTGTAGACAGCATCTGTCCAACATGGCACAAGGTCACAGGGGTCAAAGGATTTACTATCCTTTTCTTTTCCTTTCCTTTTTTTTTTCTTCTTTTTTTTAACTGCCTGCTCTCCTCAAGCCATTTGTCCTGAACTTCCCGTCAACATTTTGCGTACGAGGTGGAGCCTTTGAAACATCAGCAAATTGGTTGATTCCTTTTCAAAAACATGGGGAGAGGCAAAGTACAATAACACGCCATGGCCCAAACATTTGCAAAAAATGAGCAAAAAAGAAAAAGAAAAAAATACCTAAAAAGAGCTGTAATAAAATATGTATATGTATTTATGTTATACTTTTTATTATTTCATATGTTTTATAAATCATTTTAAATATACAATTATTTATAGTTATTAATACATTTTTATGGACAAAATATTGTGGATTATTTTTTTCTGGACATTTTTCTCTGTTTTTTATATAATTTTTCTCTAATAATCCTTTCCTTTTTAAAAACTGATTTTTAGGTCATTTTTGTGTCACCTTTTTACTGTTTTTGCAATTTGTGGGACATTTATCACTAAGTTGGTCATTGCTTTTTTTTCCCTCATGTTTTTGAAAGAATTCACACCAGTTTGCTCAGGTTTCAAACGGTCAAAACGCTTGTGGCTTCTGCATGCAACACAAGAAAACTGCTGTGCATCCAGGTCTCAAAGGGTTAACTGCTGGAAGAGCTTTTTGGCTGACGTTCCTCAAAATGAAGACACAACATTTGGTTGCTGCTTTCCTTACATACTTTGTAACCACTAAGGGCCGTCCACAGAGCTATATTCCACTTGCCACTGCTACAGTAGGTTTAGGTCCAAAACCATTATTCGCTAATTTAAGGCTCAGTGCTGCTGGGTAGGAAATAACATGGAAATATGACAAGGGGTTGAAGGAAATAGGGCAAGAAGGCTGAGAAGTTAATGTTTATTATAGATGAACCCATACAGGAGACTAAATTGAAATAAAAAACACAGAAAAGAAAACATCTTGCCTGTTTTTTGGGATGGAGCCACTGCTGATGAAAGCCCAGCCCAGTGGGAGCGACACACGTGACGTTAAAAGGCTGCCCGGCTCTCAATGTCTCCTCACTGGCTTTCACTTCAATGTTGAAATCCTCCATCTCCACAGGGGCTACAGGGACCACCAGAGAGCAAATATCAGCACCGTCATCACAAAGGTCCCAAGATAGTGAGATCTCGATCACCATGAGCTCATTTATCACAGAGCTGTGGCTTACTAGGTCGTCATTACGCAGTCTCACACACACACACACACACACACACACACAAAGAGTGAAAACAGACGTGTTAAGTCATCTCCCTCTGTGATAATGACATAATGTCATTGCTCTCATGCAGTGAGATCACCCTGCAGTTCCCTCATGGTAAACAGACTTGGGGAGTGATTCCAGCTGTTCAGGTTTCGATTTCCTATCCTTTAAAGTGCTTTTTTGGAAAGGCGTGCACAAAAAAAAACTTTCTTTCTTTCTCATTTGAACTTACTTTTACAAAGATTAAAAACATATTCATCACAAGGAGGCAAAGGTCCTGATATATTCAGGGATGTTTTCATAAAACACACACAGAATTTCATTAGAAATACTGCAGGGTCCCACACATTACGTAATATTTTTAATTTTTATATTCTATTTATGTATTTACTATTTTTTAGCCTATTTTTATTACTTTATTTAAGTAGGTGAGGTGGGTTTGGCCTATAATCACGCACTTCCCTGGATGAGCAAACTGTTAGCACTTGCTATCATTATTTGCAATTTCGTGCTGCCAAATAGTTGTATGTGCAAATAGACCAGCGGTGAACTTACAGGTACTTTACAAAATGTCCAGGCTGCATCCCTTTTTGGACGATTAAAAAAATGCTAATATGATCAACGGTCATACACTGTTTCACTTGATTTTAAATACAATGTATTCTATGTGACGTGTTCAGGGAATTTTATGCACATCATTTAAATGATAGCAAAAACAATGCATATTCAAAACTTTTCCAAAACTTTCTGTTAATTCCCAAGCATTTCCAGGCCTGGAAAACAGTATTTCAAATTTCATAACTTTTCCAGGTATTTCAAGAAACCTTGAATATGACCCCAAATCTACAAAATGTCCCTTTTTTTGTTGACTTACCCTCAGTCTCCACAGTATAAACCGCACTTCTCATCGTCTGCCCATTCACGGTGGTTTCACACTGGTACTGCCCGGGCAAGAGACTCCCAAAGAAGCCCATCTTGTTGTCGTAGTAGGTGGACATCTCCTCTCCGCTGGGGACGCTCCTCAGGATGACGTTAGAGTAGGGGTCAGACACACGGCAGGAAATGGGGACCCCAGGTACATACATAGGGACGACTAAGTTTTCAGGGGTCTCGGGGACAAATGGAGCCTGGGGATCTGAGAAAGAGGAATTAGGTCAAACTTGGTTGATTGCAAAGTGTATTATGATACATTGTACCTCTTTTTCATACTTAAATTCATATTTGTTATGTATTTAAATTACTATATTTTTACGTTTTTACCTTATATTTGTTTAAAACTGGACTATTGGTTTGTAGCCTAACTTTTTAAAGATGTACAATGACAATTTATTGTGATATTCTTTTAAGTTTATTTTTGTGTCTGTGTCCAGTTCCTGTTTTATTTTGAAATGAGTTCTCCTTGTGTTTCGCGCTAATTCTACTTCCTGAGTTTGCTCACCTTTGTTGATTACCTCATGTGTTTCACCTGTGTCTTTTTCACTCACCTAGGTGTAGTTAGTGATCAGGTCTTGTGTATTTAAAGCCAAGTGTGTCCCACATTTACTTGCCAGATTGTCTTTGTTGCCGTTGAGTGTTCATGCTCTCCAGCTTTTATCTTTGTGTTTGATTGTCTGATTTTTGACTCTGGACTTTGTTTCTTGTGTGATTTCCCTGAACAGATTCTTCTGCCATCACATGTGTGACCCCTGACCTCCCAAGTAAAGATTTGGTTCTGATAAGCTGTTCTTGGTGTTTGTAGCTTTTCTCTTTTTGGTTTGTACTGTTGCTGTTTGGTTTGTACTGAATTTTTACAATTATATGTCTTTTACATGAAAAGTTGAGTTCCTAAACAATAAAACATGCTCTTTCTTAATTGAATGTACTCTGGCTCATGGGCGGATTATGAGACAATGGGCCCCAGGGCATAGATATGCAAAGGGCCCCTCCACCTCTGTCACATAGGACCAAGTCAAGCAAACTTTTTTGTTGGTTTTGCATCTCTTTGTAGTTGTTATGCATCTTTTGTGGTTGTCTTGTGTCTCTTTTTGGTATCTATGTGTCCTTTTTGTAGTTTTGTATCTTTTTGTGGTCATTTTGAATTATTTCTTGGTTTATACATATTATCTGACACTCTGGGCCCTTGGGTCTGTGCCCATTAGGACCGTTCAGTAATCCATTAATGCTCAGGTTTTGCTGCTCTAGACTTGATCTTGTAAGTTATGACAAGTTTATGGGGGCCAATGCTAACTTCTATTAGCTAGCTTTAAGTAGCCTAATTCTGCACAGGCATAGATGTTGGGGTTGAATTTGTCTTCCTCAATAAAAACATGACAATGGCAGAGAACTTTTGTTTGGATAAAATTTCAGACATTTACACCACCAATTGATGCAGAAAATTGGCACATAATAGTGTTTCATGCTTAAAATTTTCCATGGTTCATCTTTAGCCAAACTTTAATGTTTTGCACCATTTTACTCCAGTTTCCAGATTAAACAAGTTTCTTCAAAATGGTGTGCAACAGACTTTAATTTATGTTTTCTCCTGTTTTCTGGGGGCTTTAGAGGAGCGCTGAATCAAAAGCAACATGTATAAAATACAAAGTCTTACTCTTTTAATTTTACTTTTGTTCTGGCAATACGTTTCCCCACACCAATAAAGAATTAGATTAAATAAACCTGGCAGTTTTAAAAGGCAATGCTCCTGCTTAACACAACAGGGTGTCCACACATGTCTCTGTTTAAATAAACTTTTTGCTACATTATATTGGGGCTAAAAGCAGCCCAGAACAGCACTTCCTTATTGGCCTACAAAAAAACGTCATCCCTGCAGTTCTCTATCAGCCACTCTGTTTTTATGTTTTATTTTTTTCAGCATTTACTTTTATCCAACAGTTAATATTTGTGTCATTTCCCTAGTCCCACTGACTGTTGACGACTTAAAAAAATAATAATAATCATTTAAAAAAATCACCTGGAACGAAAACATATATTCCCGCTTCATTATCTTCTTCCGGTTCGGACCCCAGGTCATCCTCATAGGTGCACATGTAGTATCCGGTGTTTTCCACAGTTGCGTTGTAAATAAAAAGTGTCGCCGTGTAGTATCCCGGATAAACGAAGGTGTTTTTCGGCAGAGGTTCAACCCAAACTACGTTTCTTTTGCCGGTACAGCTGATGTTGAAGACGGAATTTGGCTGCAGGATGAACTCGTCTTTGTTGGACACGATGGTAGGTGGCGACAGTGCGGAAGTCACTGAAACAAAGTGTTTAAAAATATTGGAGGAAAATGCACTTTTAGTGATAACATATGGAAACATGAGAACACGTAACTTTTCAATGTGTAAACATGACTATCTTCTGGAGTGATTTTCAGTTTCAAAGACACTTTGGTAGGAACATTTTACTCGAACCAAATTTCTCCAACGATGAGCAATATATCATTATTTTGCTCGCTTTTAGCTTAGTTTTACATCCATAAAATGTTTATTTAATTTGCCCTCATACCACTTTCAAATCAGATCTAGATACATATCTGAAAACAACGTTAAACTTAAAAAAATGTAATTAAATTAAAAAATCAACTAGCATAGCCCTACCAAAACTGTTAACCTACTTTATGTAAATACAACTTTATTAGCCCATTTCATACTTGTGTATTTTATTTTATTTGTGTATTTATTTTAATTTTATTTAATTTTATTTCCATTTGTGTCTGTTTTGGACCCACTTGTCTCGCTATTTTTATTACAGTTTTTTTTGCATTGACCACTGATATACTGTTTTCAAAACTTAAAAAGCCTAAAACAAACAAACAAGAAAACAGGAGCTGTCAAAACATGACAGAAAACATCATTATGCACATTGCTATGTATTTACCTGAAACCAGCGCCACCAGGATACCCCCAAAGACGACATACGCCTTTACCCCATCCATGTCTATGGATGCTGTGGTCTGTAAACACAGAAAGTGAGTTATTTAGTCAACAAGTAGATGCACTTTTGTATTATTCGATCCTCGGTGATAAGGCATGATAACCTGCTACTGTGTCCACATTCTAAACAATAAGATAACATTACAATTTAATCAATAAATCAACTGAAGTCCCGTGAAGCCCAGCCTGTGCGCACTAACACTGACTCCTGCTCTTGCTATAATAAACCCACAAAGATTTATAGAGGGATCATTCTCAGGGGGATTTGGCAGCAACTCTTGTGGTCTCCCACATCACTTCAGCGCACAATTTGAAATTTATCACAGGAGTACATGATTTTTTTTAATATAAAGTGAGGGTGAAGATAACAAGACTGTTAATTCCAGTGATGGATGTTGGACCGGATAGAGAGGACAGACAGAGCGCTCCTCTGGCTGCAGCGAGCCGAGTCAACATAAAGACTGTCGGTAGAGGGCGACACAGTCCACATTTTGGCACTAAACCTTGAGTCTCATCATCTCCAGTTTCTCCAGTCGCTTTTGTAAAGTTTTCTTTTCGTCCAAATGAAGAAAATGTCCACTTTTTGTTGATTTTGCTCTAAACAGTTATCCCTAAGCCCCCAAACATGTCTATCTGACTTTTTTTCTTGATTAATCCAAGAATATTTTAAACGAAATATCTACTGGATCCCTAATTAAGACAAGTTTAGTCCAGACTCTTCAAGTCATCTCACAGACCCTGTCAAGTTTGGTTTTGTCACGGAGCTCTCCAGCCCGCATTCCCCTTGTCTCTCTGTCTGTCCCTCTGTCTGTCTGATGTTGGATCAGCATCAGGGGCCCCACAGTTTGAGAGGCGCGGACTAAAGGAAAACGCTTCCAAACGTTTTAATTTCCACTAATCATACATTTTTCCTTCTAAAACCATCTTTGTTTCAGGAGTAATTTGAGTTAGGATCGTTTTATATCTGACTTATTACTATTTTCCCTGTTTTTAAACGTTCAGAAGCCAATGTGGATATATTTTATGGACAGTGTCCCCAAACAATAAAACGTTTTGGCCCCTGCATAACTTCCTGTGGCTGTCCGCTCTGTCTCATCCGAAACGGCCTAAATTATCCATGGGCAACCTGGCTTTCTTTAACTCTATAATTAGCGGACCCACTCCGCGCAAAAGTACATATTCGCGTGGGAATCAGCTGACAAAAAGTCTAATCCGTTTTGACTTGTTTGTGCACACGCCTTGTCTCAAACAATTTCAATATTTTTTTTGCCTTGGCTTTGGCGAAGATCCTCCAGCCACTGCGAGTTAATCTTAACTAAAGCCTGGAGTGGCAGTCAGACTGCTTGCATGTCTTCTTTTATTCCCCCGCTCCCAGCAAGCGACCCAACAAATGTGGCTGATAGCAAATGCATCGCTGGATAGTTTGAGCAACAGCTGACGAGGCGCCTCTCAACTTTCTCAGTTCAATCCCACTCCAAGAAGCTGATTTCCACGGAGAGATTTCTTTTTAAAAGTGAATATGTCGTACGAAAAAAAAGAGAGAAAATTGTGCAAAAAGCATCAAAAAAGTTTTAAATATCTTTTTTTTTTAAATGCATTTTTGTCAGTTTTGACCACAGGCATATGCAAAAATCCCTTGGTGACACAGCAGGGTTAGGTGGTTAATGAAGAATGCGCCGTGGCTCCAAAACAGCTTTCTTTTCTTGAATCCATTCAGCTGCAGCTCTTGAAGCCCCACTCGGACTCATTCCAGTGCCTCCAGTGCCGATTTTTCCATTTTAATTCCCCACATTCCTCCACCAGACGAGAAAACAATGTGATGTACAATTTCCAATGTGTTTCCCATTACATGCCAGGCAGCATCCCACAATGGTGCCTTCAGTCTTCGAGGTGACACCTCCAGCTGTGAGGCCGAAACCGAGCGCTTTTATCCAGCCGAGTCAGCGACATCTCCCTGCTCGGCGTCCAGCGGGGAGACCATATGGTGCACGGGGGACACAAATCTAATCTAAAGGAATAAAATGCGTTTCCTAGTGCAAAAGTTGCAAATACAACTTCAAGAGCAGAAATGCATTATTTTTATTAGTGAATAAAACTTTAAAATAAACTTTTCCAGATCGGACTCTAATAATTAGATACACTAATGAAGTCTGCAAATAAACTATTTGACCTATAGATGTAATATTTCTTGAATTTCTAATACTTTTTCCGATTAAAAAACACCCCAAACTTTTTTTCCTAAAAGACTGAGAAAATGTGTTTCAGTCATCTTTTTGCTCCCAGCAACCTTTCAATTACCTTTTAGTAATCCCCTCTTTTATATTCCCTTCGTGCAAGTATATCCACAGTGAATTGGTCGCTCCAAAAGGCGCAGTGAGGGTCCTTTGCAGCGGCTGTAATCCTCAGAGATCCTGCGCTGTGAGAGCATATGTGCGCCCCTCTGTCCGCATCCGCGACCGTCCTCACAACTGCGCTCCAGCTAAGCGACCTGTAACTGATTCAATGTTACAGTCCTCCCTCCTCCCCTCCGACAAAAAAAGTAATCATCTGGCTCAAAGTAAATAACTCTCAGGAAATGACACCCCCCTCTCCTCCCTTCCAGCGCTGGACCCCTTTTCAAAGTAAGAGTCTTTTTAAGGAGTGGGAATATCCGCGGAGAAATAAGGGGAGGAATGGCATTTTCATGGGGGTTTTATGTGGATACGAGAACTTTTGGAGGATAAAAGGAGGTTTGGTGTGTTTATGAGAAACTTTCGGTGTGTCATGATTGTTTTTCGCTGTCTTTGATTTGCATAAAAGTTCTTGTTTTGTGAGTGCAATTATTGGCAGTTTATTTTAGCAAGCATTATTAACAGATTTAATTACATAATTGCACTTTTTTACGGCTCCTTTTTGCATGATGCATGGCAGTTTAGTGAATGGACACAGTATTTGTGCATCTATCGCAAAGTGGGAACAGTAGAGCCCTAAACTCATAGAGGGCGCTCCAACACCATCATATCACAGCAACACCAGACCCTCTCTTTCTCTTACTTACACACACACACACACACACACACACACACACACTTTTTTCCGCAGAAAACCTAAGGGTTCTCCTGTTTACCGACACACATGCGTCAGCTGTGTACCGAGTCCCTAAGCTCAGCCATTATTATTATTTTTTATTTTACCCCCTCACCCCGAGGCTCTCCTGTAGGGCAACAGGAGAATAATGGGCCGCTATGAATCACCTATCTGTGGGCACAGATGAGGGGCATCAGACCGGTGTCTCTGCACCGAGCAGAGCCCCGGGGCTGATGATCACCCCCTCCCCTCCTCCCTTCTCCCAGCTCCATGCAGCCGCTTGGCGCAATTACTTCCACATGTTGCCGAAAAGAACAGTGTCCTTGTTCTCCAAACAAAGGATCGCAATTTCGGAAGGGCCAAGCTTACCTCCAACTGGTTTGAAGTTCTCACTTTTAGGAATCTTCTTTAAAAAAAAAAAAAAAAAGATTTTTGATATGTAAATTGCACTCAGGTAATATGGATTCTACAGGCAGTTTAAGATCAATATTTACCCCAAAAAAGTTATATATACTTTTTATTTTGAATGAAGTCAGCATAATCGAAGGCACATATTTCCCATATTTCCCTTCATATTGTGACTTAAAAGTTTAAGTCACAAATAAGTCCCCAGATAAGCCTGTCTTCTCCATCTTAATATCACTAAAAAGGTTGCTGAGTCATACTAGTTCTTCTCTTGTCTATAACATGATGAGGCCGTTTTGGAAAAAAAAATCGTTTTTATTATACCCCCCTCAATGCAACACCATGTCGAGACATTTTTTTTTGTTTTAGTGAGGCACTGACTTACACCCATACCTACACCCAATCCTACTTTAGTAACACTGCAGTGTCTTTAGTTTAAGACTGAATTGCACCTGTAAGCGAAAATTCATTTTACTCGTCAAATTGTTCGAACTGATTGGGTAGAAAGCCAATTGTAATGGTGTGGCACCTGGGGTGGCCAGTCAGATTTCAGGGTTGGCACCCCTCGTTATTCCCTAGACACGCCCCTGCCACCATCACGCGTAAGTGTTGTATATGGTGATAGCAGGGGTGTTAAACGGGGGGTGGGGGTGATTACCCACCCATAGCCTCGAATGAAAAAGCCTAGAATGAAATGTTTGTTTTTTTTTATTTCTGAGTAATTGGTGCCATATAGCTAAATTAAAAAAAAACAAAACAAAAACAGTTGTAAAACTGAAATTTGTATTTAAAAAAACACAAAAAACAGTGGACGCTCATGAGGCCCCTTTCATCCATCAGAGGCATAAAATTCTTGAATCTGTTGTTTTCTCATATTTCGTCTCTAAAGGCAGAGCTAGGTGACTCCTTATGCTGCCAAAGCACCAATATGCACTGTCATGTTTTTCACCAAGAAAGAGAAATAAGGGTTTCAAAAAGAAAGAAAGGACAGGAAAAGAAACCGAAATTACTTTGTATAAGAAAACAATATCAATAAAAAATAGAGTCACGTGAAAAATGTGGATCAAAAGAGGGAAGGTGAGGGGGCCCACAGAGACTGCTTATAAATAGGCCCCAGAATTTGGTGCTACGTCTCTGGGTGGTTAGACATTCTTAACTTAAAGATGGAGGCGGAAATCTCACAGTCAGGATGTTTGCACACCATTGCTTAAAGCAGGATAGTACCATTTACCAACATTACTCATCTTCTTTATGATGACCTCCCCCCAGCTGTCCACCAGGGGGCTTTGGTCAAATATGTGGATCTACAGTGAAGAAGTAGCATACGTCCAAATTGGACTTATCAATAGGAATGATCATAAATACTCTTTAAAACTAAACAAATTGAGCAGATAATTTTGTTATATGGCTCGTGCTTTGTGTTTTAACGAGAGCCCAAATCCGAGAATGACTTTCCTCTTTTAAAACATGCGTTCCGATACGCTTCACTTTAAATTTACAAATAATATAATGACATAAATGTAAATTGAATTCAGCCACTTTGTTATTGTTTAAAAGTTGTTAATTAGATTAAATACAATGACGTACTTTTTTTTGTATGTCACTCTCCGACTTGCAAGTCCATGATAAACAGCACATACAACATACAGGCCTGAGTGCACGTGATCATACAGCACAGCAGCCCACAGATGTGCTCAGTGTTTGAAGATGTACAGTCTGTCTGTCTGTCTGTCTGTCTGTCTGTCTGTCTGTCTGTCGGTGGCCGTCGGGCGGCGGTCCCTGTGGGAGCTGTCCAGCGTGCTGAAATCTGTCTGTACCAGTCCTGGCAGTGATCGCCTCTCAGCCAACTGTCTGTCTCTCTGTTTATCCAAATAATAAATAAATACATCAATAAAATCCCCCCTCTGTATTTTTCAGGAGCTTAGACCTCCCTGAAGCTGCGGACTGAAGGAAAACTCAAAGGCCTCATGGAGAACTCCATTAGGTGAGTTTTTATTAATTAAAACGAAAAATAACATTACATAAATAAAGAGGAATTGGGACTGCTGCATCTATCTATCTATCTATCTATCTATCTATCTATCTATCTATCTATCTATCTATCTATCTATCATCTTTTTCACACAGTATAATGACAAAATGGGTACAAAACAACCTTAAAGGGCACTTCTTTTCATCTGTGTGTAAGATATTTTAAAAATCCCCTAAGAGAACTGGAAGGCATATTACTTTAAAAAGGCGCATTTCTTGGCTTTTCAGATCAAGAGCAAGCAAAATTATTTCAATTAGCCTTATAAAACTGAATAATGTTGCACCGCCCCTTCGCCCTTTTTTGTGTGAGTGTATCTGACCTTGTTTATGCAGGGACAGATTTACACACTTGACTTTCACTTTTAAACAGTCGCCATCATGGTTAACTAACCCCCCACCCCCACCGCTGCACGCGCGCACACATAATGGCCTTTCAACGCCACGAAAGGATGTTCGCAATTCAATTCATATCTGAGATTATTCAAAAATGACCAAACCTATTAGCATACTGTAAACGTTTTAAATGTTCTACTGTAGTTCGGTTTACAACGGTTTGATAACATCAGGTCATAAGTGTTAATGATGCACGTTTAAATGTACAAAAAGTTGCAAAATGTGGGAAGCAAGAGGTGTGAAAGTGCCCTTGGCTCTCAGAAAGTAGAGTCTATTCTATACAGTTGTGATGATTTCCAGTCTGTATAAGAGGGATCTTTTTTCCCGGATCTCGTCACACTCTCTGGTGTTTGGATGCATGGGCCGCATTTATATATCGCACTGCTGATTCATTAGTAAAGTGGAGGTCTCTTCGGGGAAAGACAACGGTTCTCCCCTCTTTTCCACACCGGCACTTCAGCTTCTTCCAGCCTCCATCTCTCCGCATGAGACAGCAGCTGCAACCGGCTGAAAAGCGCTCTTATTAATTGTCTTTTGTCATGCGTAATTGCCGCACTTTCAATGGTGGCCGAGGCCTGACGTCTTTGGAGTGGTCTCTGTGCAGTGCAAGGTATAGTCCCTTTCATGTAAAATTTACATTCCGCTCTCTGCTTCGTTTTAAACATTTTGTTTGATGAATGTGATCAGAAGTTTTTTTAGTTTGTGGAGAGCTGTCCCATTTGACCTGGACGAATGGATCCACTCTCTAAATGCAGCTTCGGTTCATTATAGTGGCCTTACAGTCTGAGGTCACGTCCTGGGGGGCTGAAAAGGGGGGAGTCTTTCTCAAAACTGCGATTGTTAATCACTTTAAATGCTGCATTGGTCTTTCACACCTGCAAGGGAACTCTAATTCGATTAATAGGAACTTCAATATATATTCATTAGGTGGCTTTCCCCCAATAATATATGATCACCAGCGGGATGTGAAAGGGGACCATTTATTCCGGCTCTGAATGGGTCTGCGTGGGACCAAAACTTCACCTGCTTCCCCTCTCAATTAGGAATGTATCCCAAACTCTGACAGAAACGAGTTAAATTAGGCGTCAGCTAATTTCCAGCGGCCCCTCCCACGTAATCCCCCCTCAGAGTCTTTCCATTTGAGCGTGCCCCCTTTAATTCACCATAAGTTGAAAGGTTCAAATAGTGCCTAATGAAACAGTGACTAAATCGTTCTCTGTCGCTCGGAGGAACCCTGTAGCTGTCTCTCAAAGCTCTCTGAGCACACAGCCGTCGGGGGTCTTCGGCTAAATGCGAGTCCCAAGGCAGGACAATCTAACCTGTCAAAGCCTTTGCCCACTTCTATATATCCTTGTTCTGTGGTTTCAGGCAATAGCAGCATAATCAACCAACGTGGGACCGAAAACGCAATTAAACTCGCTTTGGACAACCAAAAATCTTTTCAAAAGTGAACATTAATGGACTATTGGCTGCTCCCCAGGGGCGTTATCGGGTACCCTTTTGTGGTCAGATCTAAGGAGAAATTACAGCTACACTTTCATATAGCTCGCTCCATCCAGTTTGAATTAAAAAGCTTATATCATCGTATGGAAATGGTGCTGCATAATGGCCCATAATAATAATTTAAAAAAAACGCACACCGAAGATTGGCTGCCAGTCTATTAAACAGCAGCCATAGCGCAACGATGCTTAATAATTATAGCTGTCGATTGATAGAAAAGAGTTGGAAAGGTCATGTTGTAAAAGTGAAAGATAACCGCACTTATAGTTGTGCGCAAAACGTATTCGAAGTAGAAACTGTAAAATTTATTAAAATCATCCAAAAAACCTTTTCCGGAAAAATTTAGATTTTGTTGAGATGAGGAGTCAGAATTATATATATAGTTACTTTATACAGGCTGCATTATGTTGAATGGTGTTTTAAATATTTTGCCCACCCACTGGCACTCCTGCGTAATGTATGTAAATGGGACAAAGTTAAGTGGATACTTTTTTACACAGTCATATCACTACTATATGGACAGCATTTTCTTGTAACCAAAATGTCACAAAATGAAAATGACTAATTTAGGTATCTCAACTTGCATTGACGCAAAAATACACTTTTACAAATAATTGTCCCAATTTTGAATATTTTTTAGAAAAAATATTTTTAGAGTAATAAATAATTAATAAAACAATTTAACAGAAAATTTTAGTAATACAATTTTTTTTTTTAGTACTGGATCCTTTTTTAAATAACTGAACACAGTCCTTAGTAAATAAATAGACAACTTCTTAGGACAACACGTCATGTTTATTACAATAAATACACATATACATAGTTTACAAATTGTTGCGTACTCCTCACAGGTTGGGCCTATACTATTTCTAAGGGCTTTTGTTACCACACAACCTCATGGAATAACGGGCAACATTTAAAAACATTTACTGGGGATAGTTGACCAGACCTGGATATGTAGGTGAGAACCCTGCAGGGATTAAAATACCTCAGTTTATTACGGAAAACAGTAGGTGAACTTTCCCAATATTTCACGACAGCGTAAAAACAGTCACATTTTCCTTTAATTTAAAAGGATAAACATGGAGTAGAAAACAACTGACATTTTCAACACGTCTCAGACTTCATGCGGGAGATTTTTGTTTTGGCCCAGAGGTTGCGTGATGCCCATAACCGCAGCAGGGCAGAGTTAAGTGGCAGCAGTGGGAGTTTGGAGAGTCGCGTTTCTCTCAGATCGGTGACACCTCTTTCTCCTCCGAAGCTGAGGCCGGAGATAGAGACTCCTCGTCCTCTGACCTCGAATAGTCTGTGTGACCGGTTGTGCACTTGCAACCGCTGTGCGCGCTCCTTTGGGTGGCTTTCCCCTCCTTCTTGTGCTTCACTCTGCGGTTCTGAAACCAGATTTTCACCTGTTTCTCTGACAGGTTCAAATATGTGGCGATTTCGATTCTTCTGAGTCTCGAGAGATACATGTTCGTGGAAAACTCCCTTTCAAGTTCCAGGAGTTGCGTGCTCGTGAAAGCCGTGCGCATCCTCTTGCCATTCTGTATGTGGCTGCTCTCGGAGGTGCCTGTTGGAGTAAAAAAGTCAGATATTTTGCTTTTTATTTTCTGTAAGTCTAAACTCAATCAAAGATGGAAATGGCACAACAATCGCGCGTAAATCACTGTGCGTAAAAGACGAGCGTTCATCAAACTGTGCATCAAAAGGTGCAGCAAAACAAATCAAACAGGTGTAAGACAGTTGTGCGTTGAGAGAGCAAACAGGTGGCTTACCAATAGAAAGACAGTGGTATCTTCTGGGATCTGTGACGCTGAATGTGGGCGTGCAGACAGGTGTATGTCCCGGGTGCGCGAGTGCAGGAGACTGCTGATGCGCTATCCTCTGACAGTACTGCGCCTCCGCTCCTGGAAACTGACTCTTCAGCATGGGAATGCCGCTGCGCGAGGAGTGGATGTGGGACGTGACGCACAGCGGGCAAACACAGAAAGTCCCAGTTTTCCTGGACGGGCACACCGGCGCGGTGACCGTCATTACGCTCGGAGAGTGCATGCTGATGGGAATTAGGAAGTCTTGTCCGGGATGCTCAACCGGTCCAGGTCGCACCGTATCCTTGATTATTAAAGAATCGACGTAAAAAGACCTCGACATGGCTGCGCAGCTGATGAGTGATCGCTCCGTGCACAAGATGATAGCTGTTTCTCATCTGAACCCCTCGGGAACTCCAAAGGTGCTTATGTTTGATGGTTCAACAAAAGGGACCCAGAAGAGGGTTGGCCCTGCAGCGTCACCCACGTGCGCACCCGGCTCCAAGGGTTTATACTGTCAGCGACCCAAACCACGTGATGTCTCCCTGGGCCTCCAATCACAACTTGCAGATTTACTCTTTTTATCCCCGAATTTAGAAAAGTCTTGTGCACTAGAACAATATAACCAGGTACAACAAAATATTTACACTATTTCCTATAAAATGTGCAAAGTTCTGCACTGTCTTTCGTTAACAGACTTAATAATCAATTATTTTTTAAACAATATAACAAAAAATAAAGCTTGACAAATATTTTTTCACACATGTGCTGCTAAAAATGTGTATTAATGATGTGGAAAATTTGGTGTATAGAATCTAATTGTTCAGTTGTAAATCTGAAATTTTAAAATGTCATTTCAAACCCTAATCACCAAGCAACACTTAAAAAATAATAAAGTGTGTCAGATAAAACAGAGGAATGAACTAGAATTAGCTGAGAGAAGAACCTGTTGGAGCAGGTGCAGTGGAAACTGGAATAGGAATAACTTGCAACCTGCATTGTATAATGTCTTTTTTTCATAAAAGAAATAACAACTGTTTAAGTGTCCAGTCAACTAAATGTGATTTTATCAAGTTTCTATTATTCTAAATCAATCAATAGGTCAGTTAAAATTGCCCCTTTTTCTCTTCATGATTGCATAATCAGGCTGTTTTGATGAAACTTATCTAAATCTGCTTTTATTCCATGGTCAGTTTATTTTTCCCAGATGCAAGTAAAGGAATTGCACGCGACTTAAATCACTAATTGCCCCGCAGCCTAATCACGTTTTGAATCCGGTTGGTCCAGGTTTCACTTCCAGCAATTAAAGAATTATGAAGTGATGGTGCAGTCTGGGCTGCGGTTATTCGATGGCGATTAGGATTCAATTAGAAAGTGTTTATAATGGTTGGTCTGTGCGGGGGTAAACAGGCAGCTATTTCAGAAATGCGTTAATCCCTCATCTTGTGACAATAATTAGCGAGTTTGATCCCCGGGCAGGTCACCGGGCAGTTTAGCTTCTGCTTTCATCTGCCAAGTAACGCCTCGGACCTTCAGACAGAGGCGAGCCGTCAGTAGGTTTATGGTGCAGACGGTGCAGTTAGTTTCTCCTCTGACCTCCAGAGAGAAACACAAATAAACCTGGGGGGGATCTCAACTTGTAGTACACCACTTTTTGTTTATGCTGCACCTCCTTTTCTTTAAAAAAAATCCACTAACCTCCTCATTTTTAGAGAAAATACACGCAAACAGAAGCAGTTATTGAAGTGTGAGCTAAAATGCACTCTTTGAAAGAATTAGAAAGTCTTTAAAATCCAACCACAGTAATGATAAAAACAAACATGTCTGTCACACAGACAGTAATTGCTATAATAAAGTGAATCCAGCGCCTGACAAGGAAGACGCACAGAGTTGTTATGGCACAGATAACAAGTCTGAAACAAGAGAGAGAGGGATAGTCAGAGGGAGAGAGAGGAAACCAAGCGGAATGATGCGTGGCGCGCGCCCTCAACACACCATGCGAGCTCTAATATTATTTTTCCATAATTCTGCACGATAAAATTTCATTGTCTATTAAGTAATCCCACAAATGAGATCCTTTATGAGGCTATAATGAGGCCTAATTGCCAGGACTAGTGGAGCCACGTGGAAGGATTTAGGAAGCATTAAGCCGGTCGGGTACTGAGCACAGGCTGTTACCTAGCCATTACTTTCATAATTCAAGGAGAAAATTAGTCCATTTAAGGGAAAAATCCTTTGATTCCCTTTTATTCTGCTCGGGGTGACAGGGCTGCAGTTTTTTTGTCTGCTTCGGTTAAGAAGCAACAAATGGGGGCCGGTGCTGTATCACTCACTGTTTAAACGTTAGATTAAATACATATATATATAAAGAATTTCAGAAATGTGTAAGGCTCTCAGGGCCCCACCTCTCACTTGCTTCTTCTTTCTCTCGGATGTTGTGCGCCTTTTACTTTATAGTCACCCCCTTTTCAAATCATGTTGATGGGCAATTAATCACTGGCCCATTCAGCGACATGAAAATTACATTTAAACGGGATTTAAAGAAAAGTTTATTCTCTTTAGAGGCTGATTAGTTTTTTCTCCTCAGTGGAAAACATTTCTAGTATGAGTGTAAGTGCTTCAAAGAGGGGGGAAAAAGGTTGTGTGTGTGTGTGTGTGTGTGTGTGTGTGTGTGTGTGTGTGTGTGTGTGTGTGTGTGTATGTGTGTGTGTGTATCAGCTCCTCCCAGTAGTAAAAACACACAAACTTGTAAAAGTGCACTGCTAAAGTTCCCCCCTCTCATTCACATC
This sequence comes from Plectropomus leopardus, assembly GCF_008729295.1. Lineage (NCBI taxonomy): Eukaryota > Metazoa > Chordata > Actinopteri > Perciformes > Serranidae > Plectropomus > Plectropomus leopardus. Next base: position 31,960,972 of record NC_056465.1, read on the forward strand.
GCATCCCATGCCATATTATACCGTGAAGAAGTCCATTAATGTTTTGTTGAACAAGCGTCATTAACTTGTTTCAACGCCTTTTTACAAACCTCGCATTGTTGCGCAGGGCCAGTCTGCGGCCCATCTTGGCCAATACAGTGGATGATTTGCCCCTTTATTAGTTACCAGGCAACAGATCCTGAATACCAAAACTCAAAGGAAACACTCTGGTCCTCCATATAGATCTCAATGGCGATGGGGGGAAAATGAACAATGATCCCGTGGACAACATAATGCCACGCAATGACTTTTCATTAACAATTATCTGGTTGGTGTGAATAGCAGCTGCAGTGGCTACTCTCCATCTCATGGTTTTGCAGAGAAAAGGAGAGCGGGGGAGAGAAAGAGCCTCACCAGTGAATAGCATCCTGCAGGAGTTTAGGGGGTTCATGGTCGCCGTGAATGTGGGATCTAATTTATATCTGGGTGAATAATTAGGTTTCTATGCAAAAATGAGTTGGAAATAATTACAGTTTAAAACACTGTGACAACTTGGTTGGATAAACAAAGGAAAGCAGTTCCTTTTAATGTCTCGCAGCAGGAGTTTGTCAAGATCAAGAAGTTTAAATTTTACTGCAAAAACGGATCAGGAAACTCCTCTTTCAAAATGCTGAGTTGCAGCTACTGTGCAAAAGTCTCAGGCCACAATAAACTTTGTTATTTTAGCAAGGTTTTAATCAGTGTTGGAATGTAACAAAGTGAGTTTGCTAAAGTACTGTGCTTAAGTATGAATAAGAACCTTGTATTTTACTTGAGTATTGTGTTTTCATGCTACTTTATACTTCTGCTCCATGTGGTTTCAGAGGGAAATATTGTACTTTTTTCTTCAGTACACTAATCTAACATCTTAAGTTACTTTACAAATTAATATTTTTGCATAAAAAAACACAAGAAGGGTTTATAACATATGATGTTTATTATAAATTAAGTCTCCAAACATTTACACAAGTACTATTGACAGTTAGTTAATTTATTAATCAGTTGATTCACACAAAATTAGATGTGGAGTAAATTAGAGTTTTGGGGAGTTGTGATATTAGATTTGGTTTATAATTTTGAGTTATTGGGATATTTTTCCTCTTTTTTGTAAGTTATTTTTTATTTAGATTGTTTGGGATGTTTTTCTTTTTGGGGTGTTGTTTTCTTTTTTTTCCCAAAATTTTTTTTCCTTTTCTTTTTTAATGATTTCGAGTTTGGGAAATGTTTATTTTTTTACTTTTTAATTTTGAGGTTTGGGGTGTTTTTTCTATTTTATTTTTTTTAATAATTTGGGTGAGGTTGGGTTGTTTTTGTTTATTTCTTTTAAATTAAGTTTTAAATGCTTTGGTTGTGTTCTTTGATTAGATTTTCCTCTTAGGGTAATTTTATTATTCCTACTTTAAGTACATTTTCCCGATTACACTTACTTATACCTAAGTACCTTTTTCAATGCAGGACATTGACTTGTAATATTATTATATTACAATAGTAGTGGAGTATTTTCAAAAGATAGTATTAGTATTTTTACTTAAGTAAAGAATCTGAATACTTCATCCATCGCTGATTATAATGATCATACATATTTATTTATAAGTAGTGTCCTCACTAAAATACAACCAGAACATACAGGAAATATGTAAACAGTAAGAAAACACAAGTATTTCAGAATAAAAAGTTGCAAAGTTGCAAGTATTTAGTGTGGCCTCTGTTTAGCATGTCTTGAACTCTCTTTGGCAGACAACACGAGATTTACAATACTAATCTTCACACCAGGTTGCATTCAAGACATGTCCAAAGCTCAATATTTATTGTTTAGTTACATTTTGTTAAAGTTGTACGATTCCATGTTTCACACTAAATAGGCCTATTGACTTCAGTCTGAAGTAGCCATTTTATTCAGACTTTTTATGTTTAAATTCATTGTACTTGTTCTCTCTCTTCTTTGTTTGTAGCTTAATAAACATATTGTTAAATAAATGTATAAATATCCTCATTACAACTTTGCTGAAACAAAAAAATCTATGGTGGCCTAAGACTTTTGCACAGTATCTTTAAAAATGTCCACAAACGGTCTCTGTGAGTGGGAACAGACAACAGTGTAAGGGAGCACGGCGCTCACTCCTATAGAAAAGTAAAGTGACAGCTTCAGTGTAAGAAGAGGCTGCCGAACAAAGCCAGCGAGGGCCCTGTTGACGGCCTATAGAGAAGTCCTGCACCAGGCTCCCTCTAATTAGGGAGACGCTTCTCAGTCTCACAGAGCTGCTCAGACCAGACACTCCAGACTGAAGTGTGCCCCAGCGCCAGCGAGTGCGTCTGCATGTCCACACTCGACGCAGCATGTGTGTGCGTCTGCGCTCGGCGGCAGCGCACAATTAACGAGCCTCGAAAATGAGATAAACACCGACTGATAGTGACGCCGATCACGGTTAAGTTCCCAGAGAAACGTCTTTATTAAAGCTCATTGTTCGAGGCCCCGATTCGTCCCTCTGCCTCCTCTGTCGTTTCCAAAAGACTAAGCAAATGCCATTACAGAGACAGCACAGAACAGCCCTTATTTCAATCTGTTCTTGCTTGAGTTGTCAAATAGTCCTGAAATTCCATCCTCTTTGTAATGGGAAGCTCTTCCACTGTTGGTCACTTTGTAGTGCATGTTCTCGCTGCAGGAGTTATCAGCTGTAAGGACTCATTATGGTGCTTCTCGCTGGTTTCTAAGGAGATCAAGATGCTGTGTCATCTTTGTTAATGATTGGCTTTTAAATGACTTGTGTTCAGGATGATGCATTTAGACTTTGGCTACATAATTAGACTTGTTCTGATACCATTGTTTCCTTCCCGATACTGTTTCCCATTACAACCTTCGTATCGGCTGATACAGAGTCCCAATACAATTGCATTTGAAAACAAAATCAATAGCTGTAGACTACTAACCCTATATGGATATGAAGTGATTGCTATGTTTGTGTGGCATGGCTCAGGTTAAACGCTTTGTAAAACATGAACAAATACATACAGAGAATGAATGCCATAGAACCTTTATTATCTTGTTTGTAATTTTTCACTAATTTTTAACAGCTAACGTTACACTTTTTGCTAAAAGTCTATTTTTCTTCAATTCTTTACCTGCACAGCACAACTTTCTTAATAGGCTATCGTTTTAGAGTGCCAAATTATTTGTTTTTTTTTTATCAGTGCATAGATTTGTGTGCCTGCTGATACCTGATATAGCATTTTTGGCAGTAGCAGAGGCATTTGTGATACTAGTGTCAGTACTAAGTTTTGTATTAACATGCATAAGTATTGCTATTTTTACGCCTAATGTCTACACTACTTCGGTATTTGGAATCTCTAAAACAGAGACCTTGGAAAATGCTGCTGACCCCATTTGATTTGGAAAACTCCAGGGTTGCGTTTTAGTCTTGAAGAGCAAAAATTTAGACATTTAAAAATATGACATAGAAACCCACATTTGCTTTCCAATTGGGTCTTAGCAGTCACAATGTATGAAGCTTAAACGTTCTAGCTTGGCTTAACATACCTTTTGTGGTTTCATCCTTTTTTTGTGGGTATTCCTTTACCATTGCCAAGGATTTCTTAGGCAAAGTATAATGCTGTGGTTACTGCTACACAGGACTAGACACACCAAACCACCATCAAAGAACTAATGCTGAGAAAGGCCAGCTGTTGCTTAGCCTCACGTCAACTGTGTTTCAGCCAGAAAGTTGCATCTGAACACACAGCAAAGACTGCAGCCAAAGGCCAACTAGCATTCTGTGCTTGCGCGAGAGGAAATATCTCTCCATACCAGCAGGCGGGGTAGTCTGTATTTGTCATTCTGTTAGGAAAATCAGAAGATGGATTTAAAATGCAAGTTAGCCAAATATGTTGTGATCTCACTCCCCTTTTCCTTTAGCCGTTTGTTCGCCTCCGTTTCTCTTCCCGTGCGCTGAGTTGGACTGGCAATCAGAGTGATTTAAATCACCAACGGGCTTTTGTCAACTCTGACGCTGACTTATCGACCAAAAAAAAAAAAAAAGCAGACAAGGGTCGACTACAGGTTACAAGCGCCAATATTAGGGAAACAGATGCTCACCAAGACATGACATTGACCGACGCCGGACTGTCATCTTGGTGTGTCAGGGCCATAATATGTTGCCGTATTTGCTTTGCAACAGCTCCCAGTCTGTTTTCTGCCACATTGACCGCCTCATACTTCTGTGCTAGTTTCTATTGGACCTCGATGTCAGTCCAAGCAAAGAAGTCTCTGGTTCCTTTTTACACCAGCAAGCGCATGCTTAGTGTACATGAATGGTCCTGTGATATGCGTTTTCAGGAGTGTAAGAATGGACGCAGATTAACTCTGAAAGGGTGCTAAGATGCTGGTGTCTACAGAGATTGTTTTTTCTTTAAAACAACATCTAGAAATGAAAAATGAGTTAGTGTGGATTTAATGTTTGTATGCAAACTCGCTCACATACACAGACAATTTCTTACTCAAATTCACAAATTATAAACAGCTCAACATGAAAAACAATCAGTTCCTCCCCTAAAAAAGCTTCAACCAAACCTGAATGGGTCGCACCCCGCCTCTGCTCAGAGATTCTGACTTCCCCTGAACCCTAAATGAGGAAATGTTTTAAAAGAAATGAATGACAGGAGTCCCTCCACCCGGTTTCCCCGACCAGTTTCTCCCTCTGTCTAAAGGAGGTGATATTGTAGCCCTTTTTCTCTCCTTTGAAAGGGGAAATCCCAGGATTGAGCTTGTGTGCTGGAGCGGAAGCAGGCTGGAATGTGTGTCCGGACCGCATCTTTTGTCACCGGCCAGGGGCATGAATAGACGTGGGCCAAAATCTCTGTGTCCTCTGTTTATCAGACTGTGAAGAAGCAAACAAACCAAAATGTTTCATCCACATGGTATCGCCACCTTATACCTGTCAATCAGATTTCTCCCTTTCAGAGGGGACGTTTGAACTTTTCCAGTAATAATCTCCATTGAGTTACAATTTTTAATCCAATCTGCAAATAAAAGCAGAAAGCTTTTTTAATTTTGATTAGCATCCTCGTTGCTGTACTGCTGTTCTTCATGCTAAATTTAGCCAAAGAGGACAGCTTAAGGCTTTATTTTTAAATAAATAATATTTCTAATTTATTTTTTCTATGTGCTCTCACTTCAGATTTAATATTGATTTGGAAAAGTGTCTTGTCGAGTAGAGTTTGTCATTATGTTGATTTTCATTGTTGCCTGTTAGTGTCTCTCGGGCAGCTTGTCAGCGGAACCTCATCCTGATTTTCCCTCGTTTGAGGTCAAATAGAGGCTTTCAAACAAATGGGAAAGCTCTCACGTTTCCTAATTGAGACGATGGCCACATTTTCCATCTATTATCATGAATATAGTGTGATTTATTGGAAGATGTGCAGAAGTTTAAAGGAAGGTAGAGAGCGAGCTGTCGGGATCCAGCCGCACTCTCTGGCTCTGACTTATTTGGCTCATTTGGACAATGAAGAAAACATCGATCTGATTTTTCCTTCTGTTATTGTCTTCATCATCGTTGCAGCTGTTGGCATTTCAGAGTTCATTTATATTCATTCCACTGTTCTGCAAAAATGCGAGCCAATATAACTGAAATCCTTCTCGTATGTTACACAGTCATGTTCCTTCCCGCCTGTGCATGTGATTCTTTTTATGAGAGGATTATCAGATTTATACATATTAATTGGCAGTCAGCAGCCACAGACAGTACTAAACTGTGTTGAAGATCCCAATTAAACTATATCAGACACATTAATTTAAAAGTAAATGTAACTAAATGTTTTGATCATCATAGTGTGTTTCATTTAAAATAATGATACAAAATCAACTCACGAAAAACTGATGATGTGATTTCATAAACTTAAATTTTTCTTTAAGTTTATCTCAAGGAAATTGTCACGAGTCCACTGTGAATTGGCAGATGTTTATTTTATTTTCTATTTTTTTACATCCGCTCAACTTCAATAGAAGGCATCACAAGGTTTAATAACAGAGAAACTCATAAAGTGTTTTAAGCCCGGCGGAGCTTATTACACAACAGGCAGCTAATTGTGCGTCAGGCAGTTTGGGGCGTCACATGAACGGGCTGGTGGGCAGCTGCATCCAGCCTGCAGCTCAGTGAGTCAGCGAGCGCAGAGCCGCCCGGCACAGGACCACAGCCTGCAGCTCTGCTTTGATTTCTACGTGTGATATGATTTTTAGAATTCACGTGATGTGTTTAAATGTGCAGAACTCTAATTTGGAAATGCCGTAATAATAATTTGAGCTATTTTAATTTTTTTTCCACAATTCTATACACCATGCTAAATAAAACGTCATAATAAGCTACAGTGTTACTATCAAATTATACTATGAAATATTAGTAATAATAACTGTCTTGGGAAAAAAAAACAACTTTCACCGCACATCGCATTGTTTACATTGACTCCTGCTGTCTCTTCTTAAAGGAAGATAAATCAAATCTGTCAGAAACAAACAAGGATATAAACAGTATATTCACCTATAAATAAGTACAATCAAATTTAATAAATGAAAGAATACAGTCCGAAAACAAATCTGCATGCTGGTTCCAAATCTTGAGAAAAAAGGCCACCATTTAAGTCAGAATGCAACTTCAAAAACTGCTGTCAACAAAAACACTATCTCTCTTTAAAGTTTTTTTTTCAGACCATTTTATTCACTGATTTATTTATTTGTTTAATTATTTATGGTCTTAATTACATACTTACTATCACTGTCCAGTGCTTTTAGCAGATTTGGTATTTATCTCTTTTAAAGATAATAGAAAAAAAAGTATTTTAATTAAATAAATTTGGTGCAATATTGTATTTTTTTTTTTAAATAAATGTGATATAGTTATGTGCCGAAAACATAATGCAAAAACACAGGCCTTTCTTACAGAAGACATTTTGACATGTAACAGTAGGAAAAGCACAGGTGTGTAAGTTACTGATGGCTGAGTTCTATTTAGCTGCTTCAGTTTCAGGGTCCTGCTGGTTCTGTATATTCTGTTACACAGTTATGTCTTACTGAGACACTTGAATAGAACGGAGCCGCGGTTAATGTTATTATTAACACTGTGCTTTACCTGCTATGAAAGAGTTGTATTTTTTAAACAACTGAAGAGCACCAAAACCAGAAAGAGTGGATAAAACACAGTTTTCAAAATATATTCTATAAAATAAATGCATTTATGCATTTTACATTTCTGACTGGTGTACATTTCAGCTAGAAGTAAATCTAAATCTTTTAAACCATCTTTTAGAGTGATTAGATACTATCCACATTTTCCACATTTCCAGGAGTGTACTTATACAATTTTAGGTGCGCGTGGTTCACCTCATTTTTCATTTTATCTTTTAATTTTATGCTACTTTATATTTCTACTCCACTTAATTTTTCTGTCAGCTGGTTAATTTTCAGGTTAAACGTTTCATCCAAAGTATAAGATCAATATGCATTAGTACTAACATTGAAACTCTATATATTATAAATATACTATGAAAAAGGTCACTCTGTGTATTTTAAACATTTAGTTCTGATACTTTTAGTTTGTGTTTCTGTTAATACTGCAGTCAAGCAAAACTTTAATTGCAGGACTTCTGTCTGACTTCTTCAGTCTTTTCCTTAAGCTCAAGATCTCTGTGTTTTCACCTTGATTTAACCTGTGCATGATCAAAGGTTGAGAATCCTAAACCCTTAACTCTACACTATTACCCATAAAGCCAAACTTTATTTGCTTCAGTTTTAAACATAAGAAAAAAAAACATATTTTGTGTAGATTAATGTCCAGGTGTACACACTTCACGCACCCAAAACGATAGTGTTTTGTAGTAAAAATACCAAAGAAAGTAACAGTTGTTATAGCAATAATATATGTATGTTAAAAAATCCATATTTTATTATTTAATTTTGTATTTGTTTAGTAGATACAGTAACCACATTCTGAAAGGCTCAATCACGAGCTCCACCACCTGCACAGCCTGTCCTGTAATAAACATGCAGCCCTCACACCTTCTTATATATTGAAGTAATGCAGCAGCTGTGTTGCAGCGCTGTTTACCTGAAGAGCTCAGACCAAAATTATATGATTGAATAAAATTGTAGACAAATTCCTTCTGTCACTGCATATCATGAAACGATCTCTTGATGTGATCTGTGCGTAAATCTTCAGTGATGGAGACGACTCAGACGCTAAAAGAAATAAGGATGTTATTTTGAGTTACGTATACTTAGATGTTTGTAAAATAATTCTCTAACAACAACAAAAAATCAGCGCCACCCCACATAACGAGCTATTCATTGCTGAGTTCTCTTTGAAAGCAAGTTCATTTAAAGAAATTTAACAAGTGTTTTGCTCCACGCTGTTTGCATTTCCAAGTGCAGCGGGCTTTCCTTTTCACCGTATCGAGACAGCGGAGGTCAGGGCCAGGAGCTGCTGTCTGCATCGTCCCAGCTCTGTGCCAGCCAGATAAATGGATAGAGTGTTTGTAAGCTGTCTGAGCTTTGTGTTTGCACAGAGTCACAACTTTGTATGGGGGGTCGAGGGGTGGGGGAGTCCCGAAGATTTGTATGCAGACTACATCGCTCCGCCGCCCCCCTGGTCCACTCTATGTCCTCTCACCTGCCTGTTGCAGTAAATCATAAAGCTATCAAGTGAAGCGTGTTGATGGGGCTGCACGTGCAAGAGCTTTGCTGCACCTGTCGCGTCTCTGTGTCTGTCCGTGCGTGTGCGTGCGTGTGTGTTTGTTCTGAAGAAAGGTTTTTGCAAATGTTTTAACTGTTTCTATGGATGTTTACTTCTCTGTATTCACATCTACCCGCTGAATGGGATTCTTGTTGCAGGCCTGGGGGTCGGCGATAAGAGAGTTTGGAGATCTGCCTAATGGTTTAGTAAATGTGTGTGCGTGTGCATGTGCGTGTGTGTGTGTGCACGCACAGCGCTCCGTGATAGAAGTAGGGATGGAAATTGAGGTAGCTGGGTGTCAAACAGGAGGTCTGCAGATGCCTGTCCGGCTAAGAGCTGCAAGGTCCCTCCCTTTGACAGAGTATCCATTCAGAGTCAATGAGCTGGGTCAAAGCCTGCACGTCAGGCTGCAGCTCGGCCTAGCACTGGGGCGGTCCAAGAGGTCAGTCTTATTCACATGGCGCTGTCATGCAAATGAACCCACCCACGCTTAAACAACTCTTGGAATTTTTATGTCTGCTCCCTGGCCTTTTTTTTTCTCCATTTCCCCCTCTTTTTTCCAGCTTTCCTCACTCCCTCGCTCCCTCTCCTCCTCTCCAAATCTCTCTCCCCTGTATTCACAAAGTCATTGACGAGACATTCAAAGCTTTTCAAATTGGCCAGCTTCATTGTGCAGGCACTGAAGTGAGGGGGGGATAGAGAGAGGGAGAGTGTAAAGAGGAGTGGGCCTAAATATACTCCGGTCTGAAAGTAGTTAGATCATGTTCTTTTCATGGTCCGATTAGAATCAAATCGATCCCCCCGCCCCTCCTGACACTCCAAGGTTTGAAGAGGAGCGGCCAAACAAAGATTTCTCGGCGGAGACAGGGGGAATGAATGACCAAACCTGAATGCTAAACACACTCTTAAAAAGTCTCTTTCTGAAGCATGACAATGCCCGAGAGAGTAAATTTGTTTTAAGTGTGAGTGAGAGATGTTTGCGTGGATGGAGAATAGATATCTTTATAGTGAGGATACTGTAGGAGCATCTTTGGATGAGACCTGATCTGCATATAAATCAGAAGAAAAAACACACAGACCTCAGTGGAGGATCTTCTCCAAAAAGGCTTTAAGCCTCATGATGATAAAGAGAGGATTTTAGACAAAGGTACTAGTATCTGCTCATAAAGGAGTGTTTTTGTTTAATCCATAATAAGTTTTCTGCAGGAGCAAGGTTACATATACAAAGTAAAAAGAAGTGGGTTGGGGTGACGAGGTTGGAGGTGTCCGATGAGAGAGAGAACGGCCTCTGGACACGGTGACTCTACTTCAGGGAGGTGATGGCTGAAGGGGAGGGATGGGCGGAGGGATTTGAACTTGGTGACACTCTTTCTGCACCTGCAGCTCTGATAATCATCGGCATAGTCTTCCACCAAACTGTAATAACTGCTACTTTAAAAAAAAAAAAATTATATATATATAGATATGCATTTGTTGTTTTTTGTTTGTTTACACCATAATTATACGTTTTTTTTGTCAGCCTCTGAAAACCATTTATCTCTGACTTTTAACTTTTAATTTAAAAATAACCTCTGTGATTTTAGTTTTGTTACAGTGTATTTTCAGGAAATCCAGTGAGTTTTTAAATAGTAAATTTAAATTGTAAAAAAAATACACACAAAAAATTCTCACGTGATCGTTCTTATTTATTTCTCTTTTTTTTTTTTAATTCAGAATTTCCTTTTATTTACAAAAAAATAATAATTCTGACTCACCAAGTTTGGAGGTATGTGGTTTTCATTGGACAAAGACATTTTCTGAAATTTAATTAATGAAAAAGGGAACAAGCCAAGTCTTGGATTATGTGCTCCCTTACCAAATCTGTCCATGTTCAGATCCAAAATAATGAGCTAAAAAAAGGAAATTGGCGTTATATTGGCAGTTACATACTCCACTTGCCAGTTTATTCTGTACACGTAGCCAGAAGCAATGCAGTCTAATACAACAGTCCTGCAAAAATCCTACCATCATTATGGTTATAAGGTTCTGTCTTCATTTAAAGTGTTTTAGAAAGGTATTAATTTAACTGAATGGTCATTTTTGAGGCTGCAGTGCTGTTGAACTGTATTGCGTAATTATATTTTATTATATTATAATATTTGCCCTCCCCATTTATATTTAATGTTTCGATGTCATAAGCACGGGCCTCTTTTCTGTGAGTAGATGAACACTGAAAAAAGAAATTTCTGCTGACTTTTTCAAAAATAATTGTTTTTGGTGCTTTGAGAGCCACAAGCCAAGTGACAACTACTGTTATTATGTTGGAGAGAAGGCAGGAATCACGACCAGTATCTCCGACACTCGGCAGATCACACCAAAACAATCCACCTTTATAATTAACACAACAGGTGAGAGGAAAAATATGCAGTTTTTTTGTTTAATATGTAGTGAACATGTCCAAACTGGATGTCAACGTATTTTAGACCATATTTAGAGGAGCACGGCCGCACAACAGAAATGTCTTTCGTTTGCATTAAAAAAAAAAAAAAAAACTGCATTCAAATGATGACATTGTGAAAACAATCCTCATGTACACGGATCTGCAAAACAACCGAAAACGCTGTAGTGTACATGCCAGGCCAGTAGTTGACGTTGAAGAACACCATGCACATGTGCAAAGTGCGTGCGTGATGTCACCGTTCTCACAGGATCCAGGTATTACCAGTTTCCACGGCGACAGAAGGGTTGCGTTTTTAAAAGATAACACTTTGGAACCCTGTTTCAAAAGTCTGCGTTTTCAGGCCCCATAAACGCCGTTATCGTGTGAACGAAAAGGCCAAACCGCAACAAAAGTTTAACATTTAATGCAAGAACTGTTACCGTGTAAACGGCCCCATAGTAACTAACAAACTCTCTTCTCCCACCCTGATGGCTTACATGTGAAACCTCGAGGTAAACATTTACACCTTCACCACTCTCTGTGCACATTCTTTCACCCCCGCTTGTCGCTCAGTGGCGTTGCAGAAACAGCGTGCTCTCGTAGCACGTAGCATGAAGTTGTTTGTGTTCTGAATCCTAAGAGGAGCCAAACAACAGTAGAGGTGGAGGGACGGAGGGGTGGGACCACCCTGCAGCTGCCCCCTTCTCTCTCTCTCTCTCTCTCTCCCACCTCATCCCTTCATTCGCTCTCCTATTCATCCTGCAGCTGCAGTCTTGTGCCCCTCTCTCTCACTCTGTCATACAAAGTTTTTCCCTCTCTCTCTCTTTCTCTATTTGTCCCAGAGACACAAAGATGGATGGAGACGCTCCTGGAATGGGGCGCACAATAGGTTGTGCCACAAGGTGAGCAGCCTCAGCTGCATACGGCCCAGTGCTGCCTTTTTTAGCTCCTGCGAGGCTCCTTCCCCGACTTGAGTATGTGTGTGTGTTAAGGGGGGTCTGAGCGGCACAGTATGGCAACAGATGCTTTTGTTCGGCCAAAAGTCTGAAAGGGGCCTTGGGTGGGGGGCTTAGCAGTGTCAGAGCACAGAGTCATTTTTCTCTCCTTTTTCTCTCACTCTGCCCCTCTTTCTCTGTGTCTCCCTCTCCCCAGCTGTGCCTGCCGTGGCGGCTGAGCAAGAGGAAATGTGAGGGCAACGGCATGATGGAATACGTAAGTGGGGCGCGCGGTTTTGGCCTGTTTTGTGGGCGACTTCATTAAAGGGTCGTTTATCTGGCCTGTGATCCCATTGTCCCGGGCCTTCTTTATCAGCCCCGGTGTGTCAGGGGGGCGTAATTGGCCGATTGGCCACGGTCTGCACATGCTGAGGTGATTTATAAAGCTGTGAATGGAGCTGACTCCTCTCCGGGCAGCTCTCCCTCTCCCATATAGGAGACACTGCACTGCAGAATAACACTGACTAAATGCAGAAGAAATGTGAAAAGGATGAAACGTCCCCAAAGCTCTTTGTGCGAGTGTGAAATCAGAGGCTTGAATAAAAGCGCTCTGGAATCACTCTTTTCCCTTGTCATCTATTTTCTCCACCTTTATACTCTATCTGACTTTGTTGTTTCACCTCTTTAGACTCTTCTGCTCTCTGGCGCTCACCCACTTTTCATCCCTTTTTAAATTTTCATTTTCTCTATATTTCATTCTATGAAGCATGACCAGAGTGTAACCTTCTTTTTACCTTTTAGCCAATCATGTAGATGCTGTTCCCAGGAGTGATGAAATGTAGAAAAAGGAAAACTTCATTTTTTTGCTTTGTTTTCATCACTTTATTTTTTAACTATTCTGCCCAAACATGACATTTTTATTCTTACACTGAGAAACTTTTTTTTTTTTCAAGAGAACACAAACTAAACAATTTCACTCGGCTGCATGCATGAAATGACCTGAAATTTAAATTATACAAGACAGTGTAGTTTCATGGAGTAGTCAGCTGTGTCTGAATGGAAGTCACAGTGCAGATTTTGGGATTGCAGGTGGGAGTGAGCGCCGGCTTTATGTGGTCCCATGGTGTGTTGAGGTTGGCTCTTAATGACCTCCTAATTAAAGCAGGCCCTCCTCTCAATGGGCTGATCATGTAGTGGAGGTCAAAGGTCATTTACAGGGCTGCTGGTGGCCAGAGTTCTCGCTCCATGCTAATTGCCCTTCAATATACACAAATTAACACAATTCTGGCCGGTAAACATTCACAGTGTATGCGGTTCCTCGAAACATTGTCATTTAGCATTTTTTTACCATAACTTCTTTATGTAAGTTCAGCCAGACTGAGATCACCATCTAATCTCTCTTCTCTCAGCTCACACAGACAGACTGACCGACAGTCTCTCTCAGGGACTTTTGCATTGTCCTGCCAGACGTAGAGCCTGAGATCATTAAGCCAGACTAAGTGTTTGTCTAAAGGCTAGACGAGACAACTTAAATCCCACAGTGTTTGTGGACATGCAGATAAGGTCTGCAAAGACACGCCATTTATAGGATTCACATGAAGATTTTCATCTTTCACAATAATTTTTGCATGTCCCATGTTGTAAAAAGCCAGATTTCCATGTTTTAAAAATATATATAAAGCAGGAATAGGTGCTATATGAACACTGTTCAAGTATTGAGGCCATTCTGTCAGGTGGAGTAGTTTATTCTGTCAGGTATAAATAGGTATCGAAATGGATGACTTCCTGTAAAGGTGTAGTTAAATTTGGCAAAGGTCATTCTGTCAGGTACAATTATCTTTCAGAAAGGACTACTTCTTGCATAAATGTAGTTAAATGTGGTGAAGGTCATTTTTTTAGGTACAAATATCCTTCAGAGCAGGCTGCTTCTTGTATGAATGTAATTAAATGTGGCATAGGTCATTCTGTCAGGTACAAATATCTTTCACAGGGGACTACTTCCTGTATAAATGTAGTTAAATGTGGTGTAGGTCATTTTTTTAGGTACAAATATCCTTCAGAGCGGACTGCTTCTTGTATAAATGTAATTAAATGTGGCGTAGGCCATTCTGTCAGCTACAAATATCTACCAGAATGGACTACTACTCCTTTAAATGTGATTAATTGTAGAAAACGCTCAATCCACAGAGAAATGAAGTCCGTTTGTTTAGCACTTTGAGAATTGTTTCTAATGTAAAATGCATTATAAATACAATCTGTTGTTTACAAAAACTTGAAACGAGCCTTCAGGACTTCCCTGAAATTGTGATGTCACAAACTATACTATATAGAACAAGCCCCCAGGAAGTACAGCAGACTCTGATGCAAATTTTACATGGTGGTCAGAAGTGGAATCACACCGTCCGGGGACCGGTGATCCAAAGGGTCCAATCAGGCCCTTTGTGTGACTTTTCAAAGTGTGAAGTTTCAAAGAAAACATTAATACTAGATCCCAATTTATTTTATCTCAAACAAATTAAACGGTAAATACCACTAAATTGTGAGGAAAATGTGTTTATTCTTTGATTTTTGGGGCTGCTGGAAATAAAAGTTGAATAGATACATGGTACATTTCAGTTGAGGGTTTCTCAGATTATATACGGACACAAAAATCAAGCATTTTAATTGTATAAATTTTGAAATATTTCAAACATACATACAATACATATTTTTTTTGAAATTACATCAAATCTGAAAATTGAGGCACTAAAAAAAAACAACCCAAAAAACAATGCTTTATAATTACTGACAATGGCTGAAATATTTGAGTTCAGGACATCTCAAACTACACCAGTACTGAAAATCAAGAATTTTTACTGTATAAAAGTTTGGTTAACTTTCAATTATCTGATGGTGTAACTGGTCCGGCCCCCTTGATATCAAATTGGGCTGTATGTAGCCCCCGAACTAAAATGAGTGTGACACCCCTGGTCTGTGTTGTCAAAAAGAAAGTTCTCCCTTTTTATGAGACCAAACTTAAGTGCGACTTGTCATGTTTTATGGTAATCATGCATGTTGCCAACATTTATCTTTGGTAACTACCTTCCTCAGTTCTCTGAAACAGAGCAAAGTCCCACAGGAGCTTCTGTCCGCAGGCGAGGGAAGGCCGGGCGAGGAGGAGGGGCCTGGCTCCGGTTTAATGTAGCTGATTGTGCTCCCTTGAAAAAAGGGAACAGTTTCTTCTGTGTTAATTTTCAATTTTGTCGCAGTCTGTGTGCCCAGGCTTTGTGTCCAATTCTTCTTCCCTCCCTAAACGGCACCACCGCCCCTCTCTTTTTCTTTTCTTTTCACTCCTCCTCTCGTCAGGCCGTCTAGATTATGTTGCTAAGGAGATTTTTCTCTTTCTTTTTTTGCTTTTTTCACTGTTTCCCATTGATTTGGTGTTAATGCGTTTTGAATGCCCCTCGGTGTGTGCCGAGCGCTGGGGGAGGAGGGGAGCACAGGGTCTTGCCGAGTGGAGGAATTTCAATCTGAAGCGGTTAGGTGGGGGTCCGTGTGGGTTAAGGCCCAAAGAGAGGCACTCAAGTGAGAACTGAAGTGGTTTGCAGAGCTGAGGAACCTCTCGGGCCGCCGCTCCCCCTCTTCTTCCCCCTCTCTTTTTTCAGGGTCACTCCTTCATTGGCAGCCCACAGGTGCACTGTCAATCTTTGCTTTTCATACCCAAAAAACTAGCCCATGAGTAAAACAAACATTTTTTTTCCCTCAATAAGAAAATTGTGTCCAGCAGCCATTAGATGTGTAACAAAACACAAAATTCAAGATAATGTTTAATTTGTGATTTTGGGATCATAGTTCAGTATATTTTTGACACAATGTCAAAACAAAAGATCACATGTATTTAAAACTTGTATTTATGCGCCATATCTTAGCCCCAGCACTCTGTTTTTGGAATTATGCTCTGATATGCTCTGTGTCAGTGCAGGAAGTAGTTTGTCTTTAACAGTGTGTAGCTAAGGTGGAAAGTTCAGGTGTGAAAGTCAAGGTGCTGACGTCAAGTCTGACTTTCTATAGTGGAATTCGCATCCAGTCACAGATCTACAATTAACATTTAAATTACCTGTGACCACAGTCCTTTCTTAACTTGCCGAACCCCGTGCAAGCAAGCCAACACCAGACATTGTTGTCTGGTGTTGGCTTCCCCAAAAGCTCTCAGAGAGGATGGCTGGGTAAACAAGGTGTTTGCCTTCGAATCAGAGAACACTGTTTGCATACTGTTTCCTACACAAACAGTTTGTGGGTTTCTTTTAAACAAGATCACAATCTTTCCCTTCAGCACATCAACCTTGTCTCCAAGGACTGATGTTTACTCATTGCAAACAACAAATATGTTTTTGAGGGAGATGTAATGTTGAAGCAATTGCATTTTCTGTAAACATATTAACAAAGTGTTGCTTATTAATGTACCAGGTAAACTGCAAAAATGCAGGTACCAAACATTTCAACAAAAATGTTTTCTGACTACATTTTTCATTAGTTTTCCACCAAAATAGGCAGTCTTGCATTGTACTTTCTACTAGTGACTTCAGCATTATTTTTTAATTATTTCCCTTTTTTGTTGAAATCATGATCTTTCCTTAACCTCGGGGCTGGACATAATATCACAATACTTTTGACCAAATACCTTGATATTAATATCACAATGACAGGGTAGAGTTGACCATTGGTGCTTTCATAAAATATTTACACAATGAGATTTCTGATGAATAATCACCCGTAATTTGGATATAATGACTAACAAACAGTAGAACAGCTAGAACAGTTTGTTAAGTTCGGAAAATTACATTGCAGCCTTTAAAACCAAGAAAAAACAACACATACAATATTACGATATCCAAAATCTATGATGGTATCTTGTCCTTATGAAAATATTGATATAATGTTGATATATTTCTCAGCTACACCGTAAATCTAAAGTCTTTTTGTTGCCTGAACCTACCCACAGGAGTCTGGACCCGAACTGGGATTCTGGTGCCATCGTCAACCTTCTGATCCGACCGCATCCTACGAATCCAGCAAGGTAAATAAACGTAATGTTTCATTAACTCAAAGAAACAGTGTGTGTGTGTGCGTAGTACAGGCAACAGTTATGTTCTTTCCACAACATAATTATGAATAGTTAAGTATACAGACTTAATTTTTGGGATACATGGTTGAACACATTGGGCGTAAAATTAACCGTAGAGTTTGCAGATCAGATAATGTTCATATGTGTTTAGTTTTTTTCAGAAGGCAACAACAAACAATTTGACTTGTTTAGAGAAGTGTTGACACACTAGTTTATTGTGAAATATGCTTGTTCCAGATTTTTCGTGTAATTAAACTTTGATACGCAGTTGTCTAATCCACTCTTCATCCAGTTTTGTCATAGTTTATTAAAGAACACTCCACCTCAACCTCTTAAACTTCTGATTGAGCATTTGAATTCATGATATTTTAGATATCCAGGCTGCTTACTGACACTGCTGAGGCTAACTGGGTGGAACTTGAACGTAGGCTGTAATTAGACTAATGGGACTGTAATCATTTGTGTCGTAGGGCGCAGTGTGCAGAAATAAGTTGTGTACTAAACTGAATGTTCTGGACGACACATTCAGGAGAAATATCATCTCACCTCAAGAGATGAATGATCTTTTTGAAATGTTATTTTTCACATCCACAATGTACTCTATTGTCCTGTGACATCGGTTAAAATCATCAGTTTAAGAGTTACGAGGTCATCGTGCTGATGGCCTTGATTCTGTGAAATTATTTCCATTTCAATTAATGATATTCATAACTCATGAAAAGGAAAAATGCATCATCAGACCAAGTAAACAGACAAATCTTTTCCACCTGGAATCCTGTTTTGTACATTTGTACCACAGGACAAGGTGTAATACCTCTTGTTTGGAGCATCATACTTTTGTATTTTCAGTTTTATTTCATTGTTACTTCCCCTTTAGTTTCAGTCAATTATACCGTAATTATAATTTGTTTACTCCGCCTCGTCTGTCCCCCCTCTGTAACTTTCTCTCACAGAAGCACAAACCCATCTGTCACTGCCCTGTAGCTCTGTGAGAAGTATCTCGGCATAATGACCTCTCAGACCATTTCATCTACACTGACTCTTAACATAATTAGGCAATCAGAGATTCGCCTCCAGCAGAGGCTGCTGTTCCGAGGAAAGCTCTGACTTGCAGCAGCTGTGTACATTATTAGGTTGCCTGTAGTGAGGCTCAGTGCAACATTACAGAAGCAAACACTGAGTTACCAGAGGAAACACTTAACCCCAATCATATGTCCTCCTCAAGGGCTTTCTCGGTTACCTAACACCGTAGAGGGTGGCTGAAAGTTTTTCACCAGTCTGATGCCTGTGAAGATGGTATTTTAACCCTCTATGGTATGCATTATGATGCGTAAAGAAAAAATGTTTTCAATGATTTTTGTTCAAAAAATCGATAAAGTAAACATATTTTAAAGACATTTTCAAAACAAAATGTTTCTGTCATGATGGGATTTTGTAACGGTACGACGTTACACGGCAGCATTTGCATTTTAGCAATTTTCTGTTAATCACTTTTCAAATTAAGTTAATGGGGCTGAACAATGCGAGGAAGGCCTCGAAAAAGGGACTCAGCATGGCCTGCAGAAAGTCATGTTACAATTTATACAGTGCTACAGGGTCCTGGCTCTACTTAAAGTAATTGAGGGTGTGTTGTGTGAGTGTAAACAGCAAAAAAATGGGTATGTTACCAAGAGGCAACAAGGTACCATAGAGGGTTAAGAGTCTGTAAGCATATGAACACAACTACTTGTATGTGAATATGATGCTCAGAGTGATGAACCCACAGAGATTGCTCAACTCTGCAGTTTATAGCATCTTTTAACTCAGTGTTTTGGTTTTCATGCCTGTGACTTGACTGCTTTGGTTCACTCTTGCTACTCTAATAGGGTGTTTTTGGCCTAAGCAGGCATCTGTAAAAAGAAAAGTTATGATAAATTGGGCGTAACTGGGTGTTACCTGCCCATTACCAGTTGGCAGACAAAGTTAGCCGCTACCTAGTAAAGCTGGGAAGCAAAAACACAGCTAAAAGGAGTGTGAACGTTGGACAGACTCTAAATGAAAGCTGATGTTGCTCTGTATCAGCTGGATGTGTGAATAGAAGGTTTAGTGTTTACATTGCAAACAATCAAGGATGCACACCCAGCAGGAGGGTAGAAAACACATCGCAACAATCATAATAGCTTATTAAAGGTTTCTTAGTATTCATGGGTGAGGTGACTTGCAGTCAAAATATTGTTAAAGGCAAATTTGTATGCAGCACTTTTCCTATCTCCATTTTCAAAACATTTTACCACATGCTAAGCCTGTCAACCTTGCACCACGAGCTAACATGATGCATGGAATTCCAGTGAGAAACAGAGGGTCGTAGCAATAATAATGCTAGTCTGACTTGCAGGAAAACAAGAAAACAAGTGCATCTTCCTTCCTGAAATTCTGCCTATATTTGTACCAGATAAAATCCAGAGCTATGATCACTGAAGTTACTAATTCTGCTTCTGCAGACGGAAAACTCTTTCTTGTAATAACAAAAAACAAATGCGCCCGTTACTTCTGTGATTTGTGCAGTTTCAGGCAGTAAAACTACATGTTTATCTGCCCAGAATTTTCCAGTCATTTGCTCTGTTTGAAACAAATGACTGTAACTGTAGTTCTGTTAGCTTTGGATTTGCCAGGAAACAGTCCTTGAATGTTTTTAGTGTTTTCCTCTAGACATGTGCGATGGGCTCCACAAAACTAATGTCACAGGTGACTGCCTGAGGTGGTTGGCTCCGTGTCAATTAAAACTACTCGAACACCAGGGCCGGTTGACCTCTGACCTGTGACCCTCATTTAACTAACCCTCAGCAGCGTACTACAAGGAGACAAACACTCCCAGCTGCTGAGGTTCTCAATGGCCTTTAACTGAAGGGGAGCAGAGTCCATTCTGCAGCCGCAGACGAAGTACGCTCAAGATTCTTGTAGCGCACTTGTAGGAAGTCACTTGAGACTGTTGTGTCAGCAGATAATAACAACTCAAATGTGCATGGACAATGCACTCTCACAGTGTTTTTCCAATGAAGGAAATTGTTAGTGGTGTTGATTTAGGCATCATTTGAGGATAACTCTTAAAAAAAAGCAATTTCAATAATTCATAAGCGAGTGCCAAATGTATTCAAGTTCCAGAAAAACAATTATATCAAATATTCTGTCTTGATGTTTGTGCTTCCCTCTGTGTTTATTTTCAGTGTTTGCTGGGAACCTCTCTGTGTAAACTAGTTTATTTATGCCGGATGTGCCAGCGTAAATCACACGATGTGTGAACAGAGGAAAGAAAAAGACAAATCACCTGACACATTTCTGATTCGCTCTTTTATTTAAATAATGACGTTGGTTTTGGTGGGAGAACAGACGGAATTACAGATTACTTTGCAGCTTCGTCGTCAATTATGGTCTGCCCTGTTTGTTTAGTCGGTCTCCTCTTTGATTGGATAATGACAGACTGAGCTGTGATGAGAGATGCAGACGAACAAAGAAACATTTCTTCCTCCATGTACACCAGTAATTATCCCCCCATGCTTTATGCCCGCTGATGAACTCTAACCTTTTGTCTGAACAAATATGAGGTTTACCAAAAAAAAAAACACTTGGATCACACATTCACATCAAATGTGATGTTATGAGTTTTTTGAGTGTGATGTAATCTCCTCACAAAAGGCGAAAGTAGCTGTGTGCACAAGTATCTGAAGACTTTTGTTGGATCAAAACTTCAAAATCAAAGCTCAGAGGAGCTCTGATATTTCTTTTGTATTCTCTTAATTGATTCACCAACATGAAAGTAATACTTAAGAGAAATAAGGGCCTTTATGGAAAAGGTTCTATATTGGAATGAAGAAAGTTCTGTAACCATTAACTTTTTTTGAGTAAGTAACTCAAGGAGTTGCTTTAAAATAGCGTATGATTTATTCATTACCTAATTTTGAGAGGAAACCACACAATTTTAACATTTGGATACACTTCACAATTTATCCAAATCGTATTAAATCAGTGCATGTTCCGTTCTTTCCTTCTCTCATAAATAGGTTGTTCAGCAAACTATATGATGAACGAAGCAAATACATCATAAAAATGCTCACTTTATTACCTTTACTTGTGGATTTTCATGTAAAAGCAACAAGATGGCAGTTTTAACTAATGAACTCACTAAAGGATTTTTTGTCTTTATTTGAGTTGATCTTTTGGCTATTCTAACCACTGACTGCACGTACTATGAGCTAAAATCCCCTTTTTGCCAAATATTTTGTAAGTATTTCATCACTTTCTGAAAAATCTATAGTTTTGAAAATGACCCTTTGCACAAACCTGCAATTTGTGTTTCTAAAATGTCAAGAATTACAGCGAATATCCTGGTGACTGGATTAGTTTAACATGATTTACTGTATAAAGCGATGCAGGTTGTCAGTGGGCGGCGTTGACCGCAGTCAAGGTTAAATTCAACACTAAGTTATGTTAAAGTCCTGTGGGAAACATGACAAACATTTGACTAATGTGGACACCACTTGTTCAGAGACAAAATTCATAAGCCCAAAAATGTTTTCAGCAATACATTCACAACATATGCATGCACTGGCTGCTAAAGCCACCTGTTTTCTTCTTTTTCTTTACATAACACACACGCACAAGAAAATGCACACACATATTGGACACACACACACATACACACATCCTGCGCAACAGTAGCTACAGCAGCTGCAGTGGGGTGCCATCACTGGTCATGTCTTCATACGTTTGATCCTTTTGGCTGGGAGCTTTACTGCTGCAGGAGAAAAAAACAGCAAAACTGAGCTAATGTGTGTCTTTGTCCTCCATGGGAGGGGAGAGCCTTTCTTCTCCCCAAGTACAAATCGCAAGACTTTGGCTGCATTCTTTCAGGACAGAGGGAGGCAATGGCAGAGAGAAAGATCCCAATCAGACATTGATCTGAACCAAACTAATCCCCCATTGGTGCCAATGTGACCTTAAAAAATCGGCTTAGAGCAGCTCGGTTAAACTGGACACGGTTTTCTATTTAAGTGGCCCCAGCACAGCCCACCCTAATTTTGCCACCCACAGACATTAGTAGAAGAGAATTAAGACATATACATTCATAACACTTTTCATTACAGCGAGGATGGGGCTGAGGGTGGCGAATCTGCCCGCCCTCACACAGCGAAGCGGCTCTACGAGCGGGATAAGCCTCCGGGCCTGATGAGAGGAGATGGGATGAAATCTACCATTTTATCTGTCAACCTCTGCCAGTTCTCAGTGTAGAAAGTTTGAGTTAGAGATTTTTTTTTATTTTATTTTCCCAAATATGGAAATTAAGGTCTTTTTTGGGGCTCATGTGCTGGGGGCTGCATATAATGGATTTGGAAGTTTCTCTAGAATATATATAGAGAGAAATGCTGCATATAAATATGTATTTAGCAAATGTGATTCACATTGGGTTTAAGTCTTAGCTGTCATAGGGGAATTGGAAGCAAGGCATTCGCTGGTAAATTGGAGTCAGAGGTCCAAATCAGTGCGGGTGTCGTCAGGTCAGATGTGATGTGTTGCTACTAATGGACATGCCTCATAAACACAACTCTGTGATGGACAAACTATGGAAAAAATACTTGAGAAAAAGAACAATTTGCCTATTTTTTTCTGAATTAACAAGATTATTATCTCTGTATTCTGAAAAAACGTTTTCATGAAAAGCAATCTGCTCTCATTTTTCTAAAGTAATGAGATAAATTATTGTTTTTATTGTTTTTAAAAAAGAACAAGATCACTATCTTGTTATATAAGAAAGAGGTTTTTTTCTTTAAAGAGTCAGTATTTAATTTGCCGTGTATCTGACCCCCTGTGCTGCACTTATTTTAGTGAGAATCTTAATTTTTTTAAACAGTTCACCCCTCATTCCCATAGTGTCCTCTCACTAAAATAGTGCAGCTAACCAACGTAGACTGGAAGCCACAAAATCCAAAATATAAAGTTTGTACACAAATACAGTTTATCTTTATGGATTATATTGATGCAATATTGCTAAGAAGACTGTCAGAGTTGTGTTTTTGTGGACATAAGGAATTGGTGATATGTTGATTATCTTTAAAAGAGTTTGGTGTAATATTTTCCCCCAGGAGTAGGATGGAAATTAATCTCAAAAGGAATCCAGCTTTAATTTTGCAAAAAGTGACTCTGCAAGATCCCCAGTCTTTGCAAAATATTAGTGTGACTAAAAAAATCACACTCTTTAGATGTGAGAGGGTGTCAGACTTAAGTCTTTTAAAAGTCTGCTAGTGTATTGTTTTATTAAAGGCATAACATGCTGATTTTGCGACTCACGCTGTGTAGACACTGTGTAAGTGGATGTATGTGATGATAATAATAATAATAATAATGCGCTTTATTAATACAGTGCTGTTCGTGGTACTCAATGACACTTTACATAAGTTAAAACAATCACAGAGTAGAACACAATAGGATATGTAAACATTATTCACACATTAAAAGCAAAAAAACAAAGTAAACATTATTCCTGCTAAAGAGCAGCATGTTTACATTATTGTGAGCACGTTAGCATGTTAACTTTGTGCCAAAGTACAGCCTCACAGAGCTGAAGATGTTGTGCAGGAAGGATAAGTCAAAGGTCAGATGTCAAACCAAACCCTGGCGTTATCTCCTTAGCTGCTCTATCAATGCAAATACCTCAGACAGTTTTACAAAGTTAGTTTTCTATACGTATTACATCATTTCTTAATTACCTCAAGCACTTCTTGGGAAATGTACAGCTCTGTACTGCCTCCCAGATATGTCAGTCTAGCTGCAGCTCTAAACTCCCGAGGAGCACATCTCAACGAAAAGGAAGCAGCCTATGAGCACAAAACATTTTCCATGTTCTGTGTGCCAGCGAGTGTCACACAGCTTTCTTTGGCTGCGACTAACATCTTTACTTCTGCTTCTGATTAGAGAGCGTGAGCCCCAACTGCTATAATCTCAGCTCGTCTGTGCCCGCCTGTCTGTCTGTGACTGAGTGTGTAGGAGGCTGGTATGAATGGATAAGAGGGAATCAGGAGCGGACTTTGTTTTCGGGGAGACCGTTGTATGCTTGTCTGAGAATAACGAACACGACACAAAAAGAAACATTAAAGATGTCGTGTGTTGTGGCCTGCCGGCTCACAGGCCTATCTGAAGACGGAGGACTATTTTAAGCAGGAATAAAAAGCATCTCAGCTTTGTTAGAGAGCCTGAGCCCATTGTAGAGATGTAAAATAAAAACCATCAACCACAGTAAAACCACCCATATCCTGTGATTTATACGAGCGCCAATACGGCCACGATCCTCCACCGCCACTTTCAGGGATCAACGGCTAAACCAACAGCCAGTAAGAGGCATTTGGGGTTGCTGGCAGTGGGCCAGGTCTCATAGAGAGGGTCCCATTATAAAGCCAGATCCTCCTATTATACAGGCCGCACCACAAAGACTCGGCTGACACACATCACACACAAGAATTACACAGATACATCGAGCACAGTTACACTTAGAGCTTATAGATTCTGTCAGTGTGCCAGTCATTTTACAACATGACACATTTCTCTGTAATTACAGACGCAGTCCCAAACACTTATGTCTATAAATAACAATGGGAATGTATTTCAAAGGGCATTTCCCAGGTTTTTTGTTGTTTTTTTTTAAAATATGAATGAATTACCGTCATGTGGAAAGCATGAGATTTTGTTTATGTTGTTGCAGTTTTGGGTAATTCAGATGGGAAATTCTGTAAACTTTGACTCTACCCAGTGAGGTGTCTGTTTACTGTTTAGTCTGCACCATCG
Organism: Plectropomus leopardus; assembly: GCF_008729295.1. NCBI lineage: Eukaryota > Metazoa > Chordata > Actinopteri > Perciformes > Serranidae > Plectropomus > Plectropomus leopardus. The sequence goes on from NC_056465.1 coordinate 31,985,974, forward strand.
GACAACACAGGCCTGGCCTGCGTCCTGTCTACTACTGTGCCTCTCTGCAGGGAGGCTGTGTGTGTGTGTGTGTGTGTGTGTGTGTGTGTGTGTGTGTGTGTGTGTGTGTGTGTGTGTGTGTGTGTGTGTGTGTGTGTGTGTGTGTGTGTGTGTGTGTGTGTGTGTGTGTGTGTGTGTGTGTGTGTTTCTGCACCTTCATAAATCACTCAGTGGAGTTCTTCTCAACGTCTGGCTGACACATCAAAAGACTCACAACTCTATCCAATCAAGACATGAGCTGTAATCATACCACCCTACTGGAAAACATACACGTGCGCACACACACACACACTCACACCACACACACACACACACACACACACACACACACACACACACACACACACACACACACACACTCAGTCTTCATGCACGTTAGCTCAGAGACATGCAAAACCCTATTATGTCACACTGGCTGTCATGGTCGCACATTTGTCTTGTCTGAGAAAGAGGCAAGGCGGCACACAGAGGGGGATTTGATTGCTAATCTGTTCGCGGGGATGCAGTGAGGGGATTTGGTTGTCAGTTAAGGTCATTTGTAGGTGAAACACATCGCGTGTTGCCCGACCCAGCACTGAGCTGCATTACCTACAATTTATTGAACTTGGAAGCTAAGTTAAAGTTTTAGGGGGATTTAGTGGCAGCTAGTGGTGAGGATTGCAGACTCCTCCTTCAGTGTTCACTGTTCAGAAAGTTTTTACCAGGAGTTGAATTATCTGCAAAAGTCTCTTTCTTTTCAAAACAAACAGACCAGGTGATAAAATCAGTGAAAACACTGAATAAAGCACTTTAGAAATCACGCTGTTTGGTCGTCACAGACAGGCCACTCACTCAGTGCCTGTTAATGTATGCTCATTTTTCCTGATAACTTAATATCAAGATGTTCAGGAGATTTTAATCGGGAGCTACTTTATTCATGGAGGTTTTTCTTATATATAGAACAAACAGACCAGGTGACTTAAATGGATAAAAACACTGAATAAAGCAGTATTATGTTACAGATGGACCTGCTAATGTGCTGATAACTTAAGTTCCAGATGTTCCGGAGATTTTTACTGGGGGACAAATTATCTGCAGAGGTCTCTTCCTCTCCAAAACAAATGAATTATAGAATTCAAACCAGTAAAAATACTGAATAACATAATAATTCACAATAAAAAATCAGTGTTTTTCCAATACTCTCATCATGGAAGGGCTGCTAACTATGTTGGCCAACACAAGAATCCAAATGCCCTTATTTAAAGCCAGTGTTTGGTTTGTATGTTCAGGGCTACTCTAGAAACATGCCAATTCAACATGGCTCTGTAGACACGAACATGCTCCCTTCATAGATATAAACGGCTCATTTTAAGATAACAAAAACATGATAATACCTTTTTTCAGGTGATTATACACTAAAGAAAACATACTTATTGTATTATATTCCATTTCTGCCACTATATCCTCCTCAATCTTATACACTAGACCATTAAAAAAAGCCGTTACAGCTCATTTGCGTTCCCAAATAAATGGCAAACAAAACATGACGTCATTGATCAGTGTTTGTAGAACACAGGCCCAATATAAATAGATAAAAAACAGCAGTTTTAACAATTGAAAGCCACATGTGATCCGGCTCCAGAACAGAACATGTCAACAGTGACAGTTTCAGCAAACATTTGAAGTGGAACAAACCTTTCTTTTGGACAAACCAATGTTATTTCCAAGTTGGTTCTACATCAAAGTCTGCAGTCGAGCATTGTTCTCGACGGGCTGGAGCGCAAGCAGAGAGCTCGCCGGAGACACACACTCTCAGGGTAAATGAGGCAGCTTACAAAAACCACACCACTCTTAACTCCTCGAGAGAGACAGATGCACTCGAGACTATTCTTAAGACGCTCTCAAATGAGTCTCTTCAAAGGAGACAAAAGTGTAAGTAGCAATTACGGTAGCTAATCATTGTCAGGATCAACAAAGTGCTGTTAGAGATTCAAACACAATAAGAATACTCCACCCAGCACTGTGCAGTAGATAAAGAGATTATGGAAAGGCTTGGATGATATTAAATTCATGTTGTAGGATGTAATAACATGTGCATGGTAATTGTGGGGACTTTTTTGTATATTTGGGCAAATGCACATATGGGAACACCTTTTAAATGTTTTGTTTTTCTTCCTGCTGCTGTTAATGATTCACTGATCATCTCCCTGATCCCTGTTTATCTATAAGAAGCTTGTCTCTGCTCTGTGCTTCCTGTGAGACCATCTCTACTTGAAAAGACAAACACTGCCCTCTATCTCCGTCATGTGGAAACACAGGAACATGATTCACCTTCTCTCCTATCCAGAAACAATGTGATGTACCCCAGCTGTCACCCATGGCCTGCAATTATGCATTTGGCCTTAGATGATATTATATTTTTGTTGTAATAGTTTTACGTGTCATTTCCCTCGCTTGTTTATGGCCGAGAGACTGAAGCTGGCGGTGCTTTTGTTGACTCAGTGAGGAGTGTGGTCGGTGAATCGATAAATTGTTTCTCAGAGCAAACCAATAGAATTTCATTTACCAGTCCAATGACAACGTGATGTCTTTTTTAACCTGGGGGTGTGTGTGTACCTCTGGGGCCTTTCATTCAGCGAGTCCCGTTAAGAAAACAGCCATTGTGACGCTGTCAGCCTGATCTGCATGTCAGTGCAGTATTGCTGTCTCACACGCACCATTTTATTAGTGAGGTTTTTGTAAGCAAAACAAACATTTTCAGTGAGTTCTCGTGGAAACAAAACATGTGACATGTCCACAAGGCAAATGGGAGGAAGGGTATTAGATCCAGGATATAACTGAGGATGTTACTATTTTGCCTCAAGTTAAAAAACAAAAACAAAAGAGAAGGCCTTAAAGTAAAAGTTAGTTTTTCCCTGTTGAAGCTGCTCTGGTAGCAACTGCCCAGCTTTCTAAAAGCAATATCTACTGTAATCTTCTCTGTTTAAGCAGAGTAAACTGAAATTATTTCACATATAATACCTTATTTACTTTTTTGTGTCTGAAGATCCAGATTGAATATCATTTTATGTCAGTCATTTCTTTGTGCTTTCAGAACAGGCTCAAAGTTTTTTGAGTCTGTCTGAAAACATTGCATACATATAAACATATAAAAGAGCAGTTTTATTAAAGATCCCTTCCAAACTTTCAAAGTGAAAAAATCTCAGTCCAGTCATTACAAGGAAATGTTGGTATTCTACAATCCTTCAAACCACAAATATATTAACATATTTAATATGTTATCATATCAATGTTTCTTAAGTGGCATTGTATATGAGCTGGGGATGGGGATGACGGATGGCGTAACACCAAGGCGAGATGCCTGCCAAACTGCAGACCTGTTTGAGACCATCAGATAACAAAACTGGTTGTTTTTTGTGAGTCATTGCTGTGTTTCCGTGGCTTTTCACCCAAATGTGGGTGTTTTTTCACATGAAAGTGGTTGTTTTTTAAAGAGACATCGCTGCTTTTCCAGCTGGGATTGTGTCCCCCGTTGAATAAGCTGCAATACAATATTAACAAAGTTCGCATTCCCCTCACCCCTTCAATTAGTGTTTCCATATGGTGTTATTGTTGGTGCCGCTGTCGTGAAGACAACCAAATCACTCTTTGTTTTCTGTCCAACAAAACATTAATATAAAACATCTGTAAGTAAGAAGGTTTTGGTGGGGTTGCAAGTCCATGTTTCTTTTTCACTGTGCCTGGAGTTCTGCTGCTCTGTCTGTGCCCAGAGTACGCTCTGTGCTCTGAGAGTGGGGTGCTGTGCATAACCAAGTGGTATATATATTCCAATAGCACTCATAATGAACATTCCTGTTCCAAAAATATATAATCAATATGTGGTGGAAGATGTTTCGATCGTGGCGGGTGGCCACAAATAAATGAATGTGTGGGAAACCTGCCAATCAAACACTGATGGGGTGATTATTCTATAGCTGTTAGATTGTGCAATCAACTCCTCATAATGTTAAGTTAAAGCGAAAAAAAGGGGGCTACTTCCACTTAAAAGACACCCATCTAACTGTAAGAAAGAAACGCACACTCACTGCTGATGAGACTACCTTCACCTGGCCCCCCCGACACCCATTCTCCTCTACCAGTGACAGTCCACTTTCATAAACCCATTGTACTCATCTTAGACGTGACAGCTCATCATGTCTAATCCCTCCTGGGCCGTCTGGTTTCCATGGTGACAGTGTAGGTCTGTGTGCCTGTGGTGGCTCCTGGGGAGCTGACCTATTACAGTGGACGGGGACCAGCTACAAATGACAATGACCTCTGTGGCGCTCCGAATCATCTGTGTCACTTCTTCGATCAGCCTGACCTGACATTTGGCCCGCAGTGAGATTAAAACCATCGCTTTGGCAGGAAAACTCATGTCCAGTTGGTAATGACTTCTTCATACCTTTTAATGTACAGACGTGGGAAAGTTTGGATGACATTCTTGCTCAATAAAGATCATCAAATTTTGAAACTCAACTGAAAGTGTTAGAGTATGCTGTTTAATGGCAGAACTCTATCTTTTCCTTTCATTTCTGAAGGTGAAATGAGGATTTACATGTAACTTTTTTTATGGTTAAACACAGTCAGAGCACCTTTTCTGCTGCATGCCAACTCCATGTGGGGGGTCATCTTAGTAACCTAACTCCACCTCCACCCTCTGTGTAGGAGGTGGGCTAAGATAAGGGACTTTAATGGACACATGCTGGGGAATTTGTCATGGTTTGTTGAGGGGGGGTTAACATTCACAAGCATTTCATTTTCTGTCTCTGTCGATCCGGTCTCTTTAACTTCCCATTTTCACTTTTTTTGTAACTGCAACCTTTGTAGACTTCCGTTAACTATGCTTTTTGTGTCTTAATCTCTCTATATCCACTTATTCCAGCTTTTTCTTGCCCCCTAAACCCCCCTCTCATCTCACTCTTAGAAATAAGGGTTCCTCACAAAGTCTTCCTGAAGGGATCCAGAACCATTTGGTTACATGCAAAACTGGTGGCAACGCGAGCTGGTTCACTCAAGACCACCAAGGTTCCAAGAATCTTCAACGGAGTCGGTTTAAGAACCAGAACTAATGCTCAAACACATTAACAATTCTCCAAAAACCCGATCATAAACAGGTTATTCATATTTATGTAAGCGTACTCCATTACTCCGTTGAAGGGTTCTCTGCAGAACCTCTCGTCTGGGTCTCAGGGTTAAAGGTTTCACAGATTTTTCAAGATATAACCCCTAAGTTCTATATAGAACCCTCTGAAAGAGTTACACATGAAACCTCGGTAAAAGATTCTATCAAATGGGCGAACCTAGTAGGACCAAAGAACCCTATGTGGTTCTAGTTCGGACTTCTATTTCTGAGAGCAAACTACATCCTCAGTTCAATGAGGTGTTACTGATGCTCGGTTCTTTAGTTGTTCTTTGGTTATTCTCTGTCTTCTGATTTGGTAAACTAACCCTTCCTTTAGCCTCTATGGGTCAGAGGTCAAAGGTCAGGAGGACTGGTCTGTTGGCATGACCTCCTGTAAACGCTGTCACTTACACCACCCGATGAATCATTCAGCATCCCGACCCTCTGGATGCACATCACTCTGACAAAACCAACGTAATGAGAATTCATGCGCACGAGTCGGCGTTCTGACTGTGTGCAAACAAATATCACAGTCTGCTGCTCGACATAACAGCACCTCATATATTAAAATAGCTCCGAGCAGGTCGTTGTGTGAGCCGCAGTGTTTTCTGGTTTGTGTGTGATCTCTGTGTTGCTGTTTCTCGTCCACAGGATCCATGTTCTGCATTCCAAACATGCAGGAGTTTTATGGCTGTTGGTGTCGGCGGTGGGGAAAAGCCAAAATCCAGGCTCGGTCTGCTGAAGTCATTAGGATTTTGACGGACAGCCTCTGAAATGTTTTACTGTTAAAGGCCCGGTGCCCAGGAACTCCCGCCCTCTCCCATGTGGACCCCCACAGCCAAGTATGTACACACACACACACACACACACACACAAACTGCAGTTTCATACACAAAATCTACACCCAGGAGGTGCTTAGCAGACTGCACACCCATTCTTTTCATTGCATAAGCTGACATGAAGCACATCTCAAGCCAAACCATAACGCATCAGGTATTTCAGCACACACATGGCACACGTATGCTTCATATGAAGTCAATAATACATTTTACAGTCGTCAACACTCCCAAACCCAAAATCTACATCCCATTCTGTATCACGCCCCCCTCCTCTCTGCTTTGAGCTGTTGACCAGAAAACTGACTTTAGACCCCCCAGACATCGTTTGTTTCCCATGAGCTTACATATAGGCAGTGATAGACGAAGTATTCAATCCTTTACTTAAGTAAAAGTACTAATACCACTCTGTGAAAATACTCTGTTATATAATATATGTAATACCCCCCATCACCCCTAAAAATAAAAAAAAACAGGAAAAAACACACAGAACTTAAAAAAATATATAAAGCAACTAGAAACTCAAAATTATTACAAAAAGAAGAAATTAAAAAGCAACAACTTAAAATTATAAACAGAATTAATATACACCCCCAAACTCAAAATCATTTTAAAAAAATAGAAAAAGACTTCAGACTTCATCAGCATAATTGGCAGTTAATATTATGTGAATCGACTGATTGATTAATCAACAATTGTTGCAGCTGTACTTTTATAAACTTGTTGGTAATTTAATTTATAACAAATCCTCATATTTCATAAACCCTTTTTTGTTTTTTTATGCAAAAGTCTTAATTTGTACAGTAACTAAAACTGTCAGATAGATGTTTGAATTAAAAGTTTAACATTTCCTGCTGAAATATAAAAGAGTAAAAGTACAAAGTGATATGAAAAGAAAATATTCAAGTAAAGTCATTCTTAAATTCAGTACTTGAGTAAATGTACTTAAGTTACATTCCACCGCTGCATACAGGGGACGGCCCAGGCGCGGACACAGAGGTCACTCCTCTGACAACAGAAAATGAATGGTGTGCTCCTCTGCTGACCGACCAGCGTGAAAATCCGTCATCGTGGCCCCAACGTTAAACACTTTCACAGAGGTGTTTGCTCACCTCTAATCCTTTGGCCATGGTGGGGGGACTGTGACAGCTCCATGTAAACACTGAACGCACGCACGCACGCACGCACGCACGCACGCACGCACGCACGCACGCACGCACGCACGCACGCACGCACGCACGCACGCACCTACAAATAGGCTATGACTTATATAAAACCTCCCAATTAAACATGACTCATTTACAATGTTGTCACCGGCAGGAAAGACCAGAAGCAGCATACAGTGGTTGACTTTCAGTATCGCTGCATCTGTAAACACTGGAATCTCGTGGTTAATTGACCAAAAATCATCAAAGCATCTGACAATGAGGCATACCTTACTGAAGGTGTTTTTCATTAAAGCTATGGATTTTTCTTGCTACGAAAATGTCAAAGCATTTAGTCAATCGTAATGAAGCTGTTAGGAGTTAGCGTGGAGAGGTCTGCTGATTTGTTATGCATGCAATGAGGACAAATGATGACTTTTATTGTGTAAAACCAGAGGAAATGCCAGAGGTGGGACGAAGAGAAAGTTTTGCAAGACACAAGTAAGTTTTAGGTCTTTGCACACAAGTCCTGAGTCAAGTCAAGAATCCTAAACTTTGAGTCCTGAAGAAATCACAATCTAGGCCTCAACAAATGTGATTCAGTTTTAACAGAAGAAAAATATATTAATATTTCAAAAACAAATGCTTTTTTCTCTGGGTCTTGTCCATGAGTAAGGTAGGTGGTTTGGCACAGCGTCAGCACTGATGTGGGCGCTGTCGTGGTGAAGAGGGAGCTGAGCCCGAAGGCAAAACCTTTGATCTACCGGTCCATCTACCCCCCAACCTTCACCTGTCCTCCTGGGTTACAACATAACTAAGAGATATGATCACATCAGAGCACCTGTTGGAAAGCTACAATAATAACATTTTGCAGGCGATTTAAAGTAAGTTTCTGGACAGCATTGTTAAGAACTTATTCTAAAACAGTCAATAGACTACTTTGATGTAATATCCTACATTGCTGGCTTTAACATACTTCTTTATCTTTGGCTTTGAGGACAATATCAAGTATTTTCAAGTCAAAAGGCTCAAGTCTACTGAAGTCAGGAGTCACTGGTTTTTAATTCCAGGTTGAGTTGCTAGTCGTTTTGATTTTGTTGAATCTTAAGTCATCAAATTTCTGACTTGAGTTATGTGGCACCTCTGTGAGATGCCACACTGTAAGAAACCTCTTGCAAACTGAGCCTCTTGTCAAACTGTTTGTTCCTTTTACCCTCCGAAAAAAGTCCTGATCCTAGGCATTTTTAGGAGAGGTGTCATGGCGGGGGCTCTGGCGTTGATGATGCTAAACAGACTCCAGATGTTGAAGGAGAGCAGAGGACAAGAGTGCAGGAGGCCTGACAGAAAGGGAGACAGAGGGAAAAAGGGGGAAAAAGTAAGCAAGAGACGCTGCTGGCCCCTGAGGACCCCACAGGGGACATGACTAACCGCCGGGTCACATCCGTCTCCTTCTTTCAACATAAAGTCATTCCTCTCTTTCCTCCCCTCCCTCCGCAACACTCCGATACATGTCAAAGCCTTTCCTGGCAGCAGCATTCCTCCCATCCAACCTCCTCTTTCTTATCAATACCATATCTGCTAAATTTACTATTTCCGTTGTTCTAATCTGGTCCTTTATTCTGTGTTTCATCCCTTTCCTGCACCCTTCTCTTTGCTTGTGGCCACTCTTGAGCTTACTCCTCACAGTGAAGCCTCTGTCTGCAGAATACAGAGGAATATATTTACTGGAAACATGAATGCAAATTAATGCAGGATCTTGGTTTATTCTCGCTCAAAGAGCTGGCTTGTTTTCCTGACATGTCCGATGTAGCGGATGAGGAGGAATTTGCAGTTTCCATCAATCGTTTTCTAAAACACACAGACATGCAAACAAATGCTCCTGTTTTTCTAACTATATTTATGTCAAAGCTCTTAACTTAATAGAACAACTCGGTTTGCAAGGACAGGAATCAAATCAGGTTAAGATTTATTTGTATGGGCCTTCATGCATTTTGTAAAAGTGAGCTAAATATGGGGAGATAGAGTGCTGCTATTTCAGGGATATGTGGAATTTTTCCATTAAAAGGATTTATCTTGGTTATCAGGGGCATAAATATGTAGGAGCATACACACACATACTCACACACACAGACAGAGAGCTGCAGGAAATCTGTGCTACACTGCCATCTACAGAAACACACGGCCACTTCCTCCAGCATCACACAGGCACAGCATCACTCTCACACTCTGTATTTGTTCTTTTATGCCTGCTGACACTGTAAAACAACAATCTTTCGTCATTACTGTAAAACCAAGTTACGTTCACTGAACTTGAGGAGACGAGTTCAATTAAAATTGTAAGCTGCGGTCATTATTGCAATATGTTTTCTCAGTTTATAAAGTTAAATCTTCATTTGACTCAAATAATGCACAGCTGTGGCTGCAGTTGGAGCCACTCTCACACCAGACTTAGTGCAAATTACACCTCGTTAAGCTGCTCCCACTAAATTTATCACATGCAATACTAACCGTCATCATAGTTAGCACTGTTTTGATTATTATGAAAAGAAAAAAATTATACAGTATGTAGTGTATTAATAGTGGCCATGATGCCAGATTAAATATAATGCGATATGGAAATGACGACGGTGTGCATAAGAGGCAATGGTGGACGTGGCAGTGCTGTTGCCATGTCAATAAGGCCTTAGTTTAAGTATATGTATGTATAAGATTTTACTTTGCTATGCATGATGTATTCTCACAAATCCTCATTTGGTCATATGGTTGTATGTAGATGCACTGTTGTGGTTGCAATGTTAGCTGAGGCCTCGTCTGCACAAATCAGGTACACAGTATTTGAAAACAGAGCTTTGTCTTTGTGCTTTGGCCTTTCATCCACATGCAAACTGCATTTAAGGTTACAGAGAATTAACCTTTTGTAAGAAAAAAATCCCTCCAGGGAGAGGATTTTTAGGAACTCCGTATTCATTGTTGACGTGTAAAGAGGGATTGTAACGACAGAGTGTGGACTGTTATAGTTGTAAGATGGTATTTTGTGCAGTGGTGTATGTGGCCAAGATATTGCTGTCTGTAACCTTGCTAACAGGACTTTTTACATGTTTACACATAAGTGTACAGTTACTTTTCCATTATAGTGAGAAACAGGTTCATCATAATGATCTGTGGAGGTCACTGCTCCAGGTAGCTTTCTGGTAATAGCTTTTTTTCAGGCTTCTGATTGGCCAGCACCATCTTCTTCTTTAGGTAGTTTTTGGATTATAGATATATTGCCGCTTTATGGTTTGGCATGCTTGATAGCAATTACTGATAGTGTTTTTGCATTTTCATTTGGACAGATTTTTAACAACAGTGTTTGTGATGACAGGGATTTTTTTGAGAATGAAGAGGAAACAAACTTTTTTCATAAATACAGTGTCCGTGTGGACTAGTGACGTGGTATTTAGAGCTCAGTGTGTCCAAAAAGATGCATACTACTCTTTATTCAAACAAAAATATGTTGAATGATAATACATATTGGGCAAATTAACTTTCAGCTGTACATCCACTCATTTCAAGACAGAAAACCTTTACAAAAATTTACAAAGTGCAAGTTGAATTAACTTGAATTTACTGAGCATACTGTACATGTGTATTTGTACCCATGAATGCCTGCATACAGTAGTTACAGTATACTGTGCAAGTGACTGTGATTGACACCATCATTCATATGTGGAGCTGCTCATGAAATTCACAGTTTCGTGACCTGCAGCGTGTAGCTGGAATGTGCCTGATTGAACACATCTTCCCTCCTGAATCCCACCTGATTACTGAGCCGGCTTCTGCTGACCCTGACTCAGACGAAGTCATGCCAGCCCATTGTGACTAAAAGACTTCAATCAGAGCTGTGAGCCAGAGCTGTAATGACTTCCATCACACGGAGAAAATTGGACTGAACTTCAGGCAGTTTGACTCTCTGACATGTAGAAACGCAACACAGCGGGACAGACATTCAGACAGGTATGCACGGGTACATATTGACAGTACAAGCACGTTCAGGACCAGCTTGTGCTCATTTCTGTTTTCCTTCTTCTTTTCTCTTATCACTACCTCAGCCATAGAAGCAAAAGAAATGCTTCAAAATAAAGGCTCTGGCTTTTTCATTTCCTCCTCAGTGCTCAGAACCATTCCATTATTTCCGAGGACCACAGACACATCAGCCCCCTGCAGACCATCCTGTCAAAATCAGGGATAAAGATTCCAACAGCAAGAAAACCTTTTCAAGTCAGACTTCCCACTGAGCTTTTCAGAGCATTTATTGATTTACTTAGAAATCAGCGATTGTATGCAATCAAACTTTTCACAACTAAAATTGTCCCCCCTGCATTTACAGATTGCGTCTTTTCCACTGCGTGTTACAGCAAACTCTTTTTGGCTTTCCATGGACAAAAGTTGTGAGAAACATAATAAGAGGAATGTAAATTGAGCGACACAAAATGAAACAAGTGCAATTTGAAGATAATGAACCTATTGAACAACCAGAACTCAATTAGACTATTAAGCCATAAATTCAGAGGCCTTATAAGAAAAAATCTGTTAAGTTTCTGTTGCTGCAGTTAGCCATGCATAGGATAGACGCAGCTTTGAAGGACTGTCGGCTCTCCCGGTCGGTTCAACATCTGTCTGGTTAGTATGAGCTAACACAGCAGCGGCTAACATCTGACGCAAAGACGTGAAGCAGTCCTAAAAACCTCACACCTACATGGTAACGCCTCTACGGTGTTCTTAAACCCATTAATAACTGCTAGGTAACGTTACCCTTGTGATGCTAACAGTTTGACTTCTCACTGTGTTTTTTTTTTTTTTTGTGCGGGTAGACCTCTCACTTTCTGTAAGCCTGTGTGGAGCTCACGCTCCTGCAGCAGTAATTTCATCATCAACAGAAAGAGGGTGACGGCAGGGCAAGGAGGCACTAAGCAAAGCAATGCACTGTGTGCAAACAAAAGATTTTACTTGATTTATATAGTTAAAAAATAAGACATAAAAATATATAAAAAATGTCTACATGTGGGAGGTTTGGTGGTGATTAATCAATACTTTAAACAACTACTGATCAAACAACTACAAATCAAATACTAGAGTACTCATTCCCATCCCTAGATAAAACACGGTACTTATTTTGGTATCACTTCCATCAAGGTTCCAGTTGAGTTGTGCCAAAACTAAATAGGGGGAGTTAAAACTATGCCTTGGTCAGCTGATGAGATGCAGACGTTCCTCTGCTGTTGAAAGAAACCGTTTGTTTTAACTTAAAAAAAAGACAGTGTTCAGGCTGTCTTAAAATTAAAGTTGACTGAATTTGGCAGTACAAGTTGAAGTAATTTTAAATGATTGAACTTGTCATCTTAATGGCAGCCAGACTCTTAACTTTTTTACAATAAAACAAATTGTTTCTTTTTAAGGAGTTGGTTGCCAATTATCAAATGAGAGTGTGGTATTGATGACAATAACAAGGCAGTTTCACGCAGTGTTGCTATGACGACCAGCTAAGAATCCAACCTACAGTGACGGGGTATCATATTGTGGAAATGAGGCTCATAATTTCTCTGAGATTTCCTGTGCAGATCTTAGCTAAGAGTAACAAATCTGCAAATTCACATCATGATAAATTCAACCAAGTAATAATTTTTTTCTGGATAAATTATAGTACCAGACCTCTGTCTTAGTCATACAACCTCATTGCTTCAGAGTGTTTAACTGTGTTTCAGTCAGTGAAATTTCCACGATAAATAGAAGTCCCACTGCTACACCACATCAGCAAGATGGGTTACGGAGTGCTTCATCTCCCTCTGATAAATAGCATTAGTGACAAAAATCCCGAGTCAGCTGAGCGGCCGTGTGTTGGTGGCCTGAGGGGAATGTTTATGGCCACGGTAAACTATTGAATGTTATGTATGCAATCATCAAAAGATACAAAATGCTCGCCAAGGAAGTTTGTGTTCCTGCAGAGCTCCAGTCCAGATGTTCGGAGAGTGGGAGGAGGTGGAAAGACAAATATTAGTCCACTGGAAAGCTCAGAGGAGTGGGCTTTGGGTTCGAAAACATCAATAATAAAAGGCAGAACACAAAATTTGGTGAGAAGAAGAAGAAGGGAGCAAGACACTTTTGGTTCGAGCATCTTAGTCACTTGGTTGCAATTCTTTGTTCAAATACATCAAGTGTAAAAACTCCACTCAACTTGGCTGTTTGGAGAGAAAATTGTTTCTTAGCAAAACTGTTTCTCTGCATATTTCTGCACCCTTTGAAACCAGAACAAATTTGCTTGATTTCATTCAAAAACACAGGAGGAAAGCAATGAGCAGGGAGGATGAAATTTCTACAACATATTTTTTATAGGTAGTGATAAATATGATATATGAATATCATATGATAAATATGAATACAGTTTTTCCCTATTTTTAAAAAAAAAAAAAAAAAAAAAAAAAAAGCTAAATATACCACTATGGGGTTGTATCCCTACGCGCACCAGTCAAGATGCACTTACAGTTTACATCCATCTCTGTAAAAACATGGATGCTTCACACACAGAAGAAATACGCAATCAGCACAGTTTCAAGGTGGTTATTGAGGCTTCTGAGTTATGGCCAAAAACATATTGTATGAGGTCACTGTGGCCTTGACCTTTGACCTTGAATCACCAGATTTTAAGCCGTTTATTCTCGAGTCCTAGTGGACATTTGTGCCACATTTGAGGAAACTCGCTCAAGGCCATCTTCAGATATTGCCTTCACAAAAATGAGAAGGAAGCAAGGTCACAGTGACCTTGACCTTTAAACACCAAATTCTAAGCAGCTCATAGTTGATTTAAAGTGAATGTTTGCGTCAAATTTGAATAAATTCCCTCAAGGTCCTTTTGAAATATCGTGTTAACAAGAATAAGACAAAGGACACAATTTTGTGCCAAATTTTAAGAAATTCCCTTCTTCAAATGTCACAATCACAAAAATCGGATGGACAGACGGACAACCAGAAAACAAAATTCCTCCAGCCACAGCTGTCGCCGGCATGGAGGCATAAAATACTTTTTAAATTACTAATTTCTTGCAACTTGCGGAACATTTTAAAACAAGTTGCACATTGACTTTTTCCCCATGGTTTTGGATGTAATCGCACCAATTTGTGCAGGGTTCAAAGGTTTAAATACTTGTGAAAGGCATTTGAAAGCAGCACAAGAAAAGTGCTGTCGCTCCACGTTTCAAAGGGTAAAGGATGTCAAGGGGATGAATAATAATGGCCTAATGGTATATATAGGCCTTTCGTCATGCTTATGTATGTAATCAAATGATTTTAAAACATCACAGAGAACAGAGGGTGTGGTACAGAAAGAAGCTTCCTCTCTCATTAATCTGGCGAGCATCATAAATTATGAGCGATTGTGTATGCGTGTGTGTTCAGCTACACGTGTGTGCTCATGTGTGAGGTTTAGACCTGTGGCCGCCGAGTTCAGTTGCCCTCAATACCACATATGAAGTCAGCATGTATTTCTGCAGTTGTGGCAGATTTTTCCTCCATATCAAGGTTAAAGTGTTCGGGAAGTTCAGAGGCCGGACACCTCAACTCATTCGGGTCATCTCCGCCCGACCAGCATGCATCAGCCGAGGGAAGTAGCCGCAGTACAGAAAACCAGCCTCTATGTACCTCTAGGGGCCTGTCGAAGGCAGGGCTCTGGGTGTTAAGTGACACCGAATTGAATTAGCAAATAAAATGGACAGGCTGTAGCAGGGTAATTTACCATGTCAGGGCAAATCAAATTATCCCTGAGGTGCAGATGGCAGTGTATCCATTACTACAGCTCAACTGGTAAACGCGGCCGTTGTTATCTTTAGAATCCCAATTTCCTTTTCTTCGCTCTGTGTAGGAGGGAGCATGTTAAGTAGTGATGATAGAATAATCAGCGGCTGATTAAACAAGATTACTACAGAGGTATTTAAGACTTTGGAGGAAAGCAAGACGGAGATTTTCTGTATTGTTTTGTGTTAACAGAATTCAGACAGTTATTTAGAAAGTCTCGGATCACGGAGGGAGAGATTCAGCTGTCAGACACAAGACGAAGGGTCTGTTTCAATGCCCATACTTGCAGTATTTGTGAGTAGTCAAGTGTCTACTGGTGTGATGTATTTACAGCAGCTGCCAAAGTGCCCTAGAGCCCATTAAGATCGTAAGCATGTGGACATTTATGAGAGCTCATTGGGACAGTTTTACAGTATTACAGTTACAATCAGATGACAATAAAAACACAAATCCAGGAGATGAGAGGAGCAATACAATTAATTAAGGGATTAAATCTAGTTATCTAAAAAGAGAAGCAGATACCACAGGCAAATTAGATTATTTTAAATTCTTTCTGTGCGATAACATTTTTGAGAATGGAACATTGTGCATAATTGCATTAAGTGTTGGGTAAGTGCACTTTGTGTTAGCATGTTTCAGACATGAGACACACCTGTTTACTACCTGGTGTCGCATGCATGCTGAGGTCTACAAGAGTGCAAGTCTAGGTAGTGGGACAGATCCTCAAAGGTCCAGTGGGTATGATTTAGGGGCATCTATTGGCAGAAATGGTATATGATATTCATAACTATGTTTGAAATAGTTTAAAATCAACAAGTCACTGCACACTTACACCCCCTTGTACTGTGAGAGTAACGTCTCTGAAATAGGAGCTTAAAAAGTCCCTCAAAACAGCATCTAAGAACTACAGGTGTTTCTAGTTCTTGTTGTGCAGATGCGTTAAAAAGATTGGTTCTTAAAACTATGTCTTCAGATGTGAAAAGTCTCTTCCAGTCCAAAAAAACGTAATGGCATCGCTAACATGCTGATGTTTAGTGGGTAGAATATTCATCATGTTAACAGCATGTTAACACTTACTAACTAACACAAAATAAAACAGTTGAGGCTGATGGAAAAGTCATTAGTTTTGCAGGTAAAACCTAAACCAAAGAACTGGAAAAATTGAAGTTTTGGGCTAATGATTGAAAAGTCACCAGAGTCATTTGGATTCTCACTCTGAGGATGATAAGGTAACTTTATTTATACCTGCAGGTAGATTTAGTTTGCAGTGAGTGAGTCAGCCTCCTTTTTATACACACAATCAACAGATGACAGGTATTAACATGATAAAGTGACAGCAGCGCTCAATCCTATAAAAGGCATTAAACAAGACAAATAAAAGATAAAGTAAAAATAAGAGAATACAATGGGCCAATAAAAACATAGTAAGTAAAAGCAAGATAAAATGATGAGAATGAGGATATAACACTGATCAGTAAAAACACGGCAGGTGAAAAACAAGATAGAAATAGAAATGTTCCATCAGTAAAAACAACACTTAAAAGTGCAAAGATCAATAAAGAGTCAATACATAATACTGAATTTTGCTCCTACATCATCAGAGCTGTATTGCGATGAATATCAATACAAAAATTTCATGACAATTCATCGAACAATTGTTGAGATATTTCAATCTGGACCAAAGTGTTGGATGCACCGACTAACAGACTGACATTGCCATCCTGTGAGCCATGCCACGAGCTAAAAATATTGTTATTGCAAGTGTTTCAAATAGCATAAGGTATCAGCAAAGAAACAGTAAAAATGTTGGTATAGTAAATTTTATTTTTGTGCCCTCTGCAGGCTTCCTCCTAGCATGATACACCATCCTCTCGCCCTTCCCCTTACACAAATATTTAGGTTCCCCTGATACATCTAATAAAACTGTTTAGAATGTTTCCCCGGTGTTTCACCTCAGAGGAAGGACGTAAACTATTTCACAGCACTCAAAAGAAAGGAAGCAAAGAGAGATTGAATGTCTATGCACACCTTATGTAAATATTTGAGACATCTGCAGATTCTGGGTAACCTTTTCTGTCTTGAGGAAGATTAACTGTTTCCTGCGATACGTACTCAGCCTCACCTTTCCAATAAATAGTGTCTCATTTGCTATCGTTATCTCTGCTGTGTATGTCTACCAGCCCCTGTATGGCGCTATTACTCAAAAGCCTGATTTTTTTTTTTTTCAGGCTGTTTCGGGAAATTAGCATTTTCTGACTCTGCCTTAAAATACCAAATAACCATGTCAGGGAAGGTTTTTTTAAAAAAAGTGAGATAGACAGATGAATGGGAGGGATCTGGCACTCTGTGTTCTTTCTGCTGATCGTTATGAGTCAGACATTTCAAACCCGATGAGAATATATAACAGCACTTGTAAAAAAATCAACTGTCTTCTACTCTCCTCACGCACACGTGTCCGTCTCCTTCCCACTGGCGCCGAGGCTTACATAAGTGGCATCGCTGAATTAATATTTAAGGTTTGTTTTGGGGGGTGGCGCTCCTTGTTTTTTGATGCTTGGCTTTCTCCTGTGATATTTCAATTGAGCTGTTACATCATCTGGATCATGGCCACAGCTGAGATAAAAGAGCCCTGTGAGCCATTAGTGCAGGAAGCGTGCAGCGGTATGGTCCATGTGATATGCATTAGGCGCTAACTGGGATGGCTGCTCATTAATATCAATGTTCCCTTAGATGTGCTTCCAATAACAGAACGATTGACTAATCATTAATCCAGTCACTATCACAGAGGTTATTTATCATCATGGATTTGTGCACTCATGTGACTAATACCAGGGTTCGTAGGGTAATGAAAAAACTCGAAAAGTCATGGAATTTTCAAATAGCAATTACCAGGCCTGGAAAAGTTTTGGAAACTAAATATACCCTGAACGTTTTGTAAAAGTCAATGAATATTTTTTTTCTAAATCTGTATAATATCACATGATGTGTTCAAGGACTGTCCAAAATTTGAAAATCCATTTATAATTTCTGTTTTTGCTTTTTCTGGCTGTGGTAATCATTGTGGTGATTTTTAAAGACAAAAATATATCGCCAATTTTTTTTCCTTAAAAAATCACCACAAAAATTGTTAAGGAAATAAAAAAGGTCCAATTTTCTCATTTTAAAATCACCAAACATTTTTAAAGGAAAAAAAGTGCTTTTTTAAAAAAATTTAATTAAAAAAAATTGCCAAACATTTTCTTGAAAATCACCCAAAAAATTTAAAGAACACATTGCTTTTTTTCCTTTAAAAAAAATTGCGCAAATCAGCATTCAAAATAAGGCCATTTGATGTTGTATGCTGCTCCCCTAAGCCAAAACAAAAATTAAAGATCCCTCCCCAGTCCTTAAAAAAATATTTGACAAGCCTCCCCCTTTTTGCACCCACCACCCCCACACCCCCATAATAACAAACAGTCCCTTATTTATTTTTTAAATATTCAGTTCTAATCCAGTTCTTATTTTGTTCTTTTTTAAAATAATATATATAACATAGTATACTGTATATAATAATATGTATTTTAAAAAGCTTTTATATAGTCATGAAAGAGAACTGACAAGGAGTATTGGTGGTTGTTTCAGAGAATGTCTGAAAGATTTTGAAAAGTAATGAAAATTTATTGGTACATGTGTATGAACCGTGTAATACAGCAAGCCTGCATGACTTTAAACTTTAGTATGGTATATTTTTTTCACTTAGATCTTTGCTGTACTTTTCACTTTGCGTGCCCCTGTGGATGTACAGAGTGTGATAGATAGAAACCTCAGGGGTCAGTCGGTCGCTGTAACAATACAATACTCTCAGAATATCACAGCCTCAGAGTCAGTTTTTAAGTTACGGCTGGCTGAACGCGCTCCTCTGTCTCTCTCTAAAGACGACACCGCAGAGTGAGAGAGAAGCAGCAGGCTCAGTCTACCTTTCAGCTCGCTGCACAGGCCTCGCCATGAACAGGCATCAGACCAATCAGCAGGTGTATCAGCCCCCTATACAGACCCATATTTACGAAGCTCATAACCAAAGATAACGACCATTTAATGAGCTGATAAAAGTCTGATTGGGTGCCAATTTAGTCATTACATTACAGTTTCTTTATCTGTAGTCAGATCAAAAATATAGATACTGCATTAAAACATCACAGGAGTAACGATCAAGTCCAGTTGAAGTGAGAGATCAACACATTTAAAGGCTTCTTTGATGCCCAAACCACGTACAGAGGCTTGTAACACAAACACGAAATGGACTTTACAGCTCTAGAAAGTTGCTCCGACAATTTGTCCAGCAGCTTATCCGCTGTTATTAAGAGTTGATGTGAGTTTGGTCTCTTTGTTCAGTTGACAGTGTGATTCATTTAACTGAACACAGTGACTGGATGGGTGCGGAGGCAGCTTTTTTCTGGTATCTCCAAAGATAATGTAATTTTACTTTTGCTTGCTAACATTTGCTATTGATAAACCTACATTTAGTCAAGAGCTGGAGGGTGGACCCAGAGCTGTGTTGTCGCCAGGTTTAATGTTAAGTTAACTGTAGATGGTTAGTAATTACAGTGACCACATAAGTAGTCAGCTTGTTAAGTCAGAGTGACTTGTTTTCCATTACTTCATGTTAAATACAGGAACTGTGATGTGTAGGCGTGGAGGGTGAAACAGTGTGTTTCCCAGCTCAATATCTTTTTATTATAAGTCATTAAAGAGACCTTTCAGGCGGTTTTATGTTCTCAGCAACATTTTTCCCTGAGGTCAAATCTGTTATGTATGTTTCCCTGTTGGGTCAATATGTTGAAATTACCCACCTACAGCTTATAGCCCACACTCGAATTTGTGTGCAAGGCAGTGTTCTTGATTTTAGACACTGATATCTCCACAATGGCTCAACAGATTTTTACCATTCAACCTGCTTTTAAGCCATCTGTATCCATTCGTTCTTCTTCAGTTTGCCAATTTTTTCTTTGGCATAAATGTCTGAAGCTCTCACCATTGTCTTACAAGGGGCAGAAGACCCTGGGAACATATGGATGGAGAATTTAGAGTTATTTAAAGGCAGCTTTAAAATAGCTAGCTGTGCTGAGTAACTTAAGTAATGAAACTAAGTCATTAATAACATTATGTAGAACCTTTTCAGTGATTTATTCATTACACATAATTTTTAAAGCAACTTTTTAAAGCACCATGAACAACTCTGAGCAGAACATGTTTGAATGTTGTGTCATCTTAATGGTCAGCATTCATAGATCTGAATGACTTGTAATTAATATACAGTTTACTTCTTGCCAAAGGGAGCCATGCCAAAGGGTGCCACGTCAAATCACACGTTTTGTGATTTGACGTGGCACCCTTTGGCGTAGGAAATGCTATACCAGGCTTTTAACCAGCTCCAAAGAAAGTCCATCTGCATAATTATTAGATTCTCTGAGCAAAGGATGTAGAAAAAGAGCACAAAAGTCTGCTCAGGGTCGGCAGGAGCGAGGATGGGATGGGTCTAACAAGCACAGGACTTTGACCCAAGAGATTTGTGTTTGTGTCCTGTGTGCCTACTTGCACTCAGAACGCATGTTAATACCAGGTCAACAGTGAGTTATTTTGTCATGTCAGTAATCAGCATTGTGATACAGTCATTTGTTAGTCATTGAACTCAAATACAACCACAACCACAACCTTTTTCTAATAATAACCAAGTAGGTTTGTTAATCAGGGGACTTGAGTCACAGGACTTACCACCCACCCATTCTGGGTTATAACAACGCTCAAGGCTTCTCCCAAAGCATCAAAATATGCCAAGTAGGTAAGAGATCACATTGGACATGAACTCTCAAGGACCTGAGACTATACTTAAGACTTGCATCATAAAGCATTAGACTTGCACTTGTCACAAAAGACTTAAAAACAGCTTTTGCCAGGCACGCCGACTCTATTATTCCTGATGGTGTCTGTAAGCAGTGAGCAGAACTGGAGATATTAAGACTCATTTTCCTACCCAAAGAAGAAGCCATTATATATTTTTTGTACATTATGAAAATCAAATTCCACCGCCTTGAAAATTGCCTGAGCTAGATAATCCGTCACGCTGACAATGAAGTTGTGAATGTGGTTGTGTCAGAGTTTGTCTCTTTTTATCATCATTTCCAGTTGAGTATTCTCACATCAGCCCGCTCATTATATCACGCTCTGGTTATTGTGAGTTACCTGACACCCTGAGGAAGAAATGAAAATTCTGGCAGGAAATAATCCCTCCAAAAATATGTCGCCTTACAAACTTGTTATTTCTATCATGTCTTTTTTATTTAGAGGGCTTTTGCCGGCAGAACAGCAGTTAATTTCAAGCTTGGTTTACTGCCATAAATTTCACCCCTTAAAAATGACAAAAAAAAAAAAAAGTTTATGTCCACAAATCTAATTACTTTTGGAATGCATTATAATAGTAGGCAGAAATGTAGAGCAGAGCTGCAGATTGAAGGCCTGTAAGAGGACTTTAACTTTAAATGATGCTGGTATTCATCGCTGAAGTCTTTAAGGATGGTGGTCTCTATTTTTGACGTCTTTACTGCGTCTATAAAACATTTTGTTCATGAGGAACTTCATCAAACACATACCATCACTCCATATGGAAGTGCAGCAGTAACTTTGGCACGCCACCCAGACTTCCATTCATATGTCACCAGTTATTTTCTTTGTCATGTGTCGTATATCATATCACCGTGTCCTACTCTTCTGTCAGCTCTGGCCAGGACTATGACGGCTGCCTGTGTCTGTCTTCAGCACCCTGAGGCGTTCTTTCCTGGTTTTACATTTTTTAACACTGAGCCTTTTTATACCTACAATATCTCCGTCGCCTGTCTGAGTCAGAGCGAAATAGAGAATAGGAGAGTGAGTCAGCGGGAGAGAAAAGAAAGACAATTTTTGTGGCAAATTATTAGAATACCAGAGCTGTGTTCCCTTTTTCCTCCATTGATTGAAGCGATTTCCCTCCAAGTTCCGCCGTAATTGATCTGCATACTGAACCGTGTTGTTGCATAATTTTTTTACATTATTCATATATTGCAGAGAGCGAGGATGTGTGCAACATAGCAGAACATGGAGTTCTATAAATCCAGTTTCTTTTTCATACTCTGAACTACTTACGGTAGCAACAAAACCTTTTTTTTTTCAGTTCACAGTGTCTTTTCCCCAATAAGTGAAGAAATGTGTGAAAGATTTAAGCAGCATCCAAAGAATCACGCTTCAACATGTGTGCGTGACCCTGGGATGAAACAGATATGAATTTCTGACATGAGATCTCCTGCTGATTGTGTAACATTTGTTCATAAATTATTAAATGAAAGTGATTACACTGTGGACCTTATTACGCAATGCAGCATCCCCAGATCACTGGTGCTATACTCAGACATCCAGAGCTGCTGGTCACAAGACTCCTCACCGGAAGAAAAAAAGAGTAATGAATATTTGGCGTGTGTTAAAGATGAGGACCTTTACACTCTGCTGTGTCAGCTGTAACGCTTGACTAAACTTAAAAAAAGTCCAAACTAATCATTGAAGGAAGTGCCTGTACACAGTGGTAGCATGCCTGGCTGTCTGAAAAGTGAAAGGTGTGCAAAGGTAAAAAGGAAATTACACAATCTACTCTGTTATCCAAGTTAATCGATTCTGACAGATTGTCAATTTCATTTATGAGAGCAACTTTAAGGTTAACAATTGCAATTAGGTTTGACGTGTTGTGGGTGAAGGCAATCAGCAGGGTTAGACAGTGGATCTATAGCAGTGCACGTGTAATTAATGCATTCAGCTGTGCCCAAGGCACTCCGCCGAACAGAACAAGCAAATTGCAAAGGCTGCCTTAAAGCTGGGATAAGTGCAGCTGCAGATGTGAGCACATTTTATTGTGTGTGCAGTTTTTCTCTGTCGCACCTCCCCTCCCTCCACCGTCTTGCCCATTCTGCATGTGTGGGTATATACAAAAGGTGAATACACGTGCTAATGAACTCACTTACTTAGTTTGTTTATCCTTTTCATGTGTATTACTACACTTATACAGTATGGGTCAGGACATGCGTGGCAGAGTTGACAGGCCATCAGAGCCGCTGTGGCAAATGAAAGTGATGCTCAGGAGGAGAGACGCCGGGAGGAAGGCTTGGAATAAACAGCCGGATCTGTGACGCACTTTGAAGCACACATCTGAGAGGAAGGAGAGGAGAAAAGAGCAAGACGAGAAGGGACAAAACTGAGTAGGAGGGAGGTGTTTTCATTCAAGCCATTACAGAGCAGAGTCTATAACTGACCAGCAGCAGGTCATCTTTCAAATGCAGAATAGCTCAACTTTTCAACCAGTTTTGGATCACAATAATGTAGGTGGAATGTGTAAATTAAGGTAAACCTCCCCCCATCTTAGCAGCTTCCAGATCTCTCTGCTCATCTCTTTTCGTTGGCATTAAGGCCCGATTTACAGATTGCACTAATTTTGCATGCCCGCAACCACAGAAACAAAGATTATAAAAAGCTGATTGAAAGAGACCTCCCTCACTCTCTCCTTCTCTCTTAAACTCAGACCAGACTCTGTTGAAACTGTAAAACTCTACCTTTTCTCCACCAAAATTAGCATATGGATGGAGGCTTTTTAAAACCCACTAAAACAGGTAATAGACTCCTCCCCATTGCCACTAGACCAGAGCAGCAGAAAAACAGGTTAGTAAGTGGTGGAAAGCAGCATGAAGGCCAGTGAAAATGTTACAGTGATAATTTTTTATATATGTCGCTTATTTTTTCAGTCTCAATCTTTGAGTAGACTAAATTTTGAACAGTGTTTGTGCGCTGCTGGGATAGAGACAGCCAAGCTCGCATTAACTCACCTAACAGCGGGAGCCTTTATTGGTCCAGTGTGGCCAGTGAATTCTGGTAGTTGTAGGTTTTACACCACTTTAGCTAAAGCGAATGCTGCAGCACTTTTCCTTTGTTTTCTGTGATCATGTAGCACCAGTTTCAAAAATATTTGCATTTTTTTAATGCATAAACGGCCCAGTTCTGTTAAAAGTCCATCCTTCCAGCCGCGAAATACCTCTTTAACTTGCTAGCATCACACACGTCGGCACGTTTAGTGGATGCATACTTTTAAAATCCAGAGGGACTTCACCTGAAGAGCGTGGCATCAGACATTTTTCTGATGTCAGAAATGCTATGAACTTAACTTATTTTCTTGTAACCTCATTGAGTAAGTAGGTGAATATAGCAGGAACAAGCTGACAAAATGATGAAATATCAGATAAAACTGCCACGCCTATAGCAATGCCCAGAGGCAGAAGATGATGCAGAGACTACACTTCCTCTAAGTTCTCATCACACAGAAAAAAAGACATGAATCCAAGGTCCTCGTGGGACACACAAGATGTGATAAGAGAACGCGATAGTTCACAGATTTGCCGCAGTACAAATATAGGTTTTCAAGAATGTATTTACTGCAGTGTAGGATTAGGGTCATGTTATTGTGCCGGCATGATAAGAAGAGCTGAGATTACTGACATTCTTATCTAAAGCCCACCACCACTACGGGCAGGACTAGTCCGCTTACTGTGACACAGAGGAGTGTGTTGTATGCATGTACACACACTGATATCTGTGTGTGTATGCATGTGAGATGTACATGTGTGTGTGTTGCATCATTGGAGTCATAGTTTTTATCTTTTTTTCTGAAACTTTTAAACCCTTTTATCAGGCAGTGACACTAAAGCTGTTGCGGAAAGAGTTATTGACCCCCACATAAATCTAAAACACTGGATATGTAAAATCTATAAAGTATAGTGCAGTCTGCTCTTACTTTGGGTATATTAGATTCTATGAAATGCAGGGCCATTAACAAAAGACAGAGTTGAGGGATAAACAACAACAGTTTGCAAGTGGTTGGGTAATTTTACTAATATTCTCATTGCATGCCATCATGAGAAGGACTAATGATTGAAATTACCTGGTGCAGTCAGTCAGAATAAAAACCTACTTATGTGGTGCTCAGTTGCAGATGGTTGTCCTTCTCTGCTAATGTGAAAGATCATAGTGTCACAGAACAACCCTTTCTGCTAGAAATCATGTTTATATACTAATTTGTTTGGCCAATTATGTTTTAAAAGGAGACCCAATTTTTGTCTGGATTATGCTCACTGGCATTGTTTTGTGGGGAGTGTTACATTATAACAGCACACAATTCATTCACAAACTAGGCATCTGAAGACTGTAGGCTGGTTTCCATTACAGATTTTCGCAAAACTTATGATGATATTTTCGAAATGCCAATAAAACACAATTGTGAGATGAGTGATGAGTGATGTTATGTGACTTTTCGTCTCATTATAACATTTCCAAGAGGCACGGCGATTGATGTTCAAAACATTAGCAGGTTTATTTCTATTTCTGCCATGGCACTAGCCATCATTATTTCCAATTGAAAGAGATAAAGGCATGCTATGCGAGCGATAATGAAAAGGCAAGCCCCTTATACATGGGAGCAGGGATTTCTGGGAGGTGATAGTCCACGATTTCACAGAGGAATTGCAAGTTCAAAACTTCCTGATGATTTGCTCAACTTTTGAAGACTTATGTGATGCAATAACACCTCCTGTAGAGCCTGCTGCAGCATGCCCAAGGGTGCAAGTTCCTACCAACAAGCACATAGCCATGTCATCATGTGACCTATAAAAGCCAAAAAAGTGTTTCCATTGCAGTTTTGCAAAAATATGGCTTTTTTGAATTTCCTTAAATACCACCTCATGCAAGCATAAAAACTTTGTTGCGATAAATAGGAGTTTTTTCAAAACTGATGTGTTTTCATTAGGCGGATTTCATATTCACAATTCGTGGGATGATGGTAACCTGCCTTGTAACTACATGGAGACTGGGGTTTACCGCCTGAGTCCTCCTGAGTGGTCAGAGGTTTAGGCAATAAAAGCATATTGGTTAACGCTAGGGAAACTCCCTGAGTTGATTAGAGGGTGATTCACACACTCAGGGCATTCTGATCCTTCCTCCACCTAATGCAGGTTTTGTTTTAGCAGATATTGTTAGCCAGAAACTCTGCTTTCAAGGCCCCTTTGAGACTTATTTGCTGTCTTTTGCTTTTCTTTTTGAGGGTGAGCATTCAGAAACTTCTGTGGAAGGAATATGAAAGAACACCTTCCCACTAGGTTACCTGCATCACATGCGTGAGTTTTTGCATACACAACAAAAACCTAACCCGGGCAGTCTAAATTTGTAAAAAAAACAAACAAACAAAAAAAAAAAAAGACACACAAATGAAAAACTTGTACAATTCTTGAAAGCACATACAATATTTATCAAAGCTCCACAGGCAGAACATGCCCAGCCTTATGTGTTTAACAGTCCACCCAGGTCTATGGGTTGCAACAATTAGATGGCTGTTGGCTGCAGAGGTGCATTATTAATAACTTTGCTGAAAACACAGCACACACAGTCTCACAAACCCACAAAAATCCTCCACCCGAGCCATCCCCACATGCTATAATGAGCAAATGAGCCGCCAGAGACTCGCCGAGGTTCTGTGACGGATCACTGACAATCTTGAACCTTTTAGGGATGAGGTGCTCTGAATGCAGGTCTCCCATTATCGGACAGCCAAGAGATGCAGAGCACAACCCCATATTAACGATAATCACTTTAATGTATTCACCTGCACATTCTGAATGATTAAGCCAGGAAGCATTCACAGCCATCCCCGGTGCCATTTAATACCGTGAAAATAAGCAGAGATGCCAGTTGGTTTGGTAAACACTAGTGCGATCAAAGAGCTTTATTCAACATGAATTATAAGTTACAGATAGAACAAGAGCGAATATGTGTGTGTGTGTGTGTGTTTCTGATTTAGAGTTTATACAAGTGTGCATGTGGTCCCCTGAGAGGCCATCTGTGTGTGTTCTGAAGTGTTTATGCGTTTTCGTGTGTATAGCTGGGACCAGACTGGTGATAAGTGATAAGGGTCATGGAGAGTGACAGGGTGGACAGCCAGCGGGAGTGTGTCAGTGGTCAGGCCGGGTGAACTCTGGGTTATCTGACAGGGATTTCAGCTGGCACTCAGGACACAGCTGTTCCTGAGCAGCTACGAGGTGGCAGTCGGTGGCAATGCCGTGAAAACAGTGGCAGCCATATGACCACTGTCTTTAAGGTGGTCACACTTGAAATATGGCTGTACGATTTGCACAAAAAAAATCATATACCATTTTGTCAGAAACTTTGATTGCATCGAGATTTTAGGAATTTAAGGAATAGTTATTTTGCATTTAATTTTCACACAAAAAAAAATTAATGATGATGTTTTTTTTGTAGCACCACAAATGCTTCATTTATAATTGTGTGTAGTGCCATTTTGCCTCAATCAAAAAATTGTAGCTCCTGTGCCTAGGATACAGTGATTGGACACATTTCGATATAATTTCGACAAATCGTGCAGCCCTAACTCTGACTACAGACCTGTCAATACAGCAGAGGTTTGTCCCCTGACAGGAGTTCATTGTATGTTGGGCAGAATATTAGGTTGTTATCAGACCTGAAACATAGTCCACCCACATTTGATCAGAGTCAATGGGGTGGAAAACCAAGAAGAAATCCTTTTTTGATGCAAAATGGCACAAGCAACTCCAACTTTTCCACTTTTTTAAATATTTTGATGTAATAAATGTCAAGTTCAGGCACCTTAATCAGAGTATGCACGGCTGAATATAAACAAGACTATTAGTGGAATATTCATTTTAATTATCCACGTAAACATCTTAATAGGAATATTGTTTTCTTTTTTAATAAGAGCAAAAAACAGAATGTTTTGTGAATAGTCAGGATCTTGATATTGTGCATGCTTGCTCACCGTCACAGTGTACTGGGACCCTCGAACAGAGCAGAGCCATCATTAATGTTATTACTACCACCTGTGCTTTCCCTCCTATGACAACTCTGTTGTGAAAAAGGCTTTTGTCCAGTCAACAATGGATTGTGGGATACTAAATAAGGCTGCATTTTTTCTCCTCTGACCTGCGATGGCTACATAATGACGTTGGCCATCTTTCCTCTGTGAAAGAGCCTGTTTCTGTGTGCTTTGTATTCTTTGCTCATACTCAGTCACACCATACCTGCCCAGTAGGCATTCTCCAAAGTTCCCTGCCTCCGTTAAATCACCTGACTGCTCTTGTGATCAGCCACCTGCCTGCACAGCTGCTGCTCGTTTGCTCATTAGCTCCCCAGGATATATAGCGGGCAGTTAGCATTGTGCTTTGCCAGATTGTTTATGTTGTTGTGCCGCTGTAGGGTTTGAGCCCTTCTTCACTTTACCTGTTGCCTCTTCTGGCTGCCTGTTGCCAGTGTACGTTCTGATTTTTTTACAGAGTAAAAAGCACTTAGATTACACCTTGCATTTTGCCCTACAAGTCTGATTTTGGGATCTAGGCTCAGCTGCACGACACACAGAGCTAATACACACAGAGGCCTGCTTATCGAGGTTCTCTTGAGCCCAGTAAAATCCCACTATTGGAAGAAAACCTTGTAAACGGCCTCCAGTCTGATCCTTTAGCTAGTGAATGTGAATAGCAAGAGGAACATAAGTGAAAGACACTAAAAAGTAGACCACTTTAAGAGAATTTTTTTACCAGTAAACGTCATTACCAGCAAAGTCATTATTTTTTACTGTCATCAAGTAAAACCAGTGACAGGATATTGATGCTATTTTGGACACCACGTTTAACAACTAAACGCAAAAAGTTGGAAAATATTTGAAGTAAAGGATCTTAAGTTGATATTTTTGAAAGCAGTAATGAGATATAGAGGTCTGTTTATTGCATATACTGATTTTTTCAAAGCTGTGTGCATACTGACTTCAAAAGGTAAAAAGAGGAAAAACAATGCGGAGGAATAATGGCAGCATGTTGAAAGACTTGAAGCACATTTTGATTGGGTTAGAGCTTCAGTATTGTAACACTGTGTGCTAAAACACAGACATAAACAGAGAGTGAAGTAAAATAAGGTCCCCACCCTACAATGATGGGTGGGGATGGAAGTCATTGTGCAGCTAAGCCTTTTCCATATACATAACCTGTTATGATCTCTATGTGTTTAGATGATTAAATCCAGTTTAAAATGCTGAGCTTTTACAGACTGAGCTGAATGTAGAGCACACTCATGTGTGGAAACATACAGTTCCACATACAGCTGTGTTCATTTATAATAACAGGCTATTCTTAGCTCACTTTGTTTATCGTCAGTAATGAGTGAGTGATTAAAAGACTGTATTAATTTCATTTTAATGCCTTAGAAGTTCTCTGCACCAGCTGTCTCTACCAAGCGGCAACCTCTGGGACTGAAAAATGAAGTCAAAGCAGGAGTGCCAGAAATCACAGTGCCTGAAACTGCCACTTGAGGCTGGCTCCAAAAGCGAGTCAATCCCCATAGACTCAGATATTAAAATACCCAACTACGCTTTTTACGGCCAAGCACAACCCATAAAATATCTAATGTTTCACCAGTTCTAATAAATGTGCAAAGTGTCAAAACTTTTGAAGCATCTTAAATCCATCTAAAAGGCAATTTATTTGAGAGAAAAACAAGAATTTTCGGGGGGGTTTCCAAATCCATAGCCTCGCCAGGGAGACTCAAGAGTAGCCACCGCTACTGAGGTTCAGCTATATTTAGAAAGCTGGCAGGCCATAGATGTGTGACACACGTTTTTGTTGTGAAATGTTAAAACTGTACTGATTGTTACAATACAATTGATAAATATAAATTAAAATGTTAAAAAAATAACAGTTATTCATTTCCATATGAATTTTGAGTCAGAGCCACAGGAAGCTACTGTAGATGGGCAAAAGAGCTGCATGCGGTTCGGGTAGCCACAGGTTGTCTACCTCTGTAATAATACAATCTTAGAATTTCCTCTATGTAATATCACTGTTTGCTGTCTATTTTTTTTCCAATTGGACCACTTAAAATGCATCTTATCTTGCATCTTAAAACAGTTTTCTCATCACCAGATCTTAATACCACTGTAACACTAAACGATCCAAACACTCTGATGATGTTAGTTTCATCATCATCAGTTCAGCTGACACAGACATGCTGTGAGCTCGTCTGACCTCTGCCTGGATGGGAAAAATGATTAAAAAAAGTGACTAAAGTTAACTTTGTGCAAGTTAAAGTATTCCCTACAGCACTTGGGTATTTTATCGGGCAAAGTGATGACAAGAACACTGGACATCAGCAGTGTTTTGTTACCTTCATCATTCACACTGAGGCACACAGGTAATGTACTTTAACTACCCCAATTTTTGAAGGTAGGATGTGATGCAATTCAATGCAATGCCAATTTTTGAGAGTGCAACTCGAAAGCAATACTTTTGTTCGGAGGAGATTTAAAGACTATCCACTGAAATGTGGATAGGTAATATTATTGTTTTTCAGTGATATAATGCATATTGATGAGTATTAAAGGAAAAGTTTGACGGTTCTGGAGCTCATTCAGTTTCTTGCAGAGAGTTACATGAGAAGACTGATACCACTTTCATGAAGCTGAAGCTACTGGCAGCAGCTAGTTAGCCTATAGCACAAAATCTGGAGACTTTTTAGATAAAATTCAACTAAAAACATAAACAAAGAAACAGCTGACCAAAATGTGAATGCCATCCACTGGACAGAGCAAACTTGACTTTTAAACAAGACCATTGGGTCACAAACCTTTTCGTTATATAGTTAAACAGTACACTGAAATATGTTTCTGAAAACATTTAAGGTGAGAAATAGGCAATGCAGAATAATGATTCATATTGAATCAGCGCTGCCTTATTTGACTGCAGTTGACAAGCAGTAATTGACATGATTGACAGCTCCGAAAATGACCTGGGCCAGCATAGGTCCAAACACAGCATACCAGAAGAAGGGCTGCATACTCGGCTCAGACATGGCTTTAATGATACCCAAAAATCGAGCCAAATAAAGTGTCCCAATTCTGCCTACCAGCACTGCCATCAATAGGCCATTATCAAATATGACCTGCCCCAGCATTGGCCTAAACTTGGCATGCTAAAAGAAAAACGTCGGGCCGCTTCTGGTTGCCCAACTTGCTGTCCTTCAGCTGCTGTGGATAGTGCAAATTACAATGAGGAGTAGGAGGAGCATGATTTTTTCACAGAATATCTGTCTTGTGTATCTGTCTCGTGTGCTACTGTCTTGATATACAGTTGCAGCAAATATGACAAATAATTTGTGTAAAAGTTGCTAACTGGCACTTTAAGTCATTAGAACAGCGCTGCTGGGCGATGGCATCTACAGAGGTATTTGGTTTTTGATGGTGTTGTCTTGATGATCTGTATCTGCTGGTTGTTAATCTTTGGCAGGTTGCTGGCTGCTGTTTAAATGGGGTCACACCCACAAATGATTTAGTAACGATGAGGAAAGCCTAGGGCTGAAACCTGTCCGTTTTCCTCTGCTGCTGTGCCTCATTAAAAGTATTTCATACTTATTTTTGAGTGCTGTCGACTTCATTTGCTAAATTTGTGATTTTTGGGTTGGCGCCCATTATACTAAAGACATTTGAGTTGAGCCTGCCAAGTCTTTAGTTTTTCCATGGAAAGGGACCATGATGTATGTGTGATTAAAAAATAGCAAACTTGGAAGATGGTACCATGAGGGCTGTCATTAAGAGCTGGAGACCTGGCTTGTCGTGACTTGAACTCAGAGTGGAAAAATACTTTTGCTCCAGTGAAAGGACACTGGTCCCACCTCACTTTTCACGCTGACCCCTGTCCACTTCCAAAAGCTGTTACTTGAAGCTGCTGGTTTATGGAGAGTGGAAGCTGCTGACAGGTACCTCCCCAGAGCGCCGTTAGCGCTGTCAGCAACTGCTCAGCAGGAAATGCCCAGGCTTCAGGCCTATCAATGGACCCTTTCAACAGAAACACACCAGTGCTGTTCAGGGCAGGTAAACAGAACGTGATTCACACCTACCGTGCAAACACCATATCCAGGTAATTAGTCTTAGATATGCCACATGTATGTGCACATACTTTGTGTCATTACAGCCTACAACTTTAGCCAATAATAACAGAATTATGATTCTGTATATTTTAAAGGAGCAGTGTGTAGGATTGAGTGACATCTTGCAGTGTGGATTGCGACCAGCTGAAACTTCCCCCAGTTAGAATTTCTCCAGTGTTCATTGTCCAAGAGATTTTAACTGGGAGCCAAATTACACGTCTCTTCCTCTTCAAGACAAACATACGTGGTTTAACACGTGAATTAAACCAGTAAAAACACTGGTAGTTTCATGTTAAAAATCTATGCTTTTCCGATGCTGTTTGGCTTGTCCTGGATGGGCCGCCTGCCCAGCTTCTGCTAATTTGTGCTCACTTTTTTCCTTTGCTAACTTAATCTAGATATTTTGGAGGGTTTTACTGGGAGCTGAATTAGGTCTTTTCCTCTACTTTAAACAGGTAAAAACACCGGATAAATCAGTTTCTTCTTACAAATCCACTCTTTCCAATGCAGTTTGGCAAGCCACTAGTCTAGCACCTGCTTTGTTGTGGCCAACTTTTTTTTCTCTGATAACTAATCATACAAATATTCAGGAGGTGTTTACTGGGAGCCAAATTATCCGCAGAGGCCTCCCTCTTTCCAAACAAATGGATCCAGTCATTAACTGGTAAAAACACTGAAATAAACTCTTTCGTGTTAAAAATCAGTGTTCTTCTTATGCTGTTTGGCATGTCGCAGAGGGGCTGCTAACTACAGTGGACAATGCGAAAATGCAAATGGCCCTGTCTAGAGCCAGTGTTTAATTTGTCTGTTCTGGGCTACTGTAGAAACATGGTGCTGCAACATGTCTGACTCTGTGGACAAGGACCTGCCTCCTGTATAGATAAAAGCAGCTTATTCCAAGGCAGTGAAAACCTGATGATTGTCATTTTCAGGTGATTATACACTAAAGAAAACATATTTTTTATACTAAATTTAATTTCTGCCAACATATCCCCCTAAATCCTATCACACTGGACCTGTAATTAAAGGTTTATATGACTGCACCATCTGCATCCAACCTGTGAGACGAGGATTTGCTGAGTCAAATAAACAAAACCATCTTCAGACGCTGCGGGAAAACACACAATTAACTGATTTGAAAGTCATCTTTTCTCACACCTGTATGCAGAATCATCTGGGTCATTAATGAAGTTAGCGCTGCATTAAATGAGGCGAGGGACGCAGAGAGAGCAGCAGATGAATAAGAGCATTAATTGGGGACCTGGACTGAGGGGGATAGAGGTAGACGAATAAACAGATTTAGAAAATAAGGCCGGGATGAAAAGCACATCTCATAATCATGAAGATTAATTCACTATAATTACACTTCGCTGTGAGTTTTGACTGTATTTATGATGAGGAATTAACACATTTTAACAAGCCGGCTTTGAAGTTAGTATTGATGAAAGGAGAAAGGGTGGGTGTGTATGTCTGAGTGTGTTTACAAGATGGAGACAAGAGACAGACAGAGACAGAGAGGAAGGGGGGGGGAACATCTCCTCCAGACAGCTGCTTTTCGTCGTTCTGCTTCATGCTCGGTCCATCTTCCTCGTTAGTGGCAACTCACGCGGCTTTCATCAGGATTTCTCACACATCTCAGAGCTTGGAAAAACAGTTTCTGGTGTGTGTGCCCACTTATTCATAAGTCACCTTCCAGCAGTCATTTACGTTGCATTCACTTTGAGGCGGCTGATACGATTTCAGAGCCAAAAACAGCGGAGAGCAGCCCTTAATGAGAGGGTTTGCGTCAGATAAAATATTAAACCGAAAACATACAGGTAGAGCATTGCATAATGTGGCTAAAGTGTTACGTCGGTGAGCTTAATGATATGAAGCAGGACTTTTCAGTTGATCTGATTATCATACTGAGTCATTCCCCTGAAGGCTGTGAGCCTTTCACATAACCTTGTCTAATCACTGATCTCCCACATCAAAAGTGTCAAGCTCCTCACATGAATTCTGGCAAATCAAAAGGCGGGGTACGGACTGTGCGCTGAATTATAAGTTTAAGTTGTTCCCTCTACATGGAACAAGGTGTTCTCGCCAGTTTGCCTGCCTCCTTTTCCTCCTGTATCTCTCCCTCACCCCCTTCTCCCCCCCTCTCCGTGCCCCCACCTCTCCTTTGCCGCTCTGATAAGAAGACAAAAGATAAACAACCCCTCCAGCATCTGCCATCGATCGCTCCGGGGTAAAAGCTTAATGGCTTGGCTCAAAGTAATAACACTCCTGGAGTTCTCTCAACTGATGGGAGTGATAGATCCTCTCCCCTCAGCTGCACCTAGAGTTTGCAGCCAGGGTGAAAGCAGGAGCACGGAGATCAGGACAAAGAGTAAAAAAAAAAGGTTTATGCACCTCACAGAAATACTTCAAATGAACAAAAGGACACTTCTGTTCGTGAGTCAGAGAGTGTATTGTTAGCCCTGCCCTTCCTGACTGAGAGGGTTTGGGTTGTGCCCCAACACTTGTCACTCATCTTGATGAGCTGTCCGCATTGAAATATTGTCTTGCTCATGGCTGAGGCAGCTGCGATCTCTATATCTTATCCATCCTTGTCTAGTTTAGCTGCAGTTTCTTTGTCACTGATTTCCAATTTTAGCTTTTATTACAGCTTCCTTGCTTCTGATTGCCACAGCCCAGCTTGCTGCAGGGTATGCATGTACGTACCCTGAGAGCCAGATATTTTCTATTCCAGAAAACATGTCCCTAAATACTATTAAAAACCCAATTTCGGGGCAAACAAGGAATTCGAGGCAACACACAGCTTGATAACGTGAAATAGGATTTCATGGTCACTTTACTGTAATGCAATGAAGACGTGTGAAGACTCATTATTGAGGACAAGCATAAAGCATTTAATTCAGAAAAACAATTCCCTAAAAGATGACTCCTGGTGTTTCGATTGTAGTGGAGTCAGGGAACTTTTTTCTGTTCTGCAGCAGAGGTTTCAAAGATTTTTCCAATCTTAGTTTGTACTTTGGAAAGTGAGGATTGTGGAGTAATTTAGATAGAGAGCTGAACTCCTGATGTCACCCCGTACCAACTCCTCTAGCTCCTATAAGCGTACCAACTCCTCTAGCTCCTATAAGTCAGTCTCTCAATGGCGTTTCTGCAAAAGAGACACACCTGTTCCTCAGGCAGCCATTCTCATTATGAAGTTGTCAGATTCTGCAGGTTACAGTGCTTTCGGCGTTAAATCCCAATGCCAAAGGCCACCTTCTGCGAATATGACTCGCAAGCAGCCAGTCACACAAGTAGCTCCGCTGTTAACCATGCGTAACTTTGAAGCTCAATAAAGAATGTAAAGGGGTAAGTTATAAAATGTACTTCCAGTACAATTGTCATGAATGTTCAGATTAGCTTTAAACCTGATTTTTGGACCAGGTTGTAAACATGTTTATTACTTCTGTAAAGTTGGGCAATTTAACGTAGCCCATCAGGGCTCATGGACTTGTTGCCCAACTACACTTCATGCCAGTGCCTTATTTCAGCCTCAGTACCCCAGAAAAAATGTTTTCTCTCAATTTGCTCGCAGCTTGTACATCACAGCTCCCAGAGCAGCTCTTCTTTTCTGCTCCCGTGTCAGCTTGACTCCTCCGCTTGCTGTGTGGTCTTCTGTTGACGCACTGTAGTGGAACGCATCCTAATGGTGCTCTAGGCACCACTTG
Source organism: Plectropomus leopardus (assembly GCF_008729295.1). NCBI lineage: Eukaryota > Metazoa > Chordata > Actinopteri > Perciformes > Serranidae > Plectropomus > Plectropomus leopardus. Next base: position 32,021,705 of record NC_056465.1, read on the forward strand.
ACGCTCGTCATATGACATGTTCTTGCACCAGAGTGTTTTAAGGCAAATTTGCAAGGTAGCTAGATTTGTGTAGCCCATTTCACACAACAGGGCAATTGAAAGTGTTTTACGGAGCAATAAAATATAAAAGTATAATAAAGGATACAGATTTTCAATAAAAAAATAAAGAGATGAGACATTAAAGGTAAAATGAATTGCTTAATGATTTAAAAGTCATTTGAAATAAAAATCACCATTGAAAATAGCGAAAGTGCTGATAAGAGGTGCAAAGGTTAAAAGATTATGAAAAATAATATGAAATCCGGTTTAAAAATAAGATTGCTTCTAATAAAGTTTGCATGCCATATTGCCACCTCTACAGTTTGCTCTGTGTTCTGTCTGAACACACAATTAGATTTAAAAGACATTCTGTTTTTGCTAAAAACATAAATATTTAATCAGCAGTGGCATTATTTTTTCTAAAAAATATTGACATCCTGTAATTCGTGTTATAAAGGGTCAATATTGTTTGAACACTCATCTCGTTTTGCTGTAATGGTGAGGAGAGGAGAAGGAAGGAGAGTAAATGGGGGACAGAAATAAACCTTCCTGCAGGTCCCCTCCTCTTTAACGCCTCTGTCTTTCAGAGCGGTTTGCTTCCACATTGGCTCTGACACTTTCTATAGCTTAGCCCTCCAGACTCTCCCATGAGACGGTGACTGCTGCTGTTCTCTCCAGTCAGGAGCAGCTTTCTCTCCTCTAGAGTATTTAAAACATTTACTGAGGTCCCAACTCACTGCAAACATGTGTCAGACTCAATCATGCTCACTTCACAATTCCCAGGTGTGAGTGCAGAGTCAGAGCTGGACCAGGAGGATTGCGGAGGTTTGATAGAGAGACACAATCTTTGGGTTCAGTCGGCTACAGTAAGACAGAGTTCGGGTAATTTAGACAGTCAATTAGGGGACTAATTAGCCATTGAGTCATTACAGTGACTTATTAGATTGAATGGTGTAAGAGATTGAAACAGTGTCATCCTCGTACTAAAAATAACAATCTGCACTTCAGATGACTTCAGTAATTCGTGCGGCGCTGCCACACACACTGTCGCACTTCTAAAATTGGAATTAGTCTGCTTGGAAAATTGTGTTTACGAGGCTTTCTTCCATTTACTTTTATTGAAACAAGGATTACTCTGTGTCAGTAATGCTTGGGGTCAAACGCCGTGAGTGTGCTGATGAGGTGACAGTGAACAGAGACAAGCCCCCTCTGCTACTGTGGGAACAGGCATGACCTCTGACCCCTGACCTCACCGCTGAGGCTCTCTTCGGGTTGGCTGTCTCAGCAGCTCTGTGGGCCGCCTGATCACAAACACTCACCTTGGGCATGATGGACTGTGATGGATGGTCACCCGCGAGCCACGAGGTCGGCCGAGTCAGCCCCATACGGAGTCAACCGGCTGACCTCACAGAGGTGTGGTTATGATGAGCATGTGTGGATGCATCGCAGTAATTTGTCGAGCTGTTTCTTTGTGTTTGAACAGGCAGTTGGTAGAGTTTTGCTCGGGCCAAATCAAATTAAGAGGTGTGAAAAAACTAAACGGATGGTTTGAAAGCTTAAATCTGCAGGCGACAGGTGGGTATTGCTTAGCAACAAGCAGCTTTTGTTGATTTTGGAGGATGCTTCTTGATGCAAGCTCAGAGTTGATTGTAAAACCCGGCACGTCATTGCTTTTCTTGTGCTGCTTTCAGATGACATTCATAAGTATTTAAACCTTAAATTAGTTGATATATACAAATATTTTTAAAAAGCTGGGGAAAAAATGAAAAATCTAAGGAAATTTTTTTTTAATTATCATAATTAAATATTTAAAATTATGTTACTACTTTAATTTTTCCAGTTTTTCCATTTTTTATTTTATTTTATTAACTGATTTTTAAGTAACTTTCCTGTACTTTTTAGTAGTTTCTTTCTAATTTTTGGGTCATATATTTTTTTCTATAATTGTTTTTGTTCACTTTCTGTTTCTTTTTTTTTAAAAAAATGAATTTAGCTGGTTGGGTTTTTTTTTTTTTTTTTTTTAATAATTTCTTGTTAATTTTTGTGTCATTTCTTTTTTCGTTGTTCATTGTCTTCTTCCCATGTTTTTCACAGAAATCTAGCCCATTTGCTCCAGTTTCAAAGAGTGTAGCACCACCAAAATTGTTAATATTCACACATGAACAAACACCAATGTGTGTGTGTCTCTGCGTGTGCTGGATGTTCAGCTGATGGCCTTGAGTCCTTCCTGCGGAGTCGCACTGCGGTAGCTCCAGTCTCTCGATGCATGGCCTTATGATGATGATATCTCCCCTCTTAATCTTCAAAGTGAGTCCTGACACTCATGAAAATGTCCCTCAGCATCAGTCCCAGACACCCTTCCTCCCTGTTCCCATCACAAGTGCGTAGATCCATATATATACATATGGGCGGAGGGGATGTTACATAAGTGTTCTGTGATAGATGAGAGCGCTGGCTGGCTAACACGTCCTATCTCTGAGATCAGCGGGAGGTGGCTTAAAGACACGTTGATACAGAGATGATGACGAGGAGTTCAAAGAGAGAAGCCCGATCTTGGGTAATAACCCGTCATGATTTCATTATTAGGCAGACCAGTTTATAAATTACATTTTCTGGAAGCTGGTGATATGCATAGTATTTGATTTTACAGCTAAAGCCAGGTAGAGAAATAAGCTAAAGTGTCGTGACGTGATAGAGGAAGTAGGCGATTTGTTAATTTTTAACAATGTGGACTGACAACTCTGTCTAATGTCTAATTTGTGTTATGATTAAGTGATGCAGCGCCGTATAATTTCTTTTTATTTTCTGTGCCCTTACCTCGGACTTGAGTGGGTGTTTTTGCTCAACAGATGCTCAGTGCTTTGTCCGGTCATGGTGCTTCACATTGCTGCTTTCAATACTCACCATGGTTTTGGAACATGTGATGAAACATGCTGATTTTGAGCCACCCGTGGGAAGAATGAACATGTAGGAGTCCATTCTTGATGAAAATCTTTCTTTTCTGTGTACTTTTCTCTTTAGAGCACCACTGCCATGCCCACTGCCATGTAACGCGTTGCTAAGACTTTGTGTTGGGGGGGGGTTATTGAAAATTGTCTTTTATGAGCTAGTCTTTTGAGCTTACTTGTATCTTGTGACTTGACCTTTTGAATTTTGATATCTAGGCGTAGCCTAATGCACTTTGCACATTTCAGCTTTTATGACCCACACTTGCAACATAAGAGGAACTTTGACAGCCTGTCCAATAGAGAGATGATCTGCAATCAGGAACTTGGAGATGAGTCACAGTGTGAAGTAGCTAGTCAGCAGGGTGTGACAATCTGAGAAGTTAGACAGGATGCACCCTTTTCCTTCCCTAACCAAACTGCAACCATTTGTATTGGAATTGTTTTCTTGTTGCCAGCACATACTTATAACACAGTTAATGCCCACCAAAATGTAATGCGTTGCTCAGAGGTTGTGTTCAGTTCATGCATTTCTGTGAGACGCTGTTACAGCCGATCATACTATGGTAAATTAATGGCACACTCATGAAAAGAAAGTAATGGATGGGAGGTATGTTTGCAAGGATGGACAACTGAACAGGTCTACTGTGGACAGGCCCAGGGACCCAAAGTGTCAGCCCCCCCCTCAGTTGTGGCACAAAACGCCACAAAGAAACACAAAATAACTACAGAACTGGGCGAAACAACCACACAGAGCCACAAAAAAAAACAAGACAACACAAAATAATTACAAAAATGGTCAAAACAACCACAAAGACTTATAAACAACTACATCAAGATTAAAAAACAAGAGGACACAAAATAACCACAAAGACACACAAAACAAAACAACCACAAAATAACTTAAAAGCAGCAGAAAACCACATACAGATGCACAAAAAAAAAAAAAAAAAAAAAAGTCCGTAAATCTTGCTCCTATATAGAAGAAGTTGTCGGGCCTTTTGCGTATCTGTGTCCAGGAGCCCATTGTCTCATAATTCATCCGTGTATATGAGGCATTCATATAGGGTGCCCTTTTAAAATCTATCGCCAACAAGCCGTACCTGCAGCTGTCATAGGACTGATTGCAGCTTCACTAAAACCCACAGAAACTGAGAGGAGTCCACCTGCCATCACGAAGGGTGTGCAGGTAATTGCTGATATCATCTGAGGTAAAATTAGACAGATTGCTGCTGTAAAAGCCCTATAAATGGAAGCAGCCCTTTTGTTCTTCCATCAGAGAGAAAGTCACAGTCAAACAGGGAGGCAGATGAGTTGTTTTTACTTTAAGAGTGGAAAGGCTTTTACAGACCTCTTTAACTAATTCACCGACGGCTTCCTGTCATGCAGCCATCATACAGGAGCTCACACAAATTATATTTCTACCGTGATCTTAGCTTTGCTGAAGATGTTCTGTTTTCATTTAATTTTACAAATGCCTCTCAGAGAACATTGGTGCTCATAAAATCAAAGGCGTGCCACCTTGGTCGTGGTGCGTTGGCTGGCATAGGAGAGGTTCTGGGTAGGAGAAAGTCACTGGAGTTAATTATGAGAAAGGTCTGTTTTCTGTTTGAAGGAGAGACAGCAGGCCAACGAGACATTGTTAAGATAAAAGCATGGGGAAAGACCAGGCATAAAACGAGACAGAGAGACAAGCACACAAAGATATTTCTGCTTTCCAACCTGCAGTATACCAGAAACAATCAAAGACTCAAGTCCAGCCAGAATCGAAATGTTCTGCTGAGATGGAGACAAAAGAAACAATCTTTGGATGAAGTGCTGCAACTGTACAGTTATGTGGAGAGAGAGAAAAGACCCAGACTGTATTAGCTGCAGAAATGAACACTGAGGCTTCTTTGTCCAGTATACAGTTAGCCTCAAGTTTGACTTTGTAGAATTTCAGTCCTGGTTAATTTAGTGACACCCTCAGTTACCTTTGTAACAATAAGCGTTATTTAATACTACACTACAGTACACATTTAATACTATACTTCCTCTTGCATCTACTTTGTAAGACTGACTGTTGTTTTGTAGTTTGTTGTCTTGTATATTTTAATGATTTATTGCAGTTTGTGCCACCAGTGGAGACAAACGTATTATGTATTATGCTGCCTCACTGTTCTGTATGAAAAGATACGATTTCAAAATAAGGGGGCAAAGTTGTCTTGCCTTTAACCTGACAGCAGAGGTACTGACAGTGCAGAAACGGTGTCTGTTTAAAATGGAAACTTTAAACAGACACCATAGAAAGTGGAGAGTGTGACATTTTGACATGGTATGCTTGTGACCCTCTGCAGGAGATTTTAAAAGCACCTGTTAGCCGTTAGCAGCTAACTCAAAAAAGAAGAGCAGTGGCCATAAATGACTGGAAAACAGTGAGAATCGGGAGCTCCAAAGTAGGGCTGCCCCTTGAACACTGGAGATTCAAATCATCAGTTGGAGACCGCTAAGTTTACTGAGATAGCTTTAAGTGAGCGGTCAGTTGTTGTTTTGTTTTTGTTTGTTTTTTGTTTTGCTGTTAGTGTGCTGTGCTGTGTACTTTACTGGGGGAGTTTTGGTTCCCAGAATTTGCTGCGGAGTGAACGCTCTTGACTTTCACAATACTCTTTGGTACACTGAGATACAGACATGCAGGCAGCTGCTCAGAGGGGGAGAGCTCTGCACTGTACATCTCTGAGATAACTTTATCTTCTCTCTTCTGCTGAGAAGGGGTTAATCTACAGCCACAGCAATTTAATACAACACAGTCTTTGGCTTTTTTCTTGATATTTGGTGTCAGCAAAAATGTTGTTAGGGCAGTTAGCTAGTTTACCATATTAACTAAAAACTGCTGTCACACTGATCTGTTCAAACTGAAAACTATATGAAAAAAAATCCTAGAATAGTCATTTTGAGCAGCCAGATCTGATTCTGAGTCGTGAGTTCTGATTCTGAGAACAAGTTTTATCCGTTATCCAGAGGGCAAATGGTAAATGATTGGAATCGCCATGTTATGCAGTTGTTAATGTTTATAAAGCGCTGCTGATGTGTATGTTAAGTTAAAGTAGATGCAGATGCTGTTGTGTTAAAGGTCACGCCCATTACGCCTCATTTGCTTCCGTGATGCCAGCATTCTGTCTAAATTCAAAAACAGGAGCAGCATTATGCTGCCGTTTTTGGGTTCTGTGTAAAAAAAATACAAAGGTGGTGCAAAGGGACTTAGTAAAAAGACCTATTGAAATTAATCTGTGATGGGTAACATGCACACATTGTTTGCTGCCAGTTTCTCATTCTTCAAAAGGCAACCTAAATCCAGCATAGTAATGGTTTATGCTGCCACTACCATTAAAAAAAACCTTCTACATCAAGATGTAATTACTGAATGTAAAAACATTGAATGAGTTTTGCAAAACTAACGCTGAACATAAATAATATCAAAATGTGGTTTGTTTTCACGAAAATCATTTCATTATAACTTTAAAATTAAGAACACGTGTCTTTTATTCAAAGGCAAAAAGTTGGACAACATGTCCACATACTCAAAAATAAATGTGAGGGAGGCAAAAATTTCCAAAACACAAAACTCCTTCTTCCAATAACAAACTGTTGACAGGACAAACCCAAACTTTCAAGACGAATTTGTGTAGTGGGCAGATGATTCATGAGTTGAATACAGGCAAGAGTGAGCAATCGTTCACATCAGTGCACACTCGGTGATTTATTTTATATTCGTATTCAGCTTTTTGGTATTTGGGTAGTTGTTTTCCAAACAATGCGTTTAGTCACTCCAGTACGCCTGAAGAAGTCTCTGATACAATTTCAAAAATGGGTCTGCGCGTGTGTTATTCAAGGCAAGTAAATAAGAGCATAAACAGATGAAGGCTTCAGCACACAGTTGTAAGAACTCTTACACATTCACACACATGTTTGCCCATCCTGAAGCATCAGGAGAGTAATATGCAGTTCAGGGGTCTGACTTGGATCAAAGGTCACATATTGAGTCTGTCCTCGCGGTGACGTTCATCTCTGACACCTTTGAAGAGGGGTCGTACATCATGGTGGGGAGTCCTGCGTGTCAAACGAAGACCTTGTGTATAACAAGGACCATCCTTCCTGTTTGTGTCTTCCCGTGTGTGTGTGTGTGCGTGTGTGTGTGTGTGTGTGTGTGTGTGTGTGTGTGTGTTGTGTGTGCGTGTGTGCGTGCGTGCGTGTGTGTGTGTGTGTGTGTGTGTGTGTGTGTGTGTGTGTGTGTGTGTGTGTGCGTGCGTGCGTGCACTAAGGGCATGAGGGGGTGGACATCCCTGTCTTCATACTAGGTCCTTCCCACATCCACATCCTGGAGTAATTCACCATGTCAGGGGCTTTTTTTTGTCTCCCATGATGATAATAAATAAAATCTCTAATATCATGTAAGGAAACATTGTGTGTCTGCCAGTGTGCGCACAAACACACAGACTTATTTGCATTGCTTAAAGTTAAAGTAGAAGAGGAGATATATCGGCCTAGGGAAAGGTGTTATAAAAATCAGAGGTAAACTGTTTACTGTTTGCTATGGATGTTCTGATCATGTTTTTTTGCCCCTGATCCTGGTCCAAGTAATTTAACATTGAGAATTTGTCGATACAGGGTCATGATCTGATACGTCTATTTTCTTATATAATTCGGCTGTAGTGGCCACTTAAAAGTGCATTAAAGTTATTAAATTAAATCCTATATTTATTAAAATGAATAGCTTTGCAGTGCATTAAGGAGAAAAGAGTCCTTACATCCAAGCAGTTACTTAATGTTTTTCATGAAACAACATTTGTTACCTGCATGAATGGTTTTCTGTTGAATGTTTATATACAGTTGCAGTCCCATCCCAATCCTGAAAAATGTTCCTAAAAAATGCCTTGATCAGTCAGCCCTAGTTTTTAACAGCCATTCAATCCGGTGTATGGTTCAGTAAAGATATTCGTGCTTATGAGCAGCTTCTACTTTCTCATCAGCGTGTGCTTTTGGAGGAGCCTGGGTTTTGCAGCCATCACCAAACATTTTTTGCAACAATAAACTCTCAGCTGTCAAATTATTGATCCTTTCTGTTGTACTCTGTTGTGCTCGTGGTAAATAAAAAGCTTTTCATCCCTCTGAGAACCTTGGCCCACTTTCATTTTCATCTCTTGCTGCAAGGAAATCTGCTCTGCCTCTGTGTCTCTGTGCAACACATCAAGAACATCTCTGATCCCGTGATGAGACACAACAGTAATGATGGAGTAAAGCTACCTTTCCTTCACTGGCCTATTTTCAGCTGCTTGATCTATGACACTAGTTTGCAGTTGTCCAATTTTGGACCACTTTTTGATAGATGAGCCACACATTCAGATATTACCTTCCTCTCATCTGTGGTTGACTCTTTTCTACCCTTCTGCAGCGCCTCTCGATCCCTCAATCTCATTCTCTGTCGTTCCATGTCTTTTGTGCTCCCTTAAAGTTTCTCCTTCCCTCCCGGCTTTCCTCTATCTCTCTTTACGCTCTCGCCATCCCTCCCTCACAGTGACTTTGTGGATTTTTGCATGCCTGTTACGTAATGGCACTCAGGGGACGAGGGCACTTCAATCAATACTTCAAACGGCCCAGCCCCAGAGGACTCGCTCCAAATGCCACGTGACAACATGAGAGGATGACATTTGGAGAAGGAGGGGAGAGACAGCCCCGAAATACCTACTGCTACCAGCGGTGCTTAGACTTAAGGGGGGTGGCTAGGCCTGGGAGGAAGAAAGCAAGCGAGAACACTGATGAGGGAGATTAGAGACCGCTGGAGTGAGGAAGAAATTTTGGGAAAAGTAAGAACAACAGGCAGATAAAAACACACTCGCTTGGGGACACAAGCCCAGGGTGATTCATATGTCTCACCGAGATAAAAGCTAGACGAATAAATAGAAATAGAATTATTCATACTGTGGCATTGGAGGGGTAGCACAAACTTTTAAAAAGGCGGTAAAGTAGCACACGCTTTGTTTGGCAAAATACAGCTTGAGGGACAAGTGTGCACACACCCCGTTTCACCTAATTCCCCTGTGAGTAGCTGGCTGTATAAGGAGATATGCGTATATGTTAATAATTGCCTAAAGCCTAAGCAACCAAGAACTAGAGTTGTCCAGTATCCCTGTTGATGCGTAATGGTCCCAGTGGGCAAAGCGAGCATCGTCCCAGCGACAAGCTCAGCGACTGGGACTCACTCTGTGCTCCCAGCCTGGAGGAAGGTGAAGACTCCGTGCTCCATAAATCTCCCACTGCTGCCTAGTTCATGCTATTTCAGGCCCAAGTGGCCACAGAGACCTGACTGTAATTGTGCGCTCTCTTTGTATAAGTCTATATTTATTTGAAGCAACCCCTGTGAAGGCGCAGTGTCCTCCGCTCAGGGTTAATCAAGTGAATCAAGCACTGCGAGTGTTTGTGTGGCGGACAGAAAAGGGAGCGCGGAGGAAATACACAAAGGCAATCTCATCCATCCATAGAGTTATTACAGTAATACGTTTAAGTGTTATTTATGACTCTGAAGCAGAGAGAGGCCTTTTGTGCTTTAGCTTAAATGTCAGGATAATTATATGATAATGAATCGCTGGTGCAGTCAAGCAGAGGAAGTGGGAGGAGCTCATGTGTGCACATGTCATATACATAGTACATGCATGTGAGTATGTGTGAGGCCAAAAGAATCGTTGCCGGAATAAAATACGTAGGTTTGGCTGTTCAATATTTGATTTTTTGTTTTGTTTTCCATAAAGAGATTTAAAGTTTAAACAGGTCTCATCGGGACATTCAGTGTGACAGTGGCATTCATGTCATAGTGAACAAGCTAACTGCGCTAATGATGGGTCTTAAATGTGCAACACATTTTTTTGCAGACACTAGATATCAAACAAAAGCCTGTATCAAATTAAGTTATTGTGAGCTGTAAATTTACCACTTCTGAGCAGATCTCTCCTCTCTCTGTGCTTCTGCATATCTGTGGCTCCGTGTACCAAAGAGTAGGATGAAAGTCAAGAGCACTCCCTCCACAGCAAAATCTGAAGACCAAATTGTCCCCACAAGTACACTGCACAGCATGTTGACTAGCAAAAAAAGAAAAAGAAAAAAGACTGCTCTACTTGAAGCAATCTTAGACGACTGAGGGTCTCTAATGATTCAAATATCAGTCTTTTAAGGGGCACCCCTATTATCTAAATCTGCATATGTATGCAGAATCTGTTGACAGCAGGACCAGATTTTGGCATCAGAAGCATTCTGGTTTCCGGATGAATTACAGACTTTAGCATAGCTGCTGTAATTCTTTGTGAAGTACCTCAGTATGTTCTATGTGTGCATAAAATCCAAAGAGATTACTTTTGATTGATATGAGGATGTCACTGACCTCAATACGGCATGGTTTGTGCGGGGAGTTGTGGAAGGGGTCAGATTGTCTGAGCCTCTTGCTGTGGTGTGGATGCGACACGGTCTTTATTATAGTCTGTTTTTGTGTCGCTCATGGTGCAGAGTCAGTTGAAGCATTCATCAATATGGTCCTTAAGGTCGTGCAGGTAGAGTTGTTGTGATAATCCAGTTGCTATGGTACAGTAAAGGGGTCATTTTGTGGGGAAAAAGTGGAAGTCATGTTTGCAGTCTAGAAGTCTGAGGTCGCCAGCTTAGATCTCACTCTGGTCTCATAAAATCTCATGGTCACTGACACATCCCTCTCTCTCCCAGTTCTCCCAGACCACATTGAATGGTAGGTGTGAAGAGACTGAACATTATCGTCTGACAACAATTTCACTATATAAGTGCCTCCCCCTCTTGTTTATAGAGGTTGGCCAAAATGACTGGCTCATGAAAGAAGGAGTCTTGGCGCTGATATCCACTTGCTGCACTGGATCTCCCAAAATATAGGCTGTTGTGCTCAGAGGCTTATCGTCAATAGACTGATAGCCAATGAGTTCCAAGACTGGTTTTGCAATGAAAATGACTCGACTGTTTTATTTTAGGAGAGCACAGCGTGAGTCTCTCTCTCTGTTCTTTGGGGCCAGTGTGTTTCTGATTCAGACCTTTTTGTTCCGTCTGCAGACCTGACCTGAATCTCTCAGCCTCTGGACAGGCTCTTTAAAACAGTGTCCCCGATGTTCTAGATTATTCTGACAGAGGAAGTTCACAACACCAGAACAGTAGTGTACTGGGTTATACAAGAATGTGTGTTTGTGTGCAAAGTACATGCATGCATGTGGTTTTTTTCAGTAATTAGCAGAGATTATGATTAAATGCGATGAAGGTATTTCAGTGTCTTAAAGTGAAATCCCCCAAGTGTGCATACAGTTGAAGGTAAAATCATCAATTAGAGTAAGTGATATAATTATGCCTGAGAAGGCAGAGTGTTGTTCCTGTTCTTGAAGCTAAGAAGTTTTTTTTATCCATGTGATGGCATATGTTCGGAGTTGCACTCAACGGACGGCTGAAGGCTCACGTGCAATGATCAATTTGTCAATGTTATCTATGTTTGGTTTTCTTTACAGTTTCAATAACAGCCCACCTTGCATGCATAGACAGGAGATGCTCTCAGAGAGTTTGTACGTGTTCAGCTGTTAATACATCACAATATCACAGTGGAGTACAAACAGGGCCAAACTAGTTTCAACTCTGATTCACAAATTACTCACAACGATATGTTCCCAGAAACAGAACCTTTAAAAGTCTGAACATTAAATTGCAAAAGCTTTTGGAGCAAAATAACAGTACCCACAGCAGGGTTGCCATTTCCAAAGCTGTTAAGGGAGCAATTTTGCTGTATTTCCACGAACACAACAATGTGGTCAATTAGTGAGTCATAGTAGGCATAGAGTTTCAGGTTCTTAGTCACCGCGATAAAGAGCTCAGGTGGGTGAGACTGAAAAGAGATGGGAGAAACAAAAAGTTTTGTTTTGAACACGTATAGTTATAAAATTCTTTAGGAAATAGTATCTTATGCAGTTTATAATCATATTCACTGAATCTAGCAACTAAGTGCATGACCTTAAGTCAAGTCAGTTTCAATCTTAGCAGTTGGCTGCATCTTTGAACACTGGTGGTAACCGCAAGTGCAGTTTGATACTACATGTTTGTATCTGTTTACAACCAACACATTGTTACATTGTTACAAAAACTCCAGTAATAATTGATATCATAATCCGATTTCTTGCTGTAAAGTTCACCAGGTCACCTTGCTGAGTAGTTGCCAATGTGTCACCTGCGACTCGCCATCTAACTGTTGACTGGCTGCTTCTAACGGTTACATACTCCCTGCAATATTACAGATGTATCCACTGTCAAAATATATTGAAAATCTTTATCCTATTTTGTAGATTCGTTTTTGATAAACTACTGCGGTCAGTACTTACCTCTGCGACAAATACATTGCGCCATGCCACATTTAAAAGCAACGCCATGTTTAGTCACCAGCAGCAATGGGAAATGTTTGGGTTAGTTCAACAATATTAACCCAATACAGCTCAGATACAGTTGTGGTAGTGTGAACACGACTCAAGTGGCTGGGTGTCTAGCACTGTTGCCTCACAGTAAGAATATCCGGCTTTCAACTTATGATCGTCATTTATGGAGGCAGCATGTGCCTGTTTCTGCAACTTTGTGACTTTGGCAGAGACACATTTGGTTGTTTATTTAGCAGCATTGAAGCCCTGGAGCAATACAATCTGCTAGGGTCAGTCGTGAATGCTGTAAAATCGCTCCTCAACATACCAGCATACATTAGAGGTAGGTAACGTCTTTGCCATGAGATTTCTTTAAAGACAAGGCTGAAGTCTGTAATACTGTACATCGTGTGAGGTGTGCACAAGCAGAGTAATCTCCATAACCTTTTCATTGTCATGCATTTATTGAATTATCTCCTTTTTGACCTTCATTTAATCCGGATGGTCTCCTGCAAGTGAAATCTCATTTTCAAGAGAGTTCTGAGTAAAACTGCACCGTCACATTACACAACCCAACACATAGCCAGAACAGAAGTAAAAGAAACAGGAATAAACTTTTAACACCTACATTTTAAATGTAACGGCGGTGTGATGAATGCTCTGTCGTACACCTCTCTGGCTCTTGAACGTGTGTCACCCCTCATCTCCATCACATTGGCTCTGATCATTTGCCTGCGAGGCTGATCAATCTGTGTCAGCGCTGACCTGTATGAAAGTTATCCGTCATGTCTGAGGTGCTTTTGATGGCCTCTTTAGTGTATATTCAAACACCAGGAGGCACGAACAAGTTCCTGGAATTCATTTCATTTGGATGGGGGACTATTCGGATAATGATGATAAACATTGCTAATCCCCCTGTGTGCTTTGTTCCGGGTATTAGAATTTGCAGCGTTGATCCATTGATCATTTCTCAGAGGATTTACAGAGTGTGCGACAAAACACTGAATTTATTTTGGGATCCACGGGGCATTGTATGTACGTTGTCTGTTGTGTAAGATAATTTTTTTAATTGCTCCGTGTTTAATTAATCCTGACTTTGTCTCCCACAAGTCTTCTGTTAAATTATTATTTCTTGGGTCTTGAGGGTTGAATCCTCAGCTCGTTGAGATGTAATCTCACTCCCAGAAAGAGAAGACTTCATTTTTCTTTGAGTCAAACTCTTTCTGTCCCTGTTTGACTCATCAGTTCGGCATAATGGGACATGGACAAGATTGTCATCTCCTGACCTCATTTGACTGCATCGGATGTTCACGTGTTGTCAGCCTGCGTGCGTCTCCGGTGTCAGCGAAGCTACAGTATGGACAGACCTCTCCAGATTTTGGTTGTGTGTTTAATTATCACAGCCGATGCTCACAGAGCTGAGGGAGCAGGCTAAACTGTTTGCCTGCATTCGGTCCCAGTTCATTTAGCTGCTGCCCTGCGGGACAGAAACTCTTTATTATGAATGAGGCGCCTCATTGATGTGCCTCAAAGTCAGAGGCTCATTAGAGCTAAATACTGTGCGCTGGCTGAAGTTGCATCTTGATGACTCCAGCCGCAGTACACTACCACTCTGTCCCAACTCCATCACTTTGATGCGCTTGACAGGCGTCTGACTGACATGGCTGCTTTAAACAGGCAAAACCACATATTTTTTTAAAAACTCAAATGGATCGTTGTCATTCTTGTCAGATTGATAAGGATTTCTGCATGTATACTGCATGTGCTATAAAAAATTCACCAGCTGACTCATTTAACATGTATATATGATTGGGTATAGGATGTAAAATGTGTCCAGCCAGCATCAAACATACGGACTGCAAGCTAATCCTTACTACACCCATTAAGTTTCATCTGCAACTGCTGCTAATGTTGCTATTTTCAGATCACACTTTGCTGAGGAATTAAGATCATTCAGCTGCTACGTATGCAATCTAAACACCACGGGTGAGCTGTGTGTGCATGTATGTCAGTGCACATGTGCATTAATATGGAAATGTGTGCATGATCAGCTCTTGTGTCTTTTTTTTTTTGTATGTTAAAGGACTAGTTTGATATTTTGAGCAATGTACTTGCTCACTTTCTGGCAGAGGGATAAATGCAACCCATTCTCCATAAAAAAATGTTGCCGTTGTTGAACGGATGCATTCGAACTTCCTGTGTCTCTATGTTTCAAAACTCTGTGGTTAATGTGAGGTTAGTTTTGAGGCACATGCATGTGGTTAGTATGTTTTGGATTAAATTAACTGGATTTGGTGGAAATGCAGCAATGTCCCAGTAGATAAACAACTGCTTTCCTTGGCAGTATCCCCATTGGAAATACAGCAACAGGTCACAAAAACACCCATGTTTGGTAGCTAAAACATTGGATAAACAGCAATGGGTCGCTTAAACAAAACTGCATTTGTTGTTTGTTGGTCTCAAACAATGATCTGCAGCTTGGCAGGCATTTCGCCTAAGTCACACACCATCAATCGTCCCCACTTCCTCCTGATGACAAAGTCATCATTTTTGAAAGTGAGAGAAATAAGCTTTTGCAAGAAATGGTTTTGAAGACTGGAAAATATGTCAGGCATTCTTAGCACCCATGAAAAATCAGCCAAGCACATAGAAAGTTTTCATGAATGGAAAGTGTCTGACATAAGTTTTCATGAATGGAAAGTGTCTGACATAAGTTTTCATGAATGGAAAGTGTCTGACATAAGTTTGGCCTTGCGAAGTGCGGTGTACTTTTCTGAAAGGTAAACTTTATTTGCTTCCTTGTCATTAAATTGCATTCCATTAGTTATATGTGTCTGACGCACAATTGCATGCGAAAAATGGTATATAGGTGAGAAAATTTGCACTTATTATTTAGCTTGAAAAGCCAGACTTGTATTATGAAAAATAACTATGTGCTGTCATTACTCTGCTGTATAGAATTCTGAATCATATCATTGAAGTTATTATGGAAGATCTATTCGGTGTGTTATTTGTATATGTATTTACAAAATGCCTGCATAAGGAGTCATGAATACTTTGATATTGTTGGCACTTTGAGCACATAATCGTTGCGCTGACCATCAGCATTATATCAGCCATATTGGCGCTGTTGTCACTTTTTTTTGCTTTTATGTATATCACATATTGGCATTTGTGTGTCACTGCTGGTATGATACATTGCAAATAGAGGGGCAGCATAATTGTTTCTTGCCTAGAGCAGCAAAAGTGCATGCACCACCCCTGGTCCTTGTGCTAAGCTAAACTAACCACTAGCTTAGCACAACTATGCTAATGTGTATTGAACGAAGATGCTGAACTTTTGCACCAAAGGTAAATACGATAAAGGCCATGGGAGTGTATTAGCTAAATGGATCTTGTCACCCAGGCTGCATCATTAGGTTCATAGAAACTCAGATCCATATTTACTGCATACATAAAGCATGGTGCACTAAAAACCTCAACAAAGCTTTACTTAAGGCACAGAAATTTAGATCAATAGCAAGAAATGAGACTGTGCACCTCTAACTAGCCTCATGCTGTGTTACAAAAGCCTGTACTGTGTCACCTTTTCCCCACAATCACTCTTACATCATTTTCATTTTGTTGTCACAGTTTTACTGTCAATAACATTGTGTTTTTCAAATGAGTGCAACAGAGAACTGCACAGCACAAACCGGAGCTGCTCATTGCTTTCATTTGAATAATTTAGCATAATATGCATAATGACTGAACACAGATGTTTTTTTCTTGTAATAAAAAATGACAAAAGAGAATGAAATGAATTCAATCTGTACATAATTTCCTACCTCACCAGTTCACTGCTTCCCTTTTATTGGGCTGAGGCCACTTCGTTGCTCCTTTTTGTGTTGCTATGAGCAGTCCGTGAATATTTAGACACACAAATTAAAGTTACCCTCCATTTCTGACTAATCAGTGCATAATTCTAATACGCAGGGAGTTCTGCATAATGGTTGTTTTCATGTGTGCATATGCGAGAGATAGAGGGGGAGTGTGTTTATGGTGATGAAAAGAGAGTACATGCACACAGCTCCCTTGGGAGTTGTTTACATGTTTATATGTGGGCTGTGTCACTGTTCTTCTCTCTCCTTCAATTGACTTATTGATCCGCTCTTAATTATGTAACAATTTCAGTTTAAAAATAGGCCTTCACCACGGTCAATATGCCCCGTCATTAGCATCTAGTACAGTCCACCCCAGCTCAGGCCATCCATACCACAGGATTAGGGTCTACCTAAATGGGATTACTACCAGTGCAAGGACCCCTTCGTTATTGACTCTAAGATTAAGATACCAGTTTAAATTCCAATCCAGCGCAGGGTGGCTTTGTATCAAATAGCAGAAATTCTGCTCTATTGTGTCCATATGTTTGTGTGCGCATAGATAGATTACTAAACTGGCCTACCAGGCAAAGCTCAAGGGGTCCAACGTGTCGAACAAAAGAGACAAAACAACCAAAAACATGAAATGACCTCAAATAGACACAAAAAATCTATAAAAAAAAAGCACCAAATAACTCAAAAAAGTGAAAAACAACCAAAATGAGACACAAAATGATCTCAAAGAGACAAAATATAACTACTAAAAGGGTCAAAAGTGACCAAAAAGAGAAACAAAATGAATACAAAGAAACACAAAATGACCAAAAAGACAAAATAAACAGAAAGACTCAGAAAATAACTACAAAAAGAGGCAAAACAATCACCAAGAGAGACATAATAGCTACACACATGCACAAAAAAGACATGAGATGACTTAAAATTAACACAAAATGTCCATAGAGAGGCACAAAATAACTACAAATATGGACAAAACAACCAAAAAGAGATACAAAATGACTACAAAGAGGGACAAAACAACCCGAGAAAACACAAAATGACCCAAAAGAGACATAAAAATAACCAAAAAGGAACAAAATTATCAAAAAAAAAAAAAAAACACAAAATTATCAATAAAAACCCCACAAAATTACCTCAAAAATGCACAAAACAACAACGAAAATGGACAATGACTACGAAGGGACCAAAAACACCAAAAAACAGAGAGGCAAAATGACTAAAAGAAACGACCACGGCTACATTGAAACACAAAATAAGAAAGAATAACCTCAAGGGGACACAAAATAACTTGTGCAAAATGACTGAAAAGAAACACTAAATAACCCCCCCCAAAAAAGACTCAGAATAATCCCAAAGAGACACAAAACAACAGACACAAAATAATCTAAAAAAGACACAAAACAACTAAAAAGACACACAGAAAAACGTCAAAGCCACACAAAATAGACACAAAAAGAGGCACAAAATGACCACAATAAAAAGAAAAGCAAAATCGCCCCAAAGTCTGACTGTGTGTCTCCTGTTCTTGTACGGTGGGGCCTTTTACATGTCTTTGCCCAGGAGCCCATTGTCTCACTATCCGCCCATGTGTGTGCGTCTCTTGTCCTGTCTGCCAGTGGTTTGACTCTGTTCTGTCCCACCTTGCTCTGTCACTGTGCAGCGCGGGACTGCTGGCAGATAAAGCCGAGCACAGCCATGCTGGACAAACCTGAAATATGATGGCGTTCCTACTTGTCGAAAAGAGAGAGAGGGAGACTGGCAAGAGAGTAGCCATCTGAGGGGAGGACATTCGTTCCCCGAATCACCAGGAACATCATACTACTCTGTTAAGCTTACAGTAGTTGGCATGTTATTTTAATCCTCCTACAAAAATACACAGAAAAGCGATTATGATAATGCAGTATGCAGCCTTTGCTAAACACAGAAATGTGTGCGTTTATGTTGGTTAAGTTCTGTCTGCCTGCGCGTTAATGTTTGGTAACTGCTGTGTTCATGATAGGTCAGTTTCTATTTATGTCCGCGCCCCCTCCCCACCCTCAGCACCCCCCATGCGCCTCCCCCTCCATCCTCTGTGATGCTAACCTCCACGTCTGCTCAACGTCACAGGACAGCCGCAGGGGAGGTCGAGGGAGGAAGGAGGAGGGGGAGAGGAGACCAGAGGGAAAAGGATGAGGAGGAGAGGGATGAAAGGAGCTGGTGCTGGATAGCGCACAGGATGGAGAGAGAGAGAGAGGGAGGGAAGAGAGAGAGGCAAAGCTCCAAGTGTGACCTAAGTGTCACTCCTGGCCATTTTACACACATGTATTAATCTCCGTTTTTCTCACGTTCATCTCCTTCCTCTCGTCCGTGAACCAGTCATCTGGCTTAAAAGCCTTCAGTCTCTCACTCTTCTCCTCATCCTCTCTGCCTCCCTTTATTAGCCGTGTCGGCTCTCTCCCAGCTTTGTGATGTGAAAGCTCTCTTTTTCTTTCACACAGCAGCTCTCCTCCTCACTCTCCCCCGCATCATAATAACTTCAGATTCAAACACTGTTATTCTTTATCTGACTCTGACCCTATTTCTGCTAAGCTTTTCTCAGAAGCTCGGGCAGCGCTGCTTGAATATCTTATGTCACCCTTAGGTTATGAAAACCGCTGTGTGTGTGTGTGTCTTGCAGATATTGGTAACAGTGCGAACACTGTGTAGGACACACAGGAAGACAAAGACACATTGTTGCAGAAGCCTGTGAAAAAGTTGTACGTTGAGGAGAGAGAAGACGAGTTTTTTACATGAAAAGCTGGATTAAACATTCAGTTATATCGTTTATAGATTATCCTCGGATCCTCAGATGGGTTAAATGTTGCTTGAGGCTCACTGGGGGTGGACACAAAATCATGAATACTTTAACAATAGCATAGCATGACATGTAAATCAAAAGTCCGGTAAATTGTTTGACTGTGTCTGAGAGGTGTTGATCCTATCTATTGCTTATTTTTCACCAGGCAAAGAATAAACTACATCTGCAAAAATGCATTGGTGGAATGTAACAAAGTACATTCACATAAGTACTTTTCTTATATATAGGCGATGGGCTGCATTCTCACTGCCTGTGAACACACCACTGCAGAACACAAGCTTGCCTTTCTGTCAGCTGGCGTGTGTGTGGGTTGATTTGTTGGTGTGTCCATGTGACGTCACAGACAAGCAGGAGGTAAACAGGAAACAGCAGCAGGGACAGATGTCTTTGAAAACATTTCAGTGGTTTCTTCTCTCTATATATCTTTTTCTTAGTCTCTATTTCAAACTCAGTGCAGACTAACTTGGAATAATATTTGAACACAGCTTGGGAGGGGACAGGCTGTAATTAGTAACAGCACGTCGTAGCATCTCGCTGGTTAAGGAGCTGAAATTACCATGTTCACCTGCGTGTTGTGTTCCCATCGATGCTGATCTGAGTCGGAGACAATAAAAACTTGTCTACTGCAGAGTCATTTGACCCAAATGTATTCATTCCCATTGCATTAAAAAGCCAGATGTTACAAAACATTTTTTTTTTACCTGAAATAAGGATAAAACAACCAAAAAAAGACACAAAATACCTACTAAGAGAGGCAAAATAACCAAAAAAAGACACACAAATCTCCAGTTTGGCCAATACCATCAAATCCCTCTCTATCTTTAGTAATATATTACAGTTTGTTTTATTGATTTTGTTTAAGATGTATTATATAAGATCCACATATACTGTAGGAACATAACAGTGAGTTGGCTTCTTACTTAGCTGTATAAGTTTGCCAAAGAAAGTACTTAACAATCATAAA
The DNA here is from genome assembly GCF_008729295.1 of Plectropomus leopardus. NCBI lineage: Eukaryota > Metazoa > Chordata > Actinopteri > Perciformes > Serranidae > Plectropomus > Plectropomus leopardus. The sequence goes on from NC_056465.1 coordinate 32,041,795, forward strand.
TCTAGTAGTAACTGCAAAATGCATAGTAAAAGCATTTTAATAGTAGTGGTAGTACCTACAAACACAAAACGTCTATAAAGAGGCACAAAATCAAAAACAAAAAGGTAAAAAAAAAAAAAAAGTGACATAAAATGACCTAAAGAGACAAAACATAACTACTAAAAGGGTTAAAAATGACCAAAAAGAGACACAAAATGAATACAAAAAGGGTTACAACTACCATAAAAGGCAAAAAAGACTACAAGAGGACAAAATGACCAAAAACTACACTACATAACCTCAAAGAGACACAAAATAACTACAAAAAGGGGCAAATAATGAGACAGAAAATGACCACAAAGAGACAACAAAACAAAAAAAGACATAAAATGACCTCAGAGAGACACAAAAAGACCAAAAAGATACAAAATTACCAATCTAGTAGTAATTGCAGAAAGCATAGTAGAAGCATTTTAATTGCAGTGGCAGTACTTAAAGCAGTCTAATGTAGTACTACAGGAAGTACAGATGCCACACTGTATACACTATATTGCAAACAGCTATGATATCATTCCTACTGCAGTATTTCTCTGACACTTCTGTTGTCCGGGTCACTGTGAGGCTGTAAAGCTAAGCCCCGGGGCTGAATGAGAGCCATCAAGATGCTTCACATCAAAGACTGAGTTCCCCACTGGTGGCCGGCTTAAGAGCAGAGCAGCTGCTGTGACTGGAGCAGGAAGGACAATGGCCACAGCGACACATCACAGTCCACTATAGCAACACGGAGAGACAGCAGAATACAGTGAAAATCAATACAACACAGAAACACTGCAGCAGCAAGAGGCCTCACATTCATGCTAAAACAATCAGCGGAGCAGAACACAAACCTGCACCAGGTACCACTGTGGCAACAAGCAGCTCACAGATCGTGTCAAGAAGCATGAAATTAGAAACCTATTTCCATGGCAACAGACAGACCGAAATAATGACCGTCACAAATGGATGTCAGAACACCCACACAAAACAATTACACTGATCCCGTAATTGTGATCTCGGATTAATGTGATTTGGTGCATCATGTTCCCGGCAAGTTTTCATGTCTCATTCCGAATACATGAATATTTTTTTCCCAACAAATAAACACGTTGAGTTTCACTGAACTAATAAGTTTTTAGAGCCCCTTTGGAAGTTAGCGCCTGCGAGGATCTAAGGCTTTTTGGACGTTGCAGTTAAGCGATCACAGTAGGGTAGAGCGAGAGGAGGAGAGGTTTGTGAATATTCATGAAGCTTAATTCATTCACACTCAACAGTCCTTCCCAAAATGATGTTTGCTTTCAAAAACACTAAACAGAAACAGGCCCTCAGCCCAAGCATCCGCTCTTTTTTGCTTTTGTATCCTGTTCTTGTGAATTCCTGCACCGTCACTGATCGTGTGTTGTTCCTGTGCGAGGTGCTCATGCATGATGAAGCGGGGTTGCATGGCAGTGGAGAGGAGTGACTGTCTAATAAAAGGATGAGAGGATTACGGCTGTGATGAATGACTCCGTCTGTTCACATTCTTGTAAGTCCTGGTCATCTGGACTGTTGCATCATAAGCCCAATTTAATCACTCCAAAATACTATGAAATGATTGGAGCAACACCAACACGGGCCCTAACAGGCCTCTTTTTACAGTATGCTGCAACCCGACCCGGCTTTTACATAACCATTGCTAACATTATGAAAGATGGACAGAATGGGAATTGGAGGGGATGGAATGACAATTTTCAGGTGAGAGTTTTCCCGATAGGAGAAGACGTTAAGGTGATACAGTGAAGCGGTCTCAGCGCAGATCCTGATGTAAATGTCATGGAAAATTACACTGTGGATGCTCTCCACTTGCCATCTATTCTCAGTGGGCTGAGAGCGTTTTCACAGCTCTGCAGAGGCGAGGAGGTCCTGCTGGGAGATCGAGGGCTTGTCAGGGACTGATACAGACAGGGTTATGGAGGATTCAACAAATACAGTGGTGGATCTGGTGAAATCTGAAATCCACCCCAGGTGTCACCCCATTCCCCATGATTTGCTATCTGCCCTCTCAGTTTGAACTGTTTAACTAGTAAACTGAATTTTTGTTTATAGGTGCAATTCAGTCTTAAACCTGAGAGGCAGTAATGTGACAGAGGAGTGTCTAAGACTAATTTTACATACGAATACACTGATACAACTAATATAAAGTTTGTTCACACAGGCTTATTTATTTATATTTCTGTTGGCACTTTATGCTTTCACTATTGTGCTATTTAATTTTGGAGGAAACATTTTAAAACCGGAGCACGGTTTGATTTCTTTTGAAAACATTGCTAAAAAGGCAATGAGCAACTTGAAGAGATGCCCAACAAGTGACGAGAAATTAGGAAAGGAAAATGGCCCGAAAATACATTTTAAAATAAAATATTATTAAATATTGATACTATCATTAAAAAATAGTTTTGAGAGAGGGAGAGAGATTATTAGAAAATAATAATTTGGGGAAAAATGTCCACACCACTACATTTATAGTTATGCTTATTGATTATGCTGTTTTTGTTTTTTTAGCCTTTTCTGTTACATATTTACTTTTCTTTTTTGTTTAATTCTAGGTATTTTTCCTTGTAACTTGTTCCCATGTTTTCGAGAGAAATCTAGCAAATTTGCTCAGGTTTCAAAGGGTTAAATGCACATTTTCTCCATGTAAATCCTCACACTTTAAGACATTTTAATCAGCCTTCTCCTATCACAGCACCCGCAGCCAATCAGGCTAATCTTCTGTTACCAAAGGCAACTTCTGAGTGACATACGGGGTTGGCAGGGGTCGCTGGTAGCCTCTCACACTGGACCAGGATAATGAGACTGTCCCGCTGTCAAGCATCTGTGGCTCTGCTCTAGTTTTCCTTCGACACACACTTCAGTACACACACACACACACACACACACAGACTTTGAGGTTTTTATAAGCAGTCACAAACCAACTTTGAATCTCTAAAAGGCTAAAATGTTGAAATTAATGTAAAATTGAAACATTTTAGCAGTGACGCATGGAGTTGATTGATGGCTGATGTGTGTATGTGAGGGCCTTTATGTGTGTGTAAGGTGTAGTTTTGGCAGCAGAGAGATTAAGTGCATTCATCTTCATTTGCTGGCTGGCGTTAGCTGTGTTACCTGCTGGAACAGCAACGCTCTTCTTCCCCCCTGAGACTCAGACCAGCGATTCAACGCCGAAAACCGAGCCAGACACACTCGCTTCATATCTCTCTCTCTCTCTTTCTGTTCCCGCCCTCTTTCATTCTGCTCTCCCTAAATCTCATTCTGCATTCTGCTCGGCATCTGTCCCTCTTGTCCCACATGTACAAATGTCTCCCTCTTTTGTTACAATCTGGCTTGGTGTCACTGTGACATTTGACAAATAGCTTAACAAATAACACTATCCACCCCGTGCACTTTGAATGATGATGTTCACACCAGTGATTACTGCTTACAGAGCAGCTGTCAAATCCACGCTTGCATTATGTGCGCCCATACATGGCAGTTTTCCCTGCGTCAAAAGTGGAGCCCCTTGTGACGCCAGACTAATGTCTTATTGAATATGTCATTATTCCCCCATATTATTTTGTCAGAGCGGGGAAAATTAAAATCGACTGGCCTACTTTATCAGCGTGCCTTTTTGTGCAAATGAGTCTAGCTGTGATAAAATAGAACTCTTTGATGAAAACGCTGCGTCCTGTCTCCATCGTGTCCTGTCCCAGCATGTAGCTCCAGACTTGACTTGCGTTAGAGGAGGGTCGGGTTTTGGCAGGTGGCAGTGGGCCAGAGGTGTCAAGACAGACACTAATGGATGAGCTCCAGTCTGACGTGCAACGTTTTTTAGTGCGTATATATGTGAAAGTGAAGTGCATTGTATGTGTGGTGCGGCAAGTGATGGAAAGCCACATCCTATTACTGTAGCGAGTGAAAGGGCGAGGGAAACAATATGAGACAGGAGCGCTTGTGTATTTCAGATGCCACCTTGAATTAGGTAGCCGAAGATTACCAGGAGAAATTGAAAGCATTTGACTCAGAAAATGTATTCATGAGAAAAAAAAACACACACACACACACACTCTCACACATCAGCTAAGGTGAAACAGCACCATTTTTTTTCTGAGATTGAATAAAATGAGAAGTGGTACAATAGAAAAGAGAGAGATGAAAAAAGAAAAAGCGATATATCAGGAGTGCTCTGAGGGTAAACCAGCAGATAGATGACAAAGCAGGTTTGCAGGAAAGAGGACTGTTTTGTTTGTTTTTTTCAGCCATGTATGAATGTGCGTCATTCGTCTGCAGTGCGAAGAGTGTTTTTCATTCATGCTGTTGAATAATTACACAGGGACAAAGTCTGAAAGCAATACCTTTGTTTGGCTACTTGAACAACTCAGTCTGGGGCTAACCACCCCTACAAACTCAGTCCCATATTGTCACATAGACAAAGTAAGTCTGAACTCAAAAAGATGATAGTAAGGAATCAAGTTTTACCTGTACATGTCAGTGTTTCTGAAGTGACGTATATAAGCTGACTTTGTCATCTGGAGGTGGAGGTGATGGAGGACGGTGTGTCACCTATAGGCGAAACGGCTGCAGAGTCACAGTCCACTGTGTAAGACCAACAAACAGGAACATTCCCAGGTGTTTTTTTGGTGAGCTTTTGCTGTGTTTCTGCGAGTGTTTGTAGCCACTGAACCTGAGTGTTAGTCGCTGCACATTGCAATATTTGCCAGCACTGTTTGAGACTTTGAGCCTGGATGTCTTTAGTTGCACATCGTGGTGTTTGTCAGCAGCATTTTTCAACTGCATTGGAGCCACCAAACCTGGGTGTTTTTAGCTGCACGCTGCGGCATCCCCCAGCAAACCTGGGTATTTTTCACTGACACATTGTGATGTTTCCAGACGTTTGAGCTAGAGTTTGATTATTGCTCGAACCCAATAGGGCTTGCCTAGTTCGGTGGGTCCATTCTGTCCATATTAATTTCAGTTTGGACCAAAATGTTGGACAGGCTGCTGCATGGCTAAAAAAGTGAAAATATGAAACTTGTTATTTTATCTTTGCAGTGGGGGAAATTGCTGACATACAACAAGATTTCTAGGGGATTTGGATTTTGGTCAAATGGTCAAACTTAAAACAAGCGGTGGACAAATGCTTTTTGTCAAAGAAAACTTTTTTTTTTTTTTTAAATGAGCACATTATGATGACTGAGTGCAGCACAGTGTAGGTCAGTACGGCGTTTTATCTGACTACAATGTGCAAGGGCTGTTTGAGGCTAAATTATTACCCTTTTAAAACAGACGAAGAAGAAAAGCTTAAAAGGCAGAGCGTGTATTTCTTGTCTGACAAATCTTGTCTTTCTGTTAGATTGACCCCCGTGCTCACAACACACGAGCACAAAACCCACACATGCACCCACACACAGTCTGCGCTGAATGATCACATTAGAAGGACGAGAAGGAGGCCATCTCCGTGGTGATGGTGGCACCGCTGCGGTTGCTTCTGTTTGATGACCTTCCTCCTGCCGTTTCCCCTTTTCAATATTCAAGCTACGGCAAGCATTTGCATCGGTACCATGAAATATGGATGCTGTGTGGAAGGAAGAGAGCCGACCGACCTTTCGCTGCCACATGAGAACGGATAGAGAAAGGAACTGATGAAGGGTGTTTAAAAAAAGTGAGTTAAAAGAGAAATACTCCCCGTCTTTGTATCAGCTTTTCTTTCTCATCTGCCATCTGAATTCAAATCATTGCCGGGGACTTAGAGGAAAAGTGTGTCAGAGAAATGTGAAGCGCAGCTAAGCTGGGGAGAGATTCGCTGGATGTGTGTGTGTGAGAGAGAGGAATAAGAGAAAGGAGGGAAGGTGTCCTAAAGAGACAGGGGGAGATTGGTTTCACCTGCACCACAGTGTTTAGATAAACTCCAGCGGCGGGGAGCTGAAGACTCAGCAGAAATGAAACAGGATGCAGGTTCAACTCAGCACTTCAAAGAGAACTTAAGAGTTGAGGAAACTCACAATATTTGTACGGCTGTAGCGATTCACACCGTAGAATTTAGAAGCATCTCGTGGGCATTTGATCAAATCCTGCCATATTTTTGTGTTCATCAGAGTCAAGAAGAGAAGAAAAGGAGATGGTTGAGTGGACGTGTGAAATGGAATAATGGAAGAGCCAGACTGTAAACATTCATGCGGTCACGCCCCTTTTCTCTGATTAACAGCAGCTAGATGCACTGTAGACATAATATGATGTAATAGAATATATTGTTTGTGAGAAAAAATGAATACTCGCCAAATAAAGAACTAATCCTGTAGAGCCATGTAACACCCACCAACATAATAACAGCCCACAAATGTACAAATCTGCAGCTTTAGAGTAATCAATGAAGGTAATACATTTCTCAAATGTAATAGCAGTTGTCTGATACAAACATAATATGTAATTGGGACGGGTGGGTGGGACGTGCCCTGAACACCTCACCTCACCTCACCTCTATATTTGAAATGCAAAATATAGAATTGAAAACGTGATTAAAAGATGCAGTTAATTGCAATTAGCCATTTATGTTTAAAAAATCATTTGACAGCTCTACTTTTAACAAATAAAAGCAATTTTTAAAGGGTTTATGTTTTTTACAAATTAAACATGACCACCATCACCATCACCACATTTGGTGAATAAGGATGTATGACTTGTTTAGGTGTATCAAGACTCAAAATTGAGACCGTAGTGCTCGTCAGTCCTGACAAAGACTTGACACTTACCTGTGACTTGCAAAATGATGATCTCTGCTCTGAATTGAATATTAGGCCAAAAGAATAACATGTACAATAGCACAGTGGGATAAACAACATCTGATCTGAATGACGCAAAGTTGAAGGTATTCTAAAATCCTTAACATTTCAGCGCTAGAAATAACACTCATCAGCTGACGAGACCTGTCGTAATGATAAATGATACCTCAAACGGAAAAATACCATAAATTCTCAAACTCTTTAATATCACAAGCACAATCAAGCGTTCCTGTAAACAACACATCTGTTGCATGAGGGTTGTGTGAGTCATATGTGAACTGAAACTAAAATAGGATTTATTTTAAAATGAGGATGCACTAAACAAAACACCACCTAATGATGCATGAGTCATGACTAATGTGACTAAATTTCTAATCATGCAGTCAAACAAATTTCCTTTGAATTTTTTGTGCTTCTTCACCTTTTTAAAAACTCCCGTTCACTTTGATCATCCCAAAGTTTGTCATTTTAACAAAAAGGTCCTGTTCTACCTGTCCCGGTCAGGGGTTTTAGTAACTGATAGCCTGTATATATTCTGCTCAGACACTCCAGTGATTCAGCTCTGCTTGCGTCTCGGGGGTGAGTCATGCAGAAACGTCATTTTGTGTCTGGAGCACCTGTGGCTCACAGTCCTGGGGTTTAAAGAGCAGCGTGAGGTAAGAAAAGCCAAGAGCGAAACCACATCTGAAAAAAAAACAGGATAACAACTGTTTTTGTACAAAGCCGGACTCACGCACAGCTTTACAAAAGCAGCTATGGTCATAGAGACGCAAAACCACAGCAAGAAAAGAAAGCCTCATACAAGCAACAAGTATTATGGTGTGTGTATTGTACACAGGTTTAAAATACCTGCAGTGTATGGGGTGCATTATGTGAGCTGGAGACATGCTGTCATTATTCAGATTATGGGCTTCCTGTTTAAAGATCAGAGCGCAGTCCGTCTGTTTACGTAAATGGTCTGCAGGAAATCAATCACATAGGTACTTAAGATGTTATTAAATTTTTATTGTGTTATGGAGGACGTCCTGTCAGAACTTGTAGCTCAAGCTGCTGGTGCCCTTTTGCAAGACATTACAATATTGTAATAATACTGCTCTTCTGAAAAAAAAACAAAAACACTCCACCTCAAAGCAAATTCTAGCTTCTCCCAGAGCAGGTTTGGGCCGTTCTCATGTTTACCTTTTCTCTGGATCCGCCCCTCTGCTACTTCCTGATCACCTTGGACTGTTAAAGGTGAGCAGGTTTTGAGCTCACATAGGAGCCGTCTCTCCCTCTTTTGGGTTTTAGAATCCCCCACCAAGACCAGCAGTCGGATAAAATTTCTCCACTTGAAGAGCGACAGCCAATCGGCAGACTCCATGACTGGGACAAAGTCCTCTTTACTGAGTCATTTAACTCCCCCCTATACACCTCCCCTCTGCACTGTCTAATGTTACACCCTCTGTGAGGCTCTACCTGTGCAGGTGAACTACTTAACTGAAAGTGAACGACGCTTATGAAGCCATGTAAGTAGACTTTCCTCACTGTAAGTTGACTTTTTTATTAGATGTGTGTCTTAAATGCTCTTATTGTGAAACTTTTGTAGTAAACATTGTTCCAGTACCTGTTGCTGGTCAGTTATTTGCATTGAACTCATTTGCATACACTTTCTGTGTGTTCTTTCACTGCATGAAATAGACATGCAACAATGTTGTCCGTGTAGATTTCCTGCTACCTGTGTGTGTGATGGCTAATCTCAGTTAGCGCTCAGTACAGTCTGTGCTGGTCCACTCAGCTATCCTGATATTAGAGACACTTGACAGAACTTCGCATCTGCCTGCAGCTGTTCCCAGACTGAGGTGTCAGCTCTGGCTCAGACTCACCGTGGAGATATGCTATGAACTGAGAGAGGGGCCGGCATACACAAACATACACACACCGAGAGCCTTATGGAGAGGTTATGGAAAGGGCAGGAATTACATTAATGTGCTGCTCCGCGTCCCATATGCTCAAGATTTGAAAAATGCTGAAAATATTACGTTATGTAATACATGCAGACTAAATGATGAAATTCTTGATGAGGAATATATTTTGTTTACTAATATAATTTACCTCCTAGTTATCAGTAGGGAGAATTTAAAGTTATGAATTTGTCCTGTTGTATTCTGTGGAGATACTGTTTGTGTTTGTTGTTAAGAGATTTCTGCAGAAAAAAAGGCTTACTGGAATTTTCAGTATTTCAGCGACATGTCTGAACACAACATAGTATGCTGGTGTTTGTGTTTTGCGTGTGTGTGTGTGTGCCTGTAACTCCAAGCTGCCTCATGTTTATTTGTGCTCAGGGTTCATAGTTTTATTGAGCTGCTCGGAACAGCGGCGCTGATCTAGTGTCAGCATGCCATTCTGACTTTTTATGACGTGATGGTGAATTGATAAGGCTCATGAGCAACTTCTCCTTAAGCACTCCCACTCTGTGCTGTAATCATGCTGGTGAGCGTGGGCTCTGTGAGTGTGTTTGTCTCAGAGTTTGAATGAGTTTGTTATTTTTTCATGAATCATGGAACAGTTTGTAGCCTTGACAACATTGAGACCACACCTGCCACAACCACAATGACCAAGTGTCAAATAAAATACACTATGGCATCAATGTCAGCAGGGCGCAAGTTTGTTACAAGATTGTGGGGGACACAAATGAAATCAGCAGTTTGGAGGTCCTCCCCCTAAGACATTTTGAGGGTCAAGTAGTTGTAGAAGTAGAAGTTTGGGTAAATTTCTTTCTGAACACATCATAAATATGCTTGTTAAAAGACTGAGAACTGTGTGGCGTTGACCAGAAAACTGTTTTTCGTTATTTCTGTGCTCAAGATCAGTGTTGCCAACTTGCCAACTTTTTCACTTTGTTTAACAACTGTTCAGACCCTCTTGACGACTTAATTTCAAAAGAGCATGTAGTGACAAATTTAGCAACTTATTCAGATCATCCAGATCATCATCTCATCTAACGGCACCCCTCTGTCAGTGCTTAGGCGTACGAGCATGACGCCAAAAGCCACTTAATGCATCCAGCCGCAACATGGCTGGATGGTGTCTGATGAGGACGCAACCGTACGTAACCGTTACCGTTTTTCTTATATACCAGCTGGCAGCCAAACAGCAACAGGGACATCCACATGCAACACACACGGGCGGCATTACTTTAAAACATGGCCGGATGTAACTGGTCATGTCTGCATGAAATGCTGAACGACGGCGTCAGGTATTAACGTTACCAGTAAGGACTTAATATAAGAGGCATGCGCTTATAGGGTGGATGGATCCCGCAATGGATGGATCCTGCAGGAGTCTGGAGTTCGTTTTTTTTTTTGTTTGTTTTTATTTCTACACCTGTGCATCTTTTGCCTAAACCTATCCAACCGTGACTTTGTTGCCTAATCCTAACCATCATGAAAGTCCGCCTCGGTTGGTATGTGCTATTGTGTGCAACATCTTCCCACCATGATGTCATCCCATCACGTGCATTTGTTGACATCACGGTCATGGCATTGGAACGTAAACAGCTGATACAGAAGGATTCCTAAAATGTCATAAATAGGCGCAGAAGGCCACTTAGAGACCAGTGCCATGTGACAAGTTGGGATGAGAACATGTTGGATCATCAGGGGAAAAAAAGAGAAATAGAAAGTAATTCATTCCTGTGCATGTTGCTCATGTCCACGGCTGTTTGACCATGAGCACTGAGCGGAGACGGCACTCGCAGTGTGAGTTAAGTTGTAGTGACTTGCTATGGTTTCTATAGCGTCATAGCTCAAATGCCATTAAAATGTTTTGTTGTGGGTTTTTTTTGTGTTGAATCTTAATGATCTATTGATGTGTGATAACATCACCAAGATGCAAATAAGCATATGATGTCAGGCCCACTGCAGAGAATACTCCTTTTTTCCACAATTTTAACACACAATTTTGAAAACATAGTGATTTCTTTAATTTTTTGAGTGTGGCTATGTGGTTAATAACTCATTTTTTCTAAGATCGGAAAAATTCATTCATTCATTCATTCATTCATTGTCCATATAGCTTGTCCTTGCAAGGGAGGTGGGATCGAAAAATTCATTACACATATTTCCTTTTGCTATAGCTACCTGAACTTTAATTTCCTGCCATTTGGTGGATTTTTCTGCATGAATTTATGGTGGAAATGTCTTTAATTTTGTCAAAATGCAAATGCAACTTTCGTGTTTGTATTACAAATGCATGTTCTAAATATTCATTGGGTTGTGTCCCCAGCATCACACCCGCCCCTAAAATCTACGCCTATGAATGTCAGTACATAAAATAATGATTAACAAACTAGTTATGCAAAAGACGTCTGTGTTACATTTTATCCTGCGTGCTCTGCTCACATGCACTTGGCTGACTGTGGCTTTTTCTCAGAGGGAGTGTTTGTTTGATTGATACAGTTATGATTTTGTTGAATATGAGGAGTGGATATGTACATAGCAACATGCTAGTTCAGCGTTGACAGCGAGAGTGCCGACGCAGACACATTTTACCTCATCGTCGGGTTGTTTTTCTCACTCAATCGTTAGGAAAAAGGAGCTGACTCAGCACAGCCTTGTATCATTATTAACTCTTCAAGTCATGCCAGATCACAGCAGAGTGACCTGAGAGTGAATCAACAGCTTTATTTACATAAAGTGTGTGATGTGTGAGAAAGAAGGCGCAGCCCATCTTAGACAAACAACTCTCCCTGCTCTCAATAGTTGAGAAAGGACAAGCTATTGAGCCAAAACTTGACGTGACTTTGGTTCAAAGACAAGGGAAACCGTTTTTCATCTGAGCTGTATTTACAATCCAAACACTGCTTCTTCTTTCACTTTGTGATCTAAAGTGAAATAGAAACGTGGACAGAATGCAGCCAGAACCTCACATATCTCACGCTTGTTATATTGGATTGCAGGTGAAGCTATTGATTCTCTACTTGCACAATGAAGTGTGACGTGTTACGAACTTTATGTCTGTTCATCCTCAAATGTTTAATAAATAGGTCTGGATCTTAACATAAAGGCTATTTGTATTTTTAGAAAATAAGAATAGGTCAAATTATATAGGCTATAAACCCTGAACCCTGGATCTAATACTGTCATTCATACCTGTACTTAAATAAATGTACTTGGTTACTTTCCACCACTGAAAACATTAATACATATATTTAACTATTTCTTCAGCTTTTTTCAATACATTTTTAATATAGCATTTGTAAAGTGTTCTGCACTCAGTAACAATTACTAACATTATATATATTTATAATAGTAAATAAGGTGCCAGAATGCTTAAAAAGCAAAAATTCCTGCACAAAGTTCCCCTGAGTGCCCCTAAAGTCTGGGCGTGTTTTTTTGAGGTGTTTTACCTATGTTCTATTACCTTGTGTAACAGAAGCACCTGGTTAGGTTTAGAAAAAATACATCATGATTTGGCTTAACATTCATACAGGAAGCGAACAGCAGGCTCCCAGGTGGAAGTCCAGAGTTTGTTGGACCCATCCATCACCCCTCTTGTCTGCCTGCCTCATAGCCTTTCCAGTTCCTTATATAACATTGTTAATGGCAGCGTATCATATTGCTGCAAAAGGGGACTTTTTGCATCGCCGTCAGACACCAAAAACACTGACAAAGCGGACATATTTGACAAGTTGGGAATGAGAACAGGCTGCTGTGAAAAATTATACAAAAAAAAACAGCAAACACATAATACTGTTTGCAATATGTACAAACATAAATGTGAAAAATGAAGTAGCATTAAGGAAGGTGAAAAGCACAGGCGGTAAACAGACATAAAGGTCATAAAACATAAATGTGTCTCACATCATACAAGCAGAGAATAAAATCAGTAATGTGATGTTCAGTTATTTTCTCTCCAGAGCAAAGAGCTGCGTTCCAGTAGGACTGTTGTGGTGGTGTCGTCTTGTTACTTTAGGGATTAAGAGTGAGCCGGAGAGAGCTGATGCTCCTCAGGCGCAGGCGTGTCCGCTGTGTGAATGCACCCGCCTGTCTGAGTGGGTGTGTTAGAGGCATGCATGTGTGCATGTCTCTGCATGTATTTGTGTGCGGGAAAAGTATTGAGTGATCTTCATTCCCAACACAAATTACTACGGCTAATGGGTTCCTGTGAGTAGTAATGTGTCATCCATTTTTGTTTTAGAGTAAAGAGGCGTACATTCAGGTCCCTTTACTTTATATTTTTTGTTAGTTATCTTTTCTCTTTGAACCACAAAAGTTCCCCAGGAGAGAAAAGAGAACAAACTTAAATGAGATTATGTTTTATCCTGCTCTGATCAGGATTTGGAGAGAATATCAAACCACCTTCATTTTTCATTTTCTTTAACTTTGAATCACTTTTTGAAAATGTTCTGCTCCTGCTGGCAGATATTTGCTCCCTCCCTCCCTCCCTCTCTCTCCCTCTTCCTTTCTATCTCCAGCTTTTCTTGTGTAATGATGAAAGTGCTCTGCTCCATAGATCAGGCCCGACCTCAGACGCAGCAGGTGCCACAGTCTGTGATGAATCAGCCATGTTACCGCAAGCTCTCAGTGGGAAAGTTCATCTTTGTTAAGACTGCTCAGCTTCTTCTGATTAGCCGTCCCCTCCCAGACACACCAAAGACACCGAGCTTACACGGCTGTCACAACTCGCCGCGCGCCATCCTCACACTGCTTATGTAAAAACGAGATGCAGACGGCCTGTTTGTTTTGACAACTCGGCGGTTACTCGGTAGATTTGTTTGTGCTTGTACATGCATATTTGTCAGCATTAGCATATTGGGATGCACATCAAAGTGTATTGTTTGCCATGATTTTATTGAGAGCATGGGAATGTGTGCAATTAAAATAGAGCCGGATTAACACAAGTTTTGTTCCCGTTTGTTGTTGGTGGGTTTTTTTTAACAAGATCGAGTGTCTCATTAAGCAGCCAAGACCCAATAGTGGGTCCAGAAACAAAGCTTGTGGAGTGCCAACAAGATGGCTGTTGCCAAGGTGACGTGTGTCTGACTGAGCCCATCTGTTCGTGTCCATGTGCTCGAGGAGCCCTGCCTGTTTTGGATATGACGTGTGCGCTGGCACGCTCGCAGTGTCAATGTAAACTTGTGTGGCTTAAAAGGAAACAGTTTGAAATCATGTCACATCCCACAGCAGTGATGTGTTTGTCATGCAACACAGCGAGCGAGTGCTGCAGACTTATCTGCGTCTTATCTGTCTCTACACTTGCTGCTGAGATGCGCAGTATTGACGTCCCTGCATCCAGGGAAAAAATCTCAGTAGTTCGATATCACCTCTCTGTGCCAGCAGAGGAAATCAAACTGAGAGGGGAAAAAAAGTTTGCAGGACTGCTGCACACATCATGTGCCCCCGCTGTTCACGTGTGTTTGTGAAAGAGAGGCTCTGCTACAGCGACACAGCTAATGAATATTTTCACACCCTGTTTACCTGACATGATAACTGCGGCTGCTGTCTCCCTTTCTTCTGCAGAGGAGAGTAGCCTACATTTACTCCAGTATTCTACTTAAGTGCAATTTTGAGGTGTTTGTACCTCAATTTGATGGTGCCTGATACATCTACTCTACTTCATTTTGGAGGCTATATTATAGATTTTACTTCACAAGATTTATCTGTGTAGTTACTGCTTTTGTTTTAGGTTCAGATTTGACATACAAAACATGCAATTATATTCACAACCTGTGTGGTATTTGGGGTCCCTTGCCCTGTTACCGATGTCCATGAGTTTTTAACGGTTCAGAATCAGATTCAGAATCTGGTTCTATCGCCAAGTACATTTACATATACAAGAAACTGCACTTCTAAGTAAAGCTACACTCCTCATAATGTTTTAAAAAAGGCAAACATTTAAAAAAAAAAAAAAAAAAACAGAGCACAAATGCATATAAAAGAACTTAGTTATTCTTTTTTCCTACTCCATTAATCATCTCAAGACCCCTCTGATTCTACAAACTGTATATAAAGAAGTTAAAGGTCTGTAGGATCTTGCAGTGAGGTTGCAGAACTGAAACTTCTCCTGTGTGCCAAGCATGATTGAAAACTACCGCGGCTGACACAAAAAATGGAAAAATGCTAAAATTTAAAAATTCCAGTGTTTGATTTGTTTGTTCTGTGCCAATATAAATAACACGGCAGCCTCCATGGATAAGGACCTGCTCCATATGTAGTTATAAATGGCTCATTCTAGGGTAAACAAAACACAAAAAATCTTTGTTTCAGGTGATTAGAAACTAATAAAATATAGTTATGAATATTGTATACCATTTGTGCCAGTTGATGCCCCTAAATCCTGCACAGCATACTTTTAAACGAGCTCCACCTCAAGCAGCTGCAACAATAAACTGTGACATCAATACATCAGAATCAACAATCCAGTGTAACATAATCCTATATCAGTCACCTTTTCCTGCAAAACCAGAACTTCAACTTTTGATACGTTGAGTTCATTTTGCTGGTAATTCTTTGTAGTACTTGTACTTAAAGGAACTGTGTGTTAAATTAAGGGTATATGAGTAGCTGACAAGGGGTAAACCAAAGTGTAGGGGCAACACTTCCATGATTTCCATGATGATTCTCTCCCAATATCAATGGTAATCCCAGTATGTCCCAGTGCAGAGCAGCAGTCATGAGCTAGCCAGTGGGATACACACAAGCACTAACATACACGCCTGTCTGGACCACCTTACCACAACGAACCACAGAGAATTACAACACACACACACACACACACACACACACACACACACACAGGGAGCATAATTTCATTTTTGCTCAAGACACCATTACAACACTACAACACACAAATAGTGGTTTGCTGCTATATTAATGCTCTGAATGTTGCTTTAAATCACATTTTGACTGAAAGTATTGCAGTATTTTTACAATGTTGTATGGATACTTTTTCTTAAATAAGATGCAAGTACTTTCTCCACTTTTACACTATAACTTTTTTTCCACACTGTTCCTCACAGATCTCTGCTGCTAATGGCCTATTCACCTGATATAAGAAGACCTCCTGCGTCCAAATGAGTATCCCGGAGGAGAGTATACAGCCCGAAGGTGCCACGGCGATGGCCGAAGCATCCGCCCCACCCCTCTCCCCCTCAGACTATGGACTGTTATATCCCAACCTGTGTGCCTCGTGTGGACACAGCCACCAGCTGGAGGAGAACCACGAGTACATTTACAAAGACGAGGTGGACAACGACCTCATCTGTCACATCTGTCTGCAGGCGCTCATCAGGCCGCTGGACACGCCCTGTGGACACACCTACTGCCAAGAGTGTCTCACCAGCTTCTTGCTGGAGAGCGACTTCTGTCCCGTGTGCCGGGCGCCGCTCATGCTGCAGAGCTGCAGGAAGCCCAGCCTGCTGGTGCACAAGCTGCTGGACAAGCTGACTGTGGCTTGCCCCTTCACTGACCATTGCACTGAAACACTGGCACGAGGTGACCTGGAAGACCACATCAAAAGCAGGTAAAACAAAGACGCACACTTTATCCCAACACGCATATCGTAAAAGCAGGTTGTATCTCACAGCAGTTGCAGGCCTCTAACCCTTTGAAACCTGAGCAAAGAGGCTTCTTTCAAAAACATGGAAAAAGGCAATAAGCAACAAAAGAAAAAAAATACCCAAAATCTGGCAAGAAATGAGATAGAAGTACAACAAAATCATGTGAAAATTAGTGGGGGAAAAAAAAATAAAATTATTAAAAAAAAAAATTGCAAAATAATTTTAAATATGTTATTATGACTGTTATGAATGTAGCTTTTTTTCCCTAGCTTTTAAAAAAACAAAATTTTAAATTGACTTATCTGTAAAACATGTATTACCAAGTTGCTTATTGCCTTTGTTCACAATTTTTTTGATAGAAATCGCACCAATTTGTTTGGTTCAGGGGTTTGAATACTTAAGAGAGGCATCTTAAAGCAGCACAAGAATATAGATATTGCCCCAGATTTCCAAGGGTCGGCTGAATTTTCCAGTAAAGGTACTAAAAGTACAAAAAATTATCCTAAATTAGTAAAAAAAAAAACAAAATTGTAAAAAATTGGACCATTACCGGGAAAAAAAGTGCTTAAAAATTGAAATAGTTTGGATTATTATGATAATTGTAAACATAGTTTTCCCCTTCACATTTTTTCCTAGCTTTTTAAAGATAATTTTCTAATTCTACTCATTTGTGAAACATTTCTTACCAAGTTGCTTGTTGCCTTTTTTTTTCCTATGTTTGTGACAAAAATCGCAACCACTTTTTCAGTGCTTACAGGTTTAAATTCTTGTGAGCGGTGTCTGAAAGCAGCACCAGAATAGTGATATTGCTTCAGGTTTAAAAGCGTTAACTGAATTTTCCATTAAAGTAAGGCAGAAATAATCAGTGCTCTTATTAAGCAAGTACTTGAGTTTCTTTTTTTATTTTCTATTTCTCTCCTATTTACCCTTGCTATCTGGTAAAAACTACAATGACCTGCAGTAAACACACACTCTAGGTTTCCCACCCTCCTCTGCTCATCGTCATTAACCCACGGCTCCGGTCCCAAAGGGGAGAGTTCTTCCTCCGACCAGGCTTTCATCTAAACTAGGCCCAGCTCTTCTGTTTATATCATTAAAAGACAGTACTTTGGTTTCTCTCAGTTTGGATCTGTTTTCATTAATGCTCATTAACACTCCCCTAGCCTAGAGGCCTCTGGGATAATTAGTGCATCCCGCCACACATCACACACTCAGCCGAGTGTTGGCTATTCATTTGCACTTTATAAAACTCTATAACTCTAAAGAAGTTGTGCCCTTTTTTCTGCACTCCTGTATTTCCTGCCACCCACCGCCTACACATGCACTCTGTTTCCTCTTCCCTTATTTTTGACTCCGTCCCTTCCTATGTCTCTTTCTCTACATTGCTCCATTGTTTTTCCCAGTCTTCTCCTTCATGTGGTGTGAGTGTCGTAATGAGGTGTGGAGCTCTGAGGCCAACTCCCAGAACAATTCGGCTGCTCTCCCGTAGTTAGGAGGTGTTATCTGTGGAGGTGAGAGGCCGCGTCCAGAGGGACGACTCCACACATTGTGCGCAAGGATGAGAAAAAGTTATTGAAAGATTGATCTCAGCCTTTCTGTTCTGTCTGCTTCTTTTGCTGTGGTCCAGTGATTGTGGCTGCTGTGCAGTGCTGTTCCTCACTGTAATGTTGGCTTCGTGTTTGTTGAGTTTTAACATGTACAGATGGATTTGGGTGGTTGGATGACGCAACTAAACATCAAGCTTTGACACGGGTGACTAGTAATCGCTTCCAATTTCCCACCAAAAGTTAACACTGATTATTTTTAGTGGAAGTTTGTGGCCGTGGTTTCAAGGAACCAAGTAGTCATTATTTCAGCCATGACCCTGCTGGTATTGTAACCAAAACAGATTATTCATTTTAATTCATCTTTGTCTAAGCCACCAAGTCATTTTATGCCTAAACCTAAACACACCATAATCATACCCACATTTTTAAGAGCATGTCATTCTAAAATGTTGTTTACTGCAAAATCTGTGACATGATATTCTGTCTGATTGTCAGAGTGTGTAAGTTATGCCTCTCAATACACAACAGTAAGACATAGCTGGGTTGTGCTTGCTGGTTGAGAGAGATATTTCCTGACGTGTGGACTTGGGTCACATGATTTGGAGTCACAAATTTGATGACTTTAGACTCAACATTGCAAAATCAATCAACATTTGATTTGAAATTACTTGATACCTTCCCCCAAGACCAAAGGTTTAAAATTATGTAAATTAAAAAAAAGCTTCACAAATACATTTATAGCATTCACGTTACCAGCAACAAGTCGACACTTAATTGTCCAAATCCACTTTGTTTGAACCAATCTGGAAGCATCTAATCAACTTAACATAGAGAACAATTAAAAATTAACGTCATGTAACTAAGTACCGGTTGAAAAAAAATTATACAACTACATATTTTAAAAAAAGACAGACAGAAACGCAACAACTTTGTCATCAACAGTAAAGGTGAACTCACAATATCCATGTCTAGGTTTCTGCACGGACCCCTGTGCGAATGTTCGCGTGCAGCCCATTTTTTGTGACCGTGCAGACTGCAGGCAAAGCAAACGTGTCTACTGCGCTGCTCCCAATTCTTGCCCAACACTCTAGTCCAAACCACTGCTTGCTCCCTCAGGCATGATGCAGCAGGCGCTACAAGAGGTGTTATTGCATCACATAATTCTTTAAAAGTTGAGTGGATCATCCAGAAGTTTTGAATCCACAATTCCTCTGTGAAATCGTGGACTATCACCTCCCAGAAATCCCTTATATGTGGCCATTCCCATGTATAAGGGGCTTGCCTTTCCATAATTGCTCTCATAACGCGCCTACGTCGCCTTCAATTGGAAATAATGATGGCTAGTGCGGTGGCTGCAATACAAAAAAACCTGCTAATGTTTTGAACATCCATCGCCATGCTTCTTCGAATGTTATCATGAGAGGAGTTGCATATCATCACTCAATAGAATTGCAGTCATCTTGCCATTGTGTTTTATCAACATTTCAGAAATATCGCTTTAGTTTTGCACAAATCTGTAATGGAAACCCCACCTGGTGATTTGTGTAAATGACACCATTCTTCCTTGATCATATCATTCTGCTGGTATACTGGTGCCCATAATGCCAGTGCTCACTGTCTCTGGCCGTACCTCAGAATCTGGCAGAGCATCAGGAGTTGTAATGACTGAGACAGCCACGCCATCTGGTCAGAGCTGATTTCATACCCATGTAATCATTCATGACCTTTATTGGCCTTTGCTTGAAGAAATTGTCATTCTGGACACATCCTGCACAATCAGGAGCAAAATCTCACCCATTTTATCAGCAGTATTTCTTAACAGCTTTGTAACTTTGTCCTGTGAGGGCTTGCACAGACTACAGCAGAAACGGCCTCCCCGCCCGCTCAGATATTCTCTGCTTTTTAGCCAGTTACGTGTAGCTACATGTGCATGTGCTGCTTCAAACTGGTTTTCTCTGCTCTGAGTGGCTCTCACTCTCATATTTTTTTGTATTAGTCAAATTAATTTACCCAGAGCTCCATGTGTGTGTTTTACTGATGTTCTGCCTTGAGCATGATGGATTTTTTGTTTATTTTTCTTCCTCCTCTTTTTTGTGTGAAAACGTGCCTGTTTTCAAGTACACTTTCAAAGTCCACAGAGGAATTCATCAAAGCTTGTGTGAACATTTGAAAAAGAAATTAGAATTCCTGCCAGTTACTATGATTTTTTCTCGTACGTTTAATGTGGTAGGTACTTTCTTTGTGACCTTGCTGTTGTGTATGTTTGTATGAGAGTCAGACACACAGAGAGAAACAGAGAGAGAAAGAAAGAAAGAAAGAAAGAAAGAAAAAGAAAGAAAGATAACACCATCTAGCCAAAGCCAACTATGGCGGCAGGTGGGTAAACTAACCTGTTTTGCTATCAGCATGATTCCTACCCCTATGCTACCTTCATGAAAGTATGGGTGCAACTCCTGGGAAATTCTGTGTCTGAACCAGTAAGAGTTTGCAGTAATCTACAGGTGTTTTACCTCTTTTTAGAGCGTATTGGGAACTAAATGATGTGGAAACACAACCTGTCACACTTTAAGAGCGATTGTGTGGAATAGGGGTCGACAGATTGTCAGCTGGGCCGACAACACAAGTTTTCCCTCAACGTTTTATTTAAGCCAACAGAGTTTGTTGCTTTTTTCAAAGCCGCTTCTTTAGGTCATACATCTCCGGGTTGTAGAGGGCATGGATAACTGCATCCTTTTTATTTATATATTTATTATTTTACACATATGGACTTTTATGTGTTGTGCTGTCTTATGTGTTGCATTTGCTGCTTTGTTGGTTTTATTTCTAATTGCCCAGAGACATCAGATATAAATAAGCTGTTGGCAAACTCTAGTGCAATTACTTTTTACTGTGCCCTGTCCCTGCAGAAAAAAAAACAATAAAATGAATCGGTTTATTCATTTAAGGCTACATTCACATGAAATCCAGCATTGTGGCAAAAATGCCAGTCCTCTCTTTGAGCTTATTTGAATGTGGATAGTGCATCTTTGCTGCAGCACCAGGGGCCACAGGGGAAGTTGGGTTAAAAAAAAAACAAAAAAAAAACAGAAGACTGTGACAAAAACAGAATCAGCCTTTGGAGAAACACAACCTGTTGTCAAGCAGCAATGGCAAATCATGTTACTGGAGAACAGACCAGAAGAAGCCCACAGTCAAGTAATACAGTCTCTTTCTATTGTTAATTTGATATTTTGGAAGGATTTTTGACCATTTTTATAAATTCTTGCATGGAAAGAAATGCTTAAATTCAGCACCAAATTTGAGCATCAAATGGTATCAAACCAAAATTGCTGCAACAAGTTTCAGGCCATAAAAGAGCATTGGAGGGGCTATCATATACTTCCATCATAATGTTTGAAGCACCTACACACTCTAAACTTTCAAAGTTTGAATAGGCACCTGACCAAAACACAATTTTCATTACAGATATTTGACCAGAAACACTTGGCAGACAGTGCTGAGCTGCTCCAGGTTTCCAGCTTTCATATGATGTATACCACTTCTTCGTGGCATCTACTGTAGACCTGCTATCTCCCCCTAAATATCACCTAAAGAGGAACAATGGCTTTTTAGTGGGTCTTAGTGTGAAATATTATAGTTAGTAAAGCAAATATTAGAATATAACAGCTCATGTGTTGTGTTCTACAAAGGAGAGCACTCGTTTTGTTTGTGTGGGCGTGCATGTGTGACTTTTGTGGCACTAAAGATACTACGATAAATATAATCAGAAGAAATTGTGCAGACCTTTTTGTAGAGATTGGCTTTCTTAAGTTGGTTTCTACCCTCTATGTCCCCGCAAATGGGCCATTTAAGTGACACTTCCACTGCTGCACAACCTTGCGGCTAATCGCCTCAAGGCCTGAATTGGTGTGATTGCAGCCTGAGATGTGACAGTTGGTGTTCCCACATCATTAATTTCCACAAAAAGCTCTAGGGAAAGAGAGTAGACACCTG
This sequence comes from Plectropomus leopardus, assembly GCF_008729295.1. NCBI lineage: Eukaryota > Metazoa > Chordata > Actinopteri > Perciformes > Serranidae > Plectropomus > Plectropomus leopardus. Next base: position 32,063,682 of record NC_056465.1, read on the forward strand.
TAGCACACAGCTAACTCTCGAAGACGCTGGTTCAGGCAAAGGAATAACAGAAAGCTGTGTCAATAATTCATGCGTGGTGTAATGGTACTAGGTATATAATTTGGTCATTTGGTCAGCAGCATCAGTAAGAAGAGAAGAGAAGAGATCTACTTGCATAGAAATTTGTCTTGCATCCTCACACTCTAAACAATCAGAAGAATGATATAAAAATAAATGAAATACATTAAAAAAAAAACATCCTCCAGCCCTTCAGCAGTCATCAAAAAGATGATACAATACAATACAATGCGCCTTCGACAAACAGTGTTATGTGAAAAATACATCCACATAAAATACATCCTGCAACCTCCGCCTCTTTATATTACATGAATGTCCCTTTGTTTGTACTTATAACACCTGCCTTGCTTGGATGTCTTTGTAATGCACAATTCCAACTCCCAAACATATTGTATCTTTGAAAATACCCACTTTAACTCCACGTCAGAACGAGAAATCGGCTGCTGTTAGTGAGAAATCAGAAGGAGTAATGTGGGGGAGAGTATAAGTATACGTTACGATAGTGTTTTTGTGACTGCGAGTCAATGTGCGAGTGTATGAAACGACTCCTGTGGGGGCAGACTGGTTTCTGTTCTCAAACTGCATCCTGTCACAATCCAATTACATTTCCATTTCCTGCGTGCCCTGTGGTCTTGTTGCTGTGCGCACTGTTCAAATACCACAGGATAACTTATGCCTCAGTATGCACGCATGCATGCATTAACACACACACACACAAACAGACGCACACACACACACACAAAGAGATTCAGCCTGTAACCACACTACCTCCATCCATGAAATATTCATTCAGACAGGGTATTTACACCAGTTAAATGTCTTTCTCGAGGGTAGCAGACGGCTGAGCGCTATGAAAAATCGGATAACAGTGGGAAAAAAAAGGTAAGAGGGAAAACAAGGCACGAAGGAGAGAGAAGGGGAAGGAAAAGATGATAAAGTAAGAAAAAGTAGTGATGCTGGGTAAAATTTGAACTTCTAAATAAAATTGACATGACTCTACTTGGAATAAAAGAGCTAAATAAACATAATTAGAAAGGGATTGAGGCTAAGATTTGACGGGAGGGGATGAAAATAGATTAGCTGCACTATTTCAAAGTTCTCACGCCACCATCTCTCCCTCCTGCTTTGTGTTTAATACAGAAAAGACAAAAAGATAGGAGTGACAAGGATAAAAAAAACAAGAAGGAATGATAGCGGTAGTGCTGCATGATATGCAAAAAAAGAAAAACTTCAAAAATATTCTGCAAATATTTTGACAGATTTTGCCACAAGGTTATGAATTGCAATCATAGTAGAAATGGTATGTTTTGCATTTCATTTTTGCAAACAAATACATAAAAAAGATGATAATGTGATTATGCTGGGGGCAGTACCAAACAAGCATGTTTCCTTATTCAATACCATAACATACCATATAATTTGTAGGCAGTCCCTGTAGGATTTTGTGGGCTGTTTTTGAGATTGTCGTTTTCTAAAAAAAATAGCTGTCCGTCAAAGTGTTGCTGAGAGACCATCACCGTGAGCAGCTCTCCTCCTGCTTTCTCTGTCCAGTAAGCATGAGCTAGCACAGCACAACCAACGCGTTCTCATCCAAAGTCGTCACATATTGCCGCTTTGCAGTTGATTGCCAACTAGCCGCATACCATATGGACGCAACAATCCCGTCTAGCCGTGTTCTCAGCCGATGCTGATCCCACTCGGTATAATGGTGCCACAGCAGGTGCTATCCGGCGACATATCATAACACCACAACACTCCCCAGAGGCGTATCATACGACGCGAAAATTGGCTTTTGGCATTGGGATGCTACGCTACAGTCAGGGTATTTGACAACTTCGGAATGACAATAGGCTGACGAATCACTATGCTGCATGCAGCTCTGCAGTGAAATGAGATTTTCCTGTTTTGAATAGTAAATTTTGCAATAAATTGCACTTTTGTGGTCACTGGACACAACTGTAAAGCCACGCAGAATTCACTGAGGTTGGATGAATATGCGTTGATTGTCGCGGCTGCAACATCCTGGAGGGACTGTGTAGCCTGGAGCCTCACTGCAGCAAGTCTTTATTTATTATGTTAAATTATGACACATTTTACCATTTGTGATTTGTATATTGCACTTGGCCATACTGTGATTTCAGTAATATTTAAATTAATTGTGCAGCCGTAGAGAGGGAACAAAAACAGCCTTTAAATGAATCCTGCTTTTGCATCAAATGGCAACATTTATGTTCTAAACTGTACGTAGTCCATTTTAGATAAAATAAATAAATGGAAAATAAATACATTCCTCCAAGTTAACGCTGGTTGCTGCCACCAACATGTAACACAGTCCGTCAACACACACCTCTCCCACAGTCACCTCTCAGCTGTAAGTGCCTCCAAACATCCCTGCTGAATCAGATGGCGATGACAGACAGAGTTAACCTTTATTATTGTGCATCACCTACCCCCCTTTCTCTCCCTCTCTCTCTCTTTGTATATATTCAAAAATTGATTGACTGCATGAATGACTGTCTGACTGGATGAATGAAATCTGCACTTGAACAGCGTTCCCTTTAAGATGTATTCCAAATCTTATTTCTTGCCTGTCTTTCTCTTTCATATCACTCAGAATAACAATCCTCCGTCTCTGCAGAGAATATTGATTTGCCGGTGTGTTTTGGTCATGCTCTTTTTTTTTCTCTCCACACATGTAGGCAGATTCTTTTTAGCGATCAGACCAATCTGCTGCGCAGGGAGCAGTCCATCGTTACAGAGGAGGGGTGATGGTTCGGAGGCAACATACTCCCCTCCCCTCCTCTTTATCCTCCCCCTCCTTCATGGACCAACATATGTGCAGGCAGGGGGAGGTGAATGCAGAGGTTGTGTGTGTGTGTGTGTGTGTGTGTGTGTGTGTGTGTGTGTGTACATCTGTGTGTACATCTGTGTGTGTGTGTGTGAAGAGGGCAGAGCCAATCAGAGCAGCACCAGGTACCTTTCCCCCCCCTCAGCTCCTGGCTTTGTTTGGTCTGCTCCATCTCCCCCCTCAGTGGTTTCTGCTGCAGTATAAGTCACAGCCTGCGCCGTTCTCTCTGACATACACACGCGCGCGCACACACACACCGAACGAGACAGACATGCACGCATACGAGCGCAAATCCTCTTACTACTCGCCAGTGCCCAGAGCAGATTAAGGGGCTGCACATCTCAAATTGTATTCCAAATGTGCCACCTTTGCATGGGTCTCCTTCCTCTTCTTCCTACACTTTTTCTTCTTCCTCCTGTGCCACAACGGGACTTCTGCTCTGCACCTGCTCCTGCTGCCGCTGCTTCTTTTTCCTCCTCCGCTCCGTCTTCAACCTCTGGCAACTGGCCCGTTTGCCTCTGCAGCTGAGATGACCAGGCAGCCAGCCTGAGGCAAGAGAAGAAAGCAGAGACACAGAGGTAGAAAGAGAGAGAGTGGGGAAAGAGAGGGGAAGAAAGAGGCTCAAAAGGTAGGAAGTGAAGGATTAATTCTGATCTGAGAGGCGCCTCTGGAGAGGGAAGGCAGGCGAGGAGGAGGAGGAGAGGGGAGGGTCAGCACGGCCAGGTTCGGAGAATTGGAGGTGGAGGAGGAGGAGGAGGGGGAGGAGGGGGGAATAGAAGAGCTTCAGCGCAGAGAGAGGAGAGAAAGAAGGGGGAAAAGAGAGGAAACAGAGCTGAGCGTTGACCATGAAGGCTCTGTTGCTGCTGGTCCTGCCCTGGCTCAGCCCAGCCAACTACACAGACAATTTGGGCAACCTGCACATCCTCTATTCTGAGCTGTGAGTACAACACTCCTCCTCCGGCATCACCCCATCTCTCCCATCCATCAACAGTCCATGCAGCCATTAATATGTCATGTGCACTTCTTTTATCAGCTATTTGTTTGTGTGTGCATCCATGTGTCTGATGTTTACATCTTTATCATCACTTTCAGAGTTACAGAGTGCATCTGCGGTGTGAAAATGATCATAAAGTTGCTTCCTTATACTCTGATGATGGGTTGTTGTGGCACTGGGATGCAGTAGAGCCAGCAGGTAGTGCTTTGTGCTGTCCAGGACAGTTTGGATGCTACAGCACTGCAGCATGGCATCTCGCTCTCTCTCTCTCTCGCTCTTCAGCGGCATGTGTGTCTCTATCTGCTGTATTGATTTGAGCAAAATGTCAGCGCACTTTTGCTCACAGTTGTAGGCTTTATACGTGCACCAGTCCCGTTAAGCATACGGACGGTTGTGATCACAGGTTGTGTTTGTTTGTGGGATAGACTTTCACCTCAGCATTAAAGATTCATAGCCGGCTACTCTACTACTGCATCTGTTCGAGCTTTTATATACACATAATCTTTGTTGCATCTAAAATCCACGTCAAAACAACAAAACATAAAGACACACCTGTTGGTGCATATTTGTACAGAGCTTCCTTGGAAATAATATTGAATTCATTTTATTGGTTACATCACGATTAACACGCAGATGCACAGTGTGTTGGGTATTGTTGAATCTGACACCATGAAAACAAACCTCTCATGTGCTGTGTTGACATTAAGGTTGATTGTTTTCAACATCTACTGATCTGTCAACTCTTTTTGCAACTTACATGAACCACAGGTGTAGATTTCAGAGAGGATGCAGGGGACACGTCGCCCTTAATATTTATAATGTGCATTTTTTTCAGCTTATATAAACGTGAAAATGGCAGAGAACTTTTATTCTGACAGAATTGCAGGCCTTTTTAACCCCAATTTGATGCAGAAAAGCACAAATTGGTGCATGGAAATTTACCAGCATGCTCCAAATTCTCTGACAAAGGAACCCCAGAGTCCCCATTTTATAAGTGCCCCCAATGTTGAAATGAGACCTATACCCTTGACCATTATTTAAAAAAACTTTTGAAAAGGAATGAGAAATGGCCATCACAATTTTCCAGAGCTCAAAGCAACAGCTTTATATTGTTAGTTTTGCCTGACCAAAACGTTTACATCACATAAAAATCAAAAAAGTGGAAAATCCTCACATTTTCGAGTGTATCAAACTTTATCAAATGATTTACTGCTCATTTAAGTATAAATTAATAGAAAAATATCCTCTTTTCTACACTACACATGCTGTCCACTATCCTTGGCTCCTCTTCTCCTGAGCTGTGTTTCTTGCTCTGTATTGGCCCTCAGAGTCTCTTTGTGTGGGAGCTAATGTTGCCTATATTCAGCCGCTCCGTGTGAAGCCGGGGCTCTCTGATCCCCAAGCTGGGCTACCGCTCGTCTCTCCAGTCTGACGGAAATGTCCTATTATGCTGCATGAATACATGGAACAATGGAGTGCCTTGCAAATCCCCTCATTTCATTGTATGCTCTCTCCACTGAGTGGGGCTTTAGCTGCTGCAGACACCAAGAGCCCGTGTTGGACAGCGCCGGATGCCAAAGAGGAGAGGAGAAAGTGAAAGAAGGGGCATTGTAGGAAAATGGAGTGAATGGGCTGGAAGCAGAGATGAAATCCTCACGTTTGCATTTACATGGGGAAGAATGGGATGTGATGAGGATGGAAGTGAGCGGTTTCAGAGAGGAGAGGGGAGATGAGAGAAGACACGAGGGTGTAAGGTCACTTCCTGCGCCTTGCCTCCCATCTGGCTATACGTACGGCTGCCATGGTGACGGCACCAGCACGCCCAGTATGTGGGTCACTTAAGTGAGGTGGTTGTTTGTAAATAAAATGATGAGATTTTGCCCACAGAGCGAGGAGCACTGGCAGTCAGACGGAGAGAGTGTCGGCGTTTCTGTGCTTGTGACAGTGAGGCTTTCTGCTGATTATGACATGACAGCGAGAGAAACCAGGAGCAGACAAACGCGGACGTGGTGTTTTTCTGCCTGGCTAGAGAGCAGTGGCACACCATTTGTCTTTATCCATACAGTTGACAGGAGCAGCCTCCAGCTCTCCCCCGTGTTACCACCGTCTATTTTTCCTGCTTGCTCCCTCCCCGCCTTTCTTGTATGATATCTTTCACTTTATGTGATTACTACAGTGGGTTTACACTGCGTGGGAAAAAATGAGAGTGGCTGCAATCTGTCTTGCTCACACATGAATGAGCGTAGGCTTGTGTACTATATTGGCTATACGCAAGGTGTAGATAACAATGCAGCAGGAGAGTAAATGTTTCTCTGTGATGAAATGCTTAATGTGGTTACTGCCGTTTTACTCTGTCAGCACTGGCCAATAAAAAAGCAGCACTGGCACGCGGCAGGAGAGCGCCTTTTTTTCCACTCCTAACAAACACACACTTTGCTTATTCCCTCCCCCAGCCCACATGGCCTCTCCTGATGCTCACAGTGCAGTGCTGTAGAGCATTAATGATTTATCTATGTTCATTTCAGGGCCTGCGCTGAGATGTCTTAAACACTGTGATTAGCTTAGCTTCCGTCCTTTCAGCCCTCATCTGGGAGGTGTTTGATCACCCAGAGCTGAGCGCACTCCGGACATCTTCAGCATGGACGCTTTCTAACAGGATTAGCCACCCGGCCTCCACGCACTCGCTGGCTCCAAACAATACCAGTCGTTTGTTTATGTCGGGTTCATCTTGACTAAAACACCTTAACAGCTGGATCAAAGTCAGGTTTTATGTGCTGCATTCAGACACATTTCATAGGCATTTAAACCTCTCAAATCTGAGACAATTGGTTTAATTTCTTTCAAAAAAACAGGAAAAACAAAATGAACCACTTGGCAAGAAATGACCTGCAAACTGCAAAAAATTAGTTAAAGGTGATAAGCAAATGATCTGAAATTAGCTGGGGGCTATTATAAGATTTTATCAAAAAATAAGGGGTCGGGTTTCCAGAAAACTCTAAATATAATTGTCTAAATTAAGTATTTAAAATTCTATCACATAAAAAAGGTTAAAAATAAATAAATAAATAAATAATAATAATAATAATTGTTTACCCTTTCTTGAAGTTATTTTCTTGTTTTTTGAGTGTGTGTTGTTATTTTACTTTTTTTTCTTATTTTTAAGAATTTTTATTTTTCAAATTTCTTGGCTTTTTGGGCCATTTCTTGCTTTTTTGTTTTTGTTGTTTTGCTTTGTTTCTTCCTTCATTGTATTGACTCACAAACAGAGAGACAAAAAAAAATAGAAACACAGAAAAACAAAATACACACACAACTCTAGCAATCTGAGCCCTGATTTTTTTTAACCACTGTCCTAATAAAAACTAAAATTAAAATTGAAGCCAACTCCTCACCAATGCCCCTCTCGAACTATATTAGTCCAAAACATAATTCATGTCTCACTGGCCATTTTTTTCTGAGTTGCTCGTCGCCCTCTTCCTGTGTAAGAAATCAGGCCAGTTTGGTCAAATATCAAAGGGTGAAAGGCAGCGCACCACACCGTGCCCTCTTCAGCCTCGTGGTAGTTTTAAGTTTGGGGCAGGCTTCGCTAATTAGTATTTTGTTTGGATTAAATATTAATCCCTGTTCTGTAGTGAGGCAGCTCTTACTGTCTCGTTGTATCTGGCTTGTTAGAAATACAGGGGAGGCCGCAGGGAGAGTGGCTGAGAGATAAAAATCAGGCTAACAGCCTACTTCCTCCCGGACAACTTTCACATATCTCTAAAAGGAGATAACGTTAAATCAGCTTAATTATTTTTCAGCGTGGGATTTACAACACTCAGTGAATCCGTCATGGGAGCATTTATATGCATGGGAAGTCTACAAACTACACAGTCAAGCAGGAAAGGAAACATGAGGGCAAGGACACATGTAGAGGACACACTGGAGTTGTTCACAAACAAACAAGCGAATGCATAAATCCCACATTACATAGATGGAAACAAATACATGAAAATCCACATGCCAAAACACACATTTGACCATGTATAATTGAAGAGCGCCCGGTGCATGTGTAAATACACAGTCACAAAAGACGGGATGCATTATGTATGTATTCATTTATTCATGAACAGAAGTGAGTAGCAGGTCAAAGTGTTTACTTTTGCGGAGGCTTCGTCTCAGATGTGTCTCTATAAAGGCAGAAATACGGCACAGCAACGCAGCGGACAGGTATTAGTGTCAGCGTGCAGAGAGGGTTTAAAGATGGGATTGGTGTTTTAACTAAACTTAAATATATTTGTTTCCGCAATGCAGCACACTTTCATATCTGTGCTGAATCATTCACATCAAGTGGCCTAGTTCCACAGCTGTATCACTGAAGTCGAGCGCATTGTGAAAATAGGTGTCTGTTAACCTTTGCCTCTGGCTCTGGCTCAAAGTCTGGCGGCTGTTTGAGGTCTTTGAGGCGTGACGTGTTTAACATGGACTGTTTTCGACAGTCTGCTGTCTGCAGCAGGTTAATCTGTAGGAGGGCATCCATATGGGCTGCGGCCTGGAGAGTGGGGAGCCGGCAGAGTGTAACTGACAGCAGAAAGAAGAGCAGCGTAGAGTTAATCTGTCACGTGGACAGTGCCCTGCTGACTGCCAGGGCTTTGGGTTCGGCTGACCAGTGCTGGCTGTGTTTCAGGCAGTTGTACCATGGCACGTGGAGGTAGGGAAACCAGGACACTGCCAAAGGCTAGAGTGAGAAATATAGTCTAAAAGGTGCCAAGAGCAATGTGGGACAGCAGCCTGGTGGGGATTCTCTATGATCATATACTGTAGTGTGGAGGGGATTACAGTTACGGTTGTCCACAAGTCAGTGACAGAAATGTACACATGGATGGATTGCTTAAGGGGCATTTGAGGCAAAGGCCCAGAGGCCGCCCTGGCCTTCACAGGCAAAATGTCACAGACAACATGTACAGACCTGAAAAAGACTCAAAATGAACATGAAGAGATGTGAGGGAACTGCAAAGAGACATACAGATAACAACAAGAGATACAAAACAACCAAAAAAGAAACAAATTTACCTAAAAGAGACATAAATTCACCATTACAGACACAAAACAACAACAAAAGACACAAAATGACTACAAAAAGAAACAAAAACAACCACAAAGACACAAATATGCGTTAAAGAGACAAACATTGAACTTTAAATAGATATAAAACAACAAACACATGAAAAGGAAATTCAAAGAGACGCAAAAAGATTACAAAGAGAAACAAAAATGACCGTAAAGATATACAAAGAAACAAAACAACGACAAAGACATGCAAAGGAACTACAGAGAAACATAAAATGACTAAAGAGAGTCATAAAGTGACACCAAATTGATGCAAAGAAATTAAAAAGACCCATAATAGCACAAAGAAACACAAAATAAGACACATATACACCTCAAAGAGACACAAATTGACCACAAAGAGATGGAAGGGCATTACAGAGAGACACAGAATGACAAAAATAAGACACAAATATACCTTAAAGAGACAAAATGGCTAGAAAGACAAAGGAAACTATAAAGGTACATGTAATGACAGCAAAGTAAAACAAAAAGACCAAAAGATACATAAATATACATCTAAGAGACACAAAATGACCTCAAAGAGACACAAAACCATTGCAAAGAAAGACAAAACAGCCACATAGAGACACAATGATACAACAAAGAGACACAAAACCACAAAAAGATACTAACAACTACAAAAAGACACAAAACAGCAACAACAAAAACATGCATACCCAGTGCCCAGTGGCCCATAGTTACACAATACACCCCTGAATGTATACATAGTATTTCACTGCAGGGCTGTTGAGGTGAACATATGTAGGTGTACTAATAGGCTGAGATCCAGCTAAGCCAGAGTGCAGAGAATAAATCAGCTGTGCTCTTCTTCTCCATTGACAAAACAAGTGAGATTGCTCCCATGGCTGAAACCAGATACTGACACAATAAATGCTGCATAAACGTCCTTCCAGCCTGATCATGAGGTCAGGGCTCAACTGATGATTGTAGCCATCGATTGGCTGAAAAGTCATGACTCAGAGTTTGGGCTGTTACTAACAGGCTGACTGGACTGGAGCTCTGCGCTCGTAAACACACAGATGCGTTGAGAATGCTGAACCTGCCGAGCCACTGCACAGGCGCAGCAATGGAAAACACTGCGACGGGATTTATGCACCGAGTGGGCTGTTGTACATATTCACTTTTAGTTTCTGTATGCATTCATCTTCAAACGCCGTAAGAAGTCACACCCAACTAAACCTCGCCGCCCACTTCAATTTAGCACATCCGTCTTTAAAAATGAGCTCGGCCAAAAAAATGTTCCTCCCACAGCAGAGACTGTCCCCTCTAGCTGCGGCCTCACCCCCTCCTCGTGCAGCAGATGGGATTACCCCTCACAGCAGGCGGATCCAATCAACACACCAGCGCATCCTCTGATTAACACTCCTCTAGTTCATCATTAACTGGATTACTCTGTCTGTCTTTATGTCGCTCTCTCCTCCCTCTCTCGTTCTCTCTCTCTCTCTATTTATCTATCATTCTGTCTGTTCCCTCCCGATCAAACTTTACTTTATGTGTTTGGCTCGTGGCCCAAGTGTGTGATAAAGAAGTAATTGATATACTAATCTAATCAAGGAAAAAAATGTTTAATTCAAAGCTTTATTTCCATAAATGCAATTAATGACCAGCATATTCTTGTTTGGCTATTGTGTGTGTGTGTGTGTGTGTGTGTGTGTGTGTGTGTGTGTGTGTGTGCGCGCGTGTGCGTGCGTGCGCGTGTGTTATGGCCACAGGTGCTTCCCCCTGAGCTCTGTTTTCTTTTTTTTTTTTTTTTTTTTACCCTGCTCTGTCTGCTTGATGTGTCTTTGCCAGAAGCTGTTACGGACAGACTCGCAGGATTTCAACCCTGAATCAACTGGATTAGGTGTTGAGTAAAGCCAGGGTCCATAAAACATTTCTGCATTGAAACAACTGTTTTCTGTTTATTTTTATTATGAGCATGATGGAAAATTTGGTAGAGAAGGAGGTGGAGGGAGATCCCGGTTTTTGTCAAGATGTGAATCATGTCTTTGTGCTGTCCTTTGTCGGTGGGCACTCAGTTAGAGGAGCAGTTTGTATGAATTAGTGGCAACTAGCAGTGAGGGTTGTAGATTGCAACCAGCTGAAACTTTTCCTTCAGTGTTCATTGTTTAGGAGTTGTTTTTTTTTGCTGAGATCTAAAAGATCCTTAAAGGTCTTCAATCCAAAACAAACTAATTAAAACCAGTAAAAAAAAACACTAAATAAAGCAGTTCCATGTTACAAATCTGTGTTCTCCAACACTGTTCAGCATGCAGGAGACAGGCTGCTAGCCCAGCGCCCGCTAATGTGTATTTAAGTGTTTTCTCACATAACTCAAGATGCAGATGTTCAAATTTTTACTGGGAGCTAAATTATTGGCAGAGGTCTCCTCCTCTCCAGCACAAACTTACCCTGTGATTTAAACTGGTAAAAACACTGAATAAAGCAGTTTAGTTCAATTTAGTGTCATTTATTTGCACAAATGTGTATAGAAAGACAAAAGAAAATAAAGAAAATTTAAGTTTAAACATTTTGCAGGAGAGGTTAGATGCAAAAAAATGGCTCATTGAGATACTCCCCCCTATTAAATAACTTCAAGATTAAAACAAAGATCACATAATTGATCCAATTTCAAGACTAAGAAGTAGTACAAACATTAAACATCAGTGTTTTTTAGACTCGTTTAGTCCGTTCTGGAGGGGGCACAAACTACAGTGGCCCACTCAAAAATGCCAGTTTGATTCTATCTGAGCTACTGTAGAAACATGACGTTGCAACATGCTGACTCCATAAACAAGGACTCATATTAATGACTCATTCACTGGCTCATCACACAAGACCTTTTAAAGATAAGTAAAAAAAATTAAAATCTTCTTTTTTAGCTCAAAACATGACAGTCATTGAATATTGCACCAACAATGTCTGTAATCATTAGCGCTCCAAAAATAAACTCAACACACACATCACATGCTGCCTGTTTTCAGCTTCTCTCACATTTTCTGTCTCACAAGGAATCCTCGCACATATATCACACACACACACACAGACCTGCAGGCTAACTCTGGGCTCACAATGCAACCGGGGATTCTTTTCTCACGGTTTCTGGCATGTCAGGTGTCGCTGGTGTATTTTCAAAAGCATTAGAAAGTTGGTGTCAGTACTCATCAGTAACAAGCTGCTGGGCTCAGATTAATAAGGATGTTGGAAGAAGAGAAAAAAGAGCGCAAATAAGCAAAGTTCGTCAAGCTGCGGGTCGTGCGCAGGTCAGCCGGCTGTACCTCCACAGTCACACTGTGCTGTTGGACGAGTTTGTGAAAAAACAATGCTTTGGATTCCAAACCGTTTACATGATTACACGCCCGCAGCGTGTGAAAATGCACTAAGACACAGCCCCAATTTCTGTGTCTGACTGCCTGACCTGGAATTGTCACCTCAGCTGAGGTAATTTGCGCTGTGTGTGTAGTGTGGCCCAACACGATTGTCCGTGGCAGTCAGGGAGCGGAGAGAGTATTTGGGTTAGGAAGGATAATCCACTCACCCCTAAAGAGGATTGGAGAATCTCACAGGCTTTGATGAGTTGTGAGCTGGTGTTTATTTCACATCACAAGAACAGGGCTGTTTGTGTCACAGCCAGGGAGCTTCGGCACGACCACCGTGTCACCGAAAGCATCATGGGTAATTGTTATTGCGCTGGCGAGAGCAGAGGATAAAGAGTAGAGGAGGATGAGGGAGGAGGTGAGGATGAGCACTGAGGATGTTTTGGCGTCCTCGCTCCTTATCTCGCCGCAGATCCCGGGGTTTTAGAGAGATGATGTGATAACTGAAGCTGCGCTGGCCGAGACACGGATACTGCGGTGCTAATGAGCATCCTCTAAGCCCAGTGATCATCCCCCGAAAAATGATGCTGTACGAGAGAACTTCGAACAGGCAGTCAAAGCTCCATGATTGTACAGAAAAAGGATGTTTGTTTATGAGAGAAGACAGAAAATAAGGAGTGTATATGTGAGGATGTCTTTGCAAGCATACCTCCCTCGATGCACTGCACGTCTCCAGCGTTCAGACTTAATTGGCTCGCTTACCTTGGCTCTGAAACTCCAGGACCACCCTGGCGAAGGAGACAAGGGGTTTCTGTCATGCTTCCCTGCCTTTAACCTCAGACAGCACAGACTGTGGCCTTAACATTAAAACTCAAGACATTAAAACACTAAGCAGCTGAGATATGGCTCCGCTTTTAAGGCAACTCTTGTCCCCTGGAGGAAGGAGTTTTTAATTAACGGGAGACAAAGCCTTTAATAAACCAGTGGCAATGTGCGCCGCTGCTGTCTCAGACACTGTGTTGTGATGGCCTCTGTGTTTCTGGGGCTTCAACAAAACGTCGGCTTGTATCTGTTGTTCTCTGTGACAGCTCTAAATATATTTTTCTTTGTTTTTTTTATTCCTTTGTATCCGAGCTCTGCGATCACAGCACATGTTTTAGAAATGAACCCGTTAAGATGTTCCTTCCTCAAATTCAGTGTGCATTCATTAATACTTGGACAGACTTTTTGGCTGAGTTTTGGGTGGTCTGTAAGTTTTATGTAACTGAATGAACCTGTATTCGAAGGTATTTGCCCATCTCCACTGACTGACTGTGGTTTTCCACTTTCCACTAACCGTGCTGAAGCAGAGGAATGTCTTTAATTCCATATAGTCAGCTTGAACCAGAAGTCCTATACAGTGTCAGTCCAGACCGACCACTGCTGCTTGTCTAAAATCCTATTTTAAGTTTTTTAGAACTGCATGATCTGTAAGTTGGGCTGACAATGATCCTATGATTGAAATGTCACATTTTGTCCCCTTTAGCATATCTCTTTTTCAATCCAGAGAAGCCTTTCTTGCCTTTTTTTTTTTTGTCAAAATGCCTCTGTGCTGGCGACAGCTGTGGCTCGAGGCATTGTGTTTTTGGAGTGTCTTTTTTTACCCAGTTGAGAATAGTCACACTGCAGCTGTACACCCATCCCTAAGACACATTATTATCGATCCCACTGCGTGCTGTGATTGGCTACTACACGTCAAGGTCATAGGTTGTTAGGGCAAAGAGGTTGTGGCAAGGGATTTTTCTTGCCAATTGATATTCTCTGAGATTAAAGAGGTTAATTTGCAAGAAAGGTGACGTAGTATAAACAGCCCATGGAGGAAGCCAGACGTGGATAAAAGGCTCAAGCTGAAGACTTTCACACTGGAAACTGGGGGCTTGTTATTTTTAGACTTAGTTGACTTATTATATTCAGTTTGTAGGATGTATAAAACTGCTGAATGCTCATTATTTCCATAAACTTTAGCAGAAAAGCTGAATAGACCTGTTCGTTTATAGTCATATTTCAACATTGCCAGGAGGCCCAGGAATACACCTGGGTGCACCCCAAGTGCAAATGGCATTGGTAGCTGCGGACATCTAGTTGCTTGTCTCTGCCATGATACTTCTTTACAGCAACATCTGTATTTTAAATCATTGTTCACTGTCAGGGCTGCATATGAGTCCAGACAGACATGGATGTAAACTGCAGCTTGACTGGTTGGCAGAGGCACACAGTTTTCCTAAGATAAGGGAATAAGTCAGGAGCAAAGTGTTGGATTGGCTGGGTTTCTAACGCATTCAATTATTTGTGGCAGCCCACTGTGAGAACAACATTTGCCGCCACATTTTCTATAGTCTATTTTCGGAGCTGGACCATCCATTAGCAGTGCAGTTGGAATATTTATATTATTCAGATGTTCATTGCACTAACTCTTGGAGTACAAAGCATACTTTGGGCACAAACAGAGCAGGTGAAAGTGAAACGTAGGGGCCATTTACACGGCAACAGTTCTCGCATGACATGTTAAACTTTTGTTGCGTTTTGGCCTTTCATTCACATGACAACAGTGTTTTGGGGGCCTGAAAACAAACTTTGTGCAATCTTTTGAAAGCTCAACCCCTTCTGTTGCTATGTAAACTGGCAATGTGCAAATCTTTTGAGAGGAGTGACTCTACACCCGCATTTTGCACATGTGCATGGTGTTCCTCTATGGTGTGTCATATATATATATGATCACCTCTTACCAGACTGACTGACCCCCCAACCTCAGAATTCAGAGAGGGGACACAAAATGTGACACTGTGTGTTAAAAGAGTACATCAGCCTGCATACATTTACACATTTGTCTGTGTCGACTGTGCCACTTGACCATAGCTATGTGAGTAGCAGTGTTTTTTTTAAGCTCCATGCAGCTTTAATTCTTCTAATTGAGAGTGAGTGACACAAGAAAAGCTTCTGCGCCCTGAAGCCTGCAGCGCTGCCCTCTCCTCTGCCGCTGATTGAAATATTGCTCCATTCAACCACTTCACTCAGTTAAGTGGTATGTTGCTGCACGGACATGCTTGATACCAATCAATTTACTAACTGAATGAAGAAGAATAACTCACAGTGGCTCTGCCCACACACAGGTGTTACGTCCGGGAGTTCAGAGTGAGATCAATATAGGTGCTTCAGCTTTGTGTAATGCTGTAACTGTGAAACTGACCTGTGGCTACAAGTGAGATATAGAACCTACTTGAGGATAAAATGATTTTCACTGTGAGATATGGACAGAGTGCACTGCCCTCCGTGACAGCTATTATTGAGACAAAATGCTGCTTGAGGTGATGTGGTGCCCCGAGGGGGTCCAGTGGCCTCCCTGGGCTGAAATAGCTTACCAGCATGTAATCATGTTTCTTTACTGAATCTGCAATGATGGCCACCATTTTACCTCGCTCTTACTGAACCTCCTTTTTTGGCTCGATGTGAGGTCCGGTGGTACCCAGCCTATCTCGCAGAACAGGAGGAATGGACGCCGCTCCTCTTGTTTTTCTGAGCTACTGTTGAAGCAGAGCCTGGGTTTGATCCAGCTCATTAAAACCCAGTTAATGTTTGTGCTGATGGCTCCGCAGAGACAGCCAGAGAGACAAGCCAGTGTTATTCCTGCCTCTGATGAAGCGTCAGCTCAAAGCCTTTATGGCTTACAGATGGAGGAAAATTCTCCAACAATACAATACCCTGCTCTGTAGGGATATCTTTAATTCACACACAAACATTCCCAATTTAATATTGTCAGTGTGAAAAGCCTTTTATGGCGTGAAGCATAATATGTGCACGAGTGTGTGCTCGGCTGTGAGTCTGTGTTTGTGTGTATGAGAGAGAGAGAGAGAGAGAGAGGCAGTAAATGTGTTGTGGTTTTGCTGACAGGGGGAAGACATCTGGAACTTAGGAATTAGATTTGTTTTAGAGAAAAACAACATTCAGACGATCGCTGTTTTATATTCAAATGTTGTGTCAGTTACCCGCCCTCCCTCCTGTCTAACGGGTGTTTTCTTACATTCGTATTCAATCATCTGTCAGGGAAGCTCACACTCACAGCCACGGAGAAAATTCTTCCTACATGTGATTACAGATACTGTCACAAAAGAAAGTGAAAGCAACAGAAATAAGTATTTACTTTTTCTTTTATGAAAATAAATATGACATTTCTGGTACATTCTCTGAAAGGTGCTGCATAAATTGAAAGTGAGAGCACAGGGAAATGTATTCAGCCATGTTTGTTGTTATTGAACGGGGTGTGTGGTATCTTAGTTTAGGTCAGATAAGCGATCCCAAAGCAGGAGATAGAGGTCAGTGTGCAGAAAGCCTCAGGCTGAGAAGATGCTGAAATCTATTCACATTAGTCTTGAGAATGTGACCTTTTCATTAGATGTTAACATGAATTTGTTGACTTTCACTCCACTGTTATAACTGATGCTGTTTGTTGCTGCATGTTTCACACTGGCATCCTGTGTCAGACACAAACTATAAATAAAGGGCGTCACCCGTTGTTTGAAGTCGAGTTTGGCACTTTGAACGTCGATTTTCGGAGTTTAAGGTGACCATATCTGAGTATTAAGGTGGAGCTTTTTCTAAAGCTAGCTGCCAGCTTGATTACCATGTTTTGTTTGTTTGTTTGTTCTGCTTGTCATGGGCAGCACCCACCTGTCATTCAAAGCAACTAAAACTACTTTTTGTACCAAGCTATAAACATGTTTATTTCTGGTGTTAATTTGGACATTAACCGAAATGATACTATTAAATTTTGTGAACTGAAAGCTGGACCTATACTCATCATTATGTTACCCAACCAACGCTGTCACCATGATAGTTGGATAGCACCCACCTGTCACTCGAAGCAAAACCATTTTTTGTACCAAGCTATAAACATGTTTATTTCTGGTGTTAATTTGGGCATTTTAATGTGGTGGTCTATGGGAATTGACTCACTCTTGGAGCCAAGTGGCCATTAAAGGAACTGCAGTTTTTGGCATCTCACTGTTACCTTCATTTTTATGCCACTTTGTGTCAGATCATCAATGTCATAATTTCATCACCATCTCCAGCCTTACCTGCACCAGGCTGACTGCGTAATCTGAGTTTGAGACTGACTCTTTGACCTTTTGTCTGCAGGTGTAAAGGCGCCTCTCACTATGGCCTCTCAGCAGACAGAAAGCGTCGCTCGCAGGAGGGCGAATGCACAGACAGCACGTCCGAACTCACCATCGCCACGCTGCCCAATGACGGCCCCACCTCCGCTGCCGTGGCCCTCCTGTCAGACGAGCCCGGTCTGGTCAACCCCGCCTTCGACCCCAGCATGGAGGACAACAGCCAGTCAGGCAGCACGACCAGCCTGGCTGCCCGCAGCAGCAGCAAGAAGAGTGAGTGTGAGTGGGCGAACGAATGTTTGTCCGTGGTGGTGTTTGGTCCTGCGTGACGTTACCCTGTAGTTATCTGACGGGAGAGAGAGAGAGCTACAGGGAGTGTGTGTTTGCCAGAGTGACAGATTGAAAATCGATAGAGAGTAGAGCGCTTTCTGGTCACAGTTACATAGTCTCCCGGTCAAAACCACATGCCAGTGATCTATGTTCAAACATACATTTACACCTGCAACCAGGCGCTCGCTCAACCTCAAAATACAGTCTTTGTTCTTTCTAATGTTCTCTGATAGAAATCCTATTATCCAATTAGCTCCACTGCCTTGTTTTTTTTTCCACCAATCCATAAAATCTCTCTTTGTGGAAAACAGTAGAGAAACACAGTGAGAGGGAAAGTCACTGAGAGGGCAGGAACATAATGCAGTCAAGGAGAAATGGAAGGAGAGGTAGGTTAAATATAGCCTGATGCAAGTGTGTGTTAATGCCCAATGACGTGATCACTCCTCTCCCTCCATTTCTCCCACCTGTGAAACCAGGAAGCAATCACGAGTGTTCCTCTCTGCCCCTCCGTCCCCACCCCCCACTATTGTGAGTGTACATGCAGTGGGGACACCAAATGACGCTGCACCAGCACTTTAGACCCGGCCGGCTGAGCGCCCACAACCACCATAAGCGCCACTACTGCTGAACAAGCTGACAGCTCCAGAAGCGGCTGGCGCTTTTAAAGAATAATGTGGCTGTCAGGAGCTCTTGCATCTCCCAGAGCCCGCAGAGGGAGGGAGGGGTGCTGCAGAGGCACGCTGCTGCCCCGTGCTCAGTGCAGCCAGGCTTGGGCTGCTGCTACTCCACTGCAGCCTCCTGTAGCCTGTCTGTCTTCTTTTCAGAAAAGCAAAGTACCAGACACCAGTCTCTCTGGGAAGGTCTCTTTTGGATGTGGTCACTAGAGTCCGTGGTGTATTACATCACTGCTGATGTTATGCAACCGTGTAAATATACTCAGCACGGATTGGCTTTATTAATTAAAGAGCCACCAGTTGAAAGCAGCTCCTCCGTCCACAAAAAAAGATGCTTTATTGCAGCTTGTTAAAGTTGCACAACAAATAAACTTTGATCGAAGAGGATGGACTGAAGGCAGAAAAACACAGTGTCCTCATGCCTTTCAATGAGACCATCACAGTATGTGGGATAAAAAACAAAATCAAAAACTCACTCTGGCTGAAAAAACTAACCGTGTCTCAATTTTTGCTTAAAGGCGCACTTATGCATTCTTGTAAACAAAGTTATATTTGCATCCTGTGTTTCTCACCAAAACACACTGTGTGTATCCTTAAGGTCTAACAAGTGCATTTCCTTCCTCATAAAATATTTGCATGGCTGATCTTTTAATACCCTGGATTGTTTACATTCATGTGTACTAGAGAGATGCACCTGTCCAGTCCACTGAATGGACATTATAACTTTATTTTATTCATTTATAAAGCACCTTTAAAAACAGAGTTTTTTTTTCAAAGTGCTTTGAAAAACAGGGCAAAGCAGAAGCAACTAGGTTTTCTTACAGAGGAAACATAACAATACAAGCCAAAAAATAATGTCAAACTAAGGCCAGACAAGTGGAATTTGAAGAGAAACAATTACAAAACAAAATAACAATAACAACCCATACTAAGAAGAGTAAATACAATTCAAAGAATAAAAGCGGTAAACACAGAAATGATAGTACTAATAATAGAATTACACACAATCAAGACAATAGAAAAGAATAAGAATAAACAAAAATAGATAAATTAAAATAGATGACATCACATAAAAGCAAATCTATAAAAAATGGGTTTAAAAAAGTGATTTAAAAGAGGTCGCTGTTTCTGCCAGCCTTATGTTCTCGGGCAGTCGTATACTGACATTTGAAGCAGATAGTGTATCAGCGATGACATAACCAATCCACAACAAATGTTTCTTTTTCAGCGTTAATCAGTTAAATAAATTACGCCATGACAGGCTGCTGACTCATGTTACCTCACAAAGTCTTGGAAAAAGAGAGTACTGGTGTCAGATTGGTGCTCGGTACGAGAAGATACCCAGAATTTGGTTATCAGGTATCAATCAGGAGAGAAATAGTTGGCTTGTGACTTTAAGCTCATTGTTTAGTTGTTGAACTATTTTGGTTATAAGTTTGTAAAGATTCTCAGTCATCCAGGCTAAGGTGCAATATTGTAGGCGCAACTGGACTTGCTTGAGGTTCTTGAGGACATTTTACTGCTAATCCAAGAGGTAAACTGTCCTCAGGGAACTCAAGCAAGTCCAGTTGCCTCTGATGTTGCACTAAGAACTGTTCTGGTTCACTCTCTGCTTTCAGAAAAAGGACACTACAAACCCACTGTGCACTACCTAATCAGAATTAATCTCTATAAACAAATATGTATGCAGAATCTGTAAGCAACGGTACAAGAGCGTTACAGTCTCTGTTTTTAGCCCTTGTACTGTAGTACTCTAGTACTGACCAATCACATTTAAGTGGACTTTAGTTGCCTGCAGGTAAACAGTCTGTGGAGAGCTGAGGAGGCAAAGCATAGTGGCCAATAACAATCTCAAAACCACTGGCAATCATCTGACTACAACAGCTTTTTATTCATTTTTTTTCTAATTTATCTGCATTCATATGCAGATTTGCATCTATATTTATACAAATTAGCCAAAATGTTGTTTGGACCTGCATCAAGTTGCTAATTGAACTGTAAAAAAAAATGAGTGGTGCATGGAGGAGGAAGTTTTGGCCCAGCTATCTATTGGATAAACTGGAACCCCTGATATATTGGCCATCGCCCTCAGAGGCTTTATTGTCGCCAGACAATAGCTGTTGGATTCAGAGATTGGCTTAGTACCAAATGATAGACACAGTTTGCAACAAGCAGCCAGATATTTGCCTTAGGAGTTGGCAGAGACCAAAACCGAGCTAAAAGAGAAAGAATATTGGGCTTAAATGCATATTCATGTGACAAGAAACAAAACTTCAAAAGGATGATAACGTTGCTCCATAACTGCTGAACTTGAAAACAATCTACACACTTCTGTGTTTTGGCCCCTACCTGTCAATTAACAGAATAGCTGCATACAGGCGGCAAGAATGTGTCATGTGTGTAAATTTGCATCTTTGTGCATCTTAGTACATGTGCAGGATACAAACACAACAAGGACACATTAATATAAATATTGTCCAAACACACTACCAGAGGTCAAAAACTCCTTTAAATACAGTGCAAATGTATACTCCATTTAAGGATGCACGCTATTGGATTTTTGTTGCCAATGTCAGATATGCCGACATGTAATAACTCATTTGGCTGATGCCAATATCAGTCCCCGCCTAATTTTAGTGATCATCAAGTCTCTTAGGTATGAAATTAGCATCACATTATGCATATTCTTATCGTGATTGTCCACCAGAAGATGGAAAACAATGCTTTTCAGTTTATGTAATATTCATTCATTGTGCAAAATAAGAAAATTACTTCATCTTAGAGTTGATGTTTTGTACGTGTTCACTTTATCAATAAAAAAATATATAAATCAGTTTGAAATATCAGCCGAAATCAGCATGTTGGCCGATTCTGACATACGCCAAAACTGATGACACGCTTATATCATCGTACATCCCTCCCTGCAATACACAGCATTGACCAAATAATGCAGCAGCAGCACACAATCAGACAGTTTATCTCAGTGTCATCAAGACGAAGGGAAAATGATTCCTGAAAACTTACCACAGTTTTACAGTCTTGTTTCTTACTATAACCAACTACTGTGCAGTGTTTTGGCATCTGTTAAGCCTAAAAACTCAAGATTGTTTTATTCAAACTGGTAGCCCACTCCTGGATGATACAGGTATTTCCTCCTCCTAACTAGTACTCATAGCAACACACCAGCCCGAATCTCAGTCACTGAGGAGGAATTTGATTGGCTGTGAGGAGGCAGATTCAGACATGTCCGGGCATGTTGAGAGTGAGCTAATCTATAAAGTGCCTCTGTTTTCTCCCCTGTGTTCTCTACAGTCAGAAATTTTGACCGCTCTTCAGTGAGGAGCCGCTCCTTCAGGAGGTTAAACCGGGCATTCAGCGTCCTGCGGAGGACAAAGAGTGGCACCGCAGTGAGCAATGAGACATCCGAAGAGAGAGACAATGCCAGGAATTCCAGTGTGCCACAGGAAGGTAGGGATCAAGGCCTGCATCTCCGCTCATCTCTTTGTTTCTTGGTGTCACTGCTGCATTTGCACTTTCATGATTCCCCAAAGAGAGTTCCAACGTGTGTGCGTGTTTCCAAATGTGTGTATTTGCGATGTTCCCTCAGCTGTTGGAGGACGGTGACAGGGCTGGGAGCCCGCAGTGTAACAGTAGCATATGTTTCTTTAATAATTCAGCTGCAGATTGCATAAGTCCACCGGTGCATCACTGGAGACGGATCAGGAGGGAGAGTGGTAGCCTGAGGCACTTTAGACCGGGATGGGATATAGGAGGTCACTGAAGATGATGACCTTCTCCTCTCCATCTCTACTTCTTCTCGTCCTCTATCGCATTCTTCTTTGTCTTTATCTCCTTCACTCATCCTCATCCTCTCCTTCGACCTTCAGCACAACCAGGGTCGACGGGTTTGCACCAACTTGATGGAGCACTCCCCGGGGAACTCAGTGTTCCTGACATGCTGCATCCATAAGATGGTATTTCGGAGAAGAACTTGCTTCAGACATTTTTAATGTAATATCCACAGCCAGACCCTCTTGACAATAAAGTGGAGGACATATAGTCGCCCATAAGAGAATTTTGAAGTAGAGCTGCAGCGTGACGGGAAGCGGAGAAGGAATGCGGTATTGCGTAAGAATGAAGGATGACGAACGATCAGGGACTAGATTATTCTCTGAGGCCATCACTGAGGAGGCTGAGAGAATAGATTAAATATTCATTGCCTGCCGCTGGAGAGACAAAGATAGACGGAGAGGATGGAAGTAGAGATAGATCCATACAGAACAAATGGAGAGAGGAGCAGATACAGAAAAAGACAATGGAGATAAGGAAACAAATAAAGGCATGGCAATGTCCCCATGGATGGAAAAACAGAAGGGATGAAGAAAGACTATGAGAGAGGCTGAGAGGGTGTGTGATGGAGAAGAGGAAGGGTTATATAATAGCTGCAGGTTTCTGTGTTCAAGTGGTCTCCACCCCAGAAGCAATCTGCTGCGATAAAGACAAAATATTGACTTTGGAATGGAGAAAGTGCAGCGTGAGTAGAATGAAGCGACTGAGGCTACGGAGCCTGAGACACAGAGGGAGACAGCCCACTGAGGAATAAGGAGAGAGAGACATTCTTCAGGACCACAGCAAAAGAAATAAGATGAGGAATACATCGTCTTTGTCATTTTTTTGGCCAAGGCTGTTGGCCAAAATAGTCATAAAAAAATCCCCACCCACCTCCACATGGTCCAGTTTAGGATGTGTCATTCTGCTGCTAAGCGGAACTCACCGATGGGCACGAAGGCAGCTTGCACAAATGAGCGAAAATTTTAAAAAAAATTACATTTTTCTCAGAAATTTGAAGGTTTACAATGACATTTCATAGAAGTCTTATTAAGTAACTTCAATTTACTTTCATGACAAAATCCTGTATTTTGGTTGATTTGATGGAGTCTTGAGGTTAACCCCTTGAAACCTGAGAAAATTGTCTGAATTTATTTCATAAGCATGGGAGGGAGGCAATGATTAAATTAACTTTAAAGGAAATGGCCCAAAAAATAGCAAGAAATTAGTAAAAAGTTACAAGAGAATTACCTGAAAAAAGCAACAAAAAAGTTTTTAAAAAATAAACAAGAAAGTGATGTGAAGAAAATTTTTTTCCCCCACATCTTATTTTGATGTGATTTTCACATCACTTTTGGCTTTCTTTTCCTTTTTTCAATTTGCCAAGATGTTTTCTCCATGTTTTCAAAAGAAATCAAACCAATTTTCTCAGGTCTCAGAGGTGTAAATAGATATGAAAGATGTCTGAAAACAGCACCACAAGAAAACTGATGTCAACCAGGTGTTAAAGGGTTAAAAAAAAACTTCTGCAATTGCAAATATAAATTTCTTGGAGTCATACTTTTGTGGCTGCTTTGTGCAGATTTCAAGAAAATCTAGAAAATAAACGTCTTTTTCGATTTTCTTTTCACCATGCAACGGTTTGAATATGCAAAGTCTGTTTGTATTATAACTTTCCTTGCACTGCCGCCCATGTAATAACCTTGTGGAAATTTGAAATTGTGGGTTTTCCCAAGCATTCTTGCTACAGATGTATGTGACTAATGATACAAACATTGAGCAGGATAATCAGCCAAGTAAATTTCCCCTCTCGGCTTGTACAAGTTTGTTTTAGTAACCTGAGGGAGTAGAGACAGCTGGCTCCACTGCAGAACCTCTCCAGCGCTGTCTACCACTCTTTCTCCCTCAATGTGTCTCTCTTTCCCTCTCTGTCTCCCACTTCCTCTCCTGTTATATTTGGCTCTTTGTCAAACTTGGTTTTTCTTGTTGTTGTACAGTAAAAATCAGCCTCTCTCTTCTCTGCGCTTTCTCCCTTCAGTTTTGGCTCTTCCTCAGCTGCATCACCTGATCCCTGATGGTGAACTAACCAGTATTAAGATAACGCGGGTGGATCCCTCAGAGCCGCTGGCCATCAGCATCGTCGGCGGCAACGAGACCCCTTTGGTCCGCATCCTCATCCAGGACATCTACAGAGAAGGTGTGATTGCTCGGGATGGACGCTTGCTGCCTGGGGACATGATCCTGAAGGTATCACCGGAAAAATTTGTATCGTAAATTATAGGGTTCCTATGGTCATGAAAAACCTGGAAAAGTCATTACATTTCAAGAATCACATATTCCGTTCCTGGAAAAGTCATGGAATCATTAAAATCATTGAAAGTTTTGGGAAAGGGATGAAATTCTGTTGAATGTAATGAAGTTATTACAGAAAACGTCTGTGGATAACCTTCCATGTAAAAGAGCCCAACCGAGTTTTGAAATATTGTCCATGAAAATGTTTGGGAATCCTGAAATTTAAACTGCATCTCTGTCGTCCTCTCAGGTAAACGGCATTGACATCAGTAACGTACCCCACTGCTACGCCATGGCGACCCTCAAACAGCCCTGCCAGCTCCTCCGGCTAACCGTGCTGAGAGAACAGCGCCATCGCTACCGCTCACACTCACACAGCCACCCACATGGCCACGGGCACGGCCATGATGTCGCCGCGGGCCACCCGTCTCACGGCCTACCCCACCATCCCCTGAGGGATGATAGCATCCATGTGGTCCTGAATAAATCCACTCCAGAGGAGCAGCTGGGCATTAAGCTGGTGAGGCGGCCAGACGAGCACGGCGTCTACATATTTCATCTGCTTGAGGGCGGCCTGGCAGCACGTGACGGACAGTTGTGTGTTGGCGACCGCGTGCTGGCCATCAACGGGCACGATCTACGTTACGGGGCACCAGAACATGCTGCTCTGCTTATCCAGGTCAGTCGGCAGCTCCTCCTTTAACCCTCTGAAACCCGAGCACTTTTACCTGATTTCTGCCAAAAACAACATGGGAAGAGGACAATGAGCAACGAAAGAAGAAATTACCCACAAAAAATAATAAGAAATTAGTAAGAAAATTACCTGAAAATTAAAACAACAAAAAAGCAACATTTTTTTAAAAATATCAATTATATAATGACAAAAAAATGTATAATAGGTGTAACATGAGTTTTTAAAAAATATAATTCTGTTAATTAGAAGTATATTTTTCCCCAGGTATTTTCCCCTATCTTTCTAAAAAAAAATAATATCATAAATCCACTAGTTTCTTGCATTTTTTGAAACATGTCTTACCAAGTTGCTCATTGCTTTTGTTCCAGCTTTGTTCCCGTGTTTGTGAAAGAAATCGCACCAGTCAGGGCAGCCTCTAGCTCACCTACTAGAGTGTGCACCCCATATGCCGAGGCCTTAGCAGCAGCCCGGGTTCGATTCCAGCCTGTGGCCCTTTGCTGCGTGTCCTTCCCCCTCTCTCTGCCACATTTCCTGTCATTCTACAGCTGTCCTATCAATAAAGGGAACAATCCCCATAAAAAATAATCTTAAAAAAAAAAAAGAAATTGCACCAGTTTGCTCAGGGTTCACGTTTAAACATTTGTAAAAGGTGTCTGAAAGCAGCACAAGTTTAAAGTTATTCCGCTCCAGAGTCGATTATAGCAGGTTTTTAGCATGTTATTGAAAGGTTATAGTTGTGACAGTCAAATTAGTCAACATGTTGTTCTAGACCGTAAACAACTATGTTCTGCTCTTACCCCGGGTCCCCGAGGTATTAAAGATAATTGTGGTGATTCAGGCTAATTGTGTTGTGCTGTGCTGTTGTGTCTGCACTCACTGCAGTTAATAGTATTTAATTGTGGTGATTCCCTAATGGACCGGGCCATGCTGCTGCCTCTGGTTCCTGGTTGATGCCAGTCAATGGCGGTGTGTTTGTGGTTAATCGTGGTTAATTGCTGTGTGTTTGCGGCTGACTGTGCAGGGTCTCTGGGCCCCGAGTTCCTGTCTGAGCAGTCTGACTGGCCTCTTCTGGGTCTCTGTGGAGCCAGCATGGCCTCTCGGAGCAGGCACTTTCTGTCAGAGATTAACAACTGGCAGGGAAGAAATTAAATTAGTCCAGTTAGGGCAATAATGGGTTGGACTGGCTAATTCAGGAGTCAGCTCTGTGCTACAGAGACCAGGGGAAAGTCTCAGAGGAATGACAGCAGGAGAGGGAAGTAGCCAGCCTGTCTGTGTGTCTGTTGGACATCTTGCATGAGAATGTGTGAATGAGTGCAGCTGGCAGTTCAGTAGTAAAGTTTGAGTCACGCAGAGCGGAGACTTACGAAGTAGGTGACTACAGGATGGCAGTGAATTTAAACACTGAATGGTCATGGTTTTCCTGTGAGTTTCTGTTTGTTCTGCAATTTTATCCAAACATATTTTAATATTTCAACTCCGTTAGCAGGGAGCGTTCCCACAACATTGGCTAACAGTACCTACAAGTTGCAATAATGTTTAAAGGAAACATTTTAATCTAATGTGTAACACTTTAAGGATGTTTATCCTTTCAAATAATGTCCCTGTTAGGTTAAAAATACTGACGATGGTGTAACGTTTTAACTGCAACATTTTGAGGATGTTTTGGTGATGTTTAGAGGCGACAGCCGAGCTTCTCTTAGCCTCAACAAGCCTTTGGAGTCTAGTGATGTAACAGCTTCCTTGTCGTCGTTTTTACACTTAGGTGTTTGCAGGTAAACGAGACATAATTATGTCGAGCAGAGACTAGTTTCAAGTGCTGAGCTAACCAGCTGTTGGCTGTAGCCTTAAATTTGACAAACAGACATGATAGTTGTGTCAATCATCTCATTGTTGCTTTAAAAAATGCCTATTGCCTTAATATCGTGTGCAACTCACGTCTAAACGTTGATGTCTCTTTATGTTTTCCAGGCAAGCGAGGAGGGCGTCCACTTCATCGTGTCCCGTCAGATCTGCCTGCCCACCCCGGACATCTTACAAGAAGCTCCGTGGGGCATGGACGGTCCCCCACCATATTCCCCTGTGGATATAGAGCAAACACTACTGGTGAGCAGACACGTACACATGAGACAACAACAGTACCAATCCACAGAGACGAGCTTTGTTCCTCTGTCTCCGCTCCCCATGATAAATACTCCCTTTCAGGTGCAAATGATCCATGGAGGTATTATTCTCCCATCAAAGCTGAGCGTGTCATTCAAGCAGTACCGCGGGCAGTCTTCCTCCCAGAGAATTGTTGCATCCATATCAGCCATCTTTATTTTCACTACACAGTAAACACCCCACGGTATCTTCACTGTCTTTTCCTGAAAGACCTTTCCCAGTTTTGTACTAAACCTGGTGATATATCACTTTCAAGCTGAAAATGTATAATCTAAAATTAGGTTTTAGAAGCATGCTGAAAACTAGGCCTCTATAGATCCCTGTTATTAAAAATGCACTGTAAATCCTTTCAAGCTGCAAACATTTTGGGCTAAATACCATTTCAAATTTTGATGTCTTGTCACATCTGAAAGACTGCTGCTTAATCGCTCTACCCGCACTCTGATTGGATTACCCTGACATACCCTAACCCATCCAATTCCACTCCTCTTGCCAAAACCTAACTAACCCAAACAACGAAGGTAACAAGTACTCATCAGTCAGAGGGAGAGGAAGGCGGGTTATGCCTTTGCCCTTCTTGGAAAATTGGTGTACAGTGAATATTGTGCTACAGCCAGCAGTCACTGAGCTTAGCTCCTTAACTCAAGATAGTGTGAAAAGCTATCTTGGCTCTGTCCAAAAGTAACCAAATCCTATCAGACAGCGCTTCTAAAGCTCACTAACAACAAGTTCATCAAAAGTAAATGTGCCTGGATGAGAAATATTCTGGCGCACAACTCCCCAAAAAAGCACTACTTGCCATTTTTCCATCCATTTTCATCCACTTATCTGGAGCAGCAGGCTGAGCAAAGTACTCCAGACATCCTCTTCACAGCAACACTTTTCTGCTCCTCGCAAGGTGTTCTGACGCTAGATAAGATAAATAATTCCTCCATCTTGTTCTGGGTCTGCCCCAGTGCCTCCCACCAGTTGGACGTGCCTGAGACACCTCTAACAGGAGTCGCCCAGGAGGCATATGTATTTGTCAAAATGTTAAACTGATCCCTTAAAAATAGCCAGATTTAAAAGCTTACTTCAGTCCCCAAATGATCAGTTGTATGTTGATAACTCACCCCATGAAGCACTGAATTCGTGAAGAAAACTTTATTCTCACGTGCCTTCACAATGAACAAAGAATCCCAAAAAGGCGCTATGGTGGTTGGCTATGTACCACAACAAAACTAAATCCAAACATCTATTTCTAAACTTTTGCACAACTTATGCAGTATAATCCAGTTCTATATATCCAGTCGTTTGCTCAATACTTCCCAAAAACATGCATTTAGTGAGATTCTAATTGTCTTGTTGGTGCGTGAGGCTGTTTATGCAGATGTGTCTTGAGTAGTACGGCTTTTGTGGAAATGGTGCTATGTCAGAAAAGGACTCTTTACTTTTATTGGACATCCCTGGATTGTCCCCCACAAAGTCCTTTCTGTGTACCCTTTGCTCTTTATGATCACATGCATATTTAACCACATAGTAAACCATCCAGCAGTGTACAGTACACGACTGACAGTGGACTGTATAGCTTGGCAGTAATTGTTCACACATCCACAGTCAGTGCCGTGCCCCGGGGTCAATCACGTGACAACAAGTGACCTCCCGCTGTGAGCGCAGCAGAAATGTGTGAATGCAGCACATTAGCGAAGCGGCACGAGCTGCATCCCATCAACCTCAATGTGTCCATGTGTTATTCATTACTACTCAGTTCTCCCCCGTCTGACGCTCGAACACACTCGTCATAAATAAAACCTCACCCTCTTTATCCCGCACACAGCCTCATTCACCAAACCAAAACGCTCATCATGATGTCAATGAATAAATCAGCTACATCGAACAAGAGCGCTAAATGAAGAAGCACTTGAGCTGCCTCGTGCCCTATATAACCACCATATATTATACATTATACCAGTTATGCTAATGAGGTCATTCATTAATTAACAACTATATCTCTGTCACTGGACTCTTGTTCCCAGTGCATAGCATGGGCGGTGTTCATATCAATTCTCCAACCATTAAGGAGCTATCGCAAAGTCCCAGAGAAAACACACTTTATTAAAATGCAAATGTGCGGCTCCACAATCTAATTAGATGATGAGGTCTAAACAAGGTGCCCTTGGTGTAACAATTAAGTTCATATCATGTTTGGTCTTGATTTATTGTGTTTATAAGAATGTGGATACACGAAGAAAGATGCCACAGTGACAACATCAATTGTTTTGTTGTTCTTTATCCTAAATTTGTGCATGTTTTTAGATCTACTATCATATCAGTGGGACATAAAAAAGCACAGCGAGTATTCAGTGGTGCTCTCAGACATTTTTCATTGGTGAGGCCAGAGGGGGCCACTCAAAATTTTGTGTTGGTACACAAAAAAACAAAAAAATAACTGAATTTCAGGAATTCGCTTTTGCTGTTGTATTATAAAGGCTAATTGAAAACTACTGTATGTCAATGTGGGAGGGTTAAGGAAACCAATACTAATATACCTTGGTGTCTTATTTCATAATTAATATTACTAATTATCTGATGTGCATAGACTAATACTGGTACAGTTAGTTATTTAGTTAGTTATCAGTACAATTTTGGGCTCCATAATAATCCAATTTCAATTTATTTTGTATCGGTATGTACATGTGTTAGGTGATTCATTATTCGTCAAAAAGACTGGTTGTCCTTTTTCATAAAAAGACAAATATACAGCTTTAAGGAGTACATCGATGGCAAGGAACAAAACCTTTGCGCTAGCGTGAAAAAAAGGAGTGTCCGGCAGCTCTATTTGGATAGTGAAATTGGCCTACAAATTATTTTCGCCACATGGGGCCAGCAATTGTATCAGGTGGGTCATGACCATAGCTTAGCTATTTACTTCTTGCAATTGCATTTAAATTCCAAAAAAATATAAAAGCGGCATTAATTTGTGAAGACTTTCCTGAACATAAATTCTAAGTATCATAAACTTTTATTTGCCAGAGAGGAGCTTATTTTCTGCAATTAACTTAAAAACAGAGAGAGAATCCCATTTGCTTTTTGATGATGGAACCAGTGCAATGCCAGTGCAGCACTCTTCAATCTCCATTATCAACTTACCCTCCATTATTGCAACGTCTCTTTCTCTGTGTCCTCTATCCTCTGTGAAGGATTCTTGTCAGAAGCCTGCATGCTACGAGAAGACTGTTACACTGACGAAGGAGCCATACGACTCCCTGGGTATGACGGTGGCGGGCGGCATGTCCAGCCGAGGGTGGGACCTCCCCATTTACGTCACAAACGTGGACTCTGATGGAGTGGTGGGACAGGAGGGCTCCATCCGCAAAGGTAAAATGAACCACTAATGAAGACATTTATGTCTCTTTCCATCACTTACCTGCACCCTCAGTCTTATAATTAACAGAATATTACTCATAGTCTTTATTACAAGAAATGTCATGTTCAGCTCTTTTGTGCAAATAATGACTCATTTATTGGATGGAGTATTTGTTTTGTGAGGTTGTCGTCGACTGGAGCTCACATTGTGGCAGGCACACTGTCATGGATTCAGCTTTGGTGATGAATACTTTGTATACAACAGACGGAGAGATTGATGAACACTTAAGATTCATGTTTCATTATGAAGTGTATTCATCTAGCGAATAAAAAAACAACTCAGTGATGCTGCTGTGGATCAGTGCTCCGCAAATTGGCTCGAATGCTCTTAAACAAAAACACAAACAAACAGTAGAGTAGCAGTGCTCGGGACATATTGTGTTGCAGAGGAGAATTTGTAGGGAGTGCTTAATTATTTCATTATATGAAATCAGTCAGCTCTGAAATAGAACAAAACATAGAATGGGATGCAAATAACTGCATGTAATCAAAGCAGCGTTAATATCCCATAATGCCGCTAAAGGCAGGGGAGTGAGAGGTTTCAGCCACAACTGCTGATTCCAGCATATCCATCTCAAAACATCATCATTACACTCCAGTCTGAGGCTCTGTTAACCCTTTAACCTTTTGGAGCCAAAGAAAATTGGTTTGATTTTTTTATAAAACAAGGGGAGAAAGAAACAAACAACTTAACAACGCATTGCCAAAAATAGCATAGCAAGAAATACGTAAAAGGTTAGAATAAACTTACTTGACAGTGAGCAAATAAAAAAAGCTAAAAGTAAAAAAGTAAAGAGTAAAAAAAAGTTTAAAAAAATTTTAACTTTTTCAAAACATTTTTCAGATCCCTTTTACTAATTTCTTGCAATTTGTGGGGCTTTTTTTGGCCAAGTTCATCATTGCCTTTCCCCCGAAATCGAACCAATTTGCTTGGTTTCAAAGGGTTAAATAGCTTGTGAAAGGTGTCTGAACGCAGTACAAGAAAACTGATGTTAACTAATTTTCAGGTACATTTCTTGTACTTTTTACTTTTTTCTTTTTGTCATTGCTTAGTGCCTTCTTCGAATGTTTTTGAAAGAAATCAAGCCAATCGGCTCAGGTTTCAAAATGTAAATGAGAGGAATGAGAGAGAGGCTGTGACAGAGCATCACAATAGCATAAAGACGTTATAAAAACAGATATAAATTGAGTGTGTTTGTCCTGTGCATGGTTCAAGGTGCACATAGTATTCATATGGGACACTGCAGCAGCAGCTGTCTCTGTTTGTGTGGTTATAAAACATGTTTGTGTATTGTAATAGACTATTCATTTGCATTTGCATATCCGCCTAAGGCAAGCGTGTCCTTTGAGTTGCTCGCTACCAAGCTGGACCGTGCTGTCTGTTTTTCTTTACAACCACTTTCATCGCTAGGAGGCTTTTTAGAGCACAGGTGGCGCTCTGTTTCCATCGCCTTTGTGTTGTAAGCAGGAAGGTTGTTGAATATTAAATAGGCAGATGATGAGTCCCTGGCCCATGAGGTCTTTTGAAAAGCATTTATCGGGGGCAGAGGATGAGCTGCGCTGTCCACTTCCTCCCCCCTCAGGTGACATCTTGTTAAACGTGAACGGTGTGGACTTGACGGGGGTGACGCGAGGCGAGGCCGTGGCCAACTTGAAGAACACCTCCTCTCCCGTGGTGCTCAAGGTCTTGGAGATGCGTCCTCCAGAAGACAGCCTGCAAGAGTGCCCGTTGCCGCCCTGTCTCGCACCCTCACCCACAGACAGCACCAAAAGCCCACTCCCCAACGACGATTACTCGCCGCTCTGGGTGTCATGGCTGCAGCTACCCAGGTGAGCATTGCTTTGTGTATATCTTTTTACTTTCTCCACTACTTTTTCAGAACATGGTATAATTTCCACTCCCAGCACAGGTCCTTTTGACCTCTGCCAGCTGGTGCTAACTGAAATGTTGACAGAGCCAGCTGGGGAGAGAATACTCATTATACTTTCAAACTAACTTTTCAGCTTAAATATTCACCGCTCTGATATCAGTGGAACTTCTGAGAATGAAAAACTTTCCCTCAGATTGTACCATGAATTTATCTTAATTGAATGTGTTGTCAGAAAAAATACAGCGGCGCTCTGACAGCAATAAACAACTGCTGCTCCCGCTTTAAGTGAAATAAAAATGTGTTTCTCCTCAAACGGTGAATTGATTAGGAGTCAAAACCATGAACTGCGGGAATGTAGTCTCAACCAGTGGTGCAGCTGAAAAGGATCTGAGTGTAATTTTCACTCTGGCTATCTTTATAAGACTGATACTGAAGTCCAGCTATTCTTGTTGTTTCTCATCTCTTGGGAAGAAAAGTCACACCTTATTCAAAGAGCAGCCTTTGTCTGCTGAGCGTGGCACACAGTCAGTATGGGTATACAGTTGTATGTATAATTCAAAGATGCAGTTGAGAGATTAGTGTTTTTAATCTCTCTCTCTCTCTCTCTTGGCTCATGCAGGCATCTCTACTGTTGCAAAGACATTGTTCTGCGGCGGAGCACTTCGGGCAGCCTGGGCTTCAGTATCGTGGGAGGTCAGGAGGAGGTCAACTGCAATCAATCCTTTTTTATCCGCTCCATCGTGGAGGGGACGCCAGCCTATAATGATGGCAGGATAAGGTATATATAGCACTGTGATTGCTTATGAGAAATGCTTATACTCAATGTATCACGGCTTGTTTGAACAGCGTTGTATAAAATTACTTTATAGCAAATATTGAGTACAAATTGTCTTGTATTTTTTAGCCACCGGCATGAAACTCCCTTCAGCATTACGCTTTTCGCTTCCTCTCGACGACTACGACTCTCTGCCTCTCACAGACACACATACAAAAAGCAGGGCTTTTGCAGAGCTCCACATCGTGACTATTAAGTCACATTTTGTGACCACGGAGCACCAGCGCGACTTTGAAATCTTTGCAGTCTATGACCTGGAGAGCTGTTAGTTTGTTTCCAGCTCACAGTGGATGAATTGTAATACCGCGCTTGCAGTTCAACTTAACATCCAACTGTTGACCGGAAGCTTTAAGTCCACAGCAAAAACATCAGTCAGTATCACAATATAAAACAAGTGTTTTCTGGTACAAACCTAGTAAGTACTTATTCACCTTTTAAGTGGTGAAGTTTCCAGTCTGATCTTGAGAGCACAGCTGATAGGTACATGGTTTGTTTACATGATGTAACAGAAGTGCATATTTAATGGACTCAGTGTGGACAGAGAGCTCCAGGGTTATGCAATGCAATAGTCTAACATCTGTTTGCTGTTGGGACACGATGTCATTACGCTCCCCTCAGGACCAGATGTTGAGTCAACCCCTCGTTTTTCAAAAAAATGTATACTTGTCAAGTAAATTTTAATTAATTAATTTTTAAAAGTTAATTCATATAATCCTAGGTTAACCGTGTTTTTCCAATGGTCGTCTCGCTCTGTGTAGGTGTGGGGACATCTTGCTCGAGGTGAACGGGAAGAGCACATGGGGGATGACTCACACTGCGTTGGTGCGCCTTCTAAAGGAGCTTCGGGGCAGGATCACCCTGACCATCGTCTCCTGGCCGGGCAGCCTGCTGTAGCGGTGCTCAGAGTCACCCGGCGCTGCTTCAGCGGCACTGACCGAGGAATGTGGAAGGCAGAGCTTTAGACTGGCTGACCACCCTAAGCTTGCTGTGTGGGAGAAGCTTAGAATAGTGCTATAGCTGTGTGGATATCTCACTTCTGACGGACAGCTGAGACTTTGCCAGGAGTTCGGAGAGAGGGACAAACATGAGACTGGATTGTTACCAGAGGTTAACTTGCCCCCTCCAAGAACGCTTCAGAGGATCCAGGCCTGAACCACTTCTGACCAGGATGTTGTTGTTGTCTGTTTGGAGGACATGCTCATTCTCCGGCACAGCATCCAGTGAGTGGGGTGGGCGGATCGAGAGGAGACACAACACGTTGCCAATTCCAGTAGTTATATATTAGGGTATGCGTTAAGTTGGACTCACATTTCTTTACTGTAAATGTTGGGTGTCTAAAAAAAAAAAGTACTGATCCAAGCACTTGTAATACGTTTCTTTTGTTCGTTTGTGGTATGGCCTCTAAATATAGGCTCCATTCTGTTTGTACTGACAGTGGTTGTCATCTTCATCCGTTGACCTGAGGACACGTTGCCAAGTAGTAGTCTGTGTTGAGTTTTTTTTTCTTTTGTTTCAGAGGCTATGACGAAATTATCCAACCACTGGCAATAAAAAAATATATTGAAAAAGTAATAGATCAATGTGTTCATAACATGTTACAAGATAATATTCAATTAGGTGACATTGTGGAGGCCTTACTAATTTTCTTACTTTTAAGAAAAAAAACTGACTTGGTTTTTGTGCATCAGTGGGTGGTCTGAGGACATTCTACTGTGGTTCTGTCTGTCACGCTTCGGCCTGTGTAGTATATCTGATGGTACATTTGGTTAAATGATCAATAAAGTCAATTGAAAAACAGAGTTGTGTCATAAACGCCTTACTTAAAAGCTTTAAACCAGGTCACAGATCCTTAAAAAGTCTTAAAAGGCATTGAATCCATTAATTCTAAAAAAAAAAAAAATAAATAAAATAAGGCCTTGATTGGCCTTAAAATGTCTTAAATCAATCTGTCAAAAGTCCTAAAAATGCTAAGACATAAGAGATTTTTATGAAAAACATTCTTTTTCTTACATTGCATTGCAAAAACTCCAAATAATGGTCACTTCAAAATAATAACAATAATAATAATAATAATAATAGTTAATAATAATAATGATATTGGGCTTAAAAAGTCTTAAAAGTCTTAAATCCCACTTGCTTTAATCTGTAGGAACCCTGCCAAACATACACACTCTCTATATAATATATATACATAACAGTATCTTTCCCTCCTCTGAAAAAGCTCTAATAAAAATCACATTTTCTGATAAAAACAGAGGAAGAAGCCACAGGGCAGCTCCTCTCATTACACAGACTGAGAGACTGAGAGTCAGTCAGTTTTTAATTTCCTCTCCGGGTCAGCAGAGAACATCTCGCTGGTCTCCTTGTCCTTCCTTTTTCTTTTGGCTTTTTTCTGTCTACTCTGAGTCTCTCTGTCCTCACCACCATCCTTCTTACTTCTGCTGCCGCTTCTGAGAACACACAGTTATGACAATAACACAATAATTTTGTTGTCTTTCATCGTGTTTTTCATTATGTGTGTGTATCTCCGTTGGACCCGATGATTTTTTTTTACCCTCCTGCATTGTCGTCTTTGTGCCTTTTCTCCCTGTGCTGTTCTTCATGTTTCTTTTCACAGGATCTGGCCAAACGGTGACGTTTGTGCCCTCGCGCCGTAGTGTCCCTGCGCCTCATTCGCTCCTCCCTTCTGAAAAACATCATACACACATGCAGTGTATTTCTAACATTTGCGACTGATGAAGCTGGAGCTTTTTCATTGGGAAATAATACAACCGGAAAAGAGGCCACAAGAATGACTGCTGGCCTTTTTTCCTCCGTCTTCACTGGGAGGGAGATAAGTCAGAACTCAAGGGACCAAAACCTTAACCGCAGTGCCTGCTGCTGAGCGTTTGTCGTCTCCTCACAAAGACCACAACACCCCTTTACTATACATTAAAGCCAAGCAGGCATGCTGCAGTATCCTCTAAGATGAAAAAAAAATCTATTATTCACTGTAGGGCCTGCAATCCTGTGAGACCACAGGACTAATGGGTTACACCTTTCCTCCCCTCATATGACCTCTGAAACGGCATGCAAAAATATATTCATGCGAAGGAGGAGAGACAGATCACTAATATCAGATGTTGGTTGTAGTGAACATCTGCAAACCTGCTCTAACTAAAAACTACAGATATGAATGGAGAATCCAAAATCTGAGAAAATTGTCGATTAATTGGAGTAAATGGAGGCCACATTTAACAACTACATCAAAATATCATCTCACACAACTTGTAAGTATAATCCAATATTCATTTATTCAGTTGTATGCTCATTACTTTCCACATATTTATACTAAATTCTTACTATTTAAAACGCTTCTGCCTACATGTTGCACACCGATGAAATTCAATTTATCGGGCTGAGTAATTACTGATCATTTTGTGATTGATGTATTCCTTTAAGGACAGTCCAAGATTCACCAAATTATAGAGCGGGGCAAGATTTACATACACATAACAAAAAGAGAAAACGTAAGCAACAAACATTGAAATCACCCTGTTAAATTTGCACTCATGCCGTAAGACAACAGCTGGCTGTCATAGTAACCAGCAACACGCACTTTTGGGCAATGTGTTTTCAGGAGCACAGCATTCAAACAGCTTTCAGAGCAAGCATTGCAAATGTTTCTCAGTGTAAATAAAGTTCAAACACTGACACATCTCACAATCTGAGAAGACAAAAAGAACTAAAGTCTGGGTGGACAGTGGAAGTTATGTGGCTTCCTGATTTTGACAAAGGGGGAAATGTAGATGTTGTATACCAGAATGCCTCATTTGCAGAGAACAACAGTCAAATGCAGCAACAGTATTGGGTAATACATCTTGAAAACTCTAAAATATAAGCTAATTTTACTTTTGAACAGGGCAAAAGAAAACCATTTCTACCTCTAAGCATTCTAAATCTTTATTTATATTGAGTGCGGGGGAGCGCCATGAAAAAGAATCACCGCTGGGGCACTGTAGCGTCCCATTACAGTAGCTGCCTGCTTTGAAGGATGCAGTCTATTACAGTGTAACCTTCAGAGGGCGTCTCTGGTAATCAGTGGCTGGTTGTCTGCAACACTGTGTCCTCCTAAAATGAGATGCACCACAATGTAATTGCACGTTACTGCCACGACATCCTCGCTCATTATGCTTCAGTTAATCAGGTCTGTAAACGTTTCTACAGTGTCTATAAGACAAAAAAAAAATACTCAAGTGAAGATGGTGTCATCTCTACTCAGCCAGCTGTTTTGTTTAATGAGGAGACAAAATGCAAACATGGAAGATTTGAATTGAGCTAAATCTTTATTTTAGGGCCACGAACAGCTTCCCACACCTGCCTCTGGTCTCAGCAGGGACAGAGGACAGGCAGCGACAGAAGTTTTAGCTTTCTATCTGCCCTCCATTAGTTTCAGTTCTTTGGACAGAGACTACTGAGCCATCTGTGTTCCCGAGGAGGAACACTGATTGTTTGATTTGGCCAAATGGACCACCATTTAATCAGGTTATTGAGGGAACCATGATTGTGTAAAGACACCAATGCCAATCAGTTTGCTCCAGACGGAACAAAGATATATTATTTCTGCGAAGGAGTGAGTGTAAAATCGAACAAAATTGGGGGCCCGAGGTCAATTTAAAGCTACAGAAGAAAAGAAACAGCAGCTGTGTGAGAAAGAAACATATTTTGTAAAAGATTACC
This sequence comes from Plectropomus leopardus, assembly GCF_008729295.1. Taxonomy (NCBI): domain Eukaryota; kingdom Metazoa; phylum Chordata; class Actinopteri; order Perciformes; family Serranidae; genus Plectropomus; species Plectropomus leopardus. The sequence goes on from NC_056465.1 coordinate 32,101,944, forward strand.
AGAGTGCAGTGCCCTTGGGACAAGAACTTTAACCATCATACAAAGTGAGCAAGTGTTCAATTTTTTTGTGCTTATTTTTCAAGGAGATCATTTTCCTCCATTTTCAAGAGTTCGTCCTTGTTCTCAGCCTTGTTTGTTGTGATTTAAGATCTAAAGAAGTTTGGTCTTCAGTATTACACAGTGCACACATTTTTGAAGAAGATTTAATTCAATTTTATTTACAAAGCCCATTATCACAAATTACAATTTGCCTCAGAGGTGTTTACAGCATACGACGTCCCTCTGTCCTTTGACCCTCACATCGACTTTGGAAACCTCCCCCCCCGTCATAATAAGAATTAAACCTGACAGCCATATCACCGTGCAGAAGGCAGCGTGCATCGACTGCTCATAAGGTTTGAGGATTATCTTCAGTCACTGGGTCACTATTTCTGAAGAGAGACATTTCTGTAAAGTTTTTTGGGTTTTTTTTTGCATTTTTAGCACCACAAACTAAATGTCAAGTTCCATTATATTCAAGAAAAGGCTTACATCTCTACAGCCATTATTTCCAACACTTTACACTCCAAACAGCACTACATGTTCTGCCTCCACATTTCCTCAATAAGTGCCCCCTGCTGGGCCTTATATTTTACCTTTAGTTTGTCATGCACTTTGACCCAGAACAGGAAGTTAGCCATTTTTTTCCAGTATTAAGCCACATTTTTGCTGAATGTTCTCAAAAACCATCTGCTGCAATCCTTCTTTTGTTTGTGCCTTCAAAAGCAATGCCTGTAAGTATCAGTTTAGCAAAGTCCCTAGTTCAATATCTGAGTAGTATTTTTATGGAGTACATAAATAAACCCTCATTTCTGTACATAAGCCAGTTAATTCAAACACATCCTATGAGTACTGCATATGAATACTGCACCTGAGCCATCTGATAACATGTAAAAGGTGTCCACTATATGTTAATATGAATACTGTTCTTTTTGACTACAATCATTGTATACCATAGTGTTGGATTGGCTTTAAAGTTTGCAAATAAGTTCTGTATTTCTTTGCTCTAACATTAGTCAAGGTGTCCACACATTGTCATGGATAAAATTTCAAAACTTTTTAGGACTTTGCAAGGAGGTTTTTTTTCTTAGCAGCGTTTTGTCCAGCGTTTTTGTCCAGCGTTTTTCACACATAAAAGTTTCTCAAACACAATCCTTTGCTCAAGGATTGTTGGAAATATGAATATCCAAAAATAATTTCTGTTTTTACAGTTTCTGGCCATGATAAATGGTGTATTAGAGATTTTTAAAGATGAGTTGGTATTGCAAAATTTAAGAAAAGAAAACATTGCCCCAAATTTTTAAGTTTTCAAAAAAAATTAAAGAAAAAGAAAGGAAACATGCCTACGAAACCTATTTTCAAAAAAGGGATTTTTGTTAACACACGCTGACTCATATTAGAGCAATTTTACATTGTCAGCTACAGAAAAATTCAATGTTGTGTTACATAAATTTAATTTACTACACACACCACATTTCTCTGATTTTTTTTTACAAAGCTTTCAATACATTTTACTAGTTCCATGACTACTCCAGATTTTCCATGACCATGGGAACCTCGATTAGTGTATCCAGTAGCTGCTATACTCTACACTTGAGGTATTATACTTAAGATACATAGTAGCTATGTTGGATTTATAATAATCTGATAATGCATCTTACTTATTGTATTCCTTTGTTGGTGTTCTTCAGTTTCACTCCTGTTCATACTGTATATGAGGGTGCAGCCCAATAAAACACCAGGAGCATGGACGCCATATCCTGACTTCATTTGAATGGAGTTCGGCTCACTGCTGAATTGTGTAGTTATGCACACACACACAAGGAGAGCAGTACGCTAAAGGTAAGAGAAAAAAAATGTATTTTAAATTTTGGGTTGAATTGTCCCTTTAAGGCCCATACAGAATAGACTGAGTACAGATGATATTGCAGATTGTTTGTTAGTTTAAATGGAAAACTTTGCAATCTGCTGAAGGGGAAACTGCAATGTGTGTGTACTTTAACAACAGTTCTTTCTCACACCCCCTCACCTCAACACAAGACACCTTGGCAAAGCTTGCAGTTTGCAGATTTAAAATAATCACCCTGACCTTTAAGAATCATCATGCTGAAGGCATTTCTCTCCACCACTATAAAAGTATCATCTTGCTCCAAAAAGTCTATAGGAAAAATACAGATACTGTGCCGCTAAGGCAAACAGCTCACACATGGCTGGAGTAATTATTACCACAACATAGAAAAGAGAGACAGAGAGAGAGAGCCTTAAGGGGCAGTGTTGTTGGAAGTACAAAGCTAAATATATTCAATATTTGGAGACAGCTCTTGTGTTAGCAGCGGGGATTAAGACCCAAGGCCCACATTTGTTCTTGCTCAAAGCCATTAGCTTTAACACTGAAACAACCACCTCGCACAACACCAAGAACACAGTCAAACAGTTCCCAAGGAGACAGTGTTAGAAAGAGTAAATTACAGCGTGGAAGCCTTGGGATTTGTTTTCACATTTTATGATTTTATTAATCAGTGGTGCCCAGGCCTGTCAGGGCGGGCAGTATCACAGATTTCATAATAAGATGCCTAAGCCTGTCGCGGCATAATTTTGTCCGCTCCATCCCCGCAGTCATTAAACTGAGAAACCCAGATGATTCAGTGAGCCACACTGCGGATATGAAACGCAATTTATGATTGGCACAATTAACATGAAAGTAATATCCACAAGAATAAATAGCAGCTGTGAGTGCAGGGATGGAATGAAACGTCTAATGACTCACAAATCAGGAGGTGTTGTTATTTCAGCTACATTATAGTGGAGAGTTATGGGGAAGTCACCAAAAGAAACGCGACTGTGCCAGCATGCGACAGTACTTCAGGGTCAGCAATAAGCCATCTTTTATGTAAAGGCAAGTGTTTACTGAATGTGCTTACAGGGCACAGGCCCAGGGGCCCAAAGTGTCAGGGGGCCCTCTGACCTTCACTCGCAAAATGTCACTTAAGATGTACAGACCAGGAAGAGACTTAAAAAGATGGCAAAGAGATGAAAAGAACCTGCAAAAAGACACAAAAAAATACAAAAATGGACAAAACAACCACAAAGAGACACAAAACAAATTAAAAAATCACAAACACATACCACCAAAAACATCTGTGTGCTTCTGTGTTAAAGAGGTGGTGGGGCCCTTTGCATATCTGTGCCCAGGTGCCCACTGTCTCATTAACCGCCAGTGCTCTAAAATATTATATAGTTACTTTTTCTAGGGCAAAAACGTAACATAACTTAATACAGCCTTATCTGGCTTTACTGTCTCTGCCTGTTTTCTCCTGTTCACACATACTCCTCTAATCTGTGATAATCATGCTTGATATTTACATATTAGAGCAAATTAATATGCAGATTCTACTAATGTGACCTTACTTAGTAACTCTGCCACATCCCATGGTGCTACGTGCCTAAAAGCAGCTGCAGTCAATCCCACTTAGTAATTTTTCATGCACTCGTCTTGTTTGTTTTTCTCTAAAAGTGCATCTGAAGCCACCCTGCCACCTGAATTTGTGCAGAGGGACTTTTTTATCAGGTTATTGATGGAAGCGTGGTTGTGTAAAGACACCAATGCCAATCAGTTTGCTCCAGACAGAGCAAAGATACCAGTAAGAAGCCAATATTTCCGTAGGAGGATCAGTGTAAAATCGAAACAAAATTGGGGGCTCAGGTCAATTTAAAGGCTACAAAAAGAAAAGAAAGTGCAGCTGTAGTGTGTGAGAAACAAACATGTTTTGTTAAGGATTACCAGTGCGCAGTGCCCTTGGGAGGAGAGCTTTAACCTATATACAACAAACAAGTGTTTTTGGCAAGACAAAGACGCAAATGGAAAGGAATGTGCAGCAGTGTGCTGTGTATGTAAAGCTAAGGACAAGAAGTGAAGCTGTATGTTTAATAAATAAAGACAGAGAGCAGCGTTGAATGCAAGGACAAGCACTGCAGAAGAAACATTAAAATTGATTAGGCACAGACCCTGAGATCGGCTCTGGAAAGAAATAAGTTTCATGCATGAAGTTGAGTCAGAAAGACAAAAAGTATGTCATATTAAGGGCTAAGTAAGTTTGGTAGGGGGGGAAACAGAAACAGATGTCAGTGGAAGAATATACAGGCCCCGAGTCAGACCCTGAAGCCAGGATGAAAGTGGCACCAGGCACAAAAGCAGCTGAAGAAAATCAAGGAAAAGACAGGTTTTTACTGTACCCGACTCTGCCTGTGGTAGAAAGAAGGAGGCAATTTGGATCTTGCTATGCCTAAATCTAAAACAAAAAGCTGGAATGGAGATGGGACTGTTCCTCAAGGCTGCCTTCAAAGTTGAGGATTCTTTTTTTGGAACTACAGGCAAGACTTATGAAACTTATGAAAATGTAACAACCCAAATGTTTCCATCTAAAGAAAGCGATGACTCTATTGTGCATTAATGCAAATCGTTAGAGACTGTTATTGTTGACTGGTGAAAATTACTTTGAGGCTGTAAAACGTTACTGCCATGCTTTTGCTGTTGCAAATTAGCAATGCTCTAATTTGATTTCATTGCATTGTATTGCAGCAGACTTTTTTCAATTATCAGTTCCTGTTCCATATTCGGAGTCAGCTAAACCCTTTGTTAACACTGGAACTAGCCTTACAGCATTTTCTAATGAAGCTTTTAGTGCAAGTTTAAGCAGGGAGACAATTATCATTTTAATTTCCTCATCTCACTGGGACTCCTGTGCTCAATTATTGTCCAATGAACTCACCGGCTAATGTGTGCAAGCTTTTACTATCGACCAATGATCAAACTAGCCGAGGGATATTTAAATTAGATTAACGGCTCTTTGAACGTGTGTGTGATGTCGTGAGTGAAGTTGGTTACACCATTTAAGTTTTATGCATGTGAAGTGTGGTGGTTCAAAAGAATAGATATATTGGAAAAAATACTTCTCATATAAATAATCAAACACACTCTAAAAGTTAAAATGGCAACCTGCAGTAATATGGTCTATGGTGAATTAGAAAGATACCCACTCTATGTTGCAGTTAAAAATAGAATTATTGGTTATTGGGGGAAGCTGAAAGAAGGCAAAGAAACTAGAGTCAGTCAAATAATGTGCAAGTATTTGCACAGCCTGCATAATATGGGTGTTTATGCTTCACCATGGGTTTTGCAATACTGGACAAACAAATACTGGATGACTTTGGTTTGTCCCACACAAAAGTTGAACAAGAGGTTGAAAGACCAGTTCATACAAAAGTGGCAAAGTGAGCTCAGAAGTATGCCATCATGTGATATGTAGAATTTAAAGAGGCCCTATAATATTTTGGCAACATATTTGTATTTTGGGGGGCTTCTAGAATAGCTTTACATGCTTTAATGTTCAAAAAACCCTTTGTTCCAACATCTCTGAAACAGTATGTCTGAGCTTATGTCCCGCCTCCTGGAATCCCAGTCTGCTCTGATTGGTTAACTGTCTATCTCTCTCTCTCAACAATTTAAACTGAAAGAGTATACATTACATGAAAGCCAAAATTACAGGCAGGCTATTTGTAAGTTTAGGGAAAACAACAGCAGAATTCCTAAAATCTTTGGAAGAAATGAAGAACTGCAACCTCTGTAGGCAGGTTTCCATTACAGATTTTATTACAAAATTAACCGGTATTTTCAGACTGTCAATAAATCAAAATTGCAAGATGATTTGCAATTTCAATTTGCGCAATTTGAGGGTTAATGGAAACCCGCCTATTGATGACAATAGTGTGGGAGATGAGTATTTCATTTTGTTTGAATCTCAGAAAGTAAGCTTAATGAACTACAGAGAAAGATATTTACCAAAGTAGTATTTAAACTGCCCATCTATGTTTAAGTTTATTTTGTCACTGCAATCAGATAAGCCAAAAGTTATCTGTAAACTAGGTGCTTTTTTGATGAATGACCTTCCTTTGTTTAAGTAACATTAGATATACCTTAGCCACATGCCATGTGCCATATGTTCTGTTATTACTGTATGTAATATTTAATACATTTAAAAAGAACACAGCATATTAATGAACATCGGTATAAAATACAAATGTAAATATGAGAATAAGCAGGACTGCAAATTTACATCCATAGTCCCTTGGCAGGTAACAAACAATAGAAAATAAGAAAGATAGAAAAAGGGAAAAAATCATACAAAGGACAAAAGTGCACGAACAGTAGTAATGCAAACTGTATGGCATAAAGTACATGGTGCAAAGTGCCTTATCAATGTGCAAGGTGCAAAATTCAACATGTTTCAGTTGCATGTATCATGGATGACTGGATTAAAGGACAAGGAGCTATATTGCAGGTATTTGTGCTCCATACCATGTGATATGGTCTTGAGCTAAGTGAAAAATAAAAAAAGACAAAAAGTGGATGTTGCGTGTTGCCATTGTCTTGTGTACACATGTGCACATGAAAGGGAGTGTGAGGCTGTGCCAGCTGGACAGATGAGAACAGCATTTATCATCCAGAGATGTGATTTGCAGTCAGTGTTGACCAAATGGCCAATCAGCTCCTCAGCTTGCACCCGCTGGGAAAGGTAGAAGGGGTGGGATGCAGGGGAAGAGACAGTATATCACCCACTGTATGAATGCATGGGTGAAAATGTGAGTGTCAAGCTCATGGAATCTATTAGTGGCAGTGGTAAATCCGACACGTGCGGTCACAACCACAGCTGATAACCAGTAGCTGATGCCTGGAGGGCCGCCCTGCCACTCTCTGCCTGCCTGCGTGTGTGACTCAGCATAGGACATGTGGGCTACCAAGCACTGCTTCTGCATCAGCAGCCCAAATGTACAATCCAACACTTACACTGACCTCACCAACCAACAATAAGGCTGGCTAGCAACAAAGCTATGGAAGGCTCCATCTGTTTCTCCTTCACACACACAACCCACACACACACTAACAATGAATCCCTCTGCTTCCAGGCTAAAAATAGCTCCGAGCAGAGTCATAAATCAATGTAACAGAAAGCACATAACCTGTACACATGAGTGTGTGTGCGTGGCACGCACAGTGTAAAGCTTGATCATGTGACCAGAATGTAGGGCAACACACATCAGCAGAGCCCAGAAGGTGTGAGCGGCACACATTGGTCTGTGGGCCACAGGAACAGTCCTTTGTGGCTGTGACTTAGAACAAATCTATTGGCGTGAATACCCAAATGTCCTGTGCATTCACTGTGTGTCTGTCACGCACATTTGAGTCTCGTACTTCCTATGTTCTGCAGTTAGCCTGCAGCTTCCCAGCTGTCCCCCATGTCCCACTTCCCTCATTTGACCCATAAGACTTTATATACAAACCTGGATCCAGTCATCTGACGCACACAAACGCTCCAGTAGAAAAGCTCAACACTTTAAGTACACAAAGTGCTGAAAAGCAGAACGGCTTTGACGATATTTCAACTGAGCACAGAGATACTTCAGTTTGTCATTTTTGTTAGTTTGCATTTATTTTCGTGCAAGTTCATTAACAGTGAAGCTTCAATATTAGCTGACACAGGAATTCAATGTTATCAACAGCATTACAGCTTTTGCAACCACACACACAGGCTGAGAAATGAGTCCTAATTTCAGCTTTACTGCATGTAATTGTAGTTTTAAAGAAGTATGTCACTGATAACAGCAGGATTCTTGCATAAAACTGGGCCGTCTCTGCAGCAGCAAGACGCAAGTACTTCTGAAACTTGTGCTACATGACCAGAGAAAAGCCACTGTCTTGGCACTGGTTGATTTTTATTCTTTTGATTTGATTTTTGACATGATTTTTTTCTATTTATATTTCATACAGAATCTGAGTTTCTGCTGTCGTTTATATTTGTAGGCATATAAAACTAAAACACAAATTTTGCTTCAAGTGTTGAAATAATGCAAAAATACCCTTAAATATCAAGATATTATTTCAAGGTCACATCGCCCAACCCTAGTTCATGTACACATACTACTCACATTGTTTTGATGCAAAGCTGGTTAAAAATTGGCGAAAAATCCCTTTAACTATTTATGGTCAATAGACAGTCAAATAGACAGTCAAATGCTTCAGTCCCAACTCCAGCTCTGAAGCCAGCGCCTCGGTCAAGGGCAATGTCAGGAGTATCCCTGCTACCTCCATGTTTCAGTGAGGAATGCCCTGTCACAGCGAAATGTCACTCTCATCCTCTCGTACAGTGTGAGCCTTCGGACAGCTGAGGAGTATGTGAGGAGGAGGAAAGATGTGTCTGTGTGTATTATAGTTGGCAGCTGCCTGAGTTGATAATAATTAAATAGACATTTGGCAAACGGTCAACACTGAGTGTGCAGAGAAAATGTAGGGCAGGATTTGGCTGGTGCACACATGTGAGCACGAGTGTTTGTGTACACATACGGCGGCACTCTGGCTGTCAGACTGCAGGGTAGTAGGGCACTATGTGAAATTTGGAGTGGATATAAGATTGGCTCTTATCATCCATGAGCCACAGGGAGGAAGGACTCGAGCATTCACTAAACGATTTCCTGGCAGAAGTTGGCAAATACAGCGATTTATTCCCTCGTTTAGACTGCATCCTGGCTCGTCTTACTACAACAAAAATAGAATAAATGTATATTTCTGCATATGCTGGCAGTAATTTCTCCTAGCCTTGCAATAGTCTTGATTTCTGTCACAATAGTCTTAGGCCCTTTTGCAGTCGTGCGCATTTCTTCACAATGGCTGTGCATTTTCTCACAACAGTCACTGCTGTTTATATTACAGCTATGAGCTAGAGATATGACAGAGGAACCACTCCAAGACTCAGAGCACAGTCCCAACTTCAGCTTCTTCTGCTCTGCAACAATGGACACTGTAGACACACTGTGACTTTACAGTTCCACAAATATATTAAGATACAGACTAAGACTGCTACTATTACCACTACTGCTACTACTACTACTACTACTAATAATAATAATAATAATAATAATAATAAAATTAAATTAAACAAATAGAATTTAATTAATTAATTGAGGAAAAAACATATTTTTTATTGATCTGTTTTATTTATTCATTTTTATTCACACTGAGTGTGAGCCACACTGATAAATGTGCCTTAAGGTGGCCTTATACACATATTATGTGAATTGTATCTATCATGTAGACTACTGCTAAGACTACTACTACAAATAATAATACTAAGAAAATTAAAACTAAATTAATTAATTGAGAAAAAAATAATCTTGTTTTTTATTGATTTATTTTTAGTCACACTTATAAATGTGCCTTGAAGTAGCCTTTTACACATATCATGTAAGTTGTATCTATCCTGTGGGAACTGGGAACCTGTTGTGTAAATGTATCTTGTGGGGCTGCCCCTTTAAAGTTGGAGATTCAGATCATCAGTTGGAGACCCCCAAATCTACTGAGATTGCTTCAAGTCGAGCAGTCTTTTTTTATGCTCGTTAGTGTGCTGTGCTGTGTACTTCTGGGGACATTTTGGTCTCCAGATTTTGCTGCGGAGTGAGCACTCATGACTGTCACACTGCTCTTTGGTTCAAGCAGCTGCACCTGTAAGCGCCTGTGTTTCTTAATACGTCCACAGTAGCAGCACGGAGGAAACTGCACAGAGGGAGAGAGCGACTGCTCCTCTGCTTAGAAGTGGTGAGACGACAGGCAACAGTCTCCAACTTTTTTTTTTAATATCTAGTGTCAGCAAAAAATTTTGTTGCACATTTGCAGTCCATCATTAGCGCGGTTAGCTTGTTTATTATATGACATAAAAGCTGCTGTCACATTGAACGTCCCTCTGAGCTTCCTGCTGAGCCCCATTTAAACCTTCAGACTTTATATGAAAAACAAGTTAATTTTTTACTTTTATTTTCTTTCTTGTTATGAGTAATCTGTTCTTCAATATACTTTAACTAAATTGTAATTGGTTATCATATGTACATGTAACTCTGTTTGTCATGGTTTAGGTTGCTGTAAACATTCTTTTTATAAGGAAAGAATAAAAAGCATGATTGGTTTTAAAAAGAAGAAATTACATGCTGCTGAATGGGTCAGCCAGAACAGGCAGCAAGAAGTGGAGCTAATCAGCAGCACAGAGGACGCAGAGGAAGTCGCTCCAACACCTGAATCCAATCTTGTTAAGCCTTGTATTTAAAGCCCTCGTTTTTGTTGCTTACTTCTTGTTTTTGGCTTTGCTTGGTGACACTGCGTCACTCTGTTTCTCAAGTACTCTCTCGCCTTTTGACTTTTTTGGAGGCTTGCCTCTGCTTATTTTGCTGCAGAGAAGTTTACTTAATTTGCATGACTGCCTCCAAACTTTTCCAAGTTTAAGACCTTTTGATTATGATTGCCGTCTCTTGCATATGGGTCCAACTTCTTCTTTTAACACTACAGAAATATCACCCAGCACTGATGCCAGCACCATCCTCTGCTCTCATCTCCTGTCTCACCTGGCAAACAGACCGTTTCCTCCTCCTCCTCTTTCTTTGTTCTGTTTTTGTCTTTCCTTTGAAGTTTTCAATCACTCTGCAGCAAATCTTGCAAGCTGTACACACATGTAACTGTGTGTGTGTGTATATGAGAGAAAGAGAGAGGCAGGCTGCACATATTGAATGAGCCCAAACAGACTGAATTACTGGATAAGAACCAATGCGCTATATGTTGCCCAATCCAGAAGGCCACAGCTGCTCAGCAGACATTTGCATTTATCCACCACAGAGGCACCCAAAAGCAGACAGAGGGACATGTGATTGAAGAGGACGCAGTGTGTCTTGTGTTTGATCAACATGATATTCGAAAGTGAAACAGACATTAGAATTACATTCATTAAATAAACTGACCAAATTTGATCGTGGATATTTATAATTTTACCCCTTAAAACCTGAGGATTTCCTCAGGTTTGACTTCTTTCAAAAACATGGGTAGAGACCAATGAGCATGTTAACAAGACATGCCCCAAAAATTTGCCGCATTTTTTAAAGAGGAACAAGAAAATAAGCACAGAAAAACAACACTTGAAACAAAACAAAACATACCACAAAAAAAAAAAGATGACCTCCCCAAAAAATCTTAAAAAATGTTAACATTTTTTCTGCTCCAATTCCATAAAGTTTTCTGAACATTTTCCCTGGAATTTTCAAATTTTACTCTTTGTTTAAACTGATTTGCATTTTTTTCTAATTTCTTGCAATTTGCAAGACATTTTTTGTCAAGTTGCTGATTGCCCTTTTCCTCACGTTTTTGATAGAAATCAACCCATTTTTGCTAAGGTTTCAAGGGTTAAATAATTGCTTGTGAAAAACATCTCAGCAGAGCACAAGAAAACTGATGCTGATCCAGCTTTCTAGTGGTTAAATCACTGAGACCCACCTGTGTGTAGATGACCACCTTTGCCTGTGTCTATCTCTGCCTCTGCGACCCTCTCTATCATGGCCACGCACTCTGGATCTGTCTCTTTCACACTTTTCCTGCCATATGTAGCATTCCCAGGCCTTGGCGGTGTTGATTACTCCAGCGTTGGAGACCATACCCCTTGGGATTAAGGATGGTACACCTAAGAGGAAGAACAGAGCCACATTAGAAAGCAGACTAGAGAGGAAGATAAACAGCAGCAGCCGGCATCTGCACCAGTTTCCATTCTCTCAATGTATAAACTAAACATTCACCGAGTTACTGTATTCAGAACAGCATCTGCCACATCTTTAATGTCATTTTTTGTTGAAGTTCTTCAAATACATTACTAATGTATGATTAATGTAACCTCTAATGGCAACACTCCAACAGTACCATTCTTTCAAAGAGCATATTTAGGACATCAACTCGCTGGAAGTTCAAACAGAATATAAAGGGCAGGTACTGAGAGAAAATGTATAAAAACTGTCCGAAGAAAAAATCAAAGCAAACCTTCAAAAGGCTCTAAGTGTATATTGATAAGTCTAAAAGGCTTGTAGGTTTCCAGGACCAAATCATGTATTTTCATTGTCCTGTTGAAAAAGCATCAGTATTCAAAAACAGTTCAGAGCATGACGTGAGAAAATTCCCAGAGCGACTGACTTCTGGAATCAATTAACACACTACAGCCTGGATACCCAGAAACAACATCATCTTCGATCATGATTGATAGGCTGTACGTAGCAGCCCGGTTGCCAGGAGAAAATGTTGGCATTGTACATCTCTACAAGCCACGAATTTGTTACATTTGCATGTTTCATTCATGCTATGTCAACATTTCTGAAGTGACATCGTATATAAGCTGACTTTGTCATCAGAAGTTGGAGAGGATGGTGGATGGCGTGACGCCTGCCAAGCTGCAGACCACTATTTGAGACCAACAAACAACAAAACCCAGTTGTGTTTTAGCAAGTCATTGCTGTGTTTCCACTGGTTTTTTAGGCTTTAATCCTGTGTATTTTTGAGGGAACCATTAGTGTGTTTCAATCCGATTTGCGGCTCCAAACATGGGTGTTTTGTATCAACCAAACAATCCGTTTCCATCAGCTTTTTAGGCTCCAAACATGGGTGTTCTGTAGTCTTGTGTTTTTCCAGCAAGTTTGCGGGCTCCAGTGTGGGTGTTGCAGCATCCATCACAGTGTTTCCATCAGCTCTTTGAGCTCAAAACGTCTGTTTTGCAGTGACCATTTGGCAGAGATAGTCACACAAAAAGCTACTGGTTTACATGGAGATGTTGCTGAGTTTCCTGCAGGGTTGTGCCCCCAAAACAGAGTATTTTAAGCCAAAACATGGCCTTTTTCACACCATAACCAAGTGATTTTTGTGCTTAAACCTAACCACATAACCACAATGTACTGTATATCTGCTAATCAATAACGTGCAAATGTATTGTATTTATATATAGTTTGCATAAATGTGTAATGCCTACATTTTTTTCCTGGAAAGTTGTATATAAAGTCATCATGACATAGTGTGTGCAGAATGTAGACTGAAATCATTATTAAGAAATATGAATTCTAGACTTTTACAGAACTAGACCCTTACCTGATAAGCGTGGTTGCAGTGTAGCTGTGTGGTCATCAAAGCCTTTAGATTGTCTAGTGAAAACAAAAAGTGAACAGTCATAGGCCACATATAAAATCTCTACACAACTCCAGAACCTAGTTTGCAACATATTTTACAGTTTATGTAAAATGCTGTTTGTTCTATTTGTGTTGACATCTGAAGTCAATATTTTATGGTATTTGACAATCTCCTTGTTAAATATCTATTCTTGGCAGTCATATATCGCCAGTTATCATTCAACTTGATTCATCTGAAATTGGGAGAAGAAACAGAGCGAGCAAACAAATTTACAGATGAATCAATGAATGAAAAAAAAAACCCAAAAATGAGCAGATCAAAGCACTTTCCCAAATGCACAGCTGTGTTTTCCCTGTGTTTGAAGTGACTGGCTCATTGTCAAGATGCAGTGAGGGCTTGCCAACCCATAAGGAACGGATGGAGGGCATATTACTGATACTTTCTGGATCTTTCGACCGTCCACGTGGCCTGGACCCACACCCGCTTCCAATTGAAAACTTCCGAGTGCGCTAGAGGTGTGTATGAAGCTCGTCCAATGGGACAGCTTCCCAGCAGGTGTGAGTCCAAACACGCTGCGCCATAAATCCCGTAGTAAGCAGGTCCATCATTCCCTGTGCTACATCAGCACTGACCCGGCCAGTTTTCTCACTATAATTTTTATGTTGCTCTTACGGAGACGTAGAGATGAAGAGGGAGGCTTGTTTGTGAATGGAGATGGGGTGAGTGAATGGAAGAGTGAGTCCGGGTGAGTGAGCATGTGGCTGCTGGCAGGACCCAAACAGGAGGGTAATAACAGTATGCGTAACGGTTCATCAAAGCACTCTGCACTCACTCAGTGCTCACACCTCTCACTTTGTGGCCTCCATGTTTCATCAACATAAACAGTGATTATTCTAATTTGCAAAACAACTTCATTTTATGGTCAGTGATACCGTATATGCATTGTATCTGTTAGAGAGGGGAGTCTGGCCCCATTGTTCCATAAAAGAATAGATATGAGATGTTAAATTATTAGTTTGAGATGTGGTAAACAAGAGCCACTTCTTTCAGGCATTCTCAATATTATCTTGGCTATTTCACTGAAAAATAGATTCAAACTGACATTTATACAGCACTCAGGTTTCAAGCAAATAAAACCCTGCAGAGAGAGAGAGTTATTAAAATCAGCTGAATTTCAATATGTTTCTGGTTTGTCGTTTCCAATATTGTGCTGGCATATTGGACTGCAAGCGAATATCTGCTTCTGGCATTATTTAAGTTATTCTGATATTTTTTTCTGCAAAGAAATGTTTGACTTTGAGAATACGAGAGGCCTCCTGTTAGCTTGTGTGTTGTTCTCACCCAGATTAAGCCACTTTTAACAGTTGTGTCATAACAAATCCATTCCCTATTATGTCTGCAGCTCTTCACCAAACCAGTCAAATTTTTTAAAACTAATCCACCAAAATAAAATGCAGTTAATTTCACTGGAAAGCATTTTCTATGAAAATCAGGTGCAATATAGTTGGATTTGCTTAAACAGAATGATAACATCTACAAGTCCCTAAGGTGAAGAAGTGGTGAATTTACAGTTCACAGTAAGTTAATACGATACAGTCTCTGGCTGCTGTTTGATATCTAGTATTGTCAAAAAATGTTGCGCATTTGTGATTTGCCATTAGCGCTGTGAGGTTGTTTACTACATCACATGAATACCTCTGTCACACTGATTGTCCTGCTGAGCCTCTGTTTTCATATGAAAATAAACAACACCAAATTGTTGAATATTGGTATTCAACTGCTGAACCTTATTCTACTGACATAATTATGAGTCAGGTATAGCCCTAGAACTGAATTGGCCAATTGTACAAGTGCTAAAAAAAGGATTAACACGTCCTAAAAAATCTATATCACTCAGTGGATGCTGTATTTTAAGTATTTTTACCACCTCGCCGTCATACAGCCTCTTTCTTTGGCACCATATGTGTCATCCACGATATGACTAAAACAAAACTTCATGTTGCGAAAAGCATCCTATGACTGATAATGTATTTTTTAAGTAGGTGTTTTTTAAAGTGGCTGAAATATGCTTTAATATCAGCCCCTCTATACTGCAGGGTAATGCTGAGCTGTGGGGTGCGCGCTGTCTGTTTCTGAAAACAGAGAATGCTGACCGACAACTACTGTATGTAATACACTGACTATACATAAGTATCTCATACAGCCCCACTTCAAAAATTACAAGCTGTCCCTTTAAGGAGTTAAGCCATCTTGCTTCTACTCATCTTTGTTAAAGACTGCACACGACAGTAGTAATAGGATGCTTAAGTAAAAACGGTAGCAGGTAAAGATAAAGTTTATGAGCTGAAGGCATTTTATTTAACCTGGAAACAAGACCTTAATGGGGTGGCATTAGAAGTTTAGAAACTCCAATTATGTATTGGGCAGTTCTCCGCAAGTTTGACCGCAAGGCAGGTTAAAAAAACTGTTGTTTTCTATTTACTTAATGATAAAACATGGCAGTCAGATCAACTCTTTGTTGTTTTTTGATAACCTCTAAGAAATAAAACAATTTGAATAAGGGCACCTAAAAATTGACTTTGGGCGAATAGATTTCTGACCCACTTGCCCGACCAGACAAGCGAAACATTGAACCCTGATCTAGTTTTTCCTCTGGTTTGACTCGTTCAGCAGTGCTTTTCCCAACAATGATTGCACTCAATCTTTGTTTCATTCACTGAGCACATTACTTTTAGACTGAATGTGAGAATGTGAAAGACTGAAAATTATGACTGCTCAGCAGCAGCATGATTCCACTAATCTCCCTATAAAGGCATATCATTGGGAAATTAGCACAGCGCCTTTTCAAATACTAAATATGGATGTTGGGAGCCCTGTGGGCCCTTGGCCCTGCACACAGCATAGGGAGCCAGGGCCCCTATCGTGCCAGGAATACCTGCTGTTCCTAATATCCCACAGGGAGAAAGCTGAGCAGCAAAAGTGAGGCAGGGACTATCTGTGTACACTACACATGTGTGTGTTAGAGAAAGTTAAAAAGGAAATGATTCATAAAGCGTAAGGGAGCTGGCTGGCAGAGATCATAGGAACAGTAAGTCCCTGAAGGATGTGAGGATTTGGCAGATGGACTGAGATGTGAGAAAAACCATCCTTTAGGACAGAGCACAGAGTGAATTTGGGCAGCAAATTAGGAGAAAGGGAAAGAGTAGGATTGAGAAAAGAGAGAAAAAAAAGATGAAGGGACAGGAAGCTAGAGAGACAGACAAATGAGAGAAGGAATGAGACGAGGCTCCATTTAGACAACATCCAAGAGAAACAAGCTCATCCACAAACAAGACCGGAGAAGCGTCGCATTTAGGGCCTTTTCAGAAAACGAAGGAGAGCCTGGGGTACAGCGTGGCCCACTTGTGATCTTAGTTGTGTGATTTATAGCCGAATTGTGGGAGTTTGCAGACAGGTTGTGACATGGATCGGAAGAGGGGAGTAGTAGATGCCTTGGATACTGATAAACAGGCACAAACAAAGTTGCTGTCTTGCTTTCTACCTTATTTGGCCATCGGTCTGGCTGCAAGATCAGCAACACAACACCAATAAAACCAATCCAGCTCTGAATGAAAACCAGTACTGTCAGAAAACCCAAAAACAGGTTGTCCTTTGGTGTCAAATTAGAGCCACTAGGTCTACCTCCTAAATTAGGAAACTGCTTCCAACAGCAATTATTCTGTTTTAAATTTTCAGCACTAATGCACCTTTTATTAATGATCTCCAGTCCAGTCTCTGACTAATGTTTTTTTTTTCTTCCCACATTTTTTGCTGAATGTGTTTCTTAGCCGTGCCTGCACCTGAGTCAAACCTCCCTGAATAGAGTTCAGTGTGCTGTTTCCCTGACAGTATCTCCATGCCACCTGCACTCTCTCCTGTATACTGCAGCCACTACACACAGAACTCTGTAGTACCACGCACACATGAGGACAAATTCATGTACTCACCTGTCCAAAGTAGGGAAAGAGGAGGAAGCAGGGGTTGCTGGTTGGTACAGGAAAGCTGCATGGAGAAGAAGATAAGGGCATGACTGTTGAGTCGGGTTCCAGACAGCAGGTCTATTAATTCAAATATCTTGTCTTGTCAGCCAGCTTAAAAAACGTAAACTTGATATAAGCACTGAGATAACCACTTTAGGCTCTTCAAAAAGAAACTATTAATCCAGATTAATTTGTGCCTTGAATTTAGGCTTTTCAGATATTTTGTTTTCTCTTTTTTTATGTAGAATTGGCAAACAGTGACTCTGTAACCACCATCATCATGTTGGGAGTGTTATTAGATGGACAAACAGTTGTGGCAGACATGGTTAGATGCTCTGCTTTGCCTTCAGGCTCATTATTTTCAACATTATATACATATATGGAGACAGATGGAGCCTTCTGTTCATACTCTGCATTCATTTCATCTTGTCCGCTATTTTTAAAAGGCTGAAGCATACGGACAAAACAAAGCAGTACCATTTAATAACTCATTAAAACCGTACTTATTTACTTAAACAAATACTTTGAACAAGCATCAGAGTGATGAGGACTACCTTCAGTGACAGAAACTGTCTTTGGGAAGTATTTTTTCGTGTGTATTTTGAGTTTTTAGTTTGGCCTACTAACATGGAGGCGCTTTGAGTGGTCAGAAGACTAGAAAAGCACTATATAAGTGCAATCTATTTACCATTCACCTCAGCTGTAGTGGGCGTGGTCTGAGAACAGTAGGCAGAGTAAACACCTTTTTTAAAGGCAGAATGAATAGGATTTGTTGGCTGTGGTTCGTAAACACAATAGTCAAAGTTCTTCTCTTCTCCTTGGCTCAACAGCTCATCCTGGATGCGTGTTTATAATCGGGCATCTGGTCACTCTGTTTTCATTCTGACACCCTGCATGCTCTTATCGGCAGGGGGCTTCACACCACAGCCCAAACATAGATGCCCAGAAATGTCCTGAATACTGCAAAATAAGTAAATACTGGTAGAGGGCACGGTCTCTGCAGATGCCACCACATACTTATCATAAGTGATGATTGAGAGGGTTGTGTTTTTTTTGTTTGAGTCTATACTTTTTTAAATGAAAAATCCTACTCATTGTGCCTCTAAGTGTGCTCCTACTATAATTGAAAATCAATAAAGCAGTGTTTGCCTCATCGCAATGTTTTTTTCCATTGCAAAAGAATCCTTTCTGCCCTGGTTTTCTCCCAAATTTGAAAATATCCTATTCCCCATGCAATGCAGTAATTTCCACTGCCAATTCTTCTGTTAGCCTGGGGAGAGAGCAGACATTAACAACACACAACATCATTTTTTTTTTTTTTTTTTTTTTTTTGCATTACTACTTTTTTCAAGCTCCCTAACTGGATTTCTGTTTTTGCATAAGAGGAGTTTGCTTCACATCCAAAGGAAAGGATTCAGCAGACAGTTTAAGCAAAAAGTAATACAGAGACAGGGTTTAATAGGAGATTATGCATTACCTACATATTGCTGATGTTACTTAATACTGTGTACATGAATTACTTTGAGTATAACACAACTATTTTCACTCTGCACTCTGAGGATCCATGCAAAATTGCTGCGGCAACCCAGCCTAGTTGCAAATTTAGAACATATGTTCCTTTAAATGCAACATTTTGAGATATTAAAGCAAATATACAAGTTGGATGTCTACGGAAATATAAGGAAGACACATTAAGTGTGGGAAGATCAATGTGTCAGCATTAATAAGTGGAACAAATAACAGGAACACAAGATACAAATTCAAAAACATCCCCCATTACCAACAACATCACCTAATAATTTATGGCGCTATTCCTTTTAAGGTAGAGCTATTGGATCAGCCTCAAAATGTCAGAGCAACAAAATGTGGCAAGTCCTACTTTCCTTTCCCCCATCAATAAAACAGAGCGAGTCAAACGCTTGGGTGCACAGTTAATGGTCCCACTTGTAATAATGCTCAAATTTTACGTGACCGAGCAACACAAGTAGATCTAAATCACACACTTGGGCTGAGTACACTTTCACAATGCGTACACACACATACAGAGATTCCTTTGAAGAGCCAAGGCAAAAAACACACATTAACATCTGGATACCATCCTCTTCTTTTTTTTTCCATAAAGACCCCTAACGTGAGAGTGGCTCAGAGCAGTTTTCAACAACATACAGAGCACAAAAAAAGGGTTGAAACAGGAGGAACAATAATAAGAGCCGCTGGAAGTTCAAGCCTGAATATGAAAAAGGAGCGCAGAGCTCCCCTGCTTTGTAAGTGAAATGTAGAACATCTTCCTTCCCTTTCAAACACAAGTCCCACAGAGTTGAGAGGGCCTGAACTGCCCACTATGGAAGACTGACCCAGCAAGGCCTTTGATACTTCAGACAACTTGACACCCAGGGGAAGACACACACTCACATACACACACACACATACACTCACATGAACTTCCATCAGTCTGAGGGAGAAAGGCCTGAGGTGTAGTGCTGATGGTTGTTCCTTTTGTAAGAACTACATGTAACAATTTCAATCACTTCTTTTGCCAACAGGTGGATGGATTGTAACGTAACTTGAAAACTGAGACATGTACTGACTTTCCAACTCGTTCTCACTACAAACTCGTCAAATGGCGCTGCCCTGTCAGTGCTTTCTCCATACGAGGGTGCCGGTGTCAACCATGGTCTGACAGAATCGGGAATACAGACTGTAATATGCTGACGGTTGGCCGGATGGCACCATACACGTCCACATGCAACACGCACAGGTGGCGTCACTTAAGAATGTGGCCAGACAAAGAACTGACTTAAGTGCAGTTGTCCGCAGTTTGCTTCTCGTGTTGGTGTGCGTGTTGTTTTGCTATACCTCGCCATGTGCCTCTTTTACTTAAACCTAACCATCTGTGATTTTGTTGCCTAATCCTAACCATCATGACGATCCGCATTGTTGTGTAAACATAAGGACCATGCTGCTTCATAACACCATGTGCATTTCCTGACATCATGGTAATAGCATCCCGGAGCGTAAACAGCTGACACAGAAGGATTCCTAAAACCTCATATGTAGATGCAGAAGGTAACTGTCAGAGCAGCACAATGTGATGAGTTGGGATTAGAGCATGTTGGACTTTCCTGGTTGCCTGCCATATTATTCATATGTAAACGTCTCGAGTTTTGTTTTGTTTTTATTTTTTAAGAAAATCCAAATAATGTGATGTTAATACACACTCCTGTGTGCATTGAACATTATGCAACACTAGCTAACATTAGCTATTATGAGATTATGGGCCCCTGGGCAAAGATATGCAAAAAGCCCCACCATCTTGGAGCACAACACACAGAGGCTTTGTGATGGTTTTGCCTCATTTTTTGTTGTTATTGTTTTTGTCTTTTGGTCATTATGCATCTTTGGGGATTTCTGTCTCTTTGTAAGCAGTTTGTGTCTCTTTGTGATTGTTTTGCATCTCTTTGTGGTCTTTTTGAGTCACGTCCGAGGTTGGTACCTGTGAGTTTGAGTGACATTTTGCTGGTGATGGCCAGGGGGGGCAAGGACACTTTCAGCCCCTGGTTCTGTGATGCTGATCAGTAATCCATCAGAGGCTTGACTTAGCAGATTTGCCATACTTGCTGAATTTTTAGATGATGCAACACATTTTGATCGGTATGGATATATGATTTTTGATTTGGTAAACTGCGACGCGAACACACGGCATCCTTAAACTTTCCAACGTGCACCCAAGTAGATCTGCCAGTCAGAGCATATCTGGTACCTACATCAGCATCTACCAAGACAAGGTGTGACACAAACTCCACATGAGCACACACACACTGCCCATCTAGCAAAACAGGAATGTAACCAATGCTGGGGGAAAACTAGGGTCACCATAGTCGGGACATTCAATTAACAGAAGGACCTTCATTTGGTCTTAGGGATCGAAACCAAGCCCGAGCATCAACATAATGACAGTCAGTCATATTCAGTATCGTATGTCACACCACTATTTTGGCCGCTGCCCAGGATGCTTGCTTATTGAGTGCAAGCATGTGCACAGGCTGTTGACCGTAGTTCACTTAATGGTCACAAGTGTCATTAGTAAGAATTTTCTAAAAAATTACACACTGTACATTTAAGAAAAAACCAAAAGATAATGTATGATTGAAAAGGAATTGTATGCTTCGTGCAAACACCTGAGACTCCTGACAACGAATAGATTAAGTAATTTCATGAGACAACACCCAGAGTTTATCAAATCCATAACTATGTAGAAAATACTAGATAAATGCATTAAAGAGTGTTTAAACTGATACATCTTCCCACAGTAACTGTGCTGTGTGGTGTGCACTGCACACACACATGCACTTACAGTAAACACTGGCTCGTCCACACACATGCCATTAATGTTAGCGTGAGTGAGTAATTGTTTCTACCTGTGGTGATCGCAAGTGAGTGTTTGATGAGGGCTGGAGTTCCACGCTTGGCAGCATATGAGAGAGCTAATGGCTGAGGGCTAATTGCCGCCCGATTGTGCTTGCGTGGCTTTTTCTCTCATGCTAATGTTTCACAGAGCCACAGGCTGGAGGGTTTTAGATGGAGTTGATATTTCACGTTGAACCACATGCCGCCATTCTGCAGTACAGCAAAGGTCTAAGTTTTCTTTGCTTAGGTAAAGGCTACTGTCTGAGGCACTCTGATAACTCGGCAATCTGCATGGACAGATGTGCACGATTCCTCTTGCAGTGACAGTGAGCATTAGCTGCTGCTTAAAAGCTTCCTGAAAAAAAGTGCTGGCTTTATCAACTACAAACCACTAAATCAGTGCTGGGTGCTGACTTTTGATGTAATTGAAGTTGTTACTTGGAAGTGATGGCAAAGCATATTATAACATATCATGTGAGTACTGATTATCCCCATTTGGATTCAAATGATGACAGCTGTAGAGGTCAGCACCTCTCATCAATAATCATGATCTAAGGGCATCTGGTAAAGGCATGGTCAATTCAGAAAGAAGCACACATCTGCTCTGCTATAATCTTCAGTCAAAGTGTCACTGCCGAATGGAAGGACCCTTACATACAAGCTGTGCTGCTGCACTGACTGTAGTGACCCACTAACCAGCTGTAGAAAGCATTAGCTGCAGCGCAGAGCAGCAGTCAGCCTCACCTTGACTGTGCGCTGTGCTGCGCTGATGGATGACATGAGAACAACCCTGCAATGACACAGTTCCACTCCCAAATCTGCACCTATCAAACACACTTGGCATCTAATGTGACCTGAATGACAAAACAAACAAAAAATTAAAGAAAGGAAAAACCAACCCCATCTTTCCATCTGCCCTATTCCCCATGGCTGGTCTGTTCAGCACATTTCTCGTGTCACAATATGCTGGCCCAGCAATTTTTTTTTACTGGAGGCTATTTTTATCATGTTACACATTTGCATCACAAAAGCAGGCCGGGCCTATAACTTAAAGAAAGGGGAGTGGCCTAGATAAAAGCTACGCAAATGCACTTCAAAGCTGGGGTTGACTGTTCAAAGCTGCAGTCGGCAGGATGTTTGATATTTTGGTTGTATTAGCAGCTCTGGCACGGGCTCACCCGGCAGTATGGGGCTCACAGGGGGTGTTTGAGGGGTAAGAAGGGGGTCTAAACCGGCGCATCTATTTTTGAACCTTTGAAGATGGAGATATGGCATGTGCTCTGCTGTGAGCTTAGGCCAGGGAGCCTTCCTGGATTTCTGTCTGATTCACTACAAAGACAAAGAGGAAGTCTAAAGACTGACAGCACCTGGATGGCACTATGGACACCTGCCTGCAGGAAGGCATATATCCATACGATGTCTTCAAATGTGCGCGCACACACACACATGCACACACTGTTCACCTCTGTCCTTCAACTCCACAGGATTATTTATTATGACACATGTTGCAGCTTCACATACACACATGGTCAGATCGCCATTAGTCATTTGTGCAGCTGCATGATGCGTGATGTGGCCCACAGGGGGTTTTAATGGGGCCCTTTCCACCTGAAATCTCTGTGTTTCACTTAAATCTGCTCCTCCATCTTCTCAAAAGACAACTCATCTGTTAATTATCATAGTGTTAGATTTGAAAAAGGCAGCATGCAAGGATGTATGCCTATTAAATCTATGTAGGTAACTGTGTTTCTTTGTGACTTACGTGGTGGGGGGACATATTCAAAGAGAGAACTGAAGTTAGATGGATGAAGATACGAAGCACAAATATCAGCCTTGGATGACACCTCAGTAACCTGCAACGTAAACATAGATTAAAGAAATACTTTACTACACTACTTTTACTTCACCCCCTAAATGACAATTTGTATATTACTTACTCAGCCCGTGTTACGTTGAATACTTAAAGAAACCTTTTTTTTTCAGACTTAAAAAAATCAAGAAAATTCTTGATGAACTTAAGTATATGGGGTATAACAGAAAACAATATCAAAACATCTGTTTACAAACTGTCACACAACACATGCAGTACAAACAAGTCTCATTTATCAAGTCAGATGCTCAGTATTTTGTAAACAGACAGCCTTTTCCAATTGGAAACTGGCTGGAAAGTGAAACTTAACCTATGCTCTCTTCAAAGCTGGACTCCATTTGCAAAAATAGTCATTTTTACCTCACTGATCACAGAGGCTGCTGGTCTACCACTGCTTCAAATTGGTAATTTGTGTTGTTTTGTGACTTGAGTGAATCCAAACTAACTATTTAAAACACCAAAATCACCCAATAACACAAACAGATTTACTAATCAAGGCAGTGGTAGACCAGTAACTCCCATGTTCAGAGAGGTAAAATTACTGTCTTTTCAATGGAGTCTGGCTTTGAAGAGAGCATAGATTAAGCGTCTCTTTACACTCACTTCCCGTCAGAAAAGGCTGTGTGTTTGGGAAGTACTGAGCATATGACTGGATAAGTGAGACTTGGATTATACTGCACGAGTTGTGTGAGAGTTTGTAAACAGCTGTTTTGATACAGATTTTCTGTTGTTAAAGATGGACCCGATGACTTAATTTAATCCAGAGTTTACTCAGTTTTCGTATTCTTTGTTCACTGTGGAGGAATGTGAGAAAAACAAAGTTTTCTTCACAAATTCGACATAAATCCAACCATTGATATATAAATGGTAATTTGCGATGTTAAGTAATTCCTTTAATAGCTTCATTGGCTGTGTGTGTTCACACACGTACTCTACCTGATTATTGTATTCTTCATCACCAAGACATCGACACCCTTCCACTCTGCAGCCGACTCCAGGTCGTCCTCCAATCACATCAAGGGTAGCACTTGACTGTCTGTTGATGAGGTCACATGATAAACAGTCTACATCCTCACATCATGCAAAATTGTGATGCAGTGCTAAAAATAGATGGTGAGCCTTTCTTTAAGATAAGTCCTCTTTCATATTCACCTTCTGATGTACACTTATATAACATTTTTTAAAAACAGCACATTGTTGTAATCTCACTCCCCATGTCCCTGCCACAACCCACTGCAGGTCCATTAACGCATTAAACCTCCTTATCTGGGTCATCTCGCCTTCTTCACAAAACAGACCTTTTCACTCCTAAACCCCCATCCCCAATCCCCAACAAGCACACACACACACACACACACACACACACACACACAGATGGGACACTAACCCCTTTCTGTCACTAGGACTTAATCAAGAGCAGAAAAAAAAAACATACAGAAAGAAGGAATAACAACTACATCTAATGGCAGCTCAATGGGGAAGTGCTTGGAGCTCCTTGATGTCTCTTCTGCTCGCTTCAGCTTTGAAATATGCACCAAATAAAAATTTCAACATAACAGCTTTTGTAGGAAAAGAGAACACACACTTTCCTTTTACAGTCTGATACAACATGAATTTAAAAAGGAGGAAAGATTGTGACAGAATCCTACTCACATCCCAGAGGACCACTATATTGCGTAGTAGGCAGGATCAGTGGAGGACATCACACACAGATCAACAAATACAGACAGCTTCCTAAAGCAAGCATCACATTTTCAGACTCTGAGAGAATGAGACGGCTGCTGTATCAGAGCCTCATTGAACACACCACCCACTACATAATAGAGTGTGTGTATTTGTCTTTGGCATGCTACAGCATGACTTCCTGGTTCCCCCTGCAGTCCAGCTCTGTCACTCAGAAACACGAAGATGACATGACGCCGCATTGCGCTTAGATCCTCATGACCTCCCCTGAGGAGCAACCTTGCCAACGGAGGAGAACATCATCAAGGCAGGAACAAATCTTTAATTAAGTGGCCAGTCCTGCCAGTAAAGCATCCTCGACAACCATTCAACTAAATTGGAGGGACATTGTGTACGAGCAAAAAGCGCACAGCACCTGGACCATAAATAAACTCAAAATGCGTGCTGGGACTGGATGCTATTTACTAACATGACAAGCATCTGTTGCTCATGAGTGTTCACATAAAAGATGGGAGGCTGTAACTGGGCTGTAAAGCACCATGGGCCCAGTCTAACAGGCGTGTCTCCCACAGGCTTCAGCCAGCACCGGTGCTCTAAACTCCCCCTTAAAAGCTTCACATTAACGTGAGGAGGACAAAACGCACAGCACAGAGGGAACAAGGCAATTACACAAGATGACCCATTTTATGTAAATAGTTTGGATCATTACTATATTACTGCTATTTTTTCTTACATAAAATGCATGTGATTATTCCAGTGCATGCAAATGAGTTCTATACACTAGTTGTACTGGCAAAATAAAGTTCTATTATGTAAGTAAAAGCAGAAATTCAACAATTATCTGTCTAATTAAGTATCTGCTATATATTTTTAATGTAAATTTCTAGTGCAGCAGTACTCAACTTGCTTTGCCCAGTGGCCACTTCTGCAAAATGACAGGAGGCCACAGGCTAGTCGCAGCAGCCCTGTGGCTAAACTGACTTTAAAGACTGTAAAACCTGTCAAATATTGTTCATAATGAAAATATAGATGCATGAATACATTTTTTTGGACAAATTCCTGTATAGTACCATGTGTGTCTATATACCTTCTATGAAATTTCACTTCAGGCTTTAACAGATGACCATAAATCTCTGTTTACCTCAACACTTTGGGATCCCTTGCCAATACAACCCTAATATGCTGAGCCCAACTTAGGATCAGAGGAAACAGATGGCAGCAGGCTGATAGTTGTTGTGTCACAAACAAACAGAAACAACCAGCTGCCAGCTTCTGCGGGCTCTGAGCTCGGAGTTATAGCAGTGAATTGGTTATGTGGTGAAGCACTGAGGACACAGACATTGACAGGAGATTGAAGAAATGTTACCAACCTGGAATCTTGCAGAGATGGGCTGTCTAAGGAGGGATAAGAATAACAAAACTTGTCCTCTTCGCGACTAGTGTTCCCCCTCTGGATCTAAGTGGAATAACAACAATTTTACACTGCTGCTCTCTTATTCACTCTTATCTAATTTCTAGTTCAAATTCAATCAAGAGCAATACTAACTCTGTTGTGATTCATGTTTTCAGATTATGTTCTCCCTCTTGAGTTTATGGCTGCTTTAATAAAGAAGACTGTTGACTTAAGCCAAGCATACACTGTATGATTTTAGCCCATTTTTGACCCAATTTTTGAGTAACACAATTTAATTTGGACTCAGGCTGAATTCCAGCTTTTTATGGCGTAGTTTGCCGCGCAGTGTACAGGAGGACCAATCATCTGCCCCTGAACAGCTTTTCGACAGTCGAATTAATTTCTAACATGTCCGAAATTTCAGTCAGCCGACACAGGCTCTCACATAGTTGAAGCAGAGCCATGAGTCGATTCCCCAACGTCAGTGCCCTTTTTTTATTCTCACTGTGCATGCATGAAGTGGCAAACAGAGCATTTGAAAACACCATGGCATCACAACTGTTGATGTCCCCTGACTTAAACTAATGTTAGCACCAAGTCATTGTATAGTGGTAGCTATGGTAGCAACTGCACAACAAGGAACATTAGCACAGCTAGTGTAAGCTGTCATGTTAACAACAGTAAAAGTAGCTAGTTCACCTCTACTTCTCTCTGCATAATGGACAAGCCCTACTGTCCAACTACTGTCTTCCAAGCCATCTGCGAGTCCATATGCATCAGCGTCTCTTTTTCTTGGATGTTTCAGCACACAGAATTGCACAGTTTATCACACTTCTGCCTTGTTGGTATTGTTGCTAACAACTGCCTCTGAGCTTTCAAACTAATCTTAATTGACAATCGTCAATTGCCAAGACGGTACAGAGAGGCCATTTTTACACATACAGTGTGAGCTCTTAGGTCATGGCTTAACAATCGGACTGTGCAGTGTTAGCACATTAATCATAAACTTTGGCTTTGCATTGCAGACAACTTAATCGTACAGTATGAGTTGGAATTAACAGCATTTCTAAAATCTTACAGTTTATGCCAAGCTTAAATACCATCAGCAACATCTTGCCTTACCTTGATTTGAGTGTACAGTTTTCTATTAGCTGCACGGACTTTGGCCTGTTTCTTGCAGTAGGAGTTCCAGCTTTTTTCATCAAAACCATAGTTAAAGTAATCTGAGATGTCAGCACCTGAGAGCAAAGCACAATATAGTCACAAACAAGTCTGCATACACTGAATGCACAGTGAGAGAGTTTACTCGAATTGAGCAAAATGAAATGAGTTTACAAACATCTGTGGCTGAAAGAACACTACTCACCAGCTTTCCTCCATGGCTTTTCCTCTATAGGCGTCAGTGCTGGGATTTCTTGGATATAGTCCAAATTATCCACCCTCATGTAACCTACAGGGATTTCTTGGATATTTTTCAGTGCATCCATGTTTCGCCCCTTTGCATCAGCAACTGTGAAACATTTGATAGGAATAGAACTGTCTGAAACAGGCAAATCGCAACCATGACAGGTGTAATTACCAAGGTCTTTAAAGGGTAACTTAAGTATTTTTGACCAGGATCCTGTTTTTCATGTTTTGTGTCTATGTGTTTAATGGGAACAATAATTTTTGAAACTGGTCCAGTATTGAGCTAGAGGGTTGCAGTTGACTGCAGCAAAAAGGTGAAATGTAATGTAGTAGTGAGTAATTGTGCAAAAGTGTGTTTTCTGTGTTTCCAATAGTGAAGAGGTCAAGTATTGATGAAGGTTTTGACAGACTTTTTATTTCATGAAATATTGCTGGATTATCTATGTTTCTTTTTAACAAAGGAAAAAGCATGAACTGTGCATCTTTGGAGGCTGAATTCTGATGAGTTTTCCATAAATTAAATTAAATGTACACCTTCCTGGTCTTTCTGTCTTTGTGCCTATGTTGTTTTAGGCCATCTTGTCATCTGAGCCGTTTCTTAAAGGTGTGCCAGAGCTCCTTCTTACCAACAACATCTGTCCTTTCAGCATCATTTTCGTGATGTACAGGTGAGTTTTCAGAGCTGCAATACAGCAAGAGGCACACATATTATCTACACGGTTATCTCCATCATCATGACATTAACTTGAACACAAAGAAAAACTATTGTGTGAGTGTAGTGCTGATAACCTAATTTCAAATGGCACCTCTGAATAGAAGCATAATACATCACAAAAAAAAGAGAAAATATAACAATGAAAATATCTCAAAGCTACATTTTGACAGAAGTGGGTTCCTGACAAATGACGCACATTCATATTATGCCCAACAGGCAAACAAACACAATAAAAAGCTGAAAATTTCAGCATTATTTTGTCAGAAGATGGAAAGTAAACAGTTACACTCTCATATGCACGGCTGCATGGCTACACAAAAACCACTGCATTCATCATCGCTGTCATTGTCACTTTCTTCATCATCTTGGACAGCTTTCAAATTACCCCAAAGAACAAAAGAAACATGAAAATAATAATAATAATATCCACTTGCATATCATAACACACTTTATTTGACAGGTGCTGTGACAAAAATGCGAAATAATGTGCACTGTGGATAATAATGAGAGCTGGAGATAAAAATTCAGTGAGTGCAGCTTTTTTTAGCTGAGTGCTTCACTCAGACTGCACTTGTCAAGACCAGTTACAGGCTAAGTGCCCACTTTCACAGATTCTTCAGAGAATGATATTATGCTATTATAAAAAAAAGAAAACCATTAGTTCCACAGCTGAAAAGAGGTGCACGAGAGATGGCTTACGAGTAGGATACTCAACTTGCTTTGTTTGGGGGCCACTTTTGCAAAACTGCAGCAAGCCAGGAGACAGTCACAGTGGCCCCTTGCATGTTTCTAAGATTTTAGGACATTTCTAGGATTTAAGGACATTTCTCAGATTTTAGGAAGTTTTTCAGATTTTAGGAAGTTTTTCAGATTTTAGGACATTTCTTGGATTTTAGGATGTCTCTAGGATTTAATCATTTTTCTGCGATCTTAGGAAATTTCTGGGATTTTAGGACGTTAGGATTTCAGGACGTTTCTCAGATTTTAGTACATTTTTTGGATTTTAGGACATATAGGGTTTTAGGATGTTTCTCGGATTTTAGGACATTTCATGAATTTTAGAACATTTAATGAATTTTAGAACATTTTAAAATTTTTGGTCATTAGGGGCTTAGCTAGGACCTCTGTTAGGGATCCTCCACTGGCACTCTTTTGATAAACAAGCTCTGTTTTTATATTTTTTAATGCACTCGCACTATACTTAAAGTAAAAAAAGAAAACAATTCCCAGTGTGAATCACTGTATTTTTTATTGTGAATTAGAAAATCGTTTGGGGGGCACCCAGCACCCTATCTGGGGCCAGAATGAGAATCACTGGTTCATTATCTGTTGGAAAATGCCAATCATGACTAAATTTAGTATTAGCTTTTTAAATACAATTATCAACAACAGTTTTTTAGGGATTCTTAATGCACATCATTGGGCATCAGGTCTTTAAAGAAGTCAAAGACAAAGGCACCTGACTGTCCTCTCAGTAGCTTACATAGTCAATCTAAGTGACAAATGCAAAAAAGACAGAAAAACAAGACTATTGTTGAAGCTTTGTACATCACAGTAACTTACTGTAATTGCCAGGTTATGCTACATTTACTCCAAGGCAAAGAGGCTGGAGAATGTAGACCACAGATATCATCATTACTCCAGCTGTGTAATTTCTTACATCCACATTTCCCTAGCTCACAAATAAACACTGCCGGCCTGACAGCAGATTTAATGAGCATCAGAGTACTTCTTAATGTTGCACATGACTGGCTGCACATTTCAGGCAGCACACACGGTGCCGTCACACACGTATTGTGCCACTATAATGATCACTGCTATTATTGTACTGTGAAAAGTGAATTATATCTGAGTGCTTCATTACTGTAATGCAGTCACTTCTAATTTGAAATGAGCGTGGCAGCACCATTCACCATTCAGGTTCAGAGAAGTATTGGAAAATTGAGTGAGCATGGTGAAATACTGTAATAGGAGTCTCATATAGCTTATTATATATAATCATATTTTTCTCATGTTATAGGAAGCAATAAAATGCAGCCTTACGTCCATAACAAGGTGTTCAAATTGAATGGGTTACTAGCATGGTAACTAATACAATGGGACCATATGGCTACACAGAGTATACACACCTGGATGGGATTTGAACCTCCTCTTTTTCCTCCTCCTTGTTATCTTTGATGATCATTTCAAAAATCCCTGAAACACACATGAAAAACTTAAGTCCACCTTAACGGCCTGATTTGACACTTTAGTATCATATCTACGTTCACTGAGCAACCTGTGACAGTTGTGATGGCCAATAGCTATGATTCACTTAGTTAGCAAAACAATTTCCCTCACAGGATTACAAAAGTATTTTTATGATATTCTATTCTGTTCTATTCTATTAATAACAGTGGTGGCATAATTAAGTGGTCAGATCTTTTACTTTGATTCTGCAGTGTGTAAAACTAAGTCCTAGTGTAAATAAAAGTACAAACGCTGTGAGCATCAAAACATAATTTAAGTACAAAAAAAGTACTAATTTTGCAAAAATGGCTTATTTCAGAATATGTATTATATTATTCAATTATAATTATTAATCCATTAACATGTTCATCACTGAAATCTTGCAGGTGGTAACAGTGGAATTGATTTCAACTTCTTTACATACAAGGTAGCTTAATCCATAATAATAGATCATTACTTGATATATACTGTATATATATTTTTTTATCAGTAATCTGAATCTTATAATTAATTAGTAAGCCTAACTGATGTTGTCAAATAAATGCAGTAGAGATACAAGCAAAATATTTGCCTATAAGTATGGCGTCAAATGAACAAGGAACTCATAAAATTGGGATGACAAGGAAACTAGCCTATAAAATATTACAGAAATAGCCTACATAAGGGCTAAAGTTGATGCCGAAGCAATAAAATAGCAATTAAACGTGAAAAAAAGAAATATTCAGGTAGGCTAATAGAGGCAACAAGTTAAAAAATGTACAGTACTTGACTAAATCTACTTTGTTAGCTACTATAGGCTACATTAACGTGCATTAACGGTTGGCCTGTTTAAACTTACACTGATATATTTTTCCTTCTTCGTCATCCTCGTCCTCGGAGACAGCCATGGAGTCCGACTCCGATAAAGACATTTTAATATTGAAAAGGTAGTTTTAAACAAATGTAAACCAAAATTTAAAAAAAATTATAACAATTGTTAGTTATGAAGTAACATCGTGGAAAAACGGACTCGTAAGTGAAATTGACAATGCGTCGCTATGGAGACAGTTTAGAGAAGTGACAGCACGTGCGACCTGAACTCATTGGTCAGAAGCCGTCTCGCGCTGCTCTGGGCCTCTGAGCTTTACCGCTGATATCATTGAGAATATTGAATTAAAGAATAACTAATAAACAAACAAACAAATAGAAAATAAGTAGTTGGCAACTTTCAGAATATATTATATTATTATTTAATTATAATTATTAATGCATGAATTTGGTCATCCTTTAAATTTTGTAGGTGGAGCGGATTTCAATTTATTGACTACTACTGCTGCTGCTACTACTACTACTACTAATAAGAATAATAATAAGCATAATAATGATAACAATAGTAATTTATTTATTTAACATTTTTAAGAATAGCCTACCCCTTTTGTTTCTTTTTTTTTTTTTTTTTTTTGTCTTTCGGCTAATTTGTTTTTATTTATGTCGCGTATTTTTAGGAACAAAGTGGACCTTTTGTATTCTTTTGTTATCATTCAGACATTATTTATCTTTTGTCATTTTTTAAAAATTTTTTCATTTGAATACAAAATCCTTTCAAAATGCATTCAGACATAAATAAATAAATAAACATAAATAAATAAATAAAACATAAAATTATAGGACAAAAAAGAAGAAGAAAACCCAGAAAATAATTATATTCGCATTTCGCCATATTATAGTAATTAAATAACTTAAATGTCTTATTAGCCTTTTTGTTCTTAATCTTAGGTAAAAGGGTGCTGAAAGTATGTCGTTACTAGACGTTGAAAACATTAAATTGATTGTTAACTCTTCATTATTTCATGTAAGCGAGTGAGGATGCTGCTTATTGCCATAGCAACAAGTCAAGGCTTCGGTGACGTCTTTAAACTGCGACGCGCGATCGCCACGTCACCTGCAAGAGACTCGTGTGTTTGTTTTGCTGGAGCCACTTTAGCTGATATTCCTGATGCCTTTGTTGATTTATTGCATTTAGCTAACATTTATAATCGCCAAAATGCCGACAACAGAGGATTTTACGCACTTCCCGGTCCAAATGTGGCAGAAAGTGCTGTCGAAGGTGAAGAAAGCTGTTGTTTTTATGGATGACAAGTGTGCTGAGAGTCTCCACTGGTGCGGAGGAGCCGTCGTGTTGTTGGAGGCTGGAGCCCGAAATTTAAAGGAGTTTTCGAGCTTTGAAGCCTGCGGAGTGAATGAACCGAAAGCCGTGTTTGTGGTGAGCACGTTGTTGAAGGGCAGAACAGTCGACATCATTAAAGACATCATATCTCTCAGCCACTTCCAGTACTGCGTGGTCGTCACCGCAGTGTCTCACTCCGTGCACCTGCTCGCCAACAATGTCACCACAGACATGGAGGGTAATCCTGTGTTTGAGCAGTTTGAGGAAAAACTGTGCGAGTGGATGGGAAACATGAACTACACGGCTGAAGTCATGCACGTCCCAGTTGTCTTCGCCCCTGTGTCCCAGCAGCTACTCCTCACTCCCATGTTTGCACACCTGTTCCCCCTCCTCTCACCTGATCTCGAGGCAATAAACGCAAAACGACCAGAGAAGAAGAGATTTGGGAGCCTGGTTGACATAGATATGCACTCTCTCCCCACTGAACTGCAGTTTGAGATCAAATCTTTGGCTTCAGTTTTGAATTCAGTGTTTGAAGCTACAGGCACCAGGGAGGAGAGTTTTGCTGTAGGTCCCATGAGCCGCATCATCGCAGGAGAACTTGCCAATCACCCTCAAGCCAAAAACAGGAGGAAGACAGCCCCTAATAAAGCATCCATCATTTTTGTGGACCGAACAATGGATCTTACAGGTGAAAACTCCCCTCCTTTTTGGACCATATTGCATCAGATCATTCTGCATACAGGGTTCCCATGCATCCTTAAAAAGTAGGGGCTGACCAGTGTTGGTTTTTCAGGAAAGATACAACACAGATTATTATTACTTAATGAGACTGGCAACTGATCTTTGAAACCAATATGCATTTTTAATAAAACTATGTATTTTTTTCTGGGGTTAGGGTTGTGAATATTACAAACTCCCATAGTGGGATCAATTAAGTTTTTTTAAATTTAATTTGACAAAAATCATGCTCAACTACCATGATATTTCTAAATAGTGTCATGGTACTTCCATTGTTCTACAACATTACCATCATTATAGTAACCCACACAAATGATAATCAACAAACCAACAACAAATCAACAATACCCACTGAAGTGTACACTCTATATGATCCTCCAGGTTGCATACTATATGAAATTATTTAGAGTCATGCCATATGTCATTAGATGAGGAGAGCTGTTCAGTAAGAAATCTTAAATGTTTTCCTGAAAGATGAGCGCAGACAGAGATTTTCATGTAACCATGACTCTGTACATTGTTGTGTTCTTCACTGTACTGGTGTTTCACTTTTGGTAGTGTGAGTCTACCTCCAGACTGCATGACGAATGTGTGTGAGCAGTATTTAGTATAAAAATATTGATATATTGTTGATATGTCACTGACAGCTGTTCCTGTTTGGTCATTTTTGGTTTTCAGGAGCTGTTGGTCACCATGGTGACAACCTGGTGGAGAAGATCCTCACTATGCTCAAACCGTTGCCTGGTCATGTGACAGACGTACAGGTTGACATGCTGGAGCTCACGAGTCTGCAGCGAACACCTCACTCCGAGACCACCCTGGCCCCCGGCTGCCTCGCACAGACCCAGTGAGTGCATTTTTTCTAAAAGATTTGACCATGTTTTGTTTATAGCAATAGCAATTTTTAAGTGAATTTGTATTAAATATACACACAGCTGTTTTAAGTTTTAAGATTTCAACACGACCCATTAAAGAAAAAATGTGGTGACTATCAAAAAATGATGAATGTACATCATCCGTGAAGAGGAAGATAACACAATGAGATGAGGGACATACAGGTCGGGAAAAAAGTAAATAAAAACATCACAGTTTAGTAAGTAATCAGACAGTACTAGCAACTTGACAACAAATTTTCAAATTTTTTTGTGGAAAGAGAATTTTGCAGTTTGCTTTACACCTGTACATGTTGCACCTACATTTCAGTCGAGTTGACTATGCATGTATGTCATTTTTCATATCCAGAGTTTTGGTTGTTCACCTAACTGTAATATCCAACACCCAGTATGAGAAGTTAAAAAGGGAAAATTGAAGTTTATCTCCTCTGCAGTCTTGTTATTTTGTGTTTAAGCCCCATTTTTATATTTGTTTTTCAAGGGTGGGGTTTATGATTTTAATATTTAATGCACTAATCAGTGATTTTGTTTCCATCTGGGGCACATGGAAGGTGTGATCTTTATCACTCTACTAAAGCTGCGACAATTAGTCCATTAATAATTATTAGTGGCTTTAGTCCATTTTTTAACAGACACCCCAAATATTTTATGGTTTTATCTTCTAATATGTGAGAATTTCCTGCATAACATTATCAGTTGAATACCTTTGTGTTTTGGATTGTTGGTCACACATAAACCAGACAGTTGAAACATCACCTTGGAGACTGTGATGAAAACTGGCATTTTTCAGTTCTGATGTTATTTTGAACTATTAATTTTTTCAAGAAAATAATAATCTGCAATTATGTACTGTTTTCCAACAGATCCATTATTCCATGCACAGTTTCCTCCCCTCCAGCTATAGCTTGTGTTTTAAAATTGCACATTTCATTCTAAGGTTCGCATATATAGAACAATGTTTCCCATTAGAAGAGCACAAAAGACCCAGCAGGCTCATAAAATGTGTTTTTGTAGTGTCAGCTACAAGAAAGCATTCAAATAATTAGGAATTAGAATAATTCGATATTAAATGAATTAAGTTTAAAAAAACTAAAAAACAACACACAAAACAAGTAGTTCCAGGGCTCAAACCTGCCGGCCTGACTTGGCTTTTCTTTGTGAGGTTTGCACATTCTTTCTTTTGTGTGTCATTTAGAGGGACCACACTGCTGTCTGTTCTGTCTGAGTGCTCCAGTTTTCTCCCGAAATCCCAAAACATGCAGGTTAGGTTAATTTGAGTCTCTAGGTGTGAATGTGATTGTGAATGATTGTCAGTATATATGAAATATAGTTAAGATGTCATCCAGAAATACTGAGGAGCTTGGCAAATGCATGTTGTACCTATACTGAGATATATAAAATATTTATCCTATAAAAATGGAAATAATTCTTATTCTTTAGGGGTTTGGAAGCATCTCATCATCAGATCTTTTTAGGTGGTTTTGTGGTGGAGAATGAAGATGAATGTGAGTGTTTTGCCAACTTTGAACAGGATCCACATTGGATGTGGTGGCCATTGGAACTTCTCCCTACTGCTGACACAACCACAATATACATTTTACATACTTTTCCCACCTGGCTAAACACACATATGCACAAAGACAAACTCACCAGACAGAGCCGTCCCCCGCTGAGTGAGTTGAGTGGCACATGACCAGCATTATGTGCCAGTGGTTCAGTGAAGCTTGCCTTGTCTTGGCTGTGCAGATGCACGTGTTCGGCGCCTGCGGTGGGGCTGTTGTACATGGCAGGGATTAGTCCTACATCATGTGTTCCACTCCCGCTTTGCCCCTTCATGTGGTTGCAGGAGGAAAAGACTTTGACTTAGAAGAAGAGTTTAGTGGCCGGAGCTGTCATGCAGTGTGTCTGGCCACGTGGAGTTCATGAAGAGGCTTACATGGGTTCTAGCAGGGACTGTTTGCAGCTGTGTGGGAGGTTCTGTTGTAATGGAAGCAGTCTAAGATCTTTGTTTTCGGTGCTGTTTAGTCAGTGTGTATTGTAGCAGATAATGTGAGCACAGCAGGGGCAGGTTGCACCGACCCGCGTATGCAGAGCTGAAGTCTGGGGCGGGTCAGCCAGATACCTATATACCCACAAATGCATTGCTCGAGTTTTTAGCTGCTCTGAATGTTTCAGCTGCACGAACACAGCTAAGTACTCTCTGTAGAAGGATAAAACATTTACTCAAATACTGTACTCAAAGGAATACTTCATTCACAAAATGAACAATTATATATCTAATACTCATACCGTGGTGCTTTTGACTTGTGAAAAAAACTTTTTTTTGCCAGCCTCCGATGAACAAAGAATCCAAAAATGTCAAATACTGTTGATTAGTAGAAGTAAATGTTTGTCATGTTTAACAACAGCAAAACTAAAGAGAAACAAACTTTCACACAACTCGTGCAGTATAATCCTAGTTTGATTTATCCAGTCGTATGCTTAGTGAAAGTGAAAAATTGATAAATAAAAAGGCTGAAGGATTTGACTGGGATTGTAGTGCAAGAGTTATGTTTGAGTTTGTAAAGAGATGTTTTAATGTATTTTGATGTATTTTTGTTAAATATGGTCACTGATAACTTCAGTCAACCAGCAATGTTTGCAGGGCTTTTGCCAGTAACAGAATATTTTTACAGTGTTGTATTAGTACTTATACTTAAGTAAAGGCTCTGAATGCTTCTTCCACTAATGTTGATGCTGCAGCAACAAGCTTACTCCCTTGTCTAAAGAGTTAAGTATAGGATCATGGATGAGAGATTGGGATTGGTGACTGTGCAGAGGTCGAGGTCCCTGCAGCAATGTTTGCAATCAGTGTTCCAGATCTTTCCCCCCAAATACAAGTCTCAGCCAAACAGCTTATCTCACAGCATCTCCATGACCGATACACGTTCTAGCAGGTGCTCGGACGCAAACAGACAAGACGAAGAAGTGTAGCTGGAAGTAATAAGTAATGCGGCGGGGGCTTTGTTTGTGTGGAGTACGTGTCCGATCAGGGGCCAGCCGGATCAGCAGGAGTCTTATTGCCTGTGCTATCTCTGAGCAGATGGCCCAGTTGAACCTTATCGCAGATGTTTAGGAGATTGAAGAGCTGCTGAGACACTGCAAGAAAAAAGACTCCTTAAGTTCCCACTTTATTTTACTGCCTTTAAGTGTGCAGCCCACCACACACAGCTTTCTATGTCAATCACTCTAATATATTTAAGGTTTTAGAGGTGTGCTGCTCTTTAGCATTAATCTCCCCTAATTCTACAAAAGATACAAAAGCACACATTTCTAAAACCGATTGTTTTCTTTGCATCATGTGAACTGTGCAAAGCACCAGACCCTACTGGCTCTGTGTGGTTTCATTGTCTGTATAATAAGTTCCCTCCTACTGAATGTTTATACACGTATGTTTTGTTGAGCTATTTTTAGCTCAGCCCACAGTGTGTTTTGATTGGTTTTGTTGTGTAGACCAGCTCAAGCCTTTAAATATTAGGTGCAGACCTGATTTGGACCTTTTGTGTGATATTTCCCTCAGTAATTCCAGGATATTTTTATAGATTACTGTGTCTTAAACATTCTGTGGGTGGTTGTTGATTCTAGCTCTCCCGTCAAGACCCCACACTTACTTTGCAATTACCGTCGTATTGTATTTCATAACCTGGTGTGAATTTTCCTTATCCGACAACCTGACTTTCACTCTGTGGTTGGGGAGAGAAAGTATACTTTGTGTGGGTGTGTAGGCACACATTTTGGCAGACATTTTGCCAGGGCTGTTTTTTTGTTCTCCACTCCTGCACCAAGGCATTTTTTTTAAAGCCATTAAATAATGCCAGGATGTACAGATTTATGCATAGGAGGAGTGAAAGTGCCAGTGGAAGGGCTGTGTTTGTGGTCAGGTACCTTCCAGCCCCAGTCAGTATAATTTGCTGTGCTTGGCTGCACGGCTCCTGTGATCCTGAGGAGCACATATGAACCCCATTGGCAGAGGGCACCAAGTTTCCCTCAGTCTCACACTGAACCCTGCACCCCCGTCATCTGGCCGCCTTCGACCTTGATCCTGTGGTGGGAGTGTGTGTGCCTGCGGGCGGCACCGAGTACGGGTGGCCAAGGTGCTCTGGGTCTGCCTCAGGAGCTGCTGAGCTCGAGCCAGGCAGAGCAATCGACCGCACCCTGCCATAAGAAAACACCACCAGGCTGCCATCTCCTCAAATCTGCCCAGCTCTATTCCATGTGTACCACCAGGAAGGAGGGAAAACACCTATTTCTGTCCTAGCTGGGAAATAGGAGCATGAATAAAAAGCCATGCATGCTTCTTTGAGTGCAGGCTGTATGGGAAAAGTAACAAAAACAGCAGAGATATCGGAGTGTGGAGAGGAAAGAGCAAATGACAGACAGCTGAGGACAGCTAGCCCTGTTTTTACTCCACCACGAATAAATAACTGGCTGTATTCATCCTATGGTGGCTCCTTATTGGGTAGAGATTGTTTTGCTATATTGAACTTACTTATATTTGGTGTCTTTCAAGTGATTTATAGGTTAACAACAACTCTACTCCATTATTACTTACAGCACAGTATAGAATTGGCTCAGTACAGGCCTGCTTATTGAGTATGTTTTGAGGATTACAAGGTTTGTTTGAACAGGAACACAAGCTCTTATAAACAGTGGCACACAGGATATTGATTCTGTATCTTGTTGAAAACTTCATTCTCACAGTAACTGCTTTCCATGTTCCACTCTCACCATAAATGAAGCTGCAGCTGATGATAAATGTTAGTCTGTGGGAAACTAATCGCAGTGGTTATAGAGCAGACGTTCTCAAAGTCCAGACCAGACGACGTGTCAATATGAACCCAGCCCACACCTCCAAGGGATGCAATACAATGCAATAAAAGTGTATGTTTCCTATATTGAAAAATGCTTTATTCTTATCAATAAATTGTCAGTTTTGTAGAATAAAGTCTATTTGAAGATCATTACAGCGACCCTGGCCTGAGATTAAGCCTTAAACATAATCATTTCCCTGTTTGACATTTGTTGTCATGGCAACATTGACAGCCAGCAAGCTTATGACGTTTAAGTCATCATCATGTTCAAGGGTCGGTTAACTAGCCTCCATTCAGAATTAGCAAGTTAGTCAATGGCTAATGGGAATTTGTGTTCTGTCCTGCAGACACGTGAAAGCAAGACTTCTACGTCTTCTGTCAGTTTACATTATGTCGCTAATGCGGTTCGGATGTCACTATCCAAATTTGCAAAGAAAAGAAAAGTTGACCAAGAAAACCGAGAGAAATATGCGTTCATTTTGCCCCAATTTAGCATGAAGCCTGTGTGTTTGATTTTAATAAAACACACGTTTTATAAAAGTCTCTGGCTTATGACCAGTCGTTCTGAACTTTTAGCCTTGAAAAGAGATCAAATTCTGACCTTTGAATATTAAGTTTGAGAACCCCTGTTATAGAGAGTGTGTGTGTGTGTGTGTGTATGTGTGTGTGTGTGTGTGTGTGTGTGTGTGTGTGTGTGTGTGTTTTACACCACACAGGAAGTGCAGGTAGTCATGCCCTCAGAAAAGTGCTTTTTCTTCTCCATAAGAAAACTTTGCTCTTGATGGTTATTGCAGCTATGCCACACTTAAAGGAACAGTACGTAAGATTTAAGGAGATGTTGAGGCATTTATTGGTAAGGACTGCAGATTGCAACCAGCTGAAACTTCCTTCAGTGTTTGAGGTTTTTACCTGGAGCTTAACTAGCCATAAATGGCTCTTCTATGGATTTAAACCGCTAAAACACTAAATAAAGCCGTTTCACATTATGAAATAAGTGTTATTCCGACGGGGGATGTTTTGTTTCAGCTCAGCTGTTTTCAACATGGTGGTCTGGTCATACAAACTTTCTCATTTTACAGTTACAGTGCATTAAAATATACTTCTGAAAACGTTTGTGGGTAATAAGCAATACACTAACCAGAATCTTGATTCATATTTGATCAGTGCTGCCAGGTTTGACAGTCTGACCTCAGTTTAGAAGCAGTGATTGACGTCTGCATCAGAGACTCCTGAGATTGGTTGTGTTCGTTGCACTAAGTTTCATCAGGGCACGGTCACACTGGCGAGTATCCATACCCATTCAGTTCACTTCTATTCAGTGCGAGAAGAGAGGGGATTAAAACATTTGCTTCAGGTGGAAAGCAAATTTGCATCGTCACATCATGTCAGCTGTGATGAACTTTGATCAGTGCAGCCTCACCAACACCAAAGAAGCATGTGTGGATGAGACATTGATTGTTACCATGTTTAACCGGCTGATATTGTATGATAAAGACAATGAAAAATACAAACTACCCCACATGATCGATTCCACGTGGCTGGCAGTGAGTCAGGAGACAGAAATGTAATGAAAGGAAATGTGAAAATGTACCAGTACCATCATATTTTGTTGTATTTATTGGATAGAGTAGGATTCACGTACAACAACAGCATTTTTATTTGCAAGCCAGCTAAGCTATCACCTTAACAGGCAGTAGTCAGTCTGCATTCATTCATGTGTGACCGTGCCCTCAGAAGCTCTACAAGACATTCAAGGAGGCAAAGGATTATGATTTTTTTCACACATCATCTGTCTCAAAAAGTTCCAGTTTCTGAAAGTTAGAAAAGACAGCTTAAAGTAAGAATCAATTTGTGACTAAAATAATCACAGTTTCAAAGAGCTATTCTTTGAGCGTAGTGCATCTGTGCGAGAGCAACAGAGTTTGGTCGCTTTCATCTAATAATTTATCACACTGATTTTATCAAGACTACCCCAAAGGTCAATGATAACTCACACAGAGATAAGCGGAGTTCATATCTGTCGATTTTGGTAGTTATTTATAGGAGATGCAGGGATTTAGCCATATCTCTGGATTCAGTGAGCTGACATATCCCCTGGCCCGTTTTCAGATGTTGTGTCTCTGTTTCTTCCGCTGCCTAACTCTGTTTTCTCCCCCCAGTGTAGAAGGTATCTCATCCTCAAACCCCACAGTACATCAATCAAGTAGATTACTTTCACCTGAACAACTTGTACTCCGTGTTCCCATCAAGACCAAGATAACATAACCTATTCTGTCTTGTATGCCGTCTTCTTCTCTGTCATTTGATATTCTCTGCAGAAGGCGCTTTCTGTTTGGGAAAGTGTGCATGCATTTATTCAGTAAGATGATAAAACACCCCCCAAAGATGGCACTTTACATCCTCCAGTCCCACTCCTTCAAAGAGCCCCCACTGTTGGCTTTCATTTGAAATGGTAAACTAGCAAAGATGCATGAGGAGAGGAAGAGACTCCCGCATCACCCCCCATACAGCCTTTCATTTCTCACCTTCTCCCATATTTTACCATTCTGTCTACACTGAGGGAAGAAAGCTTCTAACATTTGTTTATGAATAATTTGACATTATCTCACATGAACATTTTATAAAAGCAGACAGCACCAGATTTTATAATTTTTTTTTGCCCTTGCTTTTTCTCTGTAGATGTACATAATCTTACCCTATAAATGTTACATATAAACATATACTTGTACTTAAAAGGGCAGTTCATCCAAAAATGGAAATTCAGTGATCAGTTTTTTAGTCCACAAAACTGCCAGAGTTAGCATGAATAAACTTAAACGCAGCTCCCGTACTAGGAGCTACAGGTTACAACAAGGCTAAAAACATGGCACCAGCTAAGTTTTTCAAACAACCTGCCCGACTTTCCATTGGCATAAGGGTGAGAAGAAAATAAATGAATTTTAATTTTGGGTTGAACTATCCCTGTAAAACACCTCTAGTGTTAATTTAAGAACATTTCTTACAGTTGCAATTAGTGTCGTAACAGATTTCTTTATTCAAATATATAAATGGGTGTTAACAAAGACACTTAACTGTTTTCTTTTGTTTTTTTAAGTATAGTAGATATGAGTTGTTACTGAATAAGAATGGTCAATGAGCTCTTGA
Organism: Plectropomus leopardus; assembly: GCF_008729295.1. Classification (NCBI taxonomy): domain Eukaryota; kingdom Metazoa; phylum Chordata; class Actinopteri; order Perciformes; family Serranidae; genus Plectropomus; species Plectropomus leopardus. Next base: position 32,144,507 of record NC_056465.1, read on the forward strand.
TACATCTGCATTGGTCGCGTTTAATTTTGAGTTTGTATCTCCCTTCCTCTCCTCACTTCCTGCAGAACTCCTCTTCCCTCTTTTTCTTTCCATATGAAAACTCCGCTGGGTCATTTGTCCCTCTTGCCAGGACACACAGACACTCAAGGCCAGGTCTGGTTTTAGTCCACCTCTCTCTCCCTCTCATGTACATGAGGATGTTTACAGGAAACCGACAGTGTTTTGCCCCATTAAACACACTTCATAATTTAACTTACTCAGGGATCAGGCTGACCTTGCACAAACCTATTAGGCTGAATCTGTTACGTGTTGACTTGTTGGAAAGTCCAGGCACACATCACCTGATTCATCTGCACCTTGTTTCTGATACTTTTGATAGCATTGCTGTAGTTTTCTGGATGTGACTTGTTGTCCATATACAAAGTGGTGTCCAATATTTATGAGTTTTGTTTAGCAGTATGAAGTTTCTCAGCTGTCCAAGTGATAAGCCATGTAGAACTACAAAGTCAAAAGCAACCAGAATAGCTTTTTCACATTTACCTCCACTATAGTATTATCTCGCCATGCAAATGGTTTGATTTTATTTGCAGAAATCTTAAACAAAATTTAAACATTTCTGCCACTACTGCAATACAATTTACATCACTTTGCTTTCACTTGTCGTGCTTAGAACATTAAAAATATGCCATGCAGAAATTTTAAACAGCATCGCCAGAAAGTTAGAGAGTTAGAGCTCCCTTCCTTAGATTTACTCTTGTTTTGGAATGAGCTGTGTCCACTTGGTATTTCGCCTCGCTAACATTATATTTGCGTTTTTTGGTGCTGTGTCTGTGATTTTTTTAGCTTCCTCTTGGATGCGTGCTGCTAATGGTCATGATAGGTCTTTTTATTGTTTTTTTTTCACATCATATCTGAGGTCCAAACAGGTACAACTAAAGAAAAAATAAATTAAAAAATGACTCATCCCCCATCTCATACCAGACATACACATATACCCATTATGCATAGCTGGAAGGGTTACAGTGTCATGCCATTAGCTTCCATATTCACAGCAAAAGGTAAAGAGGCTGCAAAATAGTATGAAAATTTCAAAGTATACCCACTGACAGTATATCCAATCTTCTCCAGTTTAAGATGGTATATGACTTCACTGATCCAGTGACTAAATGTTTGTAGAACAGGGTTTTTCCATTTAAACAATATCAATCTCCTGGCCAGAACACAACAAAAGGCCTCAACAGGCTGATTTCCCAACTATCGAGAGTGGCGTCTACCAGGGCGACACCAAACAGTGCAATGAATGGAGATGGCTCAACTGTTTTCCAAATATTTTAGGAAAGGTGGTTTTCCAAAATGTCTAAAGCCTTGGACATGTCCAAAATGTGTGCAATAGAGCGGCTGGAGCAACCATCACATGTGGGATCAATGTTGGCTTTAATCTTAGAAAGTTTGACTGTAGTCCAGTGCAGACGCTGCACAGTTCTGAATTGTATAAGTGCATGCCAAAGACATATTGCAGCAGAGGAGATTACCTGTGTTATTCTCTGCCAAGTTTCCTCCTTAAATTGGTTCATTCCAGTCTGTTTCCCATTTATTTTTAAGGAATGGTTGCTACTAGTCCTAACCTTACCTGCATGCTGTGCCCAGAAATGTCAAGAACAAGCAAAATAAGATGAAAATAACAAAATGCAGTCAGAGGGCAGAGTCTCTGCAGATAAATACACTGCCACACACTTGTAGTGTGCCTCGGCCACCTGTGTGTGTGTGTGTGTGTGTGTGTGTGTGTGTGTGTGTGTGTGTGTGTGTGTATGTGTGTGTGTGAATGGTGCTTGTGTTGTAAAACACTTTGAGTGGTTGCTAAGACTAGAAAAGCACTATATAAATGCAGTCCATTTACCATTCATAAGTTATGATTGAGAGAGATTACTTTATGAGTCTATACATAGTTTTTTGGCAAATCCTGCATGAAGAAAAAATGTTTAAAAATACCTTAATAAATAAACAATAAAGTAAGTCTCCTTACTTCCATAAAATGTACTTTACAATTTTCATCTAAATTTCTTTCTACACTAGAATTATTCTTTATGGAGTGTCAAAGACATATCTGCAAGTGGTCAAATAAAGTCATCAAGCTAAATACTACTAAAGACAAGTTAGAAAATGTGGGTGATTTTTGTGTGAACTGACCCTTAATCCTTTAAGACAGGGATTGACATCAGTTTATTGTGCGACATTCAGACACTTTTTTACAGGCATTTAAACCTTTGAAACCTGAGCAAAGTGGTTTGATATCTTTTGAAAACATGGCTAAAAATGCAACGTGCATAGAAATTTCCTGCAGGTTGCAAGAAATTAGGAAAAGCTTAAAGTTAATTACATTTTTATATCTATAGCGTGTTTTCCAAGTGATTTCCTAATTTTTCTCAAGCTATTTTTCTTTTTTTTCAAATTTTTCAGGTAATTTTCTTGTAACTCTTTACACATTTCTTGCTAATTTTGTGTATTTGTATTGTCCAGTTACTCATTGCTGTCTCCACATGTATTTGAAAGAAATTAAGCCAATTTGCTCAGGTTTCAGGGGATTAAAGACATTTTTGCCACTCCTCCAGGAGGCCTCATCAATCATACAGTATGTATGTAGTATGACTCACTCTGAATCATGTTATGAATACTGTTTTGCGGTACACGTTTCCTCATGTGTGTGAGTGAAAGCCAGAGTAAAGAAATAAACACTGAAATGAGTGTGTACACATACACACGTATGTTCTTCCAAATTCTGAAGGGGCCACAGGATGGGGAGTAAATTTAAGAAATCCTGAGTCAGAATGGTCAGAGCCATTCTTTTCTGCTGCATCATGCGCTTCCAGGAACACTATCCCCCTCCTCACCCCCACACTCATTAATGACTTGGACCTGGTCAGAGGTATTTCATCACTTTAATGAGGGTACGTGTTCATTTTTTCTCGTGGTACGCACATCTTTCTTCAGGTTACAGGACTTTAGTGCGTTTTAATGGTACAGCGCTCATTACACATGTAGTGGAATTTTGGGCACAAAAGCCCCCAAACTCACCAAACACACCCACTCAGTGAGTCCAAGCAAACCAGAGAGGACATCCACTGTGGTGTACGCAAGTCAAGAACAAGACTGCCCCCTTCAGTCTAATCTGAGCTGCTTTTTTAACACACACAGCCACACTGCACTTAACGCTCGCAGATGGCCAACGACACGCGCTCCACATTCCCAGCCCCCCTCCCACCCTCCTCTCTTCCATAGTAGAGTTACTCAACAAGGCTCCTGGCTGGTTATGGAGCCTGTCTCGCACCCTGCCAGTATAAACCTCACCCCTCACCCCTTGGCCCAGCTCAAACCCCTGCCTTCGTCTGACCAAATGGCCCAGGGATAGCATCAGGGGAGAGGGCCCTCAGGGGGGGGGGGGGGGGAGGGGGTTGGGGGGGCAAAAAGCCAAATTAAAACCATATTTTATCTACTTTTTACTGAGGCGCTGCGTTGTCCAAGAACACACACAAGGATGCACGAGTTGTGTGCAAACATAAACAGATGCATGTGCACTCACACACATGCCTGCTCACATATGGTCTGGTCACACTATTGGTATTTCAACCATGACAAGTATGTGAGACTTAATGTTTTGCGTAATCATAGCAGTTATAATCAAGTGCGTAGGAGGTGTTTTTCTAAAAGATTAAGAGTGTTTCCAGAGATGACACCATGTCAGAGCTGTTGACCAAAAGCTTCAATACTTTATATCCATGTCTTAATCACACTTAAGCAAACAAAGAGATTTTTATTAAATACCTCATTTATTTTCAGTCTCTTTGTCTTTTTTCTTTTTTTTTTAACTGTATGAGTTTATACTCTCGGCTCTTGTCCGGGGCTGAGTCGTGTTCGCCAGTCTTTGTGTCTGGTTCTAGTGTGAAGATGGCGGGCGTCCCAGTGTGAGCCCCTCTCCTCCCCATCAAGCCCCAGCCCAAGGTCTGGAACAGATTACATCTGATATTAAACACATGGCAGTTAGAAAGGAGAAAAGGCGAGAGAAGAAAAAAGTAGAGAAAAAAAGGAAAGAAAAAGAAAAACAGAGTGGATTTGTTTAGAGCTCCCTCCTACCTTCCCTCTCTCTCTCTCTGTCCTCAGACCCTTTTTTCTGTCTTTGTCTTGTTCTCCCTTCAGTTTCTGGTCACTCCTGAGAGTACGGAGGCGATCATGTCCGCTTGTCAGTCTTGCTGTCAAAGGCACAGACAGAGATGTAAGCGTTTGATGCCCTTTCATCGAGCCAACAAAGTGTCTTTTAACAGGGCAAGAAATTTCAAAGGCGACAAAGATATGAAACATGTTTGTAGCTAAATCAGATTATTATTTTATTAGAAAGAGTGTCACTCTCTGAAGCTCATGATGATGAAGCTGCTCAGCGACACTCTTTGTTTCTTTCATGGCAAGACTCGAAGCTGTTTCCACTTCTCGTGGCAGATGGTTGTAGTCTTACACACATGCCTCGTCCTCAGCCTCCCATTAGAGACGTGGATCACTGTGTTTCATAACCTAGCGGATAATGAGACGGGGGACTGAGATGGTATCAAGAGGAGGCCCGGTCTCCAGGCTCTGCTGCTTTGTCACTGATGTGAGGATGGCACAGCACATTTTGAGGTGGATTGAGAACATTCCTGATGCTCCCTTCGCTAATTTCAGCTTTTTCCTGTGAGGGGTCCCACTGGGGAGTCACTGGTCCCCGCCTGCCAGGCTCTCCATCACCGAGACGAGCACTCACTCACGTCCGTGTTGTCTCTTTTGTGTTTATAGTCGGAGTCCTACGTGCTTGTTTTTGCTGAAAATCACTGTACATTTCTTTAAGTGGGGTTTCCATTATAGATTTACGCAGAACTTATGCGATATTTTCGAAATGTCAATGCAACACAATTTCGAGATGACTGCGTTATCCTCTGGCGGTAACTTTCCAAGAAGCATGGCGATGGATGTTCAAAACATTAGCAGGTGTATTTCTATTGCAGCCACTACACTAGCCGTCATTATTTCCAATTAAAGGCGATGAAGGTGTGTTATGTGAGTGATAAGGTAAAGGCAAACCCCTTATGTGTGGGAGCAGCCACGTATGAGGGATTTCTGGGAGAGTCCAAGATTTCACAGAGGAATTGTGGTTTTAAAACTTCCAGATGATCCTCTCAACTTTTGAAGAGTTATGCAATGCAATAACACCTCTTGTAGCACCTGCTGCATCATGCATATAGTCATAACATCATGTGACCCATAAAAGCAAAAAAAGTGTTTCCTTTGCAGTTTTCCAAAACATGACTTTTTTGAATCACCTGAAAACTCAACTCAAGCATGTGTAAAAACTTTCTTTGTGATAAATGGGAGTTTTTTAAATAAAATGTACGTTTCCATTTGGTGCGTTTTATATTTGCAATTTCAGTTAGCTCAGTTTGAGGGTTAATGGAAACCTCTGCCTTTTGACAGAGTTTTGTTTTTCTCCCTGATGACTAAATGAACTCTTTGATTGTTTTTTCTGCCAGGTCACCTGCAGCACAGGCACTATGGGAGGCCATGCTGACCAATAAACATAAAGAGGGGGTGATGGAGGTCCGGCGGCACATAGTGGAAGCAGCCAGCAAGGAGAAGCTGCCAATCAAGATGAGCATGGGTAAGAAACAGAATTTAAATAACATTTAAAAAGACAGAGATGCACCTAATATGCCAAAAAAAATGCAAATTATTGGTAAAAACACAGCAGGGCACCATGTAGCTCACTTGATAGAGCGGGTACCCATATATACAAAGGCTATGTCCTTGCAGCAGTGGTTCGATTCCATCTTTGGCCCTTTGCTGCATGTCATCCCTTCTCTTTCCCCCTTTCATGTGTAAACTGCTTTCTCAAATAAAAGCAAAAAGCCCCAAAAAGTAATCTTAAAAACAGCTGAAAAAAATGCATTTCAGATTTAAGCATATACACAAATTCAAGCCACATCTTTATAAATAAATGAAAGAAATCAGTGTACTGTATATACACATAAGAATAAGAATGCTACAGTTCAAACAAAGTACACATAAAAATATAAATAAACATGGCCACATCAAATAAAAGCATCATGAGTGGGTATTTATATATATTTTTAGGGAGAAGTGTGTGTTTAGTGTTTGGAGCAGGACCATAGCGCCCCCTAATGAGCCCCAACTTCTCTGCCTTTGCTGTGTATTTGCCCATGTGGCCCCAGAGGAAATCTGAACCACATGTTGGCTGCATGACACACACAAACACACACACACACTCAAACACACAGACGCACACACGCGCTACTTTCGAAAACTTTTGTTGTTTGTTAATGAAGCAAAGGGGGCTGAAGTGAGGGGTAAAAATATGTGTAGGCACGCAAAAATAAAGTCATTACACGCGCAAGCGTACAGTGCCCTCGTGCACGTTCACCTTTCCACTGCCCCCTGACTCACATTGGTAATGGCTGTACTACGCTCGCACAAACACACACAGGACTAATATGCAGGTTAGCATCTGGCAGAGCGGGAGGGGGTTAAAAGGGAGGGGCATTGTGGTCCCAAAGCGCCTATAATCTGTGAGGTAAAGAAGGTCTCGTCTCTCGTAACAAGCAGGTTGTAATATGTTGGAGGTCACACACACATCCACACACACACTCTGCCAAGCATCTGCGTACACAGGGTGGTTTCCCTTCACACATTTGTGCTAAACAGCACTCCCTCTATAAATCTGCTACGCTGTGGATGTATTTAGACAAATGCACAACAACAGAGGACAGAGGTGCAGAAATAGAAAGATCAAAGAGATCAGGAGTGACAGTGAAAGCAAGAAAGGATGGAGAAGGTGGAGCAGTAAAGCTGCTCCCGCCTGCAGACTGACAGTCTGTTGACTTAATGTCTTTCCTGAGAGAGAAAACAAGACAGGGTCCGTACAGTTATGAAAAGCCTGTAAAAGTCATGGAATGTGCAAGTAGTATTTTCCAGGCCTGGAAAAGTTTTAAAAAACTAAATATTTTCAAAAAGTTTTAGAGTTTCTGACCGTAATAAATGGTGTGATTTTTGGTGATTTTTATCATCAATTCCCAAAAATTAAAAAAAAAGAAAACCATATTTTTTCTTTAAAAATGTAAAAAAAAAAAAAATTACAATTCTTTTAAAATTCTTTCTTTAAAATCTGCCAATTTTTTTTATGAAAAAGTTTTTAATGAAAAGAAAAATTGCCACATTTTGTCTTCAAAAAATCACCAAAAATGCATTGAAGAAAAGAAATCACCTACATTTTCACTTTTGCCCAATAATTGCCCAGTTATTTTAAAGGAATTTTTTTTTCAGAGTAAACAAAATGTATATTTTTTTTAAACAAAAAATGAAATATTGTCTTTGAAAATCAGCAAAAAAAAATGAAGAAAAGAAATCCCCATAATTTCCAAGAATAATCTCTTTAATAATAGCCCAAATATTTCAAAAGAAAAACAATGCCAAAACATTTCATAGAACAAAGAAAATTGCCAAATTTCTTGAAGATTTTTTTCTTCAAAAATCACCAAAAATTTAAAAAAGTAAATAAATCACCAAAATGTTTTCTTTCAAAATGACCAAAAAAAACTTCTTTCAAAATCTGAAATGAACAAGAATAAACAAGTAGTATTGATGGTTGTTTCAGAGAGTGTATGGCCTTGAAATTTGCCTCAAAGTCATGAAAAAGCCATAAATTTATTGATAAAAATGTGTATGAACCCTGATAAGAGAAAGAGACAAGCGAGGAGAGAATGGGGCACCGTCAGAGTCCTCACACACTAAACCTTTATACCCCACTGGCACAGGACCAGACTCCATGAAGCCTCCTTAAACTCCCAGCGCACCCCCCACCACGGTTCCCATCCTGCCCACCAGCACCACCGGCAGAGTTCTCAATCCATCATGCTCCGCTCATATGAGACCGGGCTAAAGCCAGTAACACAAAACGCTTAGCCTTAATACCTATCTGCTCTCTCAGTGCCCACTCACTCTCTAGGAGATGAGAATTTTTCCACTGCATTCTCACTCAGGCAGGTTTATGCAGATCAGTGGAGAAAATATTGTATCGGGATACTACAGGCCCCGCATTCTCACATACACACTGACTCCACTTGGCTTCTTTTCATCTCAACAGGATAAGATCATCCAGAGAGAGACAGAGAAAATAATCCATTTCTCAGAGCCGAAGTATGACCCGTCAGGTTTCTCATAGCACAATAGGATGATGAAATTCCCTCGCTCTCTCTCTGTGTGTGTGTGTGTGTGTGCGCGCGCGCGCATGTGTGTGTGTGTGGTTATGTATGTGGTTGCGTCCAGCGAGTCCAGTGTTTATCTTGGGTGTTTTTGCTCTTAGCGGGGAATTAGTTAGACAGCTTTGGTTTCATCGTCCGTAGAAGTGCGTTTATCTGTTCATCTGTGTGTGTATGTATGTATGCATGCACATGTGCGTCACAAGGTTATACGGTTTGTGTATATATTGCGTGCGCTGATACTGCAGTGTAAATGAGATGTGTTGACAGGGCCTCTCTTCCTGCGGTGCAGACTGCTCTTTTTGCAGCAGAGATGAGTGAGGCTCGAGCAGACAATTGATTGCATTCATCATTTCAAGCAGGGAGGTTTTGGAGAGAGTAATATCACAATCGTTTTGAATAAGTATTCATATTTTACAGTGTCATCACTCCTTTTTTAATCATAATTTAAGTGACGATCACAATGCGTTTTGTTGAATAGCAAAAAGGCTTTGCACTTCATCTAGTTTCATTTTGGTTATGAACATAATTCTGTAAGTTTTTAGGACAAAAAGACAATCCTTTGGGGTGTAAAAAGTTTAATCTTAATCTTGCACAGGGTAATGAAAGAAAATATCATCATAGATCACAATGTATAGATATCAACTTCAGTGAAAAAACAACGATTTTTAACCAATATTCAAACAGACAAAAATGTTGCCATTGTATGTTTCTGCAAACCACAGACTTGCTACATTTGCACATTATTATGAAGCAGATAAGTTCAACATTAATGTCGAAACTTTTTGTTTCAACAACACTGTGGTTAATGTGTGGTTTGGTTCAGTCACAAAAGCTACCTCGTTATGGTTAGAAAAAGAACATTATTGGCTTAAAATACCCGGTGGTTTGGGGAGCACATTCCTGATAGGAAAGCAGCGATATCTCAATAAGAAACAAATACTTTTCGGGGCACTATACCAGCAAGAAATACAGCAATGTCTGTAATGACAGCCACTCTTCATGTGACTATTCTATATGTAGGGATTTGTCTAAAAAAACAACTCTTTCATTAAAAAAATAACACTTTTCATGGCAATATATCAGCTGAAAACACAGTGACTGGCTGCTACAAAACACCCATGTTTGGTGTTAAAAGCTGCTAGATATGTAACCATGACTTGCTAAATCACAAGCGGTTTTGTTGGTCTTGAACAGACGTCTGCAGCTTGGATGGCAGCATCTCACCCTAATAAGTTCAGATTTTGCTTGTGAAAATCAGAAGTTAGTCCATTGACTGGAGACAAAGCACTATTTTGAAGTGTAACTCATACATACTGCAGTGATGTTTTTTTTTTCAGAAGATATTTCAATCCCCAGATCACTTGCATGCATTTTTAACTGAAGAGGAACCATATATAAAAACTATTATACAACACAGACACTAAAAAAAGGTCTGAGTAATGTGTAGGTGCAGCCCGTGTTCTCCACTCCTGTACTGTAGAGTTTTAAAAGGGGCCCCGACATGCATTTACAAATAAAAGCACCAGGGCTTTTCTCATCTTAAAGTGCATAAATAAAAGTCTCTCGGCCTTCCTGTGTCCCCCATCCATGTAGAATTACTTATGAGGCTGTCCAGCTGCTGAGGCAAGCCACCACTCAGCTCCAAGCTGACATCAGACTTAGCCCTTGAGTAACCCTGTGCACCTAGAATGCAAGTCATCTTCCAGTAAGCGGACTAAATCACTGCTGGCCCCTGCCCCTTTTTGCATTGTTCGGCACTTTGATCATGTATGAGCCTCACTTGCCACTTCTGCACATCGGGCTAAAATGGGCAGCAGCTCAAACTGTTTATAGCATTGGGCTGAAAATGTGATTTGTTTTATGGCGGGTTCAGCAATGAATGCACTCAGTAGAACATTAAAACAGCCCAAAGGTTCAGGTTTCTTCTGCCATCCTGAAGTGATATTTAAAGAGCAGTACAGTGTTGTATATTGTTGAAAACCTTTTGGCACACAGCACTGGAGAACAAAACAGACATGCTTATAACTGAAATTACTCCATTGTCTAATCAATTGAATGCAACATTAAGAACATAATATACGTGACGTGAAATATCATTTTAAAGGGGCAGTTTACAAAATCAGAATACATGTTTCCTCTTACCTGTAGTGCTATTTATCACTCTAGATTGTTTTGGTGTGAGTTGCTGAGTGTTGGAGATATCGGCTGTAGAGATGTCTGCCTTCTCTCAAATACAATTGAACTGGATGGCACTCAGCTTCTGGTGCTCATAGCAGCAAAAAAATACCTTTGAAAAACTCAACAGCAATGTCTCTTTTCAGAAATCACGACTGCAGCTGCTTTCCACTGCAAAACCCCCCACTAACATAGATTCAAATGTAGTTTGCGCCGAGTTTGAAAGAGAGACTAAATAATTAAGAGATATAGAGAAAGAAGTATCCACCATGTATGCTGCTCTCCATGACTTACGTGTTCTCCAGCCTGCCCATGACGTTGTATGTGACAAGCTCAAAAAAAAGGAAAAAAAAGAAAGGCATACTCATCTACTGTAGAGCCGTGTACACAGCTGTGCTTTCCTGGCAATGGGAAAGAAGTCTATCAAATATTTTAAGTGTTGTTCGGTAAATAGTCACTACATGAAACTGCTCACAACAAGGTCTGTGGTTAGAGTAACCAGGTTATGATTTCTGGAAAAAGACATTGATTTTGAGTTTTCAAATTTATACATTTTTGGTCCTTTGAGCAACACAAGCCAAGAGCCATCTAGCTGCATTAAATTCAAGAAAAGGCAAACTTCTCTATAGCTGATATCTCCAACATTCAGCGGCTCACATCAAAACAATCTAGACTGATAAATATCACTACAGGTAAGAGAAAAAAATGTAATTTTCATTCCCCTTTATATTTTCACTCACATGAAAGCTTGCTGCTGTTTTCAGACACTAGAAATTAAAGGTGTATCTAATTTTACATTGAAATCAGCTGAAAAAAACACCAAAAGGCATACAGTGTATATTTGCCCAATTAAAACTGTGAAACAAATTTTAAAATCAACATGGAAAAATCAATTCAAGGCACAACTGCAGCGTCTTCTTACATGTACAGTCTTATTTATTAGAGGCTGAAAATGAGAGTTTCTCTAGTTCTGCTATTCCTGCAGAAACACCCGAGTTGGAAACCATAGCTCAGCTGACAGATCATCACCCTGAGATTCACTTTGCATCTGGCAACAAGATGCCTGAGGAATCGCAGAGCCATTTTGAGGGAAGTTTAGTGACATAGATAAGAGCTGAGGAGGCTCAGCCAGGGCTGTTTGATTGTGTAATGGAGAACAGGCTTTTGTGTGGCTTTCTCCTCTTAAGTTCCTTTTTTTTCTCCAATGTCGTACATTTTCTCACTTAGCCCTCACATGATCTACCCGAGCTGTAAAGTCTGATTATATTTGGCCTACAGTGTGCCATTCTTTGGTCGCCTATTCTCGGGCAAAATTATGCTTGGCGCTCGCTTTGGACGTGTTTCCTGGTTCTACGCTGAATTATGGTTGGCACATCAAGCTTAGCGAACCTCGGTAAAACTGCCAGGATTTTATGGCTGGATATGTTCACAATAGAGCTTTTCAGGATTTTGAATATGTCTGGACTGAGCTCATTCTTCAAAAACTACCATAATTTCAGCAAGAAAATTAATTCTCTTTTGTAAAGTGCCGTGCAACACACTGACTCTTTCACTTCAGCTTGAAAAACACATTTCCCAACAGACAGACTGGCAGAAATCTCTCCGCTGTCAGGTTTACTTATCAGCTGCCCTGAAAATTAGTTTTTGTTCCGAGCTTCCCTGGATGATTCTCTCCGAATTTCTTTCTGAACATATTTCACATCCATAGACTTTGTCATTCAGTTAAACAAAGTTTTTTTTTTAAAAAGTGTTGTCTTTACATTTATTACTTGACATGACTCCGTATTGTATGCAGTATTCTGGATATTTCTGCTTCATTTTTCATCCTGCCTGTCTGTTTCTCTTCGAGTCATGTGTTTGGCCCTGTTAAAGAAAACATTGGCCATGTAGTCCAACAGGAAATACTCCCACATCTGGTGCTGGTTCAGAACATCAACATGAAGAAGTAGGCTTTATGGGGAGTTAATGTGTGCCCCCTCTCTATCCCAGACCCCTGACACAGCCCCTCGTACCTCCAGGCCACCCTGCGCACCCCTCCTCCTTCTAGCACCCTTTACTTCGCTCTTCCTGTGTCTCTTCGCGGGACGGGTGGCAGAGGGTCCTTAACGGTGTGAGGAGTCCAGTCCCTCTCTCTGCCGCCTCTATAAATGTTCAGAGAAAACCTGGTTTACACTCATTAGTCACACACTAGACGAGCTCTTGGGGGCTCTTATCGGCGTTCCTGCACCTCTGCTATAAGTGGACATGAGGACAAACTCAGTGAGGTTTAGTCACAGACTGTGACTCATACAAACATCTCACCGAAGGCCGCTCACCAGCGGAATCGCGCACATATAGAGAATATTGCTTCCTGTCTGGCACTGCAAGACGCACGCTTTTTTCACGGCTCTCGCTCTCTGGCAGCCTGTGGAGTTTTTGCTCATTAAGATAATATTATGGTCTGTCTTGGTATCGGTCATTCCCCTCTGCCCTCAGCTGAGTGTATGATAGTTATTAAAAAGGCTGTTATGCTTGGGAAAAGGTTGTCTATTTATTCTGTTTTGCTCTTCCCATCAGGGGGAACAACTCTGTGCGTGTGTATGTGCGTGCGTGCGTGCGTGCGTGCGTGCGTGCGTGTGTGCGTGCGTGTGTGTCCTTTGCAACCTTGTACACTTCATCATAACAGATGGCACACAAAAGACCATCAGACCACCAGTCGGAGTTACTTTATTTGTAACCGTAGGTAGATATGGTTTGACGGACAGATGGATGAAAAAATAAATAAATGATAATTTGCAGAAAAGTGACCTTAAGATTACATTTAAAAAATTAAATAAAAAAAGAGGGAGAGAAAGACAGTCATTAGAAAATTATCAAATAACTATGGAAAAATATTAAGAAAACTACATTTATAATTAGATATTTAAAATAAGGTTACAGATTTTTTTTTATTATATTTTAGCACTTTTTCAAGTCATTTCTTGTTCTTTGTTCTTTTTTACGACTTTTTTTTGGTCAATAAAGGTCATTTTCTTATAACTTTTTACTTTTTTTAAAAATATTTTTTAGGTCATTTCTTGTCTAGTTGCTTATTGCCTTGTTTCCTTGTATTTGAAATACGCTCAAGTCGCTCAGGTTTCAAAGGGATTTACTGAAGTAAGATTCTACTAAGTGACTTCAACATCTACCAAAGTAATTTTCTAGTAAGATATCTGTAACTTCACTCAAGTATGGCTTTCAGGTACTTCATCAACCACTAGATGTATAATTTTAATCAATGAATTTTCAGATGGCTCCTCGGATAATAACAGTATCTTCTTCTCCCTCTCAGGCCGTGTGACCCCCGAGCAGCTGTGCTCCTACACGCAGCTGTTCAAGAACAGTTGGGAGGCGCTAGAGAGTCACTGCGGGGTGCTCCAGCTGGGCCTGGCCACGGCCCAGACTCTCCGCCACCCGGGCCTGCCCCGCTGGGACGCCTGCCTGGCCTTCGAGAGGCTGCTGCTGCAGGTTCGTACTCATCTTTCACAAACCTATTATCCATATGTGTTACGGGCGATGAAAGCTCTTTTCAAAATAGAATATCCAACTCAGATGCCAGCAATTTTTTTTTTATATTAAGGATGTGGATCAAATAACGTAAAGAACTCGCACATGTTTTTTAAAATTCTGTCCCAAGCAGTCGGCCTCATGCAGAAAGCGATATACGAACAAATTTTCTCTTTTTCTTTGTTCGTATCCTCCATTTGTTCATGTTTCATTAGTTTCCATTGGTTTCTGGGAATTACCAATATTGACTTACTTTTACTCTTGTGTCACTTTTACCAAAATAAAAAAAAAAACATCTAGTTTTCACAGTCCAGAAGTTGATTCTCCACTGTGAGGAAACACAACTCTTCAATTTAAAAAACATAAAAAAATAGGTTCAGATTTCTTGGTAACAGCTTCTCAAATATGAGCACTTGCTGCTTTCCTGGAATAAATGGCAAAGATAATCTAACTTTTATAAAATAAACATTTGGGCAATGAAATTGTCCCTCTTCAGTTTTGCTTATTAGAGAATGTGTTTCAAACTTAATTCAGAGTGGAATTAAAAAGCCTTAAAAAGTCTAAAATCTAACTTGATTTAAGCTGCTGTAATCCTGTTAGGGGATGTAAACACACCGATTCTTATTCTCAGATGATTTTCAGAAAATTTAAGTATTATGTTTTATTTTAATACGGCCAATATACCCCCTTACATTTTATATACTGAATTTTTACTAGTAACGTAGTGTTTTTATAGTTTGGCATAAGTATTTTTACTTTAGTAAAGAATCTGAATACTTCCTCCACCACAGCTGCTGGCACTACATTTACATGTTACTGGGTTTCTTGATGATCCTGTAATGTCTTGTTTTCTTTGTCTGCATGTATTTAACAGTACATATATCTGACTGCAGAAGTTCTTCTGACAGCTTTTTGTGGTGGCATCTCTGCAGAGTATTTGCACATGGTGCAACACCTGCCCTTATAAAGTGCTAAGGAGGCATTACCATGCTAATGGGTTACTTATGATCAAGTGGGATTCATCATTCAGCACACCTGTGTCAGAGCAGATTTAGATGGTAAAGAACATTTGGTGCATCTGGAGTTGACTTTTTATAATTTTCTCCATCAAGAGAAAATGTCAGAGACATTTATTAGAATCTTAGCTGCATGAGGCCCAATGTGACGAGAAAAAAACAGCACATTCACTTGCAATTTGTAATTAACTTGGTAATTATTCTTTCACATCTTTCCCTTCGGGTAAATATTTTATTACCGATGCTCAGCAGGTAAGTGGGTGCTTGCGGTTCGCTAGACGGCGGCCAGAATGTTGTGTTAAACTGACAGAGAGGGGAAAAAACGCAGATTCCTCTCCTTCATAAACAAGGTCAGTTGTGTTTGTAGGGAAAACATTCGGATCCAGTAAACACTGCGAAAAAGCCAGATTTTCCATCATGTTGTTTAGAGGCTTTTTAGTTTAGAGGAGGAAGAGGTCTAGTTTACGGGGGCGGATGTGCACGTGTGTTTGACTGAGGAGAGGTCAGAGGGCAAGTCTGATGGAGAGACAGAGGGAAGAGTGTTAGAATAAATCAAAATGCAAGACCAGACAGTCATCACATCAGTTTTTTCAGTGGTGATCAACTGATGCTGGAAACCACATATAAATTATATCATGGATAAAAAAATATGAGAGATTGTTACAATAAAAATATATTACAAGAACTTCTGAATCAGGCTTCTTTATACACCCTGTACTTTTCCTTTGTGCTCTCATATACAACTTATTATCGGTCATGTGAAGAAATACATACAATCAAACACAAATCCAATCTTCATCCTTTAAAAGAGCCATAACAGAAAAAACCACATACAGACAACCAACAAATCCTCTCTTTATCAAATTCAAAGCACTCAAATTAATAATAATACATTTTATTTATGGGCACTTTTCAACAACAATAATAAAACAGCAGAATATCAGGACATAAGTAAAACAGTATACAGTAAAAAGCTAGAAATGCTTAAATTCAAAAAATCTGGTTGATTTCAAAATGGTTCAAATCTTGTGCAAGACCAAAAATCAACTTCTAATAATCAACTTCTATTAGTATGAATCAGCTTCTAATTGTATCCAAAAGTTTTGTACGTTCAAGAAACATTGAGGGCTAACCCAAAATATCATTGTATTACAGTCAAAGCGGTTAATTTATGGAACAGCTGTAGTATGGCATTGAAAATGTGTGACTTTGTTTTCTGTAATGATGTGTTTTCTTTGTTTTGTAATGTGTGTGTGCGTGTGTGTGTGTGTGCGCGTGTGTTTAGTCCGATTGATCTGCTGTTGTTTTATCTTAACTCTAGTTTGATTTGATTGTGGTGCGCATGGTGAATATTGTGGCAGAAACTGGAAATATTCATGTTTTAATTCAGGGTGTTTGTTTTTATAAAACTGAAAGAAGGGGTTAGAATTTGATAACTATTCACTTCCTCATACTGCTTTTTGGATATGAAATACTTCCGTTGTTTACTGAATATGTCTGATGGGCTTTCTGATGTTGGCATATTTGACATAAAGATCTTCAGTAAAAATTTTAGGAACTGTCTTACACACATAGCACCAGCACCGGGCTGAACTTTGCACTGTGAGCTAACGAAAGCTGTGTCCTCCTTCTCTTACCTTACTATTTTCATTGAGTGACTTTATGTTCTTAGAGCTGTAAAGCGAGCAGTAGGACAGCAGAGTATTTAGGATCTTATTAAACTAAATCACGGAAAAATAAAACAAGCTCGCAGCAGTGCCCCATGCCAAATTGGAATTTGAAAACAACCTCATAAACCTTGGTCCTCAGCTGGGGCCATCGTTGGTTTATTAAATAAAGGAAGAAGACTTTAGGGCTTATACTTCCAGTATCCATTTACTTCATGACTCTGCTTTGATCCCCCTTGGTTGTCTGCCGTACCTGGATAATTTAAAGTACAACTTTCTCACCACTCTTTTGTAGTTTCAGTCTCCTAACCAGCCGGACTTTTAGGTGACTGTGTCTCCAGGTGGATTTGAGTCTCGTTAAACTGATGTTAATAACAGACTGTTGTTGTATTTAGCATCAGGACAGTATATATAGCTTTTGGCGTGGGCTCAAAATGACATTCTTCACGAATCAAATCTCATAATCGAGCCTTGAGCGCGATGCGAGAGTTGGTGTTTGCAATCAAAACGGGTTTGAGTTTTATTGAGGTATTAAGGGAAATGAGTTGTGTGTCCTCTGTGCCCCGTCTGTTTATTTAATTTCCATGTTTTTTTTTCTGCTTTGGCTCGACTTGGACAGAGAGAAGTTAATTACATTACAAAATGGCGGGGATGAAATGCCTTTCAGCTCGGCCCTGGCCTGGCGGTTGGGCTGTGTTTGCTCTGCCTGAGTGTGTGAGGGCTGCTGTGGACACGACTGGGCAGAGCTGGACGCCCCGTCGCTGGTGGACAGTGGGAGGTCATTCAGGCCTCTGTGGTGCACTGGAGTGGGTAGTGGACATACTGAGGCGAGGGGCCATTGAGTTCATGGCCTGGTGTAGTTTATGCCTTTCCAAACAGTTACGCACACATTTTCTCGGTATAAAATACTGTGTAATAGCTACTTTGTGACCCGGACTAAAACTTTTTTGGTCATGAGGTAATGCTTAAATGTGCTGTAACACATAAAAAGCTCCACAGACATGAACTGTGCTTCTGCAGGTTTTTTAACCTTCTGAAACCTGGAGTGACATCACTTTTCTTGTGCTGCTTTCAGTCACCTTTCATAAGTAATTAAACGTTTGAAGTCTGACCAAAATTGGTGCGCTTTCTTTCAAAAACATTGGAAAAACAGCAATGAGCAACTTGGTAAGAAATGTTCCACAAATTGCAAAAAGCTATTGGATTTAGAAAATTATTTTTAAAAAGCAAGGGAAAAACTACGGAAAAAGAAAACAGCTAGGGTAAAATTATTTCTAATTATCAGAATTAAATATTCCAAATAATTTTACAAAAAAATTATAAATTATAAACACTTTTTTTCCAGATCATTTAATTGTTTGTTTTTTTTCCAATATAATTTTCAGGTAAATTTATTCTACTTTTTACCAGTTCCTTGCTATATTTTAGGTCATTTCTTTCTTCGTTGCTCATTGCCTTCTTCCCATGTTTTTGACAGATATCGAGCCGCAATGCTCAGGTTTCAAAGGATTAATTTCAGCCTCTACTTAAAAGGAAATATACCTGTGAGGGTCTTGCAGCTGTGAGGTTAATAAGATAGGAGTGCAGATGTGGTTATGACTGTTGGCCTGTTAGTCGGACTGTAATTTAAATGTGGTTAGTGAGACACTTTGTGTTACACTGTTTTTATGGAGACTGCTCTATCGAGGAGGTAATAAATCGCGCACTTATATTTGCGTAAGATGGCCAGATATCTTCTTGGTTGGCACTGCCACCCTGCTTGCACCTACAACCCCCCTGCTGCCCCAGGCCCTGGCTGTCTGGCATGTAACCGGTTTTCGGTGGGTCTGAATGGGTCAGATTGAGCGGGTTTGGTCCAGCTCCAGCCCGCAGTCACAGAATGTGTGCTAGACGTGTTCAGTGCTTGACCCAGGTGGTGCAGCCAAGGCAAAGCTCAACAGACTCACTCTTTCACCACTTCCCAGAACATCACATGCACGCTACCTTCCCATCAACGGCCCAGCCAGAGCCTCTGCCTCACCAAACTAAACATGTACACTACTACTGTACGTCCCTCCCACAGAGAGCTGACAAGTCGCAGCTGCAATTTTTGTAAACCTGCATGCCAGCTATAGCTGAGGCCAGAGGCATTATATTTTCAGGTTGCCCGTCCGTCCCATTCTCTTGAACGGGGTATCTCAAAAATGCCTTAAATTAATTTCTTCAATTTTGGCACAAACTTTCACTTGGACCCAAGTACCAACTGATTTGATTTTAATGGTCAAAGTTCACTGTGATCGTGCATTTGCCTCATTTTTGTCAACATGTTATCTCAAGAACACCTTGAGGGAATTTCTTCAAATTTGGCACAAACATCCACTTGGACTCAAAAATTACCTGATTAGACTTTGTTGGTCATAGGTCCAAGGTTAAGGTCACTGTGACTTCTTCTGTCTCATCTTTGTGAACACAATATAGCTTGAGGGATTTTATTTTTAAAATTTGGCACAAACATCCACTTGGAGTCAAGAATAAACTAGCTTTGGGTGATCAGATGTCAAAGTCACTGTGACCTTTTCTGTCTAATTCTTGTGGACAGAATATCTCAAAAACAGCTCAAGGAAAATCTTTTTTCAGATTTGTAACAAACTCAATGATAAGCTGACTAGATTTTGGTGGTCAAAGGTCTCATTCTTGTTAGTATCTTACCTCAAGAAAACCTTGAGGGAATTTCTACAAGTTTGGCACAAATGTTCACTTGGACTCAAAGATGAACAGATTAGAATTTGGTGGACTTCAGAATAACAGTGTATGTGTGGGGGTAGCTGACGATGTTTTTGTTTTTTTTAAGTCATTATCAAATATTATTCTGTGTCTTTACTCTAAAATCCAATGTTTTTGCGAGTGCATGAATGCAGTGTGGAGTTTCCATGACTTCTTTGTTTTACTCTGCAGCAGTTTGTCACTCGGGGGGTGGATAATTGATCTGTGGATCCCCTCACAGCTGATGAGATCACATCAGTGGGTGAGAGGAGCGATTAAAAGATGTTTGTAAGTCAAAACATCATTTTAGACTCGTTTGCAAAGTTAGGGTGCACGTTTAATTTGACTGATGTGCTCCTGCGCTGTCTCTGCCCCAAATGTGCTTTAAATAACCAAAGGATATATACTATATATTCCGACACCACTCCTAATTAGCAGTCGATTAGCTTCTGTGCTGTCGGGGGACAGACGTGTGTGAGGCATCCATGTTTTTAACAGCCATGGATGTGAACTGTAAGTGCAGATTGACTGTTTCGCAGGGGCATGCATGCACGAAGCAGTAATTCTATTTTTTTTCATGTAACAACAGACGTTTTAAGGCTCGTATTCTCTCTGAGTGTGCTGTGTTAGTCGACTGTTCATTTGGCTGTCACATCACTGAACATGGCAGTGATGACAGCGGTGCAGTAGAGAGGAGCTAACCTCTCTCACCCCGGCCTGTTGCTTTACTCTGCTGGGATTACTGGGGCAGGCCTCTGCAAACATTCAAGCTCCGAGTTATTACTGGTCACAGCACGGCCGTATGTCCCCCAGTCTCCCATGAGTCACTCAAACTGCCGGCCTGCTGCTTATCTCTGTCTCTGCTGAGTGTTTGTGTTTTAGTCTGAAAAACTGTGTATATAAGTTGAAAACAAGCTATGAACCCAAAGCCAATCCCCTTGACATTCATTTACAGAAGTGGAAAAATTCTCTGTATAAACAATGAAAATTGTTCATTTGCCCTCATTATTGCACTTGACACAAGATAAAAATCCAAATGAGTTGTTCTGGAAATGTCAGCATCTACCAGGACATAAAAAAAGTTTAACCCAAAAGTCGATAATGTTTGAGTTTATTGATACTTCTATCTAGTCCCCTGAGTCCTATAACATAACATTACATCTTGAGTTGAGTCACATCCTTTAAATCCAATCACCAATCCGCATAAATCGATTATCTGATAAAATGTTTGAATGACGGTGCCGTCTTCATCATTATCTACTCAAAACAGCAGTGGTAAGCAAATCCTCTGTAGCAACTTTGTAGCAAGACCCGTCAATTAAAAATAATAATCCAATGTTGAAATCTGAGTTGAAATCAGCAGGATAAAAGTCAGTTAGCTTTAGAGGTTGCACAAGGTTTCACTGTGTTGTGTTTAAGGTTGGCTCTGTAAAATAATGTAATCAAATGTATCATAAAGAAAAAGAATATTTAGTTTTTTCTTCTAATCATCTTAAAATACATAATTAAAACAACTGATGCCAAGATAAGAAAGTAAATATTTAATTCAACGTATTAAAAATTTTTAAAATGTTGCCTCGTCTTTCCACCAAATAATAGAAATGTATCGATGGTGGTAGTGATAAGGACTCAGATCATTAAGGAGTCTTGATAATGGTATCAATATCAATAAAATTCCCATCCCTTCTTGTAACCAAGACTGAGACGGCTCGTATCCAAATTACCTGTCAGGCTGATTTGTTTTGCATTTTTTAGGCATCGAGTGGCCTCCAAGTAGAAAACTCGAGTGTCACATACATGAAATGAATTGCTGAGCAAACGCTACCTCAGTTGATAAGTTTTTGTAAAAAAACTTTATCAGTGTAATTGTACTAAATATTTTAATTATTTTCACTGCTTAATCTTGCTGTCAGAAAATGTTTTCCAACGGGGAGCTAAAGCCGTTATCTCAAAGCCACCAGACTCCATTGACAAAAACAGCACTTTCACTTAGCACATCAGGGGAGATGCTTGTCTACCACCGCTTCCATCAGTTAGTGTTTAAGATAAAGTCAAAAAAAAATATTCCAAACATACTAGTATTTGCTTAAACTGATTGATTTTTTTAAAGTGGGTCTTTTTAGGTTGTTACAGTACGTTTTGCTACAGCTCCCATCCACAGCAGTGCATTGCTTAGCTTCAGTGTGGTACATTTAAACATTACAGCTAAAATGACAAAACTGTGCATGTAAACGTACTGAGGGTGTGCTGACCTAAAGACTCGTGACCTTTCACCTTAATCCTTTGCCCCCTCCTGGACGTACACTGACCTGTAGATGCCCAAACCCGCAGGTCTGTAGTACGCCAGTAGCCTGACAATAAAACCTGTCATTTTCCTGTTATGTAAAACCGTTAGAAGGCAGAATACTTAACACACAGTTATATATCTAACATCTGGATTGTATCATTTCTTACGGCAACAGAAGGAAAAATGTTGATATTGGTCCTGAGTAACTTTCATCTTATCTGAGCTGCATGCCACAGACAGACAGGGGGCTTTAAGCCTGTAATTGGCCTTTCCCCAGGGTATGGAGCCTGTCCCCACATCCCAGACATTCCCCTTATTCTCCATCTCTGCTGTGTCCCCGCTGCCCCCACACAGGAGGGGGGGTACTGTGTTTTGCTGAAGATTGTAACAAAGGGGTGTGAATGACTCCGGGGCACGGCCCTAAGATGTCCAGCACTGACCTTCTATACTTCCCCACTGTTTAACAGCCTCACATCTGGACTGACCCGGACTGACCGTCTCCCCATCCATCCGCTTTCAGTACCACATTCTCCCCTCGTACAGCCCCAGTGCGCCCTCTCTGAAGCCCCCTCAACCCCTGGAGCTACACAGATCCTCTAACAGAACGAGCCACAGGAGGTTCAGGATCAACTCCTGTCTGCCGCTTGACAAAGTGGCCTCTCTGGCTTTCTGCTATCGTCGTCTGTTAGTCCCTTTTCTCCAAACCACACTTTATCCTTAACTCCCTTTAACGGTCCAGTGTGTAGCGTATGGTGTGTTCCTGTGCAACATTTTGACCGAGACATGGCAATGTGAGGGGTGACACAGTAGGGGGTTGTCATCGCTGCTAGTTCTTGGATGTTGGCTTGATGTGTCAGGGCCTTTGCACACTACTCCTTTAAATATGTTGTTGTATCTCTGTGATGTTTCTGCAAACATACACATGAACTCCCATGTTCCGCTCAAGTCCGCGCCACTGTGTTTTGTAGCATAACAAGCCTTCTAAAACTAGAGGAAAGTTGGGTTTATCAGAAGAGTGAGTTATTTACCTATCTCTTCCTTCCTGTGTTTAGTTGGAGAGGATTACAGCGGGAGAGAGGAGCTGTGATGGAGTTCACTCCCAGGAAGACCCAGGAATAGCCCCCATCTCAAGCTGTAGTCCTCGTCCTCCCCCCGGCTCCTCTCAGCGCCGGTACCCTGAGACGGCTGTGTTTACATTGTTCTGCACAGCTCAGGCCCTAATGTACTATCTGTTTAATAGGCAGGGAGAGGCCTGTTTATAGAGAGGGACCTTTTTAACAGAGGTGATGGGCTGGTAGGCCAGAGGGCAAGACCAACTCATCTCACTTCCTGTTATCATTACCTCGCTCCTCTCAGACAGATAGGTGCTTGGCTCGCTCTGCTTTCTGCATTACTTATCCCTAATCGCCTCGCCATCCTGCCGGCTATGATTGTGCTCAATCCGTCTGCCGTGGAAAATGGAGGAACACAAGAAGGCTCAATCAAGTTGCCTCATATTAAACCTCGGTGGCTCCACTTTCTCAGCTCAATAGTAATTTGCATGTGCTGCATTTTAAATGTTCTACTAAGCATCTTTCTACTAAATCTATATCTCAGCCCAGTGAACTGAAACTTTATAGGAATTGCTTTGGTGTTAATAGCTGTAGAATTATAGAGCTACAGCACTCTGAATGTTAAAGCTGAGGGAGTTAGATTGGCTCCTAAGGGTTTAAGGCACTAAACATTTTCTCTTCTACTTAAAGCAGTCTTTTTCTCTCTGTTCTCAGAGTTCGCTTCACATGTGCATCTGTATGGAGCCAGATCAAGGCTCATTTTTAAAAAAGAAAGATTGAAAAAAATCAATTTGAAACCAAGTTCAAGTTTTCATCTTGAATTATAAAAATAGCCAAAACATTTTCAAAATAAAAAAAATAAGTGTAGGAAAAGGTTACTTTCAATTTAGACATAATTTTGATTTAATTCTGATATTATTTTGAATAAATTATTTATTTTTAGATTTGAGGTCTTTTTTTTCAGTTGCAGATTTTATGTTCAGATTCAGATTTAGATTCATAGATTTATATTTTTTGGCATTCAAAGCTCAAAGATTTTTTTTTTCCCCCACTTAGGTTCTTCTATACATTCTCAGATCAGATTTTTTTCAGTTATAGAGTTTCGTCCTTGACCTGGCTCCATACATCTGCGGATGTTTTTTTTTTTTTTTTTGGGGCTGGGCTCTATTTTTTCCTGCGGGTGTTTAACTGTGGAGTCAAAACCCATCTCGTCAGGAGGATTTTTCATGTGGCCTGGAGTTTTTTTTCCTCTCACGAATCTGTGTTTTTGAGGGTTCTACAGAATTTAAACTGAATGTTTCTCACAGCCTCAGCCAAAGTTTTTTCTCACACTTGCTCAAACCGAACTTGGCGAATGAAATGGTTGATCTTTCCTGGAGATCGTCCACACTCCTCTCTCACACTTTAGCCGTTTCAGAACTCTGTTGTGCTGCATTGTCATCTCACAGTGTTTGGGTGAGGTGGTCTAGGGAACGTGATCAGAGGGGGGCTCTTAGAGCTCCAACTAACACTCTCCATCCTCTGTGAATCAGGTCAGTGTGGTCTGCTGACTTGGCCTCCTGGCGTCAGACTTCACTTGAGCACGCTCCAGCAAGACACCACAGACTGGGGAAAATCCCACAATGCCCAGCATTCACCCTTGGATTGTTAACAAGGAGGGCCGTAGAAAAAGCTGACCATTAGGGAAGATGGCGGGGGTTGCAAGAGACCCAACAATGACCCAGTGTCTCAGATGAAACTGGCCAACGAACCACTTCATACCTTTATATTCCTCTAACTGGCACACAGCCTCATCCTTCATTTTAACATGTCATCGCTCGCTGTTTATATTCATTTTTTCCATGCTGCTCTGCAATTGAAACTATACCCAGATGTGTGTGTAAGTAAGTGTGTGTGCGGCCATGTGTGCATGCATGCATTCATGCATGTGCATCCTTTAATGTGCTTATCCTGGTAACAGTGTCTCAACTTCCTGTTGTCACAAACAGGCTCTGTGTTCCTTGTAGAAAAGCTCCACCTCAGGACAGATTAACTAACAGGTCATTTGTCACTACCTGCTGAGCACAGGCCAGCGAAGGTCACGGCCCACAGGACATGTGTCTTTGTGTCTGTATGTCTGATCTGAAATGGAGACAGAGAAACATTCCAGGACCTTTGAGTGTCTTCTTCAGATACTGGATGACCCCTCAGAGCGAGATTACAGACCTTTAGCCAGGTTGAGGACTTCATTGTGATTGATCAGTAAAGGGTGAAGAGTATATTAGCAGAGTTACACCTATAGTCATACAGGCCCGGCTGACAAAGCAACGCAGTCCTTTGCCAGACCAAAAGAATTCTCTTTTAATGCCAAATATCCATCCCCAATTCAGTTCAATTCAGTTTCATTAATAAATCTCATCACAAACCACAATTTGTCTCAGAGGGCTTTACAGCATCTGACTTCCCTCCGTCCTTGGACCCTCCCACGACTCAGGAAAAACCTCCCAAAAAAAGACTTTAACAGGGGAAAAAATGGTAGAAACCTCCAGAAAAGCGACTGAGGAGGGATCCCTCTTCCAGGACGAACAGACCTGCAATAGATATTGCACAACAATAATAATAGTAACAATATCATAACATATAACAATGGTAAACAATAGGCATAAAAATTAATAAGTGCAATTTATGATAGCATATTTATTACATGCAAATATTGTAATTTATGTATGTGTCAATAACAGTCATATGTGTATAATAATAGTGGAGGTATGACTAATAATAAAAATGGCAGTAGTAGTTGGCATCGGGTAGGACCACAGCATCAGTGCAACCACTATTACTTATATGCAGCAGTGCACCATGTGAAGCAGAAACAGCCTTTTATTACAGTTTCAATGTCTTTATTTGTCACAGAGATGAGGAAATAAAATTACATCTGTTTCACTCAAACTTCAAAATTAAAGTCCTCCACCAACATCTCTGTTGACAGAATCCCATCAGTTATTGACAAAAGGCATTTTATTGGAAAACATTTGAAGAAGCTTGCACGATTATATGCATAAATTAGCGGAATTTGTGCTTATAAATGCAGAAATACAGTTCTCATAGCAGCAGGCAGCCTTACAGAAGCATCGCAGCAACAACGCTACCAGCGTCGACACTGTGAGCGTGCAACATGCTGCAGTTCGGCAAGGTTGCCATCACGTGCTGCTCACGTACGCAGTGTGTTCCAGGCGTAATCCTCTCAGAATTAGCATATTTTTAGTGCTGCAGATAGACACATGACAGTCCATTTTCGCTGAGCTTGGTTGACTGATGTTGATTGTTCAGCCTGATGAGCTAGTGGACAGTAATCTCTCAGAACTTGCTTGTCCAGTTTCCTGCTGACCCCACACATTTTGGGACAAAGCAGCTCAGTACTGCCCGCTACTGCTGAGGATGAGCACAGATTAGCATCCTGTTCTCAGAGATGAATGGGGTAAGGTAGGGGGGGAGTAGGAGTGACCCCCCTCAGGTCGTGGAGCAAAAGGTGGGACAAGGACTCCTCTTTGCTGTAGCGTGTAATTGTACCGATCTGCAACCCCAGTCTCCTCCACCCCCACCCCTCTGTTCACTCATGCCCACCCTGCAGACCACCTTGTCGCCCAAGGGATTCACCCAGTCACCCAAAGGGAACGAGGCTGACCGATCGCTATGGCAACTGAGCAGTGAGGGTCAAAGCGGGTCAATCAGAGACAGACTCCTGCCACCCTCACTCTGTCATTAATTACCCATAGTTCCCTGGGGCAGTGCCCCACGTGTAACCACATAGCTCAAGAGGCTGGATCCAAGCAGTCGGAGTGTATGATCAGGTGGAGCCACGTTTGTTTCATATGTATCTGTGACAGGGTCAGTTTTGTCTTTATTACCGGCTAAGTGAGTGCACCACTTCTGACAGTGTTTGTAAAGTGGTGTGTCAAATGGAAATGTCATGTTGGCAATAATAACTCCAGTCTATCCTGTGACCTGCAGAGACCTTTGACTCTAAAGGTTTTCTTTGATTAAATGTTTGAAGGTTTCATGGCGGAGCAATCTGAGACACGTCCTGCAGCATCTCTGCATTTGATTTGAGCAACCAGAGCGTACAGACCCCAGTCCGCTCTAACTTTCAAGGTGCAGTGTGTGAGATTTAGGGGTATTTAGTCGCAGCTCGAGGTGAGGATTGCAGACCCCAACCAGCTGAAACTTCTCCTAATCAGATTTCCTTCAGTGTTCATTGGGAGCCGAAATATCTTCAGAAGTTGCTTTCTCTCCAAGACAAATGACAGGTTAAAAAGACTGAATAAAGTGTCTCTCCTACCCTGTTGAGCATGCCGCAGCACCTGCAGATATGAGTTCTTCCTCTCTCTGAAAAAAACAAACAAACAAAAAAAAACAGACCAGGCGATTTATTTTATTTCATTCATTTATTTATTTTTTTTTATTTTTAATATATTTATTTGTGGATGTTCTATTTAGTTTCACAAAGACAGGCAGATGAAAGGTCATTATACAAATGTACCCACTTTTTTTTGCCCATCCAGGCCCTGCTTGCCACAACCAACTCCCACCCCATGACATGAGTCATTAAAAAAGAAAAAAAAAACCTGTAAAAAGTTTAAGACCTGGTGGTTTCATTCAGTAACAACACTGAATAAAGCAGTTTCTTGTTTAAAAAAAAAACAGTGTTTTTCTGACTCTAACCATGGAGGAGCTGCTAACTACATTGGCTTACAAAAAAACACAAATGGTCTTACCTTGAGCCAGTGTTAGTTTTGTCCGTTCTGGGCTACTGTAGAAACATGCAGGTGTAACATGGTTATCTCCATAAACGAGGACTCGCTCCCTGTTTAGTTATAAAATGGCTCATTCTAAGGTAACAAAAACCTCAAGATTCTTATTTCCAGCTGATTACACACCAAAGAAAACAATTGTATTCACTTTCTGCCAATATATCCCCCTAAATCTTACACACTGGACCTTTAAATGTTTCTGTGTTTATAGGTTGTGACAACATTAGCTGTATCTGGTTTTCAGCTTTCATCTTGAGCTGGTATTTGCATTTGTTAGGAGCTACGCAGATGAAACGAATGCATACAGCTTCCCGTTTTTGTTTTTTTTTTCATTTGGCAGGGTTGCCTTTTGTTGTGCTTGGAATCATGTAGAGATTAAACTCATCTGTGGAGGGATTTATAGACCCCCCCACTCCCCTCGTAGCGTGATTGACGTCTGGGTGCAGAGAATAGAAAGATGCCCTCAGGGCTCTCTGCTGGGGTCTGGAGGTAGTTAAAAGTCCTTCTGTCATCCTCTCACTCCATTTTATTTGTATTTTCTTTCTTGGTTTTGAATGTCTTTTTCCTCCTCCAAGCTTGTGTCTGTCTCCTCCCCTAACCCTTTTATCTTTCATTATTAATACAACTGGGTATGTGTTGATTTGTAGAAATGCGTCTCGTTATTTCTGTGCAGATTTGGGGCAGGAGGGTGTATCTGGGACAGCAGTGCCAAAGACCACATGCTCAAACATCCTGTAAGAGACTGAAACCAGAGCGGCCGATTTGAGCATGTACGCATCGAAAAAATATTTGTGAATGGATTTGTCAGAAGTGCTTCAGAACAGTTGCCAAAATACTGGATATGTTTAGGGCAATTAGGACAAATAGAGACTGATTGGCCACATGTTTGCTAGATACAGCGCACAGAAAGATGTATTTTCAATGAGCTACACATGACATAAATACACAGAATGTGTTGAAGTAACTTGAACATGTGGGCTATTGCATTTCGATACTTTTTTGGAAAAATTTCCACTGCCTGTCACGGTGTATGCCAGTAGAAGCCAAAAATAAGCTGTTCCAGCCTTCCATGCTGCATTGTATCCAATAGGAAAACTTGATTTGAAAACATGCGAGGGAAAAAACCTCACTAATTCCTGTGTTTTTCCCGCTCTAGCTTTTATCTGCAGTGAACTCATATGGCCCACTTTTCTTCTTCTATTGTTCTGGTGCATTTGGAGACACATGTGGGCCTGTTTGTCCCCACTGCTGTTTTCATGGAAATGCGAAAAGGAATGAAAGTAACCCAAAACGAGCACCAATGCCGAACCGCTAATTATGAGCGGGAGGCGGGATGGAGGAGCTAGAGGAGGGGGCTGCTTTCTCATACGCCTGCCATGTGCCCCCTCAAACCCCCTCCTCCTTTTCTCCTGCACCGATACTCTCCATCTTCTCCACCCCACTGTTTTTTTTCTTCTGTTCTGAGTTATTTAAGACGCTTTGTGCTCTCTCTTTCATGTTTGCAGTTGTGATGTCTCTGTGTTGTGAGGGAGATATCTGCTCCTCTGCTGTCACAACTCCAGACATGACCGTGACAGTGTTTACGGCCTTTTTACACGCTGTCTATTGTGTGTTTGAGAGGCATCATGAATTATGATTTGATGATTGCGTGTTCACTTTGGGTGGTCATGTTTGTGTTGAGATTTTCATACGTTTTCAACTAATATTCAGTTGCTTAATGTGGTTATTAGGAGTAAAATAGAGAATTAAGCATTGACTCACATACTGCACATCTGGCTGCGAGGATCACAAGTTCAGATGTCCTCGTTCACACTGCACCAACCGCTACTCCACATCCTGTCTAAAACATAACAATACAGAGGTTAAACTGCAGAATCACACTTTTATTTTTTTTTTGCAAGTTTGCGTTACTGCAGCCTGCAGTCAGCTGACTCTGCTCATACTTTATTTTTTTTATATCTTTGAACGGACAAAACTTCTGCTGCAAGCATTTGGTCAAATATGTCATAATATATTACAAAATAAAACAATTTTTTACATGAATTACTATAATGAACACAAATTCCTTAAGCCACACTACACCTAACTAAATCAGACTTTATTCAGCACAGAAGCCCTGCAGTAAATCTCACATTTATGAAGTATATTCTGTTTGTGTCTAGAGGTGCTGACACAGCTCTGTGGCCATTTTGGAGGCTGTAGTGCGTGGTGATGTTGCACTGCACTAAATTATAGAGAAAGTTGGTTGCAATATTTTGTCCACCGACATTAACGACAGTGGAGGTGGCCAGACTATGAGAAATATCTACTTAAGAATAGAATTTTTGCTCATTATGCATTTATAACAGTCAATAATTCCCCATATGTTTCAGTAATTTGACATTAAAATCCATTAACATGTCATTAAGCTGACATTGAAAAATCATTAAACTTCTGTGATTCAATCTTTCAAATTAACATATGTTGCCTTGTTTTTTTATTCGCTGCACTAAAAAATGGCATGCACTACATGCCCAATACGTGTACTATTGTTCAGCGTGCTTTTGTGTACATAAACTGTAATGCCCTGTGTATCTTTTCCGATGACCTGAGTTTTAATTACCTCGTCACTTCCAAAGAGCCCCCTTGTCAGTCGAGGACGACCACCTTGTGTCATCATCCGCTCTACCAGCATCAGCAAGGATGACAAATCTCTTAAGTTTTCAGTTTTTCTTCACATCTGCAGGAGTACTTTGCGGGTTAGAAAATGTGAATCACAAGAAAACTTGTGTATTTATCTCACAGACATTTTTGTTGACGGATAATGCTTAAATTAGCTAAATGTTATCATCACCATGCTAACAAGCTAAGCTAAGCTTGTGTTTACAGGGTTTCCACGCTCATAGAAAACCTAGAAAATTTCACAATTTGATTTTCCATGCCTGAAAAAAAATCAAGGAACTTGTAAAAAAAATAGTGAAAGTTTTGGAAAGGTCATGGAATTTCTTTGTGTTCAATGAAATGAGTTCTGGGAGTATTCTTCCATGGATAACCATCCACATAATGTAACAAACGTAACCAACTATTAATGAATGGATTAGGTTGCTGTTTAGTTTTCATACAATAATTTACAGTTCTGTCCATGGTATTTGTTGTGAACGGTTATTAAATTTCATTATGGGTCCTTGAAAAGTCTTTGAAAGGTTGGGAACCCATGTGTTTATGGGTGTATCAGATTTTGTGGCATGCCGTATAAATAGTTTTTGATATATTTGAGTCAAGATAAAAGTGGTGGATCGACCAAACGACATCCCTAACTGTTTTTTTTTTTTTAATTATTAATTGTTTTCTTTTGTAAAGGAAAATAGTGAGAAATGCTCAGAGCTCATCTCCCAATGTCTCATTTTGTCCAACAGATAGTCCAAACCTCAAAAATATTGTTTGTTGTAATTAAAGATAAGGAAAAGCAGCAAATCATCACTGAAACCATTAAATGTTTGGCACTTTTGCAAGAAAAAATCTTAAGAAGTTATCCAAATAACTTTCTGAAAATTAAATAAACAACTGATCATTTAAGCTCAAATGATATCATCATATTTGAAAAGTTCTTTATGTTTTTTGTGCAAACTCTTTAATTTGTAAATTAACTCTGGCTTTCAGATAAATGTTGTAAAGTGGAATACTTAATTAAAGTACAAGTATGCCAAAATTGTATTTAAATACAGTGCTTGAATCAACATGAGGCTTCTGCAGACTTGTGTATACAGTAGTTTGTGAAAACTGCATCATTAAGTGACAGTGGTAGAGGTGAAGCTAAAGAACAAACAGTTAAAATCAGCTAAGTAGTGTACTTTGAATACTTAAGCACAGGTACATTGTTATTCTCACGCTCTTGGTGTTTGGAGAAGCGGTGCCTCTTTGCCAGTGTGATGTGTTTAGTCCTTGTTTCGCAGCTCGGCTCTGCGCTGCATCACAGCATGGACAAACAGACAGACGAGACATTAGTGATGTGTTTACCATCTGTTCAGGAAGGACAGTCATGATGGGAGAGGATGAGGAAGAGAGACATTTTCACGGTGCACAAAGGCAAAGGTGGGGGGCGTCTAAGGATTTACTACCAGACGTCAACTATTACTTATCAAAGAGGCCAGTCAAACATTGGTGTGTACCCTCTGTGGCAAACTGTCATCCTTAACTTAGAAGACGGGTTTGTCAGTGATGCTGTCTTCTTTATTATACAAGACCCACCTAGGATATGGACCACAAAGGTGATAATCACATTGGAAACAGCTGCCAACATTTAGACAGAAAATATAACACCCAGAAATAACTGGAGAGAGTTTAACCTCTCATTAGGCAAAAGAAATGATCCATGCAAACAGTCTGAAAGTGCGAGAAACATCCTCAAGCCGCTGCCTTCAGTTGTCGAGGAGGATGCTTAATGTGTGAGCAGAACACAGTTTGTGACCCAAGAATTTTTGGAAGTGAAGGGGGTCTATTGAACCCAGGGGAGATAAGGTGAGGATTCAAGCAGGATGCAATGAGAAATGGAGTTTACTCTAGCCTGACTTTGGCGTAGCAATCCATCCGTGTCCCCCCTGCTCCTTCTCCAACTCTATCTCAGCCCCCCAGTCATACAAGACTGTCCTGCAAAACCTCAGCGGAGCCGTTATGTTTGATTTGATTCGTGTTATCGCACCTGTGAGTTCCAGCCATTTTGATCAAGATATAAGTTATGACTTGTCAAAGTTATGATAGTCTCGGGGGTATTTTTTTATCACCTCGGAAGAGTTTAAGAGTCCGTGTGATTGGACCAGAGCAGTTATGCTTTCACAGGCAGCAAAGCAAAGATATCCCTTTTCCACAAATTTAGCTCTGGTTCTCGAACCGGTTACATTTTTGAAACCTTGTGGTGCGTTTCCAGCAGCAGGGCGGTTCAGTTCAGTTTAGTACACATTTTTCTTGCATTTTCATTGTGAAAAGTTGTAGGTGGTACCTTAAGTAACTTTGGAACCATCCCCTTTTTTGTCACCCCTCTGCTTGGGGTACCTAGCACACAGATAAGGCACTAAAAGGTGAAGCTAAAACCCTGCAGTCCATTAATCGATCAGTAGAAAATCAACACTCTGTGCTCAGGGCTGAGCTGTGGCTGGTTTAACCACTCTTTTTCATACAGTAGTAAACTATAACTAAAATGAAAGAATGTTTTGCAGCCTCTGGCAGCAGCTGTAGACTGAGAAAAAAAATAATTTCATACACTGGACCAACTGCCAGCAACCTTTAAGGTGGAAAGTGTACTCGTACTGTTACTAAATGCATGAGTGAATTCATCAATACAACTTAAATTTCAACATGAGAACTATGACCATTACTTCTGTTTTTATTGTCTCTCTTGGATGACATACGGTCTCCTTCTCTCACTAGAGTCCTTTGCTCTGTCAGATCAGCAGATAGAAAGAGTCACCTGGTTGAATGGCGTTGTCCAGGATTTTTTTTGTTACTAACCAAATTATTTTTGGTCAAAATTCTCCAAATGGATCAAAATTAGGTGCTATGGCAACTGGAACAGAAACTATTCCATGTTGGTGGAAAAGGGGTATGAGAAGAAGAGATAAGGATGCACTGGGGAATGAGTAAAGAAATGTGGGAAAAA
This sequence comes from Plectropomus leopardus, assembly GCF_008729295.1. Lineage (NCBI taxonomy): Eukaryota > Metazoa > Chordata > Actinopteri > Perciformes > Serranidae > Plectropomus > Plectropomus leopardus. The sequence continues at coordinate 32,177,687 of NC_056465.1, forward strand.
AATGGTGACAATAATGGGAGAGAGTAAGAGAAAAGGAGGCTGTATTAATGTTTTGAGCTTGTCTTGTTTCCCCCCGTGGTCGTGTTTTTAGCTGAGCTGTGGGCTTAACGCTCTGGGAAAGTTTGTGCAGTAGGAACCCGCTGCGATGTTGTTTGTATTGTTCTATTTCAGCCTGTGTGTCGAACCAGTGTCAGCAGACCAGCACTGTGTTTTGTTTTCGCACCCACACACACACACACACACACACACACACACACACATATAAAGAGAAATCAGCCCTCCACTCGTCACTTTGTCTCCATCCTGACCCCGACTCCCTAACTCTCCTCCTACCCCGTCCTTGTTTGTATCTCCTGGTCTTTGCCCCTTTCATGAAATGTGGGTCAATGCTCAAATGAATTGCCATAAAGAGATCCTGGTTAACCCTGCTGATATTGAAAGTGTTATAACAGATGGAATTGGTGCAGGGCGATGGGTGTTAGTGTGCAGACATGTAGTCTGCAGAAGGATCACTGCATGTCTGTGCTCTCTTTCATTTCTGCCTGTGTGTTGTGTCCAGCCCTCCCAATGACACTTCAGTAAACACAAGCATAACACATATACCTTCTGTTGCCTGTATGTCTGCGCGCGCGTGTGTGTGTGTGTGTGTGTGTGTGTGTGTTTTTGTGTGTGTTTGTGCTCCAGTCCGACTGGCTTCTCAGTGTGAGGGTAGGGAACAGCGTGCTTCCATACAGCCTGTGTTGTTAGCGTTGTCACGTTAGCATGTATGCATATGTGACAGAGGACTGCTGTGTGTGCAGAACGCCACCCTGTCTCAGGTCTTAGATTACTCACAGAGAGAGCGTTCTCTTCACGGCTCGCCGCTCTTATACACTGAGGGAAGTATCACTTCGTTAAAGGGACAGTTCACCTCAAAATCAAAAATGAACATTTTTCCGCTCACCTGTAGTATCATCTATCAATCTAGATTGTTTAGGTGTAAATTGCAGAGTGTTAGAGATATCGGCCAAAGAGATTTCTGCTTTCTCTCCAATATAATGGAACTAGGTGGCACTCAGCTTGTGGTGCTCAAAGCGCCGAAAATTAATTAGAAAATTTTAACAGCGATGTGGCTTTCAAGAATTCATGACCTAGTTACTCAGGGTTATCAACAGACCTTGTTGTGAGCAATAGGAACTGTTTTGTCTCTACCGAACTACACCTGCCAACCGCATCATTACGCAGAAGGAAGCGTGCGTCTACTCATGAATGAGAAGCTCTTGCATGTGATGGCGCGAGATGTAAAAATTATTGGCCAGTGTTCCCAGGGTCATGTAAAACTGTAAAACTAGGTTTTCTGGGCCTGGAAAAGTCATTAAATTAGTTAAAATCATTGAACTTTTTGGAAAAGTCATGGAATTTTTGTAATGCAATTGTGACAACAAACTTCTATGAAAAACCTTTCAGTTTATGTAACATAATGACCAATTTATTTTCTCTTATTGAAGCTCTAAGATGCATCGATGTGTGATGTTTTGTTTACCATCACGTACGTTTCCTTATTTTCCTCCCACATTCAATCTCTCTCTCTCTCTCTCTCTCTCTCACTCTCTCTCTCTCTCCCTCTTGTCCCTTCTTGTATGTCAGCTACCTGAAATTATGTTTGAATAGGGTTTGAATCTGATTTAAAAAAATAAACACCAGGCAAGTGGGACAAAAAATGTATTATTGGTCCTTGAAAAGTCATCTTAAATATAGAATAACTTAAATTATCAGCATGTCTTTTTTGCTCACCAGCGCTGTATACCCAAAGATTTTCAGCTATACACAATACTGAGTGACACTGTTTTAATATCATTTAAGATGGCAGAAGAAACCTGAACCTTTTGGACCTTTTAATGTTCTTCTGGGTGCATTCATTGCATTCATCCTTTAAAAAACAGAAATATACATCTTTATCTGTGAGCATTTGTGAGTAAAGCTTTTGAAAAGATCCAGGATTCATCGGTTATAAATAACACTTTCAAAATTATAAAAGACAAAAGAAAAGCTCGTACATTTATTTTCAAACAAGTGCGTAGGAGAGGGGCAACAGAACACAAATTAGAGAAAAACTCCCGCACACTGTCTAACTTGCAAGAATCACTATTTTAATGCGACGTTTCGGCACCAGACCTCCGTCAGGCAAACAAGCACTAAAATTCTAATTCTTGCAAGATAGACAGTGTGCAGGTTTTTTTACTCTGAGTTGTTTTTTTGTCAAAATTGTTGAAGACAAAACATTTTCAACTCCTCTAAAGTTTTATTTTGAAAGTCTCCACCCCTCTGCCACAGCTGCCCCTCACTGTGGCTTCTATTTCCTAACTCTATTTTCTGTCTCTTTATTGTGTGAAAAAGGGTTTCCAGTTAAAAAAAAAGAAAAAAAGAATTGCCTGTGACTGTTTATTACGTGGTCTTTCCCAATAATGCCTTTATTTTATTTATTACGTGTGTGTGTGTGTGTGTGTCTGTGCACGCACTGCAGGTCCACATTTAATTATTTTTGTATGTCTGTTGACACTGAGACCTCTGATGTCAACCGACTCAGACAGTAAACAATCGTCTTGATCATAATTGACTGTAAATAGAGAAGTGGTCTGAGTCATATCATAAGTGTGGTCATCGGGGAGCGTCATGTGACCTTAAGTAGCCCACTCACTCCACCATCACTGCTCCGATAACATCTCTCTGCCAAGGTCTTGCTACATTTACTTCCTATCATCCCCAACTTTTTCCTCATCTTCCCTCTTTTTTTCTTTCCGTTTGTTTATGAAATGCTAGTTACAATGCTCCAGTCTTATTTTGACCATAATTCATCTCTACATCCGCCCAGGTGTGTGTACAAATGTGCGCTTGCAGGGAAATGGAGGGAGATTAGTTGTTTTCCGTTTGCAGTGTCTGTAGTGAGTGTTCTTTAAATGTTTGGGGAAGAGCAGCCATGTGGAGGCGTGTTTGTCTGTGTCTACGACAGAGATACGCGCAGGTTGGTGGGACAGTCCAGATTATGATGAAGACCATATTTACACCAAAAAAACACACACGAACGCATCACATATACACATCTAAGTGCGCAGTCCTCCTTTGCTAAGCCTCATCGCCCCTTCTCTTTGAAACAGATGTGAAGACTGCCTCTTTTTTGTTTACCCATAAATGCAGTTACCTCTGTGACCTCTGTGTTAATGTGGGGTTTAGAAAAGAAGCCCAGCCTCTCCCCAGATGTGGCACACATACGTGACCCTCCTCCTTTAGCGTCCCAGCTGTACCTCAGAGGAATGACTCACATCACAGTCAGTGACACAGCTCTTCATGATGAATTCCATGTTTTATTCAAACTTCACTACAGAAACAAACCTATGACGCAGCTCTGCATCTACAGCAGCCTGTGATGACACCCTGCCAGGTTAGAAGTGACGGCATGGGTAGAGCTGAGGTCAACAATGCAGAATTCAGAAATCACACAGCTGTGGTCCACCTAACATACAGCTAATAGTTTAAAAATATCCAACACTTTGACTGTAGTCCATTTCCTGTCTATTGAAGACTTGTCCAAGATGGAGGGATGGAGTTTTGGAGGGAAAGAAACAAGCAGACGCGGTTCAGTCCATCCATGCAGGCTGAGATCAAGCGTCTCAGGGCTCGATGTGGTGCAACAGTGCCCCCTAATGTTTTAAACTCCCCACAAGCGCAGCATCATTTATATGAGAAACTTTATCTCCCTCTAATGCGCACATATAAAAATGTGTTTTCTTTCATATAAATCAAGAAACAAAAACAGAAAAGGATCACACAAGTTGCCACAAAACATTTACAAATTTGCAGTCAACCTATTTCCCATCCAATCAAGTCAAACTTTTATTTTGAAAAAGCCCTCTTTGGGCTGGTTAAACTTATTCACCCCCCCCCCCCCCACCTCTGCGCCCTCCTCTCCATGTGTGAGACTGAAACTGGAATCAGATGGGCTGCTTTAAGCTTTCACACTACATGTTTCCTTATAAATATATAGAAATATGAGAAGAAAAGTGTATCATGTCACGTTTCTGATTGGCTGCAGTGCTAAAAAATAAAACTGCAAAAGCCAGTTGTTTTGCTTCGAATCCCATCGGATAGATTGCAGTCATTCCATTCTGCTTCGTCTAGAAACCGTCTGTTTACCTCAGGATGTTTTCTCCCTGCTGGAGCTTCCTGCATCAATTAGTAGTGGATGTAATGTACTGTCCTTGACAATACTAGGGGGGGTGTTTGTGTGTGTGTGTGTGTGTGTGTGTGTGTGTGTGTGTGTGTGTGTGTGTGTGTGTGTGTGTGTGTGTGTATTTGCATGTGCGTGTGTCTACTCATGGATGCGCATGATTCAGTTTCTCGCAGTGTGAGAAAAGTGCGGGAGGTTTAACATGGCCCTGAGGGTTTGTGGCTGCAGAGCAACTCTCATCTGGTAAATTGCGCCATAATCTGTTGCAGCCTATGTGGCAAAAAATAAAGCCTCATTAATTCCCTTATGTTTCTAAACACTCGAAGTGCACTGCCTTAATACACTTTTTTTACATAATAGCCCTGTTTCTTTTTTGCCCACTTTTCTTACCATCTGAGTACCAAAGGAGGCGCAGGTCTGAGTGTGATAAGAAGGCAGGGTGTCGTGTGCCGGGCAGACAGAGTCCAGCCGCAGTGACCAGCATGTGGCTGACTGGCGGTGACAGGGCGGCATGCGGGGACCGTGTGTTTGTGTCTGTGATTGGGTCCCACGTCTCTTCTAAATTATAGCCCTGAAGCTCCAAGCCAAGCCAACCTTTGACACACAGAGCAGGAGAGAAAAAGTGCAGATAAAAGACAGATGCATGTGGAGACTGTGGCTTAAAGAGGATAAAAGGTGAAAGGGAGAAGGACTGGTAGAAGAGCTATTGAGGGCTGTTGCCTGTATTGACAGAGAGACAGCTGCCCGTCCATCCCTCCTCCAGCGAGCTGACCTTCAGCTGTGTGCACGACTGCATTGATTTCCCTCCCAAACAGTCCGGCATGCAGGTCCACAGCCAGGCCGCTCGGCCGGGCAGAAACAAAACAGACCCACCTCGCACTCTGTGTGGTAATTCAGGCCTCATTTAAAAGGAAAGATTTATGTCTCAGTGTTCTCACAAACATAACAGGCATCAGGCTGATGGACTCAGACCAAGGGTCACCTTACCTTTAAGAGCTTTTCCATCCACTGCGCTGTCTATCATCCCGTCTCTCACTTTACAATCCATCAATCAATCAAAGGGTCCTATCTTTCACAGTTTCTTTTTTTTTCTTCTAACTTGCCTCCTCAGCTATATTTATGTGTGTCTCTCTGAGCAAAGATATGCAAGACTTAACCGACTGACAGACAAGCCACAAAGTACATTCAGTACATCCCATCATTTACTGAGTATTAATAGATTTGTTGTAAAGAAAATCTTCGTCTGTTTTCCCTTTTGCATCCAAGCAGTGTTTTGCTTGGTCATCAGACCATCTGGACGATCATCGTTATGGAGAAAAGAGTAGTGTCTAGTGTTGACAGATTTATCAATACATATCAATTCTGGATATTTGAAACAGTTTAAGTGCTCATTTTGTTGTTATGAATTATTTTTTGGCTTTAAAGAGTTAAAGGGGAAGAAAGAGGGCATGTCATGCAGCAAAGGGCCGCAGATTGGAGTCAAACTTGCAGCAAGGACACCGTCTATGTACATGGGGCGCCTTGGTGAGCTACCAGGCGCCCCATGTACATAGACGGTGCTCATTTTCCACAGTATTGATAAACTGGTATCATCTGTGCTTTCTCGTCTCTCTCATTGTTAACGTTTTCTACAGTCCCTTAATGTCCATTTATCCCCATCATATCAAAAATAGTATCAATTATCAATAATTATCAAATAATTCTGTATCGAAGTTTGAAATTTCAGTATTCTTGCAACACTAACAGTGTCACATGTTGAAGATTTAATCCTGAAGATTTCAGCCATGGTTTATTTCATGTTACTCAATAATACACTTGTTGTGGTGGTGGTAATAGCAAGAGCAGTTTAATAATATACAAATATTCCTGGTGCAGCACTTTCAGTCAAAAATAATTGCAAACATAATCTGATTTTCATGCTGCACACGATGCAGGTACAGCAGGGCACAGTGAGGTTAGTTACCTTGCATAAGAGCAGAAGATGTGCAGCCTGTCGCCTGCAGCTCTTCATTTAACAGCTCACTGTGGCTGCTGCTTCTTATTCTATTACCTCATGCAACATTTAAAACTGATTCCCTGTCGAAAAATGTAAAAATTAGCTCTTGTCTTGTTTTAGAGCTACATTTTTTATGAACATCTTCAATCAGTGCAAACTACAGTGATAAATATATTATGTTTTCTGTGAATGCTTCACAATAAAAAACATCTTGTGTTTCTACAGTTAAAGCTTTTAATGTGAAGCAGCGACAGAAGGAATTGTTTGGCTTTGCAGCAACAGTAAGGCTGATCATGATAGTAATATATTTAAAAATAGTAACCCTGCAAGCAATTACATGCATGCATTGTTTCCTGTGAATCCCTTGTGCCTGTCTTATAGGCAGTGTAGGCAGTTTTAATGTGGCACAGGAATGAAAGGCTCCACCACTAACTAAAGAAAATGATATTTAATAAGGTAATTACAGAATGTGAATACACTGAAAGACATTCAGAAAAATGCTGACCATGAGTAGTATAAATAACAGGGTCAGATTTCATGTAAAATGACTTTAAAGCTGAGAACACACCACAGGGATGTCAAATAATTTTTTTATTATAAAATTATTAATCCCATGAATACAAATTAAACTTTTGGTAGCCTGCTAGAAAAAAAAATATTGTTTTTTAGGTCCGCACAATAAAATGACCAAAGTGAGTTGAACAGACTAAAAAACTTTATCTTATTAGATAATACAAAGTTTTCCTTTGGGGACATCATTTGCAGTTTTGGACCACTAACATATCATATCATATTTTAGCCTCAAAAAAGTCACAACTGTCATAATCACAGTAAAAACTATGTGACAATAATAACAAATCAGAATATGATTACGCTGTTCGAGCTGGAAAAATGAGAGAGAAATGAATAATTGTAACCTCCACTGTTCAGTGTAGGAATGATCCTGCGCGCTGACTCGCTCCTCTTTGTGTTTAGAGTCACATTTCCGCTCTCCTTGTTAAACACCTGATCCGTTGTCCGCACCTTTCACACAAGTATAATAATAAGAATAAGAATAAGAATAATGACTGTAAAAAGACATCCAGAGATAAACTTTATTTTTCCAGTCCCGCTCAACTTAAGGCAAATTTCCGTCTTTTAATAAACAGAAATTTTCCGGTGAACCCGTTCTCGGATTCATCACTGTCATCACCACAGGTTACAATGAGCACATGTCCCTGCTGAGATGCTGTATGTGTGCGCAGGCAGATAAGGCACACTCATCTCCAAAATGTCTGTCAAAGCGTTTGCGAAGCCTCGCTGTGAGTTTCGGTGTTGTTTACATGTTCGAAATCCTGCCAGCCTCTCTAAGGGTGAAGACATACTTGTTTGTTTTCCAGCTGATACAGATCAATAGTAAGCTTGCTGTACATAATTCAGAGTCAAAGTTTAGTCGCTGTCTTCAAACTTGAAGATTTATGTGTTTTGTTTTTAGATGTTTGCTTGTATCCCTTCCAGCTCTGCGTGTTGTTATTCGTGAATGCAAATTGGATGTGATTACATATTCGCAAACGAAGCACATGTGTGCATTTCCAAAAGAATGCAAATGATTTTTTTTTCTTAGTTGCTATGGTAATGATGAACTGTCTGACATCCATGTAAGGTGACTCCTGGTCCAGGGAGTCTTTGGTTTGACTACAACAACTGACCTATAGCAAACTTTGTTCATACTCCCACAAGGACCCCCACCTCCAATACACCCCACCCCCAATCCCCCTCTGCCCTCAGGCCCAAAAAAAGCTTCATTGTGCAGGCAGCGAGCGAGGCAAGTGAGGCCTGGTTCTGGTTAGCGCGTTGAGCTGCATCTGAAACACTCACCTTCCTCCAGGGGTTGCATCTGGAGCTGGTTTCCTGTTCAGGCTGCGCCGAGCAGGGGCGGAGTTTGGCCCCGCTCTGTGATTGGGCGAGATTGAGCCTTTATGGACCCCAGGATGGCTGGGATTGCCAAACAGTAATCTGTCAATCACTGGCATAGCGATTCAAACCAGAGCTTTATGCGAGTGAAAGCTTATGATTGGTGCAAAGGCGCGAGCAAGAAGCCGGTGATGCTTCAGTCACGTACCAATAATCCAGCTGCAAATTCAGCATCTGAGAACAAAGAGGTGCTATGTGTTTTTATCCAAAGTCAGTTTTTCTTTGGGAAAGATTTTGTCATTATACAAAACTCTCAAGTAATTTAAAGTAATGACTTTATTTGACTAATTGCGAGCCCTAAAATTGGCATTGTTTTGACAGAGCGATGCCATTGTTATTCTATAATTGTATGTAATAGTGGTATTAGAGTATGGCAGCAGGACCAGCGCATTCAGTAATGGTGTGTAATAATAACGTTAGCTTCCTGTTATTACTGCAGTAATTCTGTAGCTGAGGCCATGAGCACTGCCCCGAAATCTGCAGGCTGGGCCTTAACCCTTTGAAACCTGAACGTATTGGTTTGATTTTTTTCAAAAACAAGGGAAGAAGGCAGAGAGCAATTTCAAATTTTCAATTTCTAATTAGATGTCTGTATTCTGCTGGTTGCAAACTAGTCTATCATATTTGTATATTCTCAGACATGTTAAGAAAACAAACATCCAACCTCCTAACTTCATCATTGGCACGATGATCAAATTTAGTCAGACTAACTTTGTTTACTGAAGTTGCTGACTCTTAGAAAGAATTGTTAACACTAATTTCAATTGTCATTTTTAATTTGCAACAACTTCACTATATAAAGTAAATATAGCTATATTTAAAGTAAACTTCATAATTGAACACAAAATAAACTTAAATGAAGATTAATAGTTAAACTTACTTTGCTTTTTGAAGGCAATCTGTTGTTATTATTATTTGAAGTAACATTAACTTGTCAGATTTCACAGTGTAGTTTTCAGGTCATTTCCTTGTCACCTTTTACTATTTTTTTTTGTAACTGGCTGGACATTTCTTTCCAAGGTTGTCTTTTTTGCATGTGTTCAAAAGAAATCAAATCTTTTCCTTTTCAGGTTTTCGAAGTTTAAATGCCTGCCAAAGGCGTCTGAGCACAGGAAAACTGATGTTGATCCAGGTGTTAAAGGGTTAAACTCTACATGAATTTTGCAGCATTCTTTAAAGTCTGTCATTGAGAATGTTTTTATTGGGTGTCCTGGGGAAAGCGTCAGATGAAAGTTTATTGCTGTAGATATCCTTCAAAAGATTATTAAGATAAAACTGTTATAAGTGGAAACATTTCTTTGAATGGGCTCTTTTTTTTAAAGTGTTTCATTATTGATTCATTTTAAATGTTGTAGGAGGTCCAGATGGTGCAACGTCCAACCACTGTTTTTGGCTCTAAGTTTTAGAAATGCGTATTCTTCAAAGTGCTTTCCACTTCAATGGTCAAGTAAATTTAAGGTAATAAAGCACATATAACCTGAATCTAAAGCTCTGATTGTGCTCTGCTCAGTGCCATGGAAAGCATGCTGTATTCTGCTCCATAATGTTCCCAGAGGTGTACACTGCGCTACCTTTCCAGCGAGCCCATGTGCCAGCGCTGTGACTCGGGCATTGTTGAGTTTCAGCGCTGGAAAGAGCTTAAGTCAGTCTTCCCACTCAGCTTCACTCAGCTCAGTCTCAGTTTTGTACCAAAGACCTCCATTTCCTGCTCTGGCGCCGTGGCGTGCAGCTGACAGCAGCTTTTATAGATCTCCTGAAGGGACCCAGTTACAGTGCACGCTTCCTTTCACACGTAAAAACATACACACATATACTGCACGGTACACAGTTTGCACACATGGTTAAGGAAAGTAAACCATGCTGTTAAGATATGAAAAGACATTAGTGTTGGCAGGAATTGTACTTGAGTTGCAAATTCATTCAAAAAATACATTTACTCAGTGGAATACATTTCAGTATTTACTTTTGGCTACAATTTCAAATTAAATGCTTCAAATTCAGTTTTCCTAATTTATGTGCTTGTCAGGAGACACTCTTGCAAGCATTAAAACGACCAAAACTTAATAAGTAAAGCCAAAAAATAAAATTGTTCTACTGGCAAAAAACCCTTGTAGCATATAGCAGAGTGACCGATAGATAACTGGCTTTCAGGCTGGTGCTTCCCAACATTTGGGACCCCCAAAGTCATGAGATGAGAAAAAGGAAAGGACTGATAATATCGCTGCAACACACAATTTGGCACATTCTTTTTTGTCTTTTCTTAACCTTTTGCTTTTTTTCTTGTGAAATCTTTGATTCATACTTCTTCATCCATCAAAAATAGGTGACACAAACTGATAATGACTTAATGATTATTATTCTCTATCTAGATATTTCATTAACTTATTATTGTATATTACTGCTTTTCTGGATTTTATGATGTATGGATACATCGCTGCTTGTTTTTAGGCCCTCACGCTGGCGACAACTGCGGCCGAAGGCGTCATGTGTCCAGCTGCATGTGTAACTGGAGGCATTATATTTTCAGGTTGTCCGTCCATCCATCTGCCCATCTCATTCTTGTGAACACATAATCTCAAGGACGCCTTGGGGGAATTTCTTCAAGTTGTGCACAAACATTTTCTTGGATCCATTAATGAACTGATTAGAATTTACAAGCCAAAAAGATCGGAAACCACTGCTCTAGTCAAATAAAATAGAAAAAAGAAAAGTATGAATAAAAGACCTGATTAAAATCTTTATTTCTCATCGTAGTGTTAAAGCATGGTGGTTTATATTTTTTCCTAATCCTCTTTGAGCCTCTTTTAATTAGTACTTGTTTCACGCAATATAGCAGCAAGATAAAACTGCTTTTTGGTCATTTTGATTCAACCAACAACAGTTTAACAATCTGGCAAACGACCAACCTGCAACCTGTTGAACAGTAGTTAAGAGCAAATGTTGAAGAACAATACAAATAAAAAACAGGATGCTTATATTGAGAACATATGCTGTTGGTGTTCTCAGAGGCCCAGGAGGTAACACTCGTCCAGTTATGATGGAGGTACTTCTTGACAAATGATGTGGGGGCCGAGTCCCTCCAGAGCTCCTTTTTCAGCTCCTCCTCTCTCTAATGACCCATACTGAGAGCCTCTGATGCCAGAGTTAGTTGGAAGCAGGTACTTCTGCAGCCAGCTTTGGTCAAAATGAAAATGTAATTTGCTGACAGCTGGCATGCTTCTTTGAGAGCGCTGAGGATCATATGAATGTCCTCCTGGACGTGTCCAGACAGAAGTGTAGGCGATTAATAGTTCTAAAGTGAGAGATGAAAGAGAAAGTGCTTCACCGTTTGCATTTCAACAAGAAACCCCTTAATGTCTTTCTCGCCTCGCTGCTGTGCATCAGCAAAACCAGAGGGGGAAAGTTCCCAAACATTGTTTGGCAGTTCCAATGAGGGCGACTTGGAGAGGTATTTGATTTCACAATGTTGAAGAAGAAAAATGTGTGGTGAGATTGTGTTCGAACGGTCCCCAAGGACGAGTGGTTGGCTGGCGTGTGAGGCAGGGAGGGAGGAGGTGGAGTTGTTGGAGTGTATTCTCCTGATACCTTGGATGCTGGGATGATTTGACTGATGCAGATGTCACCGTGAGGACTAACTGTTCATGAAGCAGTAACTGTTACTGTGATATTTAGTTTGACTTTATATTTATGATCAAAGAAATTACTAAAATCAAAGGCGTCACTGATATAGACCTTGTATTGTGAGCACTCCCCACAACAAGGGACAAAAGATAAGAAAAGAAAAGAAAACTTAATTGTGCATTACAATTTCCCTTGAAACTCTGGCAGTACAGGAGGCAGGTTTCCATTGCAGATTTGCGCCAAACTTAAGCGATATTTTTGGAATGTCGATAAAACACAATTGCGAGATGACTGCGTTTCAGTTGAGTGATGTTATGCAACTTCTCCTCTCACGATAACATTCCAAGAAGCATGGCGATGGATGTTCGAAACATTAGCAGGTTTATTTCTGTTGCAGCTTCCGGACTAGCCGTCATTAATTCCAATCAAAGGTGACATAGGCGTGTTATGCTCGTGATAATGGAAAGGCAAGCCCCTTGTATGTGGGAGCGGTTACTTATGAGGGATTTCTGGGAGGTGATAATCCACAATTTCACATTTCACAAATAGTGGATTCAAAACTTGCAGATGATCTGCTCAACTTTTGAAGAGTTATGTGATGCAATAACAGCTCTTGCAGCACCTGCTGCATCATGCCTACTGATAAGCGCGTATCCATAGCATCATGTGACCTGAAATACCACCTCATTCAAGCTTAAAAACTTAATTGCAATAAATGGAAGGGTTTTTTTTAAATTAGCAACTTTTTTGTTTCTTTGAAGAAAACTGGTTGTGAGGTCATGTTTAAATATATAAATATAAATTACAGTGCTTATCATAGTCAGAAACATCAAAAACAGAAATTGTTGTTGGTGTATTTTATATTTGCAATTTCAATTTATGCAATTTGAGGGTGAATGAAAGGCCGCCTTGAGTAGAAATGGACAGTAAGAGACAGTTTGAATATTTGAATACATGAAATCCATGGTTTTAACAGCAGCAGTGCTCATGGATGTGGGGTGGTGGGCAGAGGTTCTTTTATTATGTCTCTGTCTCTGATGGTCAGAGCAGAGGGCACAAATGACCTCTTGAACCCATTTTTTTCTGGCTAGCGGGACCTTGAGTCTCTTGCCAGATGGCATCAGCTGAAATGATGAATGAAGAGGGTGAGTAGGGTCATTATAGACCTGGGTTGTCTTGTTGGTCGTGGTTGTGCCGGTTGTAAAGGCTCTGGAGTGGTAATTGTTTATTCACAGTTATCTCACTGGCCTTATTAACTACCAGGGTCAGCTTGTTCCTGTGTCTTACTGAGAGGTTCCCCAATCAGGAGATGGTGTTAAAACTACGAATATGCTCATTTTCAAAAAGTCTTCTCCTCAGTCACGACTTCTTGAGGGACAGTCAGTCAGTTCTGTGGCTTTGGCTCACCATCTCTGGGTCTTATTGTACTGCATCTTTGGCGCGGTGAAGAGTTCTTTTGGGTCAGACACAGGATCCCCCCAGTGGGCCCACCACAAGGTCCAAAGCCCCTCGTTCTCAGAGCCTGTTTGTCTTGGTGAGAGGAACACAAAGCTCCTCACAGAGGAATCCCTCGTTAAAATGAAATATATCCACAGGGGCATTTGTAGCTCTATCCGACACAAACATTCTGTCCTCTGTCAACAATCCTTCCCTTTATACCATCATCTGAAACTTAACTCCTCATCTTGTAATATCTCAGTATCTTTCTTTCCTTCCCCTGCTTTGTTTTTCACTCTCTCTACTCTGCGAACCCGTTGCCTCCGTTTCCCCGCTTTTGGTCCTATTTTTCATGCAATTTTTTCGGACAGATTAGCTCCACGCCCTTGTTTTATAGCTCTATGAGCTCACTCTTGTTGTGAGACTGGCCAGTGTTCTGAAAACGGTCCGCTGATCTACAGCATGTTGGACCGGAGCACAAACATCGTGAGGGACTATTCAGACCCGCTCAGACAGGCTCACAAAAACAGGTCACTGCACCTAAACATTGGTCCAAATGTTGGACGTGTGTGTGTGTGTGTGTGTGTGTGTGTGTGTGTGTGTGTGTGTGTGTGTGTGTGTGTGTGTGTGTGTGTGTGTGTGTGTGTGTGTGTGTGTGTGTGTGTGTGTGTAATACAGAGAGAAAGAGCAGTTCAGTGGCCGTGCAAATCCAACAAAAGAATGAAACAAAATTGAGCGTTACCTCAACCACTCACAGAGCTGTAATAAAATTAGCAAATGGAACGATGAGCTCACTCACACTGTGCTCTTAATTTGAACGCTTACAGCACACACAAGGACGCCAACTAATAAGAATGCAGGCAAATGAGGGTAATATCACATGATGTAAATACTCTGTGCATCATAGCGCAATACACTCAACAGGGAGACTCAGTCGTTGATCAGGTAATCAACACGTAGTTTTTACACTTTGGTTTTTGTTTGGGGTAAAACAGCCAAGATTGAATGTGCTTACTTACAGTTTCTAGTCTTAATTTTATTCTACCATAACAGGCTGCCTGTGGTAAGATCATATACAGACAAGAATGAATGTTGTCAGACTCATGATGAACATTTCTTAAAGTTTTTTTTTTTAAAGATACTGTTTTTTATTATTAAGAATACAGAGGATACAAAAGATTAAAAAATCTTCAGACTGAAGTCAGTATTAAGTGTGAAACATGGAATCACACAACCATAACAAAAGATCCCTTAAACAATCAATATTGAGCTTTAGACACATCTTTACATAAATACTCCACACCTCCAGATTTTTTTCATTTTCAAACTTGTAGTCTTTAGCACCAATTGACGCTGAATCAGATGGCATTACATGACTGTGTAAAATCATCGAAGTTTTATTTTAATCAACATCCATATCCAACTGTTGGTCTTTTTGTGCTGTGGACAGTAAAAATCTAACTCATGTCAACTTACTTCTCTAGAAAAGTTTCTGTATTCTGACTAACCACCTGTTCTCTTTGTATGTCTGTGTGTTGTTGTCACAGGCTCTCGGAGACTCTGATTTCTCTGCTGTACTGCGGCAGCTGCTGCCTCTGATGAAGCCCCGCGGAGACGACGACAGCACGACCTCGGGGTCGAGGTCCAGAGAGGACGAATGTGGGCCCGATGAGCTGATCCTCCTGCTGGTCTACCTGTACTCCCTGGCTGACGAGGCGCAGACCACAGACCAGGACACTGAGGAGGAGGAGCTGGAGAAGCTGGAGAGGGAGCTGATAGGAGCGCTCACCCTGGTCATCACCCGAGAGACCGAGCTCAGCCCCCTGCTGCAGAAACTCACCGGTGAGTTGATCCCAGTTTTCATGATTGCTTCCAGGGGCGTGCTCAGTATGCCAAATTTGCTGATGGTTGGAGAGGAGAGAAATCGGAGTAGGAGAGTGGGAACAGCTGATTGTTTATTTCCTCTGTCTGCCTCCAGTGCTGTTAATGGGCGCGTTTTTATCAAAGTCTTCACACCCCATCCCTCTCCTTCTATCCCTGCAGCACACTCACACACCTACACACACACACTCTCTGGTCAGTCTGGCAAGCAGTTACACATATAATGGAGTGTGGGAATATCTGAACTTTGTGCATGTGGATAAGTGTGAGAGAGAAATTACCCTTCGCTTCAACATCTACAGCCCCTCTCCCAAAACAGTGAGGTCGCCCTGCAAAGCATGAGATACAGTAGGAAAACGTTGTGTTTGTGGTTTCAATTCACTAATATCAGGGTTTTCACAGTCATGGAAAACCTGAAAAAGTTATGGAATTTCACAATCACATTTTCCAGGCCTGAAAAAGTAATGGAACTAGTAAAAATCACTGAAAGTTTTGAAAAAATCATGGAAATTTGTTGGATGCGATCAATTAATAATGTAACAGAACTGTGAATTTTTTTCTCGTAGCTGACGACGTAACATACCTTTAAGATGGGTTGACATGTGGCAACGTTTTGGTTACATTTTTGTTAATTTGTTCATCAAGAGTTCTTTATTTGCTTGGGGGGCACACAACTTCAAATGGCTGTATTTTGTGTTTGTCAGGCATTAGGCATGTGTTCTTTTAAATGGAAATTGGCTATTTTATACTTTTTTATATTTACCTTTTTTTGAGATTTTTTAAAGAAGTTTTTGGCATTTTTTTATA
This sequence comes from Plectropomus leopardus, assembly GCF_008729295.1. Classification (NCBI taxonomy): domain Eukaryota; kingdom Metazoa; phylum Chordata; class Actinopteri; order Perciformes; family Serranidae; genus Plectropomus; species Plectropomus leopardus. The sequence goes on from NC_056465.1 coordinate 32,193,586, forward strand.
AAAATCCCTTTTGGCACTTTTTTCCTTTGGCAACAAAAAAATTGGCAGTTTTCTTTTTTTGGTCATTTTCATAGAAAATGGAAAAATTTGATTTTTTAATTATTTATTGATTGATTGATTTAATTTTATTTATTTATACATTTTTGATAAAACAAATTTGGAGTGCATATTTTCTTTAAAAATCACCAAAATTACACTGCTTATCATAGCCAGAAACTAAAAAAAACAGTAATTATTGTTGGATTTTCAAATTCTGGTCAGTCTATGAACACATCATTGGGTAAACAGAGATTATGTCTGAATCTTGTACGTGTGAAAAACACTGGTTGAGTGGGGCGAAGAAAAAGAATATTTTGGGTCCTGATTTTATAATTTTCTCCATGAAAACGTGTGGGAACCTTGTAATGGGCACCAGTGTGTGTGTGTGTGTTTGTGTGTGTGGACTGGTTTCTTTGGCTCTTCTATGTAGCACCAGTCATTGCTGGTTTAGCTGAGCTGGTAACTGTGTGGTAGAGCAGATCAAGGCCTTAAGATGAATTAACCGTGTACCTCCACACCACAGCCAGCTGTACCTCCCTGAGTAATAGCGTCTTTAACCTTGAGCCTGTACACACACGGTTTCCTCCCCTGCCACATAGTTCATAATTAGAGCTACTTTTAGTTCTGGCCCGCTCCTTACCTTAGCACACACCCTGAAATATTACACTGCTGTTGGGGTTTTCATCTCATATCGCACATCGGCTCATATAGTATGTATAGGGTTGGTGAATCTATGTAAAGCACTAATAAAGATTGTTGATCCCTCTCGCTCTTTTTCACTCCTTTCCTCCTCGTACTCCACCTCTCCCTCTTCCTGTTCTACTTGGCTAAGTGCTGCCTGGAGTTGAGGGGCCTCTTGGCAGACACAAGCCAAGATGTGGCTCATGTTAAAAACCTGACTCTCTGTTATAAACACTTCATTGGAAATTACCCTGTCATAGTGTGCCAGGTGTGTTTTAGACAAAAAAAGCTGTGTGTATGTGTGTGTGTGTGTGTGCGCGCGCACGTCTTGCCAATTCAGATGAATTCAGCAGTGTCTGTGTGCACCCAGCTTTTAAACGTAAGAGTGTGTATTTGCGCGCACGAGCGTCTGTGTGAGAGTTTTTATGGCAGACGATGAATTGCTTGGCTGGGGTAACATGAGGCGGGAGGTCGTCTCTCTCTGCATCCAGAGCAAAACACTGATTGTGACATTCTGCCCAATTAAAAGACTCAAATGGAAACCAGACGTTGAATGAAACCTGGTCACCATGAGAGCACTGTTTTTACAAATTCTTCTATTTAGCTCCCCTTGGCTACAGCACATGCAGAAACACAAGACAGGAATGAAGAGAGGATATAAGGACAAGCAAGTTTAGGACAGTACGCAGGACAGGCTAATGCAACACACCCCGACCCCACTAACCACCTCCTTCTGGGAACTTAATTAAAGAGCATCTTCAGGAAATGATGTCCCTCAGGCTTCTTTATACTGTAGATTTTTTTTTCCATGTTTCCTCTCAGCCTTGTTGGACTCGATTCTTTTGTGGCGCAGCAGCAAACCTCCATGAACACAGCTTTTTTTTTACAGTAAGGCTGGAGTGAGAGGGTTAAAGTTGCTTTCCCAGTAACTTGCAATTATGAGCAGCAAGCAACGGTTTCTTACATAATCCATGAGGTAATATGTACCTTTATTTAGAGGGATATTTTTAAGGATAAAGGTTACAGTCCTCCTCCAAACAAACCGGCATTCAAGATGGCTAAATTTCATGGCAAAATCACTTCATTCCAGCTACAGCTCTCCAACCAGCAGGGTGCCATGCCATTGTTCGGACAGCTCATAATTCCGATGCCCCAGTTCTCACAAAAATGTCCCATAAGACTGAAAGGAGAAAAGGTAACGCCTGCACATGTACTCCATGCCACACGTTTGTTCAAGGCAACGTTTTAAAATTTTTGACCTGATGAAGGTCCAAGTAGGATCAAAATGTCTTGAATAAACTTGAGGTAAGTATGAAGGAGTTACCTTTTTTTCTCATGTACAATGTTTTTCGATTGCCTCACTACCCTCTTCCATTAGACTAAAAGGCCATTTTACTGACAGGTGTCCTGGAAACAATGTGCACCTCTCCTAGGGGCTTTTTTTCCTAGGGGTTTTTTTAAAAAAAAAAAAAAAAAAATGCCACTCTCCTGAACAGAATCATATGGCACATTATTATTCACTATGATCTCTCTGAAGCTTGATTGACACAGTAGTTCATAATTTTAAACATGTACCAAATTTGGATGAAAAATAAGCACTTGGCCCTTTGAAATACTGTATCCCACAGTAGAGCAGCCTAATCAGACTCCTACAGCTGTTTGAACCAGAATTTTGGGCTTTCTTGCAGTTTTTCTGCCTAAATGTTTCTCATCTGTCTGCCTAAAACTTTCTCATCATTCTGTATATCTGTGCATTCATTATACAGCACAGTAAGTCTGCATTGTTGTCTTAGGGCATGGCTTTGATTAAAGGGTTGAACAGTATTTATCCAAGAAAATGGTTCTGCTTATTGCAGCCTGGGAAATGAGCTCTTAAACCAAACGCTCCACAGCTGACACCACATGTGGAAGGAGCCGGATTGGTCATGTGCAGTGCTGCGGATGGTGCACAAAGAGTGTGATTGGATAAGGAAACCACTGCTCTCCTAAAACTGGGAGTCTGATTGGGCACTGCCAGACAGTCTGTGGTGTGTACAGGCGGCGTGTGTGATGTGTGCAGGTTGTAAACAGCTCGGAGCAGTTACTGTTAATCTCTTGTTCAGTTGTGGCAAAAACGACACTGATGCTGCTAAGAGAGTGATAATGAGTCTTCCTCTGACTCCTTTATGGATTTGTTTCTTGTAACAGGGCTCTCACAGTCATGGAAAACTTGGAAAAGTCATGGAATTTCACAATCATGTTTGGAAAAGTCACTGAATTATGAACCCTTTGAAGCCAGACCAAACTGGCTTGATTTATTTTTGAAGGCTATGAGCAACAATTATCCCCAAATTAGCAAGAAATAAATAAAAAGTACAAGAAAATTACCTAAAAATTAGCACAAAAAATGTTTTAAAAAAGTACAACGAAAAACAATGACAGTTCAAAAGAAATCTTAATAATAATAAAAACAATGAGAATAATTATAATAATGATTCTGTAACATCATTTTCAATAATTATTATAATTCTAAACACAGTTTTCTGGACATGTTTCCCTAGATGTTTTAAAATGATTTTCTAAATGTACTTAACACTTTCAATTTGTGCGACATTTCTTGAATATTTTCGAAAGTAATCAAGCCAATATACTAAGCAATCAAAATACTTGTAGAAGGCGTCTTAACGCAGCACAAGAATACCAATGTCGATACAGGTTTCAAAGAGTTAAAAATCACGGAAAGTTTTGGAAAAGTCATAGAATTTGTCGTGTGTAATGACATTGTTACAGTAATCTTCCATGGATAACTTAGAAATTATTTTCTGTAGCTGTTGACATCATGTAGCTCTAATATATGTTGACACGTGACATTGTTGTAGTTATCATCACATACATCTCTACACTTTCTCCCTGCGTGCCATTTCTCCCGTCATATTTGTCCGCTAAATAATTCTGTTTTTGAGTACAGTTTGAATTTGACATGTTTGTTAAACGTCAGGCAAGCGGGGCAAGAAAAAATGTGAAAATGTGTAGGAACCCTTCCGTCAGCCTTTGGTTAAGGAGTTAAATCCCCTTCCTCCCCTTTTCGATTCTTCTTCTCTCAGCTTTGGGGTTACAGTTGGCCGAGAAGCCAACCCAAATGCTCCTCACCCTAGGACATCCAGCAAGCTCGGAACGATGGATCATCGTTTGTCTGTACTTATGTCAGTGTGTGGGTGTGCAGCTCTAGTAGTGAGAATATGAAATCCCGGTCCCCAGATGGTGATGATAGTGATTTACCGGCAGCAGTGACAGTATAAGGGAAGAAGGTCACAAACCAACATTTTTTAGAGCGAGACTCGGATTTGAACTGGTGGTTTCATGTCTTCTCTCTCTCTCTGCTTCAGACACACATCGGGTTTGTTATTCATCCTGTCAGTGGGGTGTGCACGGGGCAAGGGAGAGGGGAGTGGAGGGAGAGTCGGACCTCCCCAAAGCCGCTGTTTGGGTTGGCACGGCAACACGGGCCAGGCAAGGGACATGAAAGGGATCACACATAACTCTGGCCACCAACCCTCCGTCTGCCTACTTCTCAAACTTTTCTTTTCTTTGTTTTTTTTAAAATATCCTTTTCCATTTCTCCTTCTTTCTCTCTTTCTGCCACCCTGCATTTCTTCCTACTTCGTTCTCTTTGAGGCCCTAAAGCGCCAGCCTGGTTGCAGGGGGGAAGTGGAGCATAAGTTTGTCTAATGATCGCGCCTGATTAAATATGTTTCCCCTGTTGCACTGTGTTTATGAAATTAGTCTCAATTATTTTTAATTGGTGGTCTTTCTTTACTTCCTCCTCTTTTCCACAAACACACACATGTGCACACATACATGTATGAAGTGAAAAGCGTGGGCCCTGGGGTGAACCAAGCAGCCAGTGGCGTTTTTCTCTCTCGTTCACTCCATCAGATAAGCTGATGACATGGAGCTCAGGCTTTAATTAACAGAGGCTCATCAGCTCCTCACTGCCGGGCCAGACAGGCCTGGTTAACAGGCGGGGCCACACACAGAGTCGCGAGCAGACCCCCAGACTCACATCCCACCAAGTCAGCACACACGGCGGTTAGGTCTCCATACTGTACCTTTGTTTCTCTCCTCTGAGGTTTGCAGCAATGGACCCAAAGGACAATGTGACAGACGGTAGCAGGCAGTCAAAGTAACAAATGGTTACACCTCTGAGGCACTATAGCATCATGGCGATATAAATAAACATGTGGAGAACTGTTTTCCGACAGCGGAAGAGTGTCAATATGACAGACAGGCTTTTTACATTTGAATTGTGCAAACAAGTCTTCTCTTTCAGCAGTCAGTGAGCTTTTTTTATTATATATTAGTACAAAACACATACAGCAAAAGATGTATTTGTTGCTCCACTCGCCCCCGGCAACAAGAATACTGACCAGGAAGGTTTTGATCTGTGAGGATAGATGGATGCATGGATGGATAGTTGCACAAAAAAGCAATCATATGCTATGGCATAAGGCTCGATGCTCAGTAAGCACCTTACTTTATTTTATTTTTTTTAACGTGCAATCATCCAGAGTAAAATGTCAAGTCAAAATGAAACTCTACTTTCACTTTCATGCCGATTTGTTTTGACCTGTAGTGAATAGTGTAATCAATAATAGTGTGACACAACCTGAAAGGAAAAGAGACTTCTCATCTTTGGAAGCAATGTATTTGAATTTTTCATTTGGAATTGATTTTTCTTTCCTTTTCTTTTCAAAATTGATCATTGTCAGATGCTGAACTGCAAGTACTACTTTGTTTGTAGTCACAAACAATTGAGTGTGCAGTATTATCATGCAGGAGCTAACAATTGAAGTCAGTAGTAGCCATGTTTTGTCGGGTAGATTTCACAGAGCTGGCCCAGAGTGTAGTTTACACCTCTGTTTGGTTTATGGAGTGTGTTAGCGCTCAGCGGAGAATTCCTCTGCTTCTTATTTATGACAGGAAATGCACATCATAAAAGGCTCGTAAGCACTTATATCTCCGCTGGGAATCAGGCTTGTAGAATGAAAAAGGACACTATCGCGATCCCACACACACTTGCAAATAGACACGCACTCACTCAACAAAGCAAAGGCAGAAATACACAGCAGACACATACAGGCCGGCTCCAGAGGGACTCTAACTGAGTCAGCGGCCCCTGGCCCCTGCACACGCGTCAGTGCAGGCGGAGGTCAGCCTGTGACCCTTTGACAGAGGGTCAGCAATGGAGTCCAGCCAACACGCTCTACCCGCTCGCCTTCCCGTCTTCTGCAGGGACTCCTCTTGGCTCCTCTTGGAAGGCGTCCCTTTTGATCTTTATCCATAAGTTTCGCTTTACAGTGTGTGCAGCACTCAGACCAACAGATAAAGAATTTTAAAAAGTGTGTTTATGAATGTATATGAGTCTCTCTGTGTGCATTTTGGCCAGACTGCAGCAGGGTGGGATCAAGCCTACTGTATAACGTGAAAATCTGTCCTTAGATGGGCTTCCACCACAGATTTGCACAAAAATTAAGCAACATTTTCAATATGTCGCTAAAACACAATCGCAAGATGACTGTATTTCAATATAGTCAATCAAGTGATATTATGCAACTTTTCTCGCAATGTTATGAGACGTCTCCTCTGGCAAATCATTGCGATGGATGTTTAAAACATTAGCAGGTTTATTTCTATTGCAGCCACCCCACTAGCCGTCATTATTTCCAATCAGACAATAATGGAAAGGCAAGCCTCTTATGCATGGGAGTGGCCACGTACAAGGGATTTCTGGGAGGTGATAGTCCACAATTTCTCAGAGGAATTGTTGATTCAAAACTTCAGATGATCCGCTCAACTTTTGAAGAGTAATGTGATGCAATAACACCTTCGCCTGAAATACTACCTCATGCGAGTGTAATACATTTTTTTGTGATAAATGGGAGTTTGTTTTTTTAAATTGATGTGTTTCCATTAGGCATATTTTATATTCACAATTTCAATTTGCGCAACTTTAGGGTTACTGGAAACCTGCCTATTGACTGAGTGAGTGACTGATGAAGTTGTGGAGTGATGAAGTTACACCATTGGCCGGTCAGGTTTTGGAGGTTCCCAATGGCCGTTGCACCCTCACAATGAGTAGGCCGTTGGTTTTGCTGGCAGTGTGTTTGCCTTCACATCATCTGATCCACTTCCTCAGTAGCCTACAGTTGTTGTTTCTGTGCATCGTCTTTGTTATCAGGGCTGCCAACTCTCATGCACTGACCATGACACTGTCTATTATTTTTACTGTTTAAACTTTTCACGCTGGATACGTACGTGCCCGACACATCTCATGTGCAGTTCACCTTTTAGAATAAACGGCTGACAAATCCCACAGTGATTAGCTTACCACTTACTGTATGGTGTTTTATTTAATGTGTATTCAATGCTTGAGATGTCCATCGTGTCTGTCCAATAATAAGCAGCTGTCAGTGCAGTTTCTGAACAGAGCATTGGTTTTTATCTCTTTATATCCATAATTGAAAAGTTAGTTGCTGCTCAGTGTGCACAAGAGGACACTGGATTCCTGAATCCAGTGTTGAGGGCTGATTGCAGTTAGGTGTCTCCTGCTGAGTGCGTCAGGAGCGTGCCAAACGCACTTTTGGTCATTTCATGGCCAGGCACCCTTGGAGCACTTGTGGAGTAGTTGAGCACGAGGTTGGATCAGGAAGAACCCATTATCAGAGGTGGATGCGCTAAAAGCTGTGACAATCATGGCCAATCACATTCACTACTTTCACTCCAGGAAAAGTAGCTGTTGCCGTGGTAACAACTGATTGGAATTCAACTAAACAATAGACAATGAAGTCCCCTTTATTCACTTAGCTCTCTCCACGCACTGACAGTCTGGTAATCCTGAGGAGTTTTTCTCAGCAGAAACTTGTTGCGTGTGGCTTGGGATGGAAATTATTTATTTAATTGCTTTTTTAGTTAAGTTTTAAATCTAAACAACCTCTGTCACATCATGTTGTTCATCACAGTCACACATCTACCTGTACTATAATTCTGGTTGTGGTTTGGCAGTGCCCAACATCACTCCTGTCAGAGACTACAGATGGAACAGATGCCTGTTGCCTTCATCTGTCTGTAAAGAGCGTAACCAGCCGAAGTAATTACATTTTTCTGCGGCCGGGAGGCATGTTTATGGGTTTCAGGCAAGTAGAAATTCTTTGTAACATAGGTCATCACATGTCACAGGAGTCACATGACTCTGTTTACTGTTTGGCTGAAGTTATTTTCTGGCCTCAGTTTGCCACTAAAAGTTATCTCCAACTTTGAGTTTGGCTGCACTTCACTGCAGAATCAAACAACTGCACAAAGGGGCAGCTGCCGCAGTTCTCCAGAGACTTTGTAAGGCAGGCTCACTGCACTTTGCTGCTGCTTGGTGTGTTTTGGCATAACTAATTAATAATGCCATTTCTGCTTGTTGAAACATGCATTATCATGCTGTCGAATGATTACACATATTACCAAAATAATTAATCAAAGTGACTGAAATAGGACAATAACACTTTAGAAAAGTAATCCAGAACAACAATTTGCATAAAAAATGACATGAAAAAAGCATGATTATATTGTTGTATTTATTAAATTAAATCAATACTTATCCTTTGACTCAAATAAAGTGTAACCTTGTCATATAATATGCTACTTCAGTAGCAAGAACAAATATTAATGGTGCCACTTCAGGAAATTGCAGATGAACATTTAATATTCAGGGATTGCCCTTAAACACTCCCGTGATATACTAGGTTTTGACCTATTCTTGTTCTATAGTCAGATGGCCATAGAAACATCTGTCTTGACTCAAAAAAAAACCCTCATAAATAAGTGTAAGAGTTTTGTTGAGTATGGGTGTGTGTGTGTGTGTGTGTGTGGGTGTGTGTGTGTGTGTGTGTGTGTGTGTGTGTGTGTGTGTGTGTATATGTGTGTGTGTGTGTGTGTATGTGTGTGAGTGAGTGAGTCTAAGTCTGTTTTTTACCAGAGCCACTTGGTTTTTACAGTATATCTGTGTTTTATCTCTTGGTGCGGAAGAACTTGTTTACGTTTAGGATTCCAGTCCACAGTGAAAGATGACCTGTCCTAATGTACCCGCTTTCCTCCCCAAAGTGTCCCCTCGCTCACTCTCCCCCCCCCTCCCTCCTCACTCCTCCCTCCTAACAGTGCAACATCCTCCACTTTTTTTGGAATCGGAGGAACCCCCCTAACACTCCTCCACCTCACAATTCTGGATGAACGTCCAGCGTAAACTTGGCAGAATCAACTGTCAATAAAATCTTGTGATGTCTTCATGATTTTTTTTTAAGGGCCTAAAAGGCTCAGTGCTGCTTTTGGCGACTACACCCTCACACAACAACAGGAAACAGAATGATGCTTTCTGTGTCCAACTATTGTGAGGAATCTCCTGGAAATGAAACGTGTTCATTCATTTGGAGGTTCTTCTGCTCGGTTCTCCTGGGTGGAGAATTCCTCCACGGCCTCGACACCAGATGGAAGCTCTCCTGGCGCTATGAGCTGGCCGGGTCATTTCCTGTCAGGAGGCCTGGTGTTAATCAAGGCCTGAGCCAACGGGAACGCCCCCCCTTACTCCCCTACCCCCTCCTCCATCGTTTTTTTTTTACAACCCCTCTCCCCTTACACCCCCTCATATAGCAGCGAGGCGAAGAAATACACATTTTTCTCTCCTCCCCCATTTTCCCCCTTTACTTTCTGTTCTTTTGTCTTCCATGCCATACCCCTGCTTTGTTTAGTACAAGTCATACTCCTCTCTGAGTGTCTTTACGTGCTCGTAAATCATGAGGAGGTAATGGTCTGTGTTATCGAAGTGTCCCTATGGAGGACTGTAGGTCCAGCCAGTAGATAGAAGGAGATATGAAGGAATGAGGAGAAAGGAGTCTCTCTTTGCTTGCGGTTTGGTGTCTGGTCACTTTCTGTTGTGTCTGTTCTACTGTAGTGTGATGGACACAGCAGGAGATAGACTTATCTCCTCGCTCCTCCTCCTCAGCTGACCTCCAGTCTGACCAGATGCAGGCCTACAGGCTGAGGGGGGCAGTCAGAGGGAATGCTCTCCTGCTATGTCTTTCTTAATCACTTAACTTACGTGACTCATCTCTGGTGTTCAGTGGTGAAACGTTGCGGTTTCTCTGTTGGGTCATTTACATGCTGGGAGGTTCTGGACTCATGCATATGTAGCTTATGTGTCCTAGTTTTGGGTTGTAGCATAAAAACGTGATTAAGTTAGAGAAAATTCAGTTAAGCTGAGAATGAAAAACACTGCAAGTATTAGACTGGGAATACTTTGGCATGAAAACATAATATTCTAGCAGTTTTTGGTTTATGCTGTTGCTGTTTTATTAGATTTGGAATTTAATTTTGATGATGGCAAGTAGTTCAAACTTTAGCTGTTGTTCCTTCTCCTTTTCTTTCTTCTTCACTGCCTAAGAAAAATTTGCTTCTATCAGAACCTAACGGTATATTCGTCAAATAAACCTTAAAGTCGAATAAATCAGTAAGTGCATGTTTCCATTAGTGAAAAAACAGAAACACCGATCTCAGTTAAGCAATGACTAAGCAAGCAGCTCAGCAAACAAGTGATTCTTAGCATCTTCTTAGCACCCATGATATCAGGTCTCAGGTGTCAATGCTCTGGAGACTGTTCGATGCCAAAATTGATCTCATAGGTCATCTATGACTGCTGCATTCCAAGACTGTTCTTTTGTTTGCCAAAAAAAAGCCTTTGCAGACTCCCCCTTGCTTCCACGATTTTGGGTCCATGCAGGCTGATCTGGTGTAGCAAGCGAGCCATTTTGGCTAATCTCTATGAACAGATATATGCATATAAATGCAAATGAATAAATAAATAAATAATGCAAAAGTATATCATTGTCAGACTAGAGCCTATTGGATGAGATTGCATATTGGCCAATGCGTTCCACTTCTCCACACTGTTTTTTCTGCTGTTCAGATGAACTACTCAGACTACAAATAGACCACAAATGGAAACCATAAAACTTACAATACCAAAATTTTGTCCCATCGCCCACAGATTCTGCGTACATACGCAAATATCGGTTTATAGAGATGAGGAACACTAGAGTCCTTCCACAGAGCTGGTTGAGAGCATGCAAGCATCCAAGTTTTTGTATTTCTTATCATCTGCAATTGACAAACATTGTTATTCTTTAAATAGAAGGACTTTCAAGTCTGTAATCTCTCAATTCAAGGCAATCAGTGTTGAAAATGTTCCTGTAAACCATCTAAAAAGTAATCCAAACTAACTCCAAGCCACAAAAGTATTCAAAAAGATGAAAATCTGACTATTGTGGCATTGTACATTTAAATATTGTTGTGAGATTTATGACGTGGAACAGATGAATTAAAACATCTTTTTTTAACACATTTTGTGGCTTAGACTCAGTGTGCAGCTGTTACTTTTTTCATTGATGCTGCTTTTTAACACCCTTGTACCAGCCTGATGTGCAATGTGGGATTTGTTAATTTTTAACAAGGCGAAGGACCTCCCAGTCCCGTCTAATTTCTAACTTGTGTATGATTCAGTGATTTGGTTCCATTTAAAATATTTTATTTTCTGTACTCACAGTTCAAAATTAAGTAGGTATGTTTGCTCAAAAGATTCTCTGTGCTTTCTCTGGCACTTCACTTTGCCACATCTAATAATCGCCACAGTTTAGGAACATGTGATGAGACATACTGGTTTTGAACTGACCGTGGGAATAATGAACATGTACAAGTTCATTCTTGATTAAAATCTTTGTTTTTGCTGTATTTAGAGCATGCCATATGAAATTACTTTTCTCTGACTTACTTTGACCGAATCACAAGTTTTGTTTGTAACTTACAGTTAGAAAACCCCTGCATCACGTTTATAAAATGAATTGGGGCTGAGCAAACACTGCCTCAATTGGTTGTTTTTTAGCAACCTAAAATGACCCACCTAAAAAAACAATATCAGTTTAAGTATACACTATATTGAGAATATTTTCACCACTTTACTTTGCCATCAGACAGCAATTTTTGACGGCAAACTAAAGCCATTACCTCATAGCCACTAAAACAGTAATTTTACTTCACTGAACACGGGAGTTGCTGGTCTACTGCTGCCTCAGCTGGTTAGTGTGTGAAGCAGAGAAAATATAATTTAGTGTACACTTAAACTGGTATGGATTTTTTTCTTTTTTTGGTATCTAAATTACTTTTTGCTGCTGCCCTGTACATTGCTAAGCTTCTGTGATGGTATATTTAGTTTAGTAAAGATGCCAGCAAAGCAACACAGTACATAAACTAAGCACAGCAGAAACGTCAGATAGGTTGGACCATCATTTTTTACCTATATATCTTCAAATCTTACAATAACAACAGAAATTAACACATTTGCCTATTTTCCATATCTCCATGATTGAAATTAATTGCCAGTTGTCTACCAGGAAGTGATTGCTGTTGTTAGTGTGACATCACAGTAATTTGGTCCATAAACCTGCTTCTCAACAAAATGTTTTCTGATATTTTACAAATAAGCCAGTGTTTAATTTTCTCTTAATACTAAGCAGCTGTGCAAAAACGTTTCCTAAAGAGGATGCAGCTCTGAAATTTGTAAAATAGTTATTTATGTCTGAAAATAGTTTATCAAAGAATAAATATACATGGCTGAGAATATTATCAGGCATTTAGTGCCCACTTTCAACACTTGACACTTTTTAATACTCCTTGCCACGGGTGTATATCAGTGGGTTTTGAGTGTCAGCATCCAGCCCTCAATGCAAGGTGTTCCTGTTAGTCTGTGCTGAGTTGAGTCAGTCTGATAAAACCCAGACTGTTGCAGGAGATGGTCACTATCATTTAAATCCTGCTATCAATAGACCCTGTTTCTCCATCCCAGTTTCTGTCGGCCCCTCCATCATTTCATCTTATCTTCTCTTAGCTCCGTCTGCGTCTTGGTCCTCTCGGGCTGCCTCTCACACACTCCCTCTCATTCAAACACACACACTCGGCTGCTCTTTGATGCTGACAGCTGCTTGCCGTCTGCACTGTGTCTGTGAGCTCAGCGCTATCACATCCGACTCAGCCCACTCTCGGTCCAGGTAAACGTCACTCTCTGATGGGCAGAGACGGAGGGATGAATGAACTGGCTGTAGTAACATTTCCGCAGATGGTGAGAAACATTTTGGCGGAGAGGGCCGTTATCGCCGCCATCCACATGGCGTGGGCGTATACGCGGTGATAATGAGTGTCTGCAGTGAGGATTGCTGTAGTGAGGCCAGTGTAAACTCAGCCCCCCCTGAAAATAAACACATTAGAACACACACACCTCCCTTATGACTGTCGCCCCTCACCCTGAGGCCTTATTGTATACTCCCACAGTGTACCAGCTTCTTCTCAAAACACACAAACTCACACTGAAAACACTATTTTTGGCTTTAATTTCCCTCTTCAGATAGCAAATCCTAAGAAAATCCACTGTAGGGAATGTGTTATTTCCAGGATGGGATGTATGGTTTTAATTTTCTCCTTTTCCCGTTCGGTCCTTCACCCCTCCCTTTCTCACATATTGATGCTGGAAGCATTCACAGTGCCTTAGTAACATCGCTCCAGTCATACACAACCTCTCTCCTTTAATGAAACACTCACTTATTTATCACCCAGTGTTGACAAAGTGACCGATGTTGGAAATGGATCATACAGCGTGTTAAACATACTCTGAATTAAGATTGAACCTGTTGAATTATGAATGGAGTTTAAATAATCATATAATCAGAATTTCAAAGTGCTTGTGGAGTGTTATTTCTTTCAAAAGTGCTATCAGACACTCTAATGTGCATTTTACAGCAGTACTGTGGCAGGTTTAGCCCTCTGCTGTCCGCCTACGAAGACTTATGGACTCGCACTCATAACACTAACATCTGTCTCTCAGGTGGGAGCAGCCGCCCTCTGGTAGGCCTCCTTGCATCACTGCACCAGGCAAGAGGCTGAGCACACACACACATACACACAAACACACACACACACACACACATGAGCAGCTGCCTCGCACTTTCACTTGATCTAAATAATATGAAAAGCAGCAAGCTTTTCAGTCCAAATGTTGTGATACCACGGCGCTGCGGTCCCTGCCCGTCCGTGACAGCCCTCTGTTGCGTTGTGTGGGAGCGGATTAGCCCGTTGTGTATTTTGAATGACAGGATTATGAAGTTTGTGTGTTTCTATAGGGCTGTTGTGTATGAAAAGTGTGTTTTATTAGGAGTGCAGTGTGATATTTGTGTTATGCTAACCCCTTTTGTGTAAGCAGTGCATCTTCTCTGCAGAGGGTATTATGGTGCACTGTGTGTTGTTATGAACAAAAAAAGAGAAGCGGACCGTTTCTCGAGCCTCATGGGTGGCGTCAAAATATCAAGGTCAGAAATAATAAGTGGTACGTCTGTTGGCGGTCACTGTAGCGCTGGTTTCATCCACCCTGTAATCCACTTTGAAGTGGACCTCAGCCCCGCCACGATGTGATGTTTGTGTAGGATGCTTGCCCGGATGGGTAAGTATATGTATGATCCCGTTTTGTTGCGGGTATCTCTGTGAGTGCTCATGTGATGTTGTGAAGCTCGTGGGACTGAAACAGGAAGTAGAGCTGCGATTAGAAGAATCTGACATTTGCAAGAGGAGCTTCCTGTGATAGGAGGCTTCCTCTGTGTCTCTGGGACTCACCACCTTATCTCACCCCTCTCTCTATCTGGCAATGACCACCTTGTCTTACAGTCCACTCCTCTCTCAGTCACAGCTGCCCGGACCAGATGTTTATGACACACATGCATTAACTCCAAATTAAAGCATACACCTCCACCCTAGTGCAATGGAGGTGAATTTAATTTGTTGTGCCACAATATTGAACACTGACACACTGTGAAGGTGTTGTAGTCAAGACAAGGGATGTCCTGATTTGATCTCAAATATTGGATCGGGGCCCAATAAAGGCATTTTTTGACTTTTTGAACATTTAACTTATAGAGCATCCGATTCTTTGCTTTATGTCAGCTGTTATACAGATGTTTTGACCTGAATGCAGAGCGACACGGAGCCCAGCCTTCTTTCTCTCCTTTCTCCTGAACTTGAGGGCAGTGGCTGATCTCCACCTGCTGCGAGACGCCACATACCATAAATGAAAGGGCAGAGTAAGACTGTCTATTTATGTTATTTACCGAAGTTATAAGCATTTGTTTAATTTCAGCTCAGTGTGAATGTCTCATATTTTGCATTCAGCTTTAACGCATGGTGTTTCTCCGCCCCACTCTTAAGATAGAGCAGAGGAGATCGGTGCTAATTTAATCCTGCTGCTCTGCTTCTACAGCCAAACTTTTTTCATTTAAAGTCTTTGTCACATGTATTAATACATAAGAAAAGTCTGCATGGCCAAGACACCAACTTTTTCCAGGATAAATCTTAACGTGTCTGTCAGATTCCTCCGAAAATGGCTTTTAGTGTCTGTAATGTTTAGGAAATCAGTTCATTGTGTTCTTTAGTGGTTTTTACATTTTCACATCTTCGCTTCCCTGTTTTCAGTTCCTATGATGCCCTATATAACCTGTGATACCTTTAAAAAGGTGAAATAAAATGGGAATTGAAATCCCTCTCAGAATAAGTGCCATACTGTTAACCAGTTTAATTGAAACTCTCGAAGAAAGACATAGAAGCTATTAAAAGTGCTCTGTGGCTGCTGTGGCCTTATTCATGTTTTATGTAAGCGTGACTTGTTATGCCACTGTGTTTTCAGTTCCCTAGATGCCACCTCAACACCTGTAAGATCTTTTTCTCTTCCCCTTCTCAGTTAAACTCTCATCCCTCTGCAGCCTCGTCCTCCTCCTCACAATGGGATTAAACACTCCTGCAACCCGTCCCTCCTGATATGTGCTACTGTGCCTTTAAAGCAGCATCAGAAAGTTGCTCCACTCTCAAAAGCAGCTGTAAGTCTGAGATCACAGGATTTTCTGTGCTCTTGTAGAAGTGCGATTTTGAGAGATGGAGGCTTTTGTTTGTGAGCAGCAGCTCATCAGTCTCCTGCGTGGAGAAGATGTGAGTCACCCCCGCAGCACAATAGTGTGTCAGAATGAGTCACGGTAAAAGTGTGTGAGTGTTCAAGAAAGAAAAGGAGAACAAAAGGGAGGAAAAAATGAATCCCTTGAATATGCTACAGTATATGAGCAGTACATTATCATATGCTCCTGCTTTGCTGTGCACCCTTAGAAATAAGGGTTTCAAATACGTTTTTTCTTGAAGGGCAGAAAAAAAGTCCACTCAAGAGGCCTTGAATACCACAATAGAGGACGTTTATACAGACTGTTCACGTGAACACAGAAGATACGACCCCATCTGAACGTAGCATAAGGGTTTCATTAAGAACTCTTCTCATCCTAAACATTGATACATCGCCATCTTTAAGATACACCTTTATTTTGAAATTCCCATTGCATGTTTGTGTCACCATTTCGTTATATTTGTTTTTTGCCATAGTTGATATCTTTGACAAAGAGTAGTTATACACACATCGCGTAGGTGCAAGGCTATCAAAAAACAGTGGATATGAGGAAAAAAAACGCCCGCACACTTACTCCATGCCACACAAGTTTATTTCAGACAGCGTTTCGATCCCACATGGATCCTCGTCAGGTCAAAAGGTTTTTCCTCATAGTTGATTTCTTTACCATCATTTAATGCCAAAAAAACACATTGTCTGCCAAAATCTCTTTTGTGCATGTAGGAGTACCCAGTACTTTGCATTTTGCATTTTATATTTGGTTCGGTTGAGTTTCAATTCCCAATCCGACTGCACCATTGAAATAGTAAAGGCTGTAGTAGTAGTGATTTCATGATCAAACAAATCTGTAGTAAAAGAAGAAAACTTTGCAGGTTATTAATGCAATCCATAAATTTTTGCTGCTGCTGTTTACTACTGCTTTATTTAGTGCAGCACCCTCCATGGATGACTCCTTGATTCTAACAGTTCTGTCCAAAACTGCTGGAACCCCCCGCTGGTTTGCTCGTGTTTAGCACTGTAACACAAAGAACTTCATAGTACACAGGTACTTCAAGTACACAGGCACATGCCTAAAAAAGCAAGACTTCATAATTAATTAAAGCACTAAAATAAGAGTCATAATTAAAATCAGGAACCAAAAAAACGCTACCATAAATAATGAAACAGCAGAGGCAGGATAAAAACCTTTAGATTAAAGATTTAAAAAAAATAAATATAATATTAATAATAAGTAAAATAGATAAATAAACCATAAATAAATAAAGTAATCTAAATAGTAGATAAAAGGTAAATAAAAGCATAACAAAACAAATAATAATAGATAAATGATAAAATAATATACCATCTAGTAAAACAATAAAACAGACTAAAATTTATAAATAAATAGTCAATAAATAAATAGGTAAAGTTTAATTAAAAGCCAAACTAAAAAAGTTCCTAAACAGAAACCGGTTCAAGAACTAGAGCTTATTTGGTAGAAGAGGGGTTAGAAGGGGTGAAACCTTTCACAGATGATTTAAGCTATAACCGTTTATGTTTGGTTTGAAGTAGAACCCCCTGAAAGTGCTTAAGGTGGATACTTTATAAAAGGTTCTACCAGGAACCAAGGAGGCTTCTCTTTTGGCGACAAGCTGCAGAACCCTGTACGTTTGTAGTTAGCCCCTTTATTTCTGACAGTGTGGAACTTTTCGAGAGAAGAGAAGAAACATTCCAGATTAATCAATCAATCTCTGTGTGTGTGTGTGTGTGTGTGTGTGTGTGTGTGTGTGTGTGTGTGTGTGTGTGTGTGTGTGTGTGTGTGTGTGTGTGTGCTCGCGCGTGTGTGTGTGTGTGTGTGTGTGTGTGTGTGTGTGTGTGTGTGTGTGTGTGCGCGTGCTGCGCCTCAACATGTGGCTTCAATCTCTGTTTTCTGTTGCGTCCCACCCCTCTTTTACCCTTCACAGACTTGTGACCATCGAAGACGACTTTGTGGTTGAAAACAAGTCATTGCAGACACGATTTCACATCGAATTATTTGTCCTCTCCTCTTTCACGCCACAGCGCCTCTAAATATCGTTATAGCAAAAGATTCAGATCTAATGCAGAAGCGTTTTACAGGAAAGATTATTGTGAGAGCATCCAGGTTAAGATGTGTCTGTGTGTATGCCCTTGTGGTGTGTTGACTGATGAGCCAGTAAACAGACCCAGCGGCTCAGATATCAGTGGAGTTTATTGCTCTGGGTTCAGATCTGGCAGCCCCTGAGTTGTTTATTTGGCTTTCAGGTATCAAATGAAACCCGCAACTCTCTCTCTCTCAATCACATGTGTATTTCCCTGCTCTGACCGTGCAGTAATGGCTTCGTAGAGTCAATAAACAGTCATGCATGAACTTGTTCGCACAAATACACAACTTATTGTCCGGGGCGTATAGACACTAATCTCTCTTTTCTGCTTTCCCACAGAAACACACTCACATTTTCTCTCTTTTTTGTGCCCATTATTGCTCACTCATTTTCACTTTGGTATACACTATATATGGGGTTCATACAGTCTTGAAAAACCTGTAAAAGTCATTGATTTTGCAAATATCAATTTCCAAGCCTGGAAAAGTCTTGGAAAAATAAATGTTACCTGAAATTTTTGAAAAAAATGGTAATCTGTTTCAAAAACCAGTAAAATGACACATGGCCATCAGACATTTGACAAACCCAATGATACTTTCTATTTTTTACAGTTTCTTGCTGTAATAAATGGTGTATTAAAAAAAAAACTTGCCTTCAGAACTCCCAGGCATGTTTTAAAGACAAAAAAGTTAAATTGTTTTCTTCAAAAATAACCCATTTTTTTAAAAGGAAATAATCACCCAAATGTTTTCCTTTAACATTGTCAAAACAAAATTTGCATCTTTAAAATTGCCCATAAAATAAAAAAATATGTACCAAAAGTTTTTAAGGAAAACATTGCCAAAATGTTCTCTTTAAAAAAAAAATTAAAAAGAAAAAAAAAGTAATTTATTTTAAAGAAAAAAAGCCCTCCAAACAGCCTTTTAGGGCATGTCTTCTTTAAAAATTGTCTGTAGAATAAACAAAAAATACAGTCATTTTAAGTTATGTACCACTCCCCTAAAGCCAAAATAACAAACACAAGCCCTTCCCCGGTGCCTAAAAAATACTTGACATCTGTTCTGAATTCATTAGTTTTTAAATCATATAAATTTTAAAAAGCTTTTATAAAGTAATGAAAAAGAGCTGATAAGGAGTAATGATGGTTATTTCAGTAAAATGTATGGTCTTGGAAATTTGCCTCAAATTCATGGAAAATTCATGGCAATGTATTGGTAAAAATGTGTTTGAACCCTGTACCTGGGTTACTGCGTTCCCATGCTTTGCCCAGGTCAGTTCAGTTTCAGAGGTCACACACAAATTCTCCTGTCCAGCCCTCTGTCCCCTCAGCGTGTAATTCAGACCAGCAGCATCCAGGGACCACCAGAGGCTAGAGGCTACACAACCGCCCAACCAACATGTCACTCGCCCATCAAACACACACACACACACACACACACACACACACACACACACACACACACTCTTACGCAAACAGCCATAACCACCGTCCTCCTCCTCCTCCTTCATCCCTGCAGCCACTATCAAAGGATCTGAACAGCGTCAACGTTATCTGTCTCTGTCTCCCATTGGAGCACATAGCACAGTTATCACTCAGCGTACACACACACTCTCTCTCTTCACACACCCTCGCTCATCCTCTCCAAGACGTGCACGCACACACACATGCACACACGACACAGAGTGAAGATCAAAGGTTAATCATGTCTTTTCATCAGTTGCACCACCCTCTCCTCTATCTGTCCTCCTCCTGTCTAATGGCTGTGTTTATACGTGTGTGTGTGGGGTTGTGCGTACATGTGTACGAGCAGACGTTTGTCTGCGGTTGTGGGAGCATTTCTTTCCTCACTCGTGGAAGTTTTTTTTTCTTTTTTGCTTGAACTCAGTAAATACACAGCCCTGTCCTCCTCTACCATTGTTTTTTTTCTATCTCTCTCCATCTTCTTTTTTTTAATGCTATGAAACTAAATTTCTGTTTACATTAGGTGATTTAATGGGAACCAAGTGTTTCTTTTGTAGTTGTTGAACTAGCTATTAATTTGATGTACGCTCCAATAAAGTCTTTGCAACAGAGCCTTTCTATAATTTGATAAGTATGTGAGATTTTAGCTGCATGTTTAAGAGTCTGCAAGTGAACTGAAAATCCTGCTCTTGACTGTTTGAGTAGTTTTTCTTGGGAGTTGAGAAAGAAAGAGAGCGAGGGAGAGAAAGGGACATTCAGAGTCGAACCCCCCCTGTGTGAACCCCAGCCCTGACTGACTGAATCAGGAAGTGCTTATTCATTCAGGAGGTGTACATTTACAGAAAACCCTCTTCTGCACCCTCGAAACGAGATTTTTGACATAGGGCAGAGGCACAAAATGGCTGTGAAGAACTGCAGCGTTAAAAACAAATGTATGACCTACTAGGCCTATCTGCTTTAAAGGGACAGTTCACCCCAAAATGAAAAACACATATTTTTCCTCTTACCTGCAGTGATTTTTCTCAAGCAAGATTGTTGTTCAATGCTTGTTAATCAGCCGTAGAGATGTCTGCCTCCTCTTTAATATAATAGAACTAGATGGCGCTCTGCAAAATACCTTTGAAAAAATCAAAAGTAATGTCTCTTTCCCGAAATCATGACCCAGTTTCTCAAGATAATCCACAGACCTTTTTGTGAGCAGTTTAGCAGCTGGGGTTGTGCTGAATAGTTCACCCACCAACCGAATCACTGTGCAGAAAGAAGTGACAAGAGGCTCACGAGATGAAAACATTAATGGCGTCCTCCTCGGCTGAGCCTTAACGATAGCCAACTCAGTAGTCTTAGGTGAGCTAGGAGTGGATGCGCTCTTCCGTCTGCGCAGTGATACAGTTGGTGGTGTAGTTTGGTAGTAAGAAATAGTTCCCACTAAACATGCTCTGTAGTCCTTGAAAATGTTTGGATCGCACAAGTCGAAAACAATCCTGTGCAGCCACCACTGATCCAATTTTACAAATAGTTAAATACAAATAATATAATTCTAGTCTAATCTTTCTCTGCAGTCGTGCTGAAAGATGTGGTTTAAATAGAGTGAATTGGCGAGAAAGAAAGAAAAACATCTGTGCTTCATTCAAATGTTGATTTTGAATTTGAATGTCACATTATGAATGAAGCTTTTGAAGCTTTGAACTATTCAGTACAGCCCTAGATGAAACTGCTCTCATCAAGGTCTGTGCATTATCTTGAGAAACCAGGTTATGATTTCTGAAAAAAGACATTGCTTTTGAGGTATTAGAATTTATTTATTTATATTTATTTATCTATTTTTAGTTCCACTAAATTGGAGATAAAGCAGACATCTCTACAGCTGATATGTCCAACACCCTGCAGCTCACACCAAAACTAGATTGATTAAGGAAAAATTTGGATTTGTCATTGTAGTGTGAACTGTCCCTTTAAGTATATAATAGTAAAACACATGGTTTTCTTGAAAATGACGTGATCCTGCAGCCTGACCTGTGACCCTTGAAAAGTCCTGTTCTTAAATATTAATGTGTATGTGAGTCAGTCTGGCCATCTCATTTTCTCCTTATGCATTGTCTTTCTGCACTTCTCTCATAGCAATAATTCTAAAACATCATAATTACCTCAATTCATGAGCTGATTTTTAGAAATGTTCCTCTGTGAGTGAGTTTCCAGATCAGCACTTGAGGCCGTGTGCTTGTAAAACAAATAGGAAATAAATGATGCATCATTTGGGAAGGAGTTGGGAATATGCCGCCAAGTCAGTGGTGTATTAATTTATGAAGAGTGTTTAACAGTTATCAAGATTTCATTGTAAACATATAATTTGATGATTTGCTGCATTTTATCCCTGATTTGTTGCAGTCTGTCTTATTTTTGTTATTTTAGGCATCTTAAATTTGACTGATTGTCTGGTCCACATCTTATACACACAAACCACAAGGAGTTACATCCATGACTGTTTGTTGTATGGAGGCTTCTCAGTGCGTCTGGCTGATTTTTCAGCGGGTAATCAAGCAGCCTTGGCAGAGAAGATGATATTCTGCCATGAATTATGGCACCCTTGCTCCATAGTTCATTAACGATAACCCCAGCAGAGAGGTTGGCCCGGAGCCACGCCTCTCCTCCAGCTCTTTGTTAGCATGGCGGTGAGGGCTCGGAGCAGCCGGGCTGCACTCAGGGCGGTCAGGGCTGCCATGCACATTATCACATTATCATGCTTCCTTGTGTGTGGGATTGAACATTTGCCATCAGGCTTCTGAGCACTTTCACCCTCTGATCCGACACACTTGCAATGCCTCTGACAACTTTGGAGCCTAGTTGGGAATAGTTGCAGTGTTTAAAATGGCAGATTTATTGTGCAGCAAAGAAGCAAACACTATGTTGTCAAATAAAATATAATCAGTCATACACTGTCAGTTGGCCACAGTGGGACAATTGCAGCAACTTTTATTTCATGTATCTTGAAGTTGTTCGTAGTGGATTAAATGTGGAATGCTTGTTTCATTTAAAAACTGTGACAGAAATATCTCTTTAAAAAAATGACACCAAGAAGACTTTAATAAGCCCTTCAGAGTGTATTTACGTAACTAACTCAATTTTGACAAACAAGTCAGACTGAGCCTATATTTAGAAGCTAATAATTCTGTTTTCCGCCCACTTTCCTCTCCTGGAGGATGCTACACATGCTGCTCTCCTGTGGACGGCTGCTCGTGCTCTCTATTAAAAATTATGTGTACTTTCTGTAACATAACAACAGCTCCTCCGGCTCAACCATATGTTGGATTACTGGATTCTGCAGCAATGCTTTAATTGTGTCTCTTGATAGAGCAGGTGTTATTAAATAGAGGACACTTACCTAGACTTTTGGAGTTTATTTTTGCCATTTCAAAACATGATGCACTTAAAGGAGTAGTTCAACATTTTTGGAAATATGCATATTTACTTTCTTGAAAAGAAATGAAAGGACATGATTAATACGGCTTTCATGTATATATGGTAAACATGAATCTACACCAAACAGTGAGTTATTGAAGCTAAAGTGGCTCTGTCCAAATGTAACAACAGCAGCCTCTGTCAGCACACAGGGTGGCCACAGGTCCTTAAAAAGTCTTAAATGTCTTATATTCAGAACAGAAGTGTCTTTAATGTTTTCTAGTTATGTCACCATGAGATTTTTTTGATGTTGTGTTGAGGACTGTTTACCACAGAGTTGAGGCGCTATTAATTTTAACAGGAGGGAAACATTAATCAAAAGTTAGACAGACTTTAACACCTGTATGTGCGCAATACCCCTATTTTTGCCCTCTTTATGCATTTTAATCACACAATGAGTCTGTGTAGTTAAAGTAACCCCTGGATTCCAACAGCTGCATTTAAGTGGTATAAAAAGGCTTTTGAAAAGTCTTAAATTTAATTTGTTTATATCTGTAGACTCCCTGCCACATCTAAGATCAATATTTAGCACATTATATCTTGTTTGTTTAATCTGTACAAAAAAAGTTTAAAAATTAGAATTTTTATGAGTCTATTTCTTTGCTTGGACCAATAACTTTTGTCTGGTTGTCTGCAGACTGGCCGTCAGAGCAGCCAGTCCCCGTGTTTTTAGTCTTCATGCTAACTGGCTGCTGATTTTAGCTAACAAACAAGCATATTTCCTCAAATGTTAAAGATGTGTTGCAGAGTGTTTTTGTGAACAAAGATTCAGCAATATTCAGCGTCTCTCACCAAAACACATTGTGTGTAACCTCAAGGCCTCATAAATGTTTTGACTTTTTCATAAATGCTGTGTCTTTAACTTGTAGTCTTTCTCTTTTACAATCTTTGTTTCTTTGCAAATGCTAAACAGTAAAATAGCGTAGAGTAGGTTGCAAGACTGCATTTTTCTTCAGTGGCACACAACACGAACTATACAGCGACTTAATCGTAAAAACATAGATCCATAGCACACCTAGTGGTCCACAGGGTACATGTCAGTGTGAAATGCCACTTTCTTTCACCCTGATTCACATTTGTTTGAATTGATTTATGTAATGACATATAGAAAGAACACTAACCATTCAGTATAAATAATAACAGAATATGCAAGAGAGGCCTAAAAAAAGCCTAAAATGCTTTTCATGGGTCCACCTCAGTTTTGATTTAGACATTGAAATAGAGTATACGATTGTGAATTTGAAGTAATTCATCTTAAAACATCCATTCATTATCCAAAACTATTACACAGACAAAAATTAATATAAAATCAATAATTATAACCCAAAAGAAACAAAATAACATCTGCATCTGACTCGTTTTAACATCAGCAGCATCACTCTGCATCACTCTCACACTGATGCTGCGCTAGAAACTATTTATCTCTTCATGGTCACCATCCTTTCAGTGATCCACTGCAGAGCTGAGTTTCCTTACTAAGACGGTCTGATGTAAGCTATATTTCGAAAGCTATTTTCACCTGAATACCTCTGCAGATTTCTGTCACATAGAGACATCAGGCAGTTAAGTTAAAACATTTAGATTCACAATTTGAGTCAGTGTAACAGTTTGTCATTTGGCTTTGATCCTACACATTACGTTGTCTACAAAATCCTTCATCTTGTCGTTATTTCCCAGGGTTGGGTCCAGCTGTTTTTCCTCAGTGTCTCTCTCAAATGTCAACCTGTGTCCAGTATGACAGCCTATTAGTGCTCTGTATGTTATTGCAAAGCAGGTCAGGCCTCTATTTTCAACCCTCAATGCCAGTTTACAGGTCTCAATTTCTGTGTAAGGCACAGTTCCTCCCAGATGTGGTTTGAAAAATGCTATATTTTGACTCTCCTACATGTCTGCACACCCGAGTATTGGACGGTTGTAAATTGTACCTCAAGTAGTTGTTTTAGACGAGAACATGCAAAAGTCTGGTATAATAAAAGAGGACAAACAAGAGAGTAAAGCCATCGTTGTTCACATTTTGGGGCAGTGTCACAGCCTGGAAAACACTAGGTTGGGCATGGGGTGCTACTTTTGTGTCTACTCTGCCTACTTTGAAGGGTGCGGAGGCAGGTTGTGCTTGACGTTGTTTAGTGACCAAAACCATCACCGTACAACAGCCTACTTACCAGAAACCCTGATTTTGGACTTGATCCTCTTCCAGCTGCTGTATGTTAATTGTGTGTTCTGCCTTAAATGTTGCCTATGGGCCGATTTAAAGCTCTGGGTAGGCCTTCACTAATATAATCAACTTCTTCTCCATTATTATCATTGACTAGTAGTTGCAGAAGAAATAGAAGATATCAATCACCTTTGATTGGTTGGTTCATGGGGTGCCTGTTGCTGCGTGCCTGGATCGCTTGTGTGTCGTGACAGCAACGTTCTCCTGATGTTTTCATAAACATATTTGAGTGAAGTTTTTAGCTGTAAAATGGGAAGGTTGGTCTGGCAGGTGGGCGATGCTTGTGTCTTTCTTCCTGTGTATTTGTATCCAACATTCTCACAAACTATCTCTTTTCACAGCTAAGCAGTACACAAAAATATGTTTCTGAAAACACTGAATGCAAGAAACAGGTAATGCAGTAACAGAATCTTGATTTTTGTTTGATCTGCATAGCAGAAATTGTCAGTTTAACCGAAGTAAGTGAGCAGAGATTGATATGATTGACAGCTCCTCGGTTCTGATTGGTTGTTTTTGTTCATATGCAGTAAGGCCATTAGAAGTGTACAAGCCAACCAAGCAGGCAGAGGAGTATTATTTTTTTCACAGTTATCTGTCTCATTTAGTGCTTTCAGAGTAATAACAGTTTGTTTGTTTTCATAAAAGTTACCTAGTGTAGCTTTAAACTTAAATGTTTTCTGGCCAACAAAGTGACACGCAGAAATGATATGATTTTTGTTGATATGTTACCTCAACTCATCTGTTGTCCATTTTCTCTGTCATCTTACATTTATACTTACATGCTTTTGTGTGTGTGCTGTTTTTTTAATTCAAAACTTGAAATGTATCCACACTTAGCGCCACACAATGGTTAACTTCTGTTTTTGTGGTTCTTTCAATTTGTAATTGGGTTTAAAAGACAATAAAGGAGAAGCAGTAGAAGCTAAAAATGGACACGAAACACATGCAGATCAGAGGAGAAGGGAAAGTGACTGTTTTTTTAGCAGGTTTGGAGTTGGTGCCTCACATCTGGGCCACAACCTCGCTGTATTATCTGAGATGGAGAGGTTGAACACAGTTTTTTTAAAAAAAAAAGAAAGAAAAGGCTGATCTCAAGAGATGGAGAGAAAACAGCTTAGTCGTGGCAGCATTGTGTTTCGGAGTGGGGGCTGATGAATGTGTGTGTTGGGGTTCAGTGAGCGGTGTAACAGTGCTCCCTAGTGACCATGTGGAGAACTGCATCAGTGGAGATTGTGTGAAACTGAATGGACCACAGATGAGCTCACATCTCCTCTTAATGGTTAAAGTCTCTTTCTGAGAACATTTACCTCCATGGCTGTTGTGAAGCTCTCAGAGCATCATCATCATCCTCCCCACTGAGGTCTTATCACTTTCCATGGCAAAAAGTGGCTTGAAGCCTACATGTTTTTGAAAAAGGAGGCCTGTGACAAAGACCAGATGTTCTTGCCAAGTGAAATATGTTAGCGCTTACACAATATTTGCTTAAGAGTTGTTTTTGAGCCTTGGATTTCTTGCTTCAGTACGTTGTAATACAGCACAAACTCTTGCCACAACCAGAAAACAATGAGGTTGTCCGTCCAGCTCTTGCTGTAGACCTGAGACAAGCTTGTGTGCATGTTTATGTGTCCGACTGTGCACATGTGTTTATGCGCTCTTGTGCACCGGTGAAGCTTGTAACTCTAGCCCAGCATGTTGCTCCGAGGAACACCACAGATGTTCAGATGTTTCTCCTCGGAAAACAAACAGAGCAGAGGCCATTTTCTCTCCGGGACAGAGGGACTGTCAAAATAAGAGCTGCCCCCCCCCCCCCCGGACCTCTCCTGGAACACTGACTCTCTTTATTCATACAAAGATCACTACTTTCACTCTCTTAAAAATATTTCGCGGATCTTTTTTTGTACCTGCATTTGGATATATTAAGTTTCTTCCGCAGTCTGTTTTTCTGTATGTTTGTACACGCGTCTGGGCCATCCATTACTCCTGTGGAGCTAAAGGGAGGGGCTTTGAGGGTGATGATTCCTCAGACTGTGAGAGATTTAAAAATGCTGAAAAGGGGAGGGAGGGATCGGAGCAAACACGGTGGGAGAGCAGGACACCCCTGCCACCCTCTCCTCCTCCTGCTTCACCTTTTGATTAATGTCTTGCTCCCAACGGTGTATGGCAGAGTCTTGAAGGGCCCCAGGTGAAGGAAGACCTTAGGGCCACAGTAATGGATGAACAGAAGAAAAACATATGAAGAAAAAGTGCAAGCCCGTTTGTGTTTTCTCATGTTATAGGCCAAACATTTCTGGGCATTATAATGATGATAACATGGGTTCTGTAAACTTGAGACGTGCATCAGACTACAGGGTTTGTACAGTTGTGAAAACCCATAGAATTTGCAAATAGCAATTTGTAGGTTTGGCATATTTTAGAAAAACTAAATATATACCCTGGAACTTTTTGAGTCCTGAAATTTTGTTTCGCAAACCGGTGTAATAACATGATGTTCAACGTCAGAAATTTGAAAATCCAAGGACTTTTTCTGTTTTTACAGATTTCAGCTTTGATAAATAGTGTAATTTTTGTGGATTTTTTAAATAAAACCTCTTCTTTAAAAAATCATCCACAAAATTTAATGAAAGAAATGCAATTGCAATTGCAATTTTTTATATCACCCCCCAAAAAAATTTAAAGAGAGCAGACTTTCAAAAAAAAATCACCAAAATCCTCTCTTTAAAAAAACACCATAAAGTCACCATAAAATAAACCGCTTTTTTAAAGCTTTTTTAAAGTTTTCTTTAAAAACTGCAAAAAAAAATAATCTTAAAAAATTGCAAAATAATTTCATGCAAGCATGGCTTCTTTATATCGGCAGTAAAATTGAAACAAAATACAGCCATTTGAAGTTGTACGGCCCTCCTCTAAAGCCAAAATAAAAAACAAAGGTCTCTCCCTCGTACCTAAAAATGATTTGACATGCTGCCCCCTTTGTGCACCACCCAGTCCCCTCTCATTAATAACAAACAGTTCTTAAGTTATATTTAAATAATCAGTTCTAATCCTTACCTGAATTTAATATTTATTTTAAAAAGCTATTATATAGTAATGATAAAGAACCTATAAGAAGTATTGCTGGCCATTTCAGAGAATGTATGGTCTTTAAAATGTGCCTCAAAGTCATGGAAATTTCTTCGTAAAAATGTGTGTGGGCCCTGAGCTTTGCACATAAAATAGCAATGTAAGACATGAAAAGAAAGTGAATACTACAGGAAAAAGCAAGTAATTTGCAGTGGTGCTGAAAGTGGGAGATGAATGTGACAGAGTGGGAGCAGAGGGGAAGCAAACAAGCTGTTTGAGCTGTGAAATTGAAGAGGATCAAAGTGTCAGTGAGTCGTAAATAAATCCTGCTCCCTCCCTGTGGATGCATGGAGCGGACGTTGTATTGCATTGATTCTTACAGCACTGTGAGCATCAGCAAAACACCATACAGCTCTGTGTGTGCAGCTGTGTATGGAATTTTTAACACTGTCGATACTTTACCAGAAGGCAATGCCCAAACAGTTACTCATGAAAACTAGGGAGGTGGTCCATTGAACCCCTATTGGTCGGTACATTTTCCCAGAACTCTCTCTCTCTCTCTGTGTGTGTGTGTGTGTGTGTTTGATGCAATGTTGGAGACTAGCAGTGCTATGAGCTTGTTTCCTCTGGGCCACATGTGCTCTTTGGTGCTGAGCCGGCTCAGAGCGCAGCAGTAATGAGAAGTCCAGGTGCAGATTTTACCCTCAGGGAGGAAATCCTTGTTTACTCATATTTAACCTTGTTTCTGACCTCGCTTTTCTTTAGGCTCTTTGACCCTTTTAGATATTGTGCCATTGAAAGGCACATTAGTTCAGAAACTGTTGAGACATTCAACCGGTTACCAGCGTGTTGATCTGGAAATTATATACCGGGAATACAGATTGTTACTGGCTTGTTTGTAATAAATGACGACATGTTCAGATCTCAAGGTGACGTCTGGAGGAGTAATCCCAATTTCATTTTTTTCACAGAAACACAGGTGCCTCAGCAGCTTTTCTTTATTAATGATTACATAATATGGGCTGCCTATTATAGAAGAAAATATGTATATTCACATAAAAAATCATCAAGAACTTCAGATATTTAGTAACAATTATTCATTTGGAGTCATTAGACACTGAATTTTCCTCCTATTTTCAAAAATGTGTAGTAAAATAATGGCAGATGCTGTCAGCACCCAGGTGTCCGTTTCCAGTGACGTTTGTATTTGTACCCGGGTTTTAACCCTCTGAAGCCTGAGCACATTGGCTTTATATTTTCCAAAAATACAGGGAGAAGGCAATGAGCAACAAGAAATTGTCCAAAAATCAGCAAGAAATTGATAAAATTATCTAAGAAGAAGCAAAAAAAAAAGAGAAAATTACCTTAATAAAGTGCAAAAAAATTAAATCAAATAAATATTTTTTTCTGTAGCATAATTTTAAACATGTAATTATGATAATTATCAGTAAGTGTTCTGGACATTTTTCCCTATTGTTTGATAAAAAAGTCAATTTCTTGTCAACTTTTACTTTTTTTTTCAATTTGCAGGACAAGTTTCCCTCTTCCCATTTTTCAAAAGAAATTAAACCAATTTTCTCAAGTCCCAGAGATTTAGGCGTCAACAAAACTGATGTCAGTCCAGGTTCTAAAGGGTTAAACTCTTCACCAACTTATGAAGAACAAATTTTAAAGGTCATCATGACATCGACACCACACTGCAGTAATTTGGCTCATGCTTAAAGGTGTTTTCAGAACAAACAGTGAGGGGAGCTCCCCAAGAGCGAAACCCTCAGGGGCTGTTTTTCTGTTTGCATTTGCTACACCAATACGCTATTATTTTAACGCCAAAGTTATGTACTGTAGGCTGGCTGGCGGTTAGTATAGCACCATCACCTTCAGTTTGACAAGTCAAAATCGCATTGTTTTGTCCCTGATCACATATACGCTCGGTAAAGCCTGAACTTCACTTTGGGTCCATTTGTCCATGTTTTCTTCCCTTTCCTCATTACGAGATTTTGTTTAAGAGGTGTTGTGCTGCTTTGGCTCGTGTGTTTGACCATCAGTGTACGTCCCTCAGGTTTCCTCTTGTATTGTGAAAGTACTTACTAAAGGAGCTAAATAGGAGCTTAAAAGTTCCTCAAAAACAGCAAGAAATACCATCATTCCTAGTTCTTGTAATACAAACGCAACAAAAAGGGAGTTTCTTAGGTTGTGTGTGTGTGTGTCTTTTGTCTAAAGCAACTTACTCTATTGGCTGCAATTTGGTGGACTTGCTCAAGACGAAGACGGACAAGTGAGCAGAAAGAGCTGTGAATCTAACCGCTAACCTCAGGATTAATGGCTCTACAAGCTAAGCCGCAGTTGCTCAACACACACATTAAATTGTCCAGCAAGTTTAGGCGAACATAACACAGTGGCAGATGAGACAGAGCCTTTTTGCTGGTCTGCATTTGACCAACAGAGGGCTCTCTGTCAGTGGAAAAGCATTTACAAGTCTCATAGGAATATACTCTACCCTAATAATGGTTTGCCTATAAGAGACTGTGTAAAATTTTATACTGTTTAGACTGCTGAAATTCAGTCCTACAGCTATACTATAACCTAGTCATTCAGCTGTATTCTGCAAAACAAGCTGACATTTATTACGTCTTAATAAATCTGCTGCAGATAGTTCACTGTCTGCACTGTCACAATTGTCCTGTAGAGGGCAGGATAACCTCATTTTGGCTCATAGTCTGTCCCTACTGCCAAAAGCTCTGAATGGCACCTCCACCTCTTTGAGTCCCAGAGGGAGGTGCTTAACTCAGCGTGATTGTCTCTCTGTGAGCACTGTCTCTGTGGTATGGCCTGATGTCTGCAGCCGCTGACGCTCCGCCTCAGGAATGATCTCCAATTGAGGAGTGATGAAAACTGTCCCTTACCGGTTAGGATACACACACACACAGGATGGACACATTCACACTTTGTGCTGGAGTGTGCACCCAGCGTATTCATGTGTGCACACACAACCACTGCATATTTTACCAAATTAAAAATAACTCCTGGCTTGGCACATGCACACACTCAGTCATCACAGTGCTAATGACATTCTTTCACACACATGCTGATACAGTTGGGTAAAAAACAAAACTGTGCAGGCTCGGCTGAGTTCAGTGTCTGACCCACTAAAGAGAGAGGTGTTTCTCCTAAATGCAAAGTTATTTGCAGTTTTTGGATGTTTAAGCCCCTGAAACCTGGGAAGAGGGCAATGAGCAACAAAAGAAAAAATGACAGAAAAATTAGCAAGAAGTTAGTAAAATTACAAGAAAAATAAATATAAATAAATGAATAATTAAATAAATACATAAATAAATAAAATATTTACTTTTTAAAAAAAAAAAAAAGAAGACAATGTAAACGAAAAAATTATAATAATTCTGTGACATAATTTAAAATACGTAATTATGATAATTAAAAAAATTTTCTCAAAATTATTTTTCCTCAGCTTTTTTATTTTTTCCCTAGAAATTATAACCCTAGCTTTTTAAAAATAATTTGTTGCACTTTCTCGCCAAGTTGCTTAATGGTGTTTTACCCATATATTTAAAATAAATTCCACCAATTTGCTCAAGATTCAAAAGTTTTAATACTTGTGAAAGGCATCTGAAAGCAGCACAAGAATAGTGATGTCGCTCCAGCTTTCAAGGGTTAAATAAAACAGTTTTAGTATTATCAGTAGATGAAATTGCTATTCTAAAAAAATAAGTTTTGGGGGTTTCAGCATGTTCCTCTGGTATGCTCTGAACACTGGCTGCAATGCTTAAGGTCAAGGTGCTGATGCTTTAAACTTATACAATAAAGCCCTTGAAAGAGTATAAAAAGGACATGGAGGTCTAACCTATTCATAAAAATCTCTTGAATCTGAATTTTCACTTTTTGCAGACAAGGTTGCATTCAGTGGCCAGTCAGTAACTTAATTTTTGTAATACTTATGTAAGAGTTGCTGTATAAAGAGGTGTTACTTTTTTTATTTCCTTTTTCATTACATAACATATTCATGGCCAGCCAATAGCGCGATAAAATACCTTTGGCTCCTGAAATGTCATCGGATCTCCCTGAATGTTCACTTTTAATTAAAGCACTCTTATTTCAATTTGCAGGGAACGCCACTGCTGGTAATGCAAGATGCTCACACACACATGCATGCACAGGTACCCCAAATACAGACACATTTTAATGCACACAGACATGAAGAAAGATTCTTCATGCTGTGTTTTTTCTGTGCAAGCAGCCTTTTGAGTCTATGTGAAAGTATCAGGTTGCCATGTCAACTACATTTTACCCCACAGAATCATAAATCCTGCAGACTGGCCTCGTGACACGCTATATGAACCCAGACACCCTAAGTACACAGGAGCACATATACTTTTCAGAGCTTTGCTTTAAGGACTTTGTCAGAGTGTTTTAGCTCCTTAACTGCAAAACATGTGTTAAGCCTACAGAGTTTCAGGTTTTTGGCTCAATATTTCCAACTGATAGATTACTTATACTATATTATAACAGCATTGTACACAGTACTGTATTACATCTTGATTATAATGTAGCTCTTATAAAAAAAAAAAGGGCCAAAATGAATGAGTTCAAGCTGTGATCATTACACAACTCAAGGTTTCAGGAGTCTGCTGTTAGAGTTTTACACTGTGCAGAAATTAATCAAAAGCCAGCAGATGCGCCGAATAGCACAGATCACGTTATCTGATGTTAAGTGTATGCAATCTGTATGAATGGGCTAAAACCCAGGGTTTCCTGAAAAGGTCATGGATTTTCACAATCACATTTTCCAGGCATGGAAAAGTCATGGAATTAGTAAAAATCATTGACAGTTTTGGAAAAGTCATGGAATTATGCTGTTTGTGATGAAATCGTTACAGTATTTTTGCGTCGATAATCTTCCAGCTTGCAAATTTAATTTTGGTAGCAGTCGAAATAACATAGCTCTATTATGTGTTGATGAGTAATGTTTTGTTTGCTGTCATATGCATTTCTTTATTTTCTTCTCCCGTTCCATTTCTCCCTTCATGCATGACTGTTACCTAAAATTTTGTTTGAATAGAGATTGAATGTTGAATGTTTAAAAAAAAAAAAAAAAAGTATTATGAGTCCTTCAAAAGTTTTGAAATTTTGTCCATGAAAATGTGTGGGAACCCTGAAAACCAACATATGGTCCTTTCTAGCTGCTCTCATCAATATTTTTTGTATAATCTGCTGCTAAACCGTCTATGTTTAAGACAAGAATTGTTGCTTGTAGTGACAAACTCTCAAAAAATTACTACCAAAATTACTGCAACCCTCCAGCCTAACTGTTTTGTTCTGTTTGATTGCATTGTTTTTGGCCTCAGCAGGCGGCTGTTTTCAGCTAAAGAGACGGATACTTTTCTGAAGAGCTAAAACTACATTGATTTCTGGACTTACATATGCCAGGTTGCAGGAAACATGACTCCAGAAGAATGCTAATGTTGCTCCAGATCTCCTAGACGTATAAATATGCACATGAACACATAAACATTTTCCATTTTACTTTATAAAGTGACATATCAAGTGTGTTCATCATAAAATGCTAAATATGCTGCTGGTAAACCTTTTAGCCATATTAGCAGTGTGGCCACAACTTTGGTTCAGACTGAAAAATCTAACTTGGCTGTGATATTTTGTACAAATAGTCATGGTCCCCACTTTTGCTTTAACCAGCAGGTTGATAAGTCTGGCTTTTAAATTGTCCTGACTTTTAAATGGTTGCCATGAAATTCGGAAAAGCCATTCATTGTACCCCCTCAGCTTGAATTTCTGGTAACTTTGGTGATCTTATCAGTTTTCATTTTGTGCTGTCATCAGATCAAATTACAATGTTGTCTAATGTAATGTAATGTAAATTTTGGTGATGGAAAAACAACATTGCCATTTCACAGGGATCCCTTGACCTCTGACCTCTGAATGAAAATGGGTTCTGTGGGTACCTGTGAGTCTTCCCATTAAAAACACCCACTCTATGTTTGTTTCGTTTCGTTTTTGCAGTCATTTGATTCCTAATCAAAACAATCTGTTAGGAATTGTTTTACTGTCAATATAGACTTCAAAACTCTAAACTGTTTTAAAATGCAAAATTATGGAATTAAAAGTATGTAATTAAAAAATTATCTTTAAAAAAATTGTATATTGTTGCAGCCCTTCTACACAGGAGTGGACATGTATGGAAAAAATGTTTTTTTAAGACATCTCCAGCTGTTTCTCAACAGCTCTGAATGTACTTCTTTACACAGAAAGAAACGTGGAGATTTTGTTATTTTTACGTTATTATGTAATGGTTTTACTGGTCCGGCCCATTTGAGATCAAATTGGGCTGTATGTGACCTATGACCTTAAATGAGTTTAACAGCCCTGCCGTAGACATTTAGCCTTATTTTTCCATTGATAGCACCGTCACGCAGAGGCACTCTGTAAAGAGTCGTGTTTTTACTCACATATCTCACCCAGGCATCTCCAAAGTGATAACATACAGACATTTTTAATATGCACGCACACACACACACACACACACACACACACACACACACACACACGTCGTGTGAGTGCAACATTTGTATGCATGACTTGTGTTTGTGTATCCAATCAATCTGCTGTAGAACATTTTGCAGCAGACTTGTGGATAAGCACCTGGTGATCCACTGGGATGGAGTTATGTAACTACTAGGAAATTCATGAGACAGGAGCGCTAACACACAATCCACTCAGCCAGACAGCCACGACAGAACTGATGTGGAAAGGGGTTTGTTTAACATCCCACTATAACACACTGTTACACACACACACACACACACACACACACACACACACACACACACACACACACACACACACACACACACACACTCCCGTCCTAACAGTCCCCTCCTTCCCAGGGGATGACGGGCGGGAAGGAGGGGACTCATGTTGCATTGCGTGCAGAGTTGTAATTTTGTCTTTGTCTGGAGTCGGTGGCATTCTCTGCGCCTTGCCAGATTTCACTGATTTACCTTGAAAGCACGCTTGAAACACTGTAACCACTGGAATTATGATACACACAAGCTTTCACACACACACACACTAATACACACTCACAAACAGGCAGCACTGTAATTACAGAGGATCAAAGTGAAATTCAGAGAGTCTGATAGTCCAGCTAATAGTACACGACAGTGAGGTGAAACACAAATCATGAGGAACAAAATCAAAGAGTGTTGCCTGGGTTAGGATCAGGACAGAATCTAAGTACAACCAAGACAAGAGGGCGGCTCAGTGGTGTGGTGGTTTGCACTGACGCCTCACTGCAAGAGGGTCCCTGATTCAAATCCAGGTTGGGGCAAAGTTTGGACCTTGGTTGGGGGGGCCCTCTGAGCGGAGTTTGCATGTTCTCCCCATGTCTGCATGGGTTCTCTCCAGGGTCTCCGGCTTCCTCCCACAGTCCAAAGACATGCATGTCAGGTTAACTGGTGACTCTAAATTGCCTTGCGCCCAATGCCAGCTGGGATGGGCTCCGGTGCCTCGCGACTCTTACGAGGACAAGTAGTTACGGACAATGAATCAGAAATCCACTCCCAATTATTTTGCATTGCAAGCGACTGATTCTCTGTATAAAGCATGGTGGCCCAACAATAGGGAGTGACAATTTCAAAAATTAAAATGTATCTCATGTCAACACAGCTGCTCAAGCTGCAGCTCCAGTGACTTTTGGAACAGCTCTGTATAAATCCAGGAAATACTCAAGTGAAACTTTCTGTGGTGGAGAGGCTGGACAGGTTGCCAGACTAATGCAGGGCTGACACATAGAGACAGACAACCATTCACACTCACAGTCAACGTGGGAGCCTCTTGCTGTGAGGCGACAGTCTTAACCACCACACCACCATGCCGCCAGATGTTCCAAACAGTTGTTATTTAATCCTTGCACTACTTCCTAGTCGTTTGTTGCGCCTTTGCCAACTTTTTTGGAACATGTTGCAGGCAACAAATTTAAAATGAGTGTATATTTACAAAAAGTTATTAGTTTGAACATAAAATATCTTGTCTTTGTACTTATTTTAATTGAATTAAGGTCAGAATGGACATACAAATCGAGGCATTCTGTTTTTTAGGTTTTACACAATGTCGTGACTTTTTTGGAATTGGGATTTTATTTGAAATGAAAAGAAGAATGTGACACTTAAGTGAGTCATAACTTAAATATTAAAAGCTATATGATGCCTTTTAGGAAGTCTGTGAAAGTATTGTCGCCAGGATTAAGTAAATTAAGTTGCGTTTGTCTCTTTTGATGATCAGTAATTCTTTGAAATGTCTGGAATCTGCAGAAGTTTCAAGATTTGCTCACTTTGGTGAGTGTGTAGCTGTGTTCACATGGCAGAGTGTGTATAGTTGAGTGTGTATGTGTGTGTGAGCGCGAGAGGGAGAGCTAACCACCTGCCTTTAAAGACCTTAAGCCAGATGGGGAAATTAGTGACTGCCACTCTCTAATTGAGCAGATCATTACCCTGTGATTTAAGCCACATCTCTTTTTACACACACACACACAGACGTAGTGCTCTCTGATCCATGCATAGCAATCCGCACGTGCACTCTCATTCTTCTTAGTCATTTATTATACCCACGCACACCCAGGCAGAGACTCCCTTTGGCGTCAACAAGGTGTTTCCCCCCTCAGTGGGTGAGTCCTACATGCCGACTGTTTGATCTCCTCACGCCTGCTAGCAGACAGCCCAACATCTGAGGGCCTCGTTGCCAAGCCACTGCGCAGCCCACACGACCGTCCACTGACACAACCACCCAGCTGACATGAAAGAGACAGTGTTTTGCATGTAGACCCCCGTGTTCTCCACAGTTATGCAGCCTGTGGTCGGCTCTGACCGTGAACGTTTTCATCTCAAGTGGCACGGTGGAGACCACACCCTCCTCTGCGTGTGATTAATTGCATTCACTGTTAACATGCAGGCTCCTGCAGCAGGGAACATCTTCGGGATGCTGGTATGTGTGTGTCCTTCTCACGTTACATTGTCTTCGTTTTCTGATGAAACACACATCTTCACTTGGGCCCCACGTTGTGTTCATTGCAGGGATCGGCAAAGTCTCGCATCAGTGAAGGAGGTTTGAGTTTAAAGTGAGGGCCTTGGGTGTGTATGGGTGTGTGTGTGTGTGCATGTGTGTGTGTGTGTGTGTGTGTGTGTGTCTGCATGAGAAGCATTGTTCTGCACTTCCTAAGGAGTCTAGAAAGCAGCCCAGATTAACAGGTCTTGTGTTTTCTCTCAGGCAGGCCACTCTGGAAAGGATTAGGCTTAACACCGGAATTCAGTCGACTGTGTACCCGACTTGATTAGTCAGACTTTGTTGCTGGTTGTACAGTATGAGGTTGTTGTGGTTCCAGGTCCCTCGTGGAAGTCATTAAGTTCTTTAAAAAACGATCTAATGGGATAATTCTTCATTCCAACTCATCACATATCAGCGATAAAAAGTGCAGGCAAATATGCTATGTTTAGTATGTACTGTATGCAGTGTGTAGATACATTAGTATTATGTCTTCGGGCAGATGACAGCTGTGGCCAGAGGCTTTATGTTTTTGGGATAACATACATATGTCCCATTCTTGTGAACACAATATGTCAAGAACGCCTTGAGAGAATTTTCTCACATGGGCACAAACGTTCACTTGGACTTGAGGAATAAGAATAATGTTTTTTAAGGTTGTTTATCTGTGCCATTCTGGTGAATTGAATATCTCAAGAATGCCTAGACGGGTTTTCTTCAAATATGGCACAAATGTCCACTTGGACTTAAAGATGAACTGAATGTATTTCGGTGGTTATAGGTCAAAAGTTAAGGTCATTGTTAGCTTGTCTGTCTCATTTTCATTAACGTGATATCTCAAGAACGCCTTGAGGGAATTTCTTCAAATTTTGCTTAAACATGAACTGATTAGATTTTGGTGGTCAAAGTTCAAAGGTCACCATGACTTTACATCCGTCTCATTCTTGGGAACACAATATCTTCGCCTTGAGGGCATTTAATTGAATTTAGTACAAACATCCACTGTTAATCAAGGATGAACTCATCAGAATTTGGATGTCAAAAGTCAAAGTCACTATGATCTCAAAAATCGTGTTTTTGACCATAACTCAATAATTCATATGCTAATTATGACAAAATTTCATACAAATGTCTAATAGGAGTGAAGTGATGACATTTTATTTACACGAAGACAAAGGTCAACCTCACTGTGACACCGCAATGTTCTCCGTGAAGCTTTTCTGGACATTATTAAGCTCAAATCAGGAACAGAATGGGAGACATTTGGTCAGATACTGCGTTGGTGACACTAATCTTGGGTGCCGACCTTGAAACTGTGGTGATTGTTTGATCTTCTGTGCTGCCGAGGTGAAGATGTTTGTCAAGCATGCACAGCTTAGAATTTGTTTCGTCTTTGCAGCAACATCTATATTTGAGTGATGTATGAGTCCGGACAGACACAGATATAAACTAAAACTTGACTAGTTGGCAGAGCAAAAGAACTGCAAGGCGATAATTTTAGTTTTAAACTATTAGGCTGATTTAAAGATGCTTCTTAGGGAAGTATTCAAATAGCCACGAATACAAGGCTTATATCATCCTCTTGGAGTTAAAATCAGACGTAAAGGTAAATGAATTGTAGGGTCTTGTAACCATATGTGTGTGTATGTCCTCAGTGCAGCTGTGCATTATGTCAGTCTGATGATAGCACCACACGGAAGTTACTTCCTCTGGCCTAGAGGTGACGGGGTTGCCATGGTGACGGCCAGCATCATGAGAGAAAGAGAGACAGGGGCATGAAAAGCATGTAACACATAAAAAAAATCCACCTCCTCTGTCTCTGGTCTTTCATCCTGAGATACAGTAGCAAAAAGATTTTTTCCTCCACACATTCCACCCTCTGATTAAACTCTTTGTAAAACACAGACCTCTTTCTCTCTCTCTCTCTCTAAAAATCTCTAATTTTTCTCTCGGACAAGAATAGAATTTTTGATCAGGTTTCAAAATAAGCCGAGATATTTATAAGCAGCCTCATTGTCTACATTCCACCGATAAGTAGAGAGCGATTACTTTTGATTGTGGTATCAGGCCTTCATGGTGAGTTGTTGCAGTGTTTGGAGGGTTGTTGAGGAAACAGACTGTGTTTTTCTAATTTAATGTTCCCTCCCAGCAGAGGCCATGTTTCCTGTAAGCAGAACAGTGTTGTGGAGGTAATGGATTCAGTCCCTTCTTACTTCCTCATTTCTTTCTTCTTTTTTTGTTTAAATTTGATTATTTAAACACACCATGTGCCCAGCTTCCGTTTCCTCAATTGTTGCGTAATACTATATCCTCAGTTTGAGTTTTAGCATTAAAAGATAAGAGTGGTAATTAATCTCACAAAAATTGACTGAATTGAAGATACTAACAAATATTTCCCGTGAGCTACAAAGGATATGCATTTATCATGTAGTGCTTCAAAATATTTAAAAAAATACTTAAATGAGCCACAGTATTGCACTGGTTGACATGTTACTTTATTACCATGAGCAACTGCACTGTAATGTATTTTTATTTATTCCCACGTACACCATCCTGCTGACGTAAATAGGCATTACGCACCAAATATGTATTAATACGAGGTAAAAAAAAAAAATAGTTTCCACCAAATGCAACACTGCACAGATGTTTGAGGAAATTATTTGGCATTTTTTGAAAATGAAAGTACATATTTGTGATTCACAGTAATGACTGATATCTTTAGTAGGAGCCAGTGAGCTTGAGGCTGAGGGCCTATGGCAAGCCCTTTTAACATTTAATCACACCCACATATCCAAAATGGTTTTTCTGATATGTAGGACATATCAGAAATACAATTGTTGAAATCAAAAATGGTAAATTACATTTCTACCAGTTGCAATCCTTTTTTAACATCAATCACACATATCTTATAATTGCCATTGGCACTAGTGAAAAAGGAACTAGGGATATATATCATTAAACAAAATACACTCATATGTAATATCTGCATGTGAAAATTCAGTATATTTCTAACACATCTCAAGTGTTTTACAGATATTTTGAATTAAGATTTCAACACGTTAAAATGTAACTTCCACCAGTGAAATCTAAATCACGACAAGTCCTACTGATAAAATGTTAAAAGGGTTTGCCATTGAGAGCCACAGATGGAAAGTATTGAGAGAGGGAGTGCGTCTTGTTGGTTTTGATCTTTTTGTGGAGTTTGTTAACAATAACAAAAATATAGAATGTCACCAGCCTTACAGGCAAAAACAATGATTACAAGTTATTCTTTTTCCTTTTTCTTTTTTCTCTCTTTATATCTACCTCGTCTACACTGCACATTGCTACAAATGAACTTTTTTTTTTGCACTTGTCAGTTATCTTAAGAGTTTTAATTTGTTCAGCTCTTAAAGTTTGAATTTTAGCAGGTCAGGCAAGCTTTTTATATTTTTATATTAAGTAATAAATAATAATAATAGTAGATTTTATTTGTAATGCACTTGACATTTGAAACACATCTCAAAGTGCTCCAATGTAAAAGCATTAACATAAGTAAAGAGGTAAAAACAACCAACATAAAAGTATATTTAAAAAAAAAAAAACATTAGCACAAAAGCAAATAGAGCAACCAGCATAACTTGTGCAGCATTATGAGCAGTGTAGTGCAATTCAGGTTCATCCTCACACTTTGCTGTACTTTGGATCATAATCTGCACATTATGCATTCTCAAAAGTGACAGCAGAATCAAGCTGGACCTTTGATGGAAAATAACTGACTAAGTTTACATGCACAAAATATTATGTTTTTTGCCCTTATTTCAAAGAAGACTATATTCCTTCTGGACTGTTTACATGGCTTATGAAAATGAATATTTTTATTTACATCCAGCCGTGCATACTCAAATTAACATGCCCTAACATTCAGATTCATCCTTTTTTTAAATTTTTTTCTCCATCTGTACAAATAAACAGAGCAGTTAACAGACAGGATGTACAACGACAAGAACATCACAGTAAACACAAAAACAAGTCAGTTACGCTTTGCCCAGTTTTTTTAAAACAGTAATGGCATGTCATTTTTTCATGGCAAAATATGGAAAAGTGGATCGGCTGTCATTTGTGCTGGAATTCTTTCTTTTCAAAGTTTTCCACTGGTGGCAGACTTGTTTGACCTTGGGACCACAGCCCGCCCTCTTTCATTCCTTCAACCTCCTTGAAAATGTCGGAGATTCGATATTTACACATAGCAAAAAAAAACAAAAACCTGTTGATATCCAAGTCTTTCATAATGTTTAAAAGTAGTGTCTCCCTCCGACCAGAACTGTGGGCTTTTCTTTTGCATCTCTACCCCGCAGCCTTGGAAACTTGGTTTTTGTACCACCATCACCATCATATCCATGACAAAGCGGAGAGCTGGTCCTAAACAAGCAAACTGCGGTGAAACTCCCAATTTAGACCCCAATTGCTCTGTTCATGTTCAAATAATGCTCCCAACCCCCCTAAAAAATATCATATCCCTTTTTTTAAACAAGTGTGTTTATCAGTGTGCTATATGTATTACAGCAAAAACAAAAACAGAAAATAAGTAAGGTGAGTATTTTTCAAGAGCAATAGAGTCTGACAGACCTGCAAGTCAAGCTTTCAAAATTCAAGTATATGGCTATAGTGACTTTTGCTTGTAACAAGCAGTAGACAGTCATTTTCTTATCTGCCTTGCTTAGTTTACAATTTACAGGAAAAATACCAAAAATTCATAGTTTGGGGCATACAAGTAATTTCACTCCAATGACATTGACAGGATATCCAAAAACGTAATATGCTTTTTACATGATCTGTATCAAATTCAAAATAATGTAATATTAGTTTGCACCTAAATGTACCCACTGAGCAGTTATGTTAATCAGACTGTAGCATTACTTTAAGGCTAAAAATGTTTGTTATTGTCACATTTGCCGAATATTTTGAAAAAAGTCAATAAAACACATTTGCGAAATGACTGCATTTCCACTGAGTGAAGTAATGCGACTTCTCCTCTCGTGACAAAATTTCAAGAAGCACGCCGATGAATGTTCAAAATATTTGCAGGTTTATTTCTATAGTAGCCACCGCACTAGCCATAATATTTCTAATCAAAGGCGACGTAGGCGTGTTACATGAGTGATAATGGTGATGAAAGCCCCTTAGGGAGTGGCCACATACAGTATGAGGGTTTTCTAGGAGGTGATAGTCCACAATTTCACAGAGGAATCGTGGATTAAAAATTTTATGGATGATCCGCTTAACTTTTGAAAAGTTCTGCGATAAAATAACACCTGTAGTAGCGCCTGCTGCATCATGCCTGAGGGAACCAGTTTTTCCGACAAGTGCATAACCATAGCATCATGTGACCTATAAAAGCCAATAATGAAGTGTTTCCATTGCAGTTTTGCGAAATATGACTTTTTTTCTTGTCATCAGTGTAAAACCCTTTTTGTGATAAATGTGAGTTTTTTTTAATTGATGTGTATGCATTAAGTTTTTTTTAAAGTCAATTTGCACAATTTTAACGCTGAATGGAAACCTGCGTAATAATAAGTCCCTGTCATCTGTGATTGCATCACTTCTCTCTCTGCAGTACTTTATTTTTTGTTGATTTTGATTAATCCCCTCCAGTCATTAGTGAGACATTCCTCTGTGCCTCTCTGGTTGGTAGCTTCCACCTTTTGAGCGTCACAGGTTAGACTCACAGCCCTCTTAGTAGCTATTGCTCACCTCCGGCTCTGTTAGATCTAATTAGGAAAACCCTCAATCAGCCACTTCCTGCCTGAACTCTCATTGGTCTCCGAATTAAGACCAAACGACATCCTCTCTCCACTTTCTCTCTAATCCTAGTCTTTCTCTTAGACTCACAGTGCTGAGTCAGTCTTGGGTATTAGTTTGTCATTTTGCAATCAGGTTGTTGACTGTTGAATTGAGTTGCTTTGGGAAGTCGATGTGTATGGACGTAAATGGCATTTAAGCTGTTCAAATGACATGTAATTACTGATCATTTCCCATCGGTTTCACAAAAGGTGTAATTATATAGAGGCAAGACAGTACGCTAGAAGACAGAGAGGTGGCTAATAATTGTGCTTGATTTGTACAAACCGGAATTGAGCTCACGTATCTGCGTGAGAGACATCAGACAGTGCGTGGTGGTATAAATATGGTGTGATGCCGTTATGGTGGGTGGCGTGGCGTGAGATGAATTAAGATGCAGGTGTTCAGCTTCGCAGCCAAGCTGGATGTTCCCGGATCTGCACCTGGTCCTGCTCCTGCTCAGGATCTGCCACGATCAGCATCTAAACCACAGATTGCCTATCAATTGGGGGATGGGGGGGGGCTACATCCTACAGGCTGCTGCAGCCCCAGACCTCACCCTGGGCCTGCACTGTATGCTTTGGCAACAAGTCAACCAGCTCCCTCGCAGCAGACACGCAAGCACTTGAACAGATTTACACACCTCCGTCTTGCCTACACTCTTAGAAATAAGGGTTCCTCCTGAGGGGTTGACTACCCAAAACAGTCACTGGAGTATTTTTGGAGCATTTTGCAACTTGTGAAAATTCACTTGCATTAGCCTGGAGCAGCAAACAGCTAATGTAGTTTGCAGTGAAATACAACAGAAAGCTGGATGTAAGTCTCCGCACCCTGAAGCAGAGTGAACCAAGACTATGATTTATACGACTTTTGCTGTAGCACATTACACGCTCTCAATCCTCAAGTTGAAAATTTCCAACTTTTACAAAGATGCAAAATACGTGCGACATGATAGATGTGACATAATGAACGCCACACGATGGATGTGCTGGCGCTGGCAAAAACGTTCAGTGAGAGTTACATTGAGATTTCTTTTCATCCAAAGAACCTTTTTCATAAGAAATAGTCCTTCAAGGATTGTTGAAATCATAGGTGTTTGGTGCATTTTAGGCAC
Source organism: Plectropomus leopardus (assembly GCF_008729295.1). Lineage (NCBI taxonomy): Eukaryota > Metazoa > Chordata > Actinopteri > Perciformes > Serranidae > Plectropomus > Plectropomus leopardus. Next base: position 32,237,656 of record NC_056465.1, read on the forward strand.
TTTGCATTCTTCATTTTTTGTGCTTATACTTTCAATAGATTGTGGGTTATCCCAAGCTTTTTTCAAGGCAATGGGTTTCCTAGATTTTCTTAAGTAAAAATCAACTTGTACAGTGTATCAGGAACCAAAAAGGGGTTCCACTATGGCAGCAAGCTAAAGAACCTCATATGGTTCTTGTTAGTACCTTTATTTCTTAGAGTGTGTCGAGCCTGCTCTCATTTCAGTGAACTCCTACCATAAATACATCGTATATGCAGACAATCTAAGCAGGGGGTTTCACGTGTTTATTACCTGATTATGTAACAAACTTTACAGCATATTTGCATGTTTTATTTGACCATTTTCTTGTATCATAGTGTCCTTAAGCAGTATAAACCCTCCGAGACAAACATCAGTCATAGTTTGTTTTGCAGGATGCCTTTCTCCTCTGTGGGTGTCTGGAAAGATAAGACCCACATCTGACTGCGTCTTCACGCTAAGCTCCGTCAAATAGCCCTGCTGTTTTTCCTAAGAGTTTACCTCATAGCCAGAACAACACAGGAGAGCGAACCGCCGAGCCAGACACTTTACATTCCCAAGGACAGCGACTCAAAACAAAGATTCGCCGTGCTAAATTTGATATATCCTATATGGAAAGTACAAGGAACCAACAGAGAACAAATAATAGAGATTAAAGCCTGACAAAGTCAAGCTGTTCAGCGTACGTTATCTAACTGTGCTGACACTGATGTATTCCTCAACATATATAATCTGCCATATAAAGTGAACATATTCACACAGGTCAGATATCAGCCTTGTGAAAGTCAGAACTTGTTTGTACAATGAGGGGGGAGAGTTAGAAATGACATAGTGTTCTTTTTATCCTATCAATTTATAGCATGTTAAAGGCAGGAACAGTCAGTGTGTTCATTAAGAGAAATTTTTACCATATGTTTTGTGAATGCTAGATCTTATCTGCAACACTCAAATATGTGTCTGTATGTGCTTTCAATCCAAAGTAGGGCAGTGTCATATGTGAGCTCATACCTTGTTATATAATCTTGAGGTAAGTGCTCTAAATTAGGTTTTCGATGGTAACCCCATGTCGGCAGAAGTCATACAAGACCTTTTCAATCTAATTAGTGCTTGGCAATTCTGGCTGCCTTTTACTGAGAGCGACTGAGGCTGTATGCTGTGTTGCTGAGCGATGGAGATGTCCCTGTTTGTTAGTGTGTTCTATTTTATACAATATATTTCAATATATCACTGCATTTTGTTTTTTTTTCTAATTGTGCTTTAACCCTTGGGGCCCGTTTTATTTTACACCACTCTGTGTACAGAGTGTGCTTTTCAAAATCAACTTTTAAAAAAATACCATACATTAACATTGTTTTCTTTTTCCATTGATTATTTTTTTAACCAACATCAGTCATCATCACAAATGTCAAATAGTCATTAATTTTCAGATTTTTAAACCCTGTTAAAAAAAAAAACCACAAAATGAATTGTTTTCAATATACTACATGCAAAGTAGATTTTTTTTTGTTGATTATCCCAGCCTGGGAAATGTCAGTGATTTGCTGCAACATCGATTGTGACAGTGCACGTAGTGGAAATAGCATGTATATTCTCCATTTGCCAAATATGGTAAAAAATTATGTCATCAGATAGAAAATTGTAAAAAATAAAAATTTCAAGTCAAAAGCCCAGAATAATACCCAGAAATAATACAATGCACGTTTTATGCTTTGATGGCTGTGGGATCAAAAATTGCAGTTTGAATTGGTTTCAGTGGCACATTTTTTGCACTTAACAGTCTAAATGTAACAATTTTGTTTCCACAGTGTATTTTAGACTTATTGTAGGAGCTAAGCTGTCTCTATAGAGGTATTATATACTTACTGTATCACAGAGTCCAGACCAACAGAGCCCTGAGAGGATGAAGACATGATGTGGCTCCTATAGTTTAATCTTCTTATCCCAGCATGCAGTTCAAAGCGTCTGACTGGGAGGAAGTGGGAGCTTAAAGTTCCAGTCAGTGAAAGTCTGTCATAGGCTGAGAATATGGGATTATTCATTTAAAAATACATACTGTAATAATAGTTTGTATTACTCTTTTTTTAAATTGAGAATAGTCTTAAAATTTGGACGCAAATTGAATTACACATAAAAGCCCCAGATGTTTACACTGATAGTCCATCATGTGAAAATCATCCGTTTGCCCTGGCTTAAAATGATTCTGTTTTCACAGACTGGACTCCGAAGAGTATCCAAAACATAATTGCTCTATACCTTTATGAGCATTTAATGTCATTTGAGCAGCTGCAGAGAGCTTATAACATCCCAGCCTCCAATTTTTTTAGGTTCTTGCAAATCTGTGATGTCACCAGGAAAAATGTGCCTAATTTTGAAGACCTATGTTCCCATGACGACATACAGTATATGTTATTTAACCGTTAATGCTTTTTGTTTTGTTTTGTTTTTTCAATGTGTAAGGAATTTTGTGGCTGTGATGTTTAAGTGACATAATGAGCATTTGTCCTATATTGAAATCCTAAAATAAAGGGTTAAAAAAAATACATACGGTATATGCTACATTGCTTCATAAAAAAAAAGCGCTGCACTGATGGTTGAGTCATCAGTGTTCTTGTTGTTCGTTATGAGTCTTTCAGAGGTAGCCTCGCTGTAAGTTTTCAGGTTTGCTTTTATATTTTCTATAACAAAGCTGACCGTCTTCCTAACAGAAGGCAGTGACATTCCTGAGCAGCGCCGGGGGAAGCGCAGGTGCCAGTCGACCTACTTTGCCAGCAGCACTGTAAACTGCTTGGCTTCTGTCCTCTGTCTTCTTCTACAGTCTCTCTGTCCTCTGACTTTCTCTCTGTTTACTTCACTCTCACATTCTTGCTCTTTCTCCCTCCGCTGTCTTTCGTAACAGCCCTTCTGTTTCTCTCCTTTTATCTTATGGTCTGTCGTTTTGGGTTTATTTCACAGCAGGTTTTTTTTTTTTTTTTGCTTCCCTACGCACTTCTTTAGAAGGGAGGGAACATTAGCTTTTGATTAGACAGCAGTGTTTTCTGTGTGAATAAAAGAGCTCTTGTCCTCTCGCTGCCATGCGTTTACTTTGATAATTGGTTTCAGTGCACACCCAGCTGGGAACAAAGCAAGAAGTTGCATCTTACAGGCCATTTTTCGCAGATGTTTTCTTGCAAGTTTAGCTTATTTCTCAGGTCAGTTTTAAAGGAGCGTTGGTGTTTCTGGTTTTCCGTAAATCTAGCAAACAACCTGTCACACTACAGTGAACAGTCGCTTATAGGTATTTCACTGTTATGTCACACTCTCGGTATTATACGATTTCTTATCATTAAGCAAGTATGTGTGTGTACATGTGTCTTGTCAGATTGCACAAATCCCAAGGAGCTGACCACAGAGCGAGCCCATTCTGCTGTGGAGGAGATGTTCGAGACCCTCCGAGGTTTGAGCCACACCAGAGACCACCTGAAGCAGCTGCGCTCCGTCTACACCGCCAGCGATGGCGTTCACCAGGTTTGTCAAACAAACACAGACAAGCGCTCCTCAATTATGGCAGTAATCATAATCACGATTATTTGGGTCAATAATGAGATCACAGTTATATAACATAACTAACTGAAATCCAAACTTATAATAAAAATAAAGACTTGAACATAAATCAGCATAATAAGAACTACAGTAATTGACAGAAACTATCTTTGGGAAAAATTTAATTTGACGTTTACTTTGATCTTTTAAACCATTTTCCCACTGCACAAAAAACACCCACGAAAATCTGCTGTTTGTATGTAATGTGAAAGGTTAATATCAGCATTTACACCCACATCAAATTAATCCGCTGTAGTCACCTGGTTGAAGCAATGATGCTCCACTACAAAATACTGTCTGTCTCCGCCCAAGCAACGCTCAAACATAATTCCAAATTAGTTTGGAGAAGGAGAGACGGAATAAGAAAAAGAAATTGAAAAAAGTAACCAGTGCAACATTTTCACTGGCCTCCATGCTGCTTTCATCTTTTTACTACCCTGTTCTCCGGCCTGTATGTAACATTAAATGTGTGACACCAGAAAACAAAAAAGAAATGGAGCGGCATACTTGTCTGCTGCAGAGCCATGTACACAGCTCTGGTCTACTGGCAATTGGAAAGGAGTCTATAGCCTATTTTGAGCAGGTTTACTCGTGTTTAAAAAAAAAAAATTAATTTCAGTGGAAAAGGTGTATTAGTTTGGCTCAGGTACCGTTCGCTAACATGTGGGGCCAGAATGTAAGTCTTTATTGCAGCCACCAGGGGAAAATGTTTTGGCTTCACTTCTGGGGACCTGTCATGTCGTCCATCTTTATTATACAGTCTATGGTGAAAACACACAATTTGGGTTGCAGGGTGGCTCCTTTTCAGTGGACAAATCCAACACATCTATTCTGTGATCTTTTCAGTCAAGAAAGTCACTCAAATGTCGGATTCAATCAGCCATTGCAGCTCTAACAACATATTTGGCAGTCCTCAGGCAGTGTGTAGTTATCAGTGACTCATACACACAGCTGGTTTCACTCTGGTTATAGTCACCTATTTTTTTGTCCACTTGCTAGGGCAGTAACACGGGCAAAAATTCAGCTGAGCACCTCTGACCTTTGCTGCTTTTGTGCATCTCCCGCTTGCGTCACAGAGGCATTCAGCAACAGAGAGGGAATTCAGAGTGAGAGCCTCTTTATGAATTGTCTGGTTCTTGGAGCTTATGTAACTCAGGGTGACCTCTGAATCTTTGTCCGCACCCAAGGCTCTTACCTTTTCTTAAGAACAGTCAACAGTGCAGATTCACTGCTGCTGTCCTTCAGTCTGATTGGATAGCTTCTACAGAGAATTACAGGTCAGCAGCATTGAGGTTAGTCAACGAAAGTTCAAGTCGCTGTTTTTTTGTCTTAGGAAGTCATAATTATTTTATTAACCAAACACGTAAACATCAACAAACTTGAGTTTGAGCTTGACAAAAGCTTTACAGCAGTAGGGTTTTCTATGTTCTTTTCTTTTGTCTTTTATTGTCTCTTGAATATCTTTAAATTACATTGATTGAGGCTTTTAGTTTTCTAATTCTTACGTAAGCTATTTATCCAATCACAAAGCCTTGAAGACCAAAGACTTGTTCTCATTGGAGGAGTTTGTTCTCTAGTGTTTAGCAGGACAGTGAGATAAATGTTTGAAATGTATTAAATTGTTAGAATATTTAATCGGTTTTGATAGTATTTGTTATGTTTTAGTCATCTTACATTTCCTATTCATAAATATACAGTAATCCTTAAAGGAAAAGTATAAACATTTTTGGAAATATGTTAATTCGCTTTTATGCCTCCGCTAGTGATACCTGAGACATGATGTTTCCAGGTTGTCTGTCCATCCGTACATCCCATACTTATTAACATGATATCTCAAGAAGGCCTCAAGAGAATTTCTTCAAATTTGGCAAAAACATCCAATAAACTGATTAGATTTTGGTGGGCATAGGCACATGTCTGATAGGATAAAATGAAGTGATGACAAAAGGTCGGAGGCCAACTTCACTTTCACATAATGTCACACAAAAAAACTTGTCAGGCCATTGTACCATATCTCAGGAACAGAAGGGGAGGCATTTGGTCAGATACTGAATTGATGACACTTATCATTGAAACTCTTCTAATTGTAGAGATCTTCTGTGGGATCTCTTCTGTAGGAAGATGTGTGTAAAGCATCAATGTTTTCTCAGACATGAATATAAACTGTAGCTGCAGCTTTATGGGAGGGAGCATACAACTGCCAGGCAGTAATTCTAGTTTGCAGAGAGTTACATGAGAAGATCTAGATGCTATTCTGTCTGTACACTAGCTGGCTATCTTAGCTTAGCTCAGAAAAGTCTCTGCTGGAATTGGATATGTGATTTTTCTGAATCTTTTTTTTTTCTGGTATTGCTTGCAAAAGCTCAGAATAATAGGTAAATTAACAATAATAGAAATAATTAATAATTTACCAAATGCCTCTTGCATCACCAAAGAGTTATGTTTTATGTTACAATAAATATTTGAAAAATTATATTAATTCCCCCCCTAACCTTGAGTAATTGATGCTAGTATTGGCTTCTGTAAAACTGGTCTTAAATGTCAGTCCAAATGACTTTAAAAAGTCTTAACTTCCACTTGCCTTAACTGTAGTAATGAGAATAAGTGCCTTTCTCAAAAATATCACACTTTTCCTTTAACAACTTGGCTAATTTAGTGCACCTATGGGATCATAAATGCAGTCAGAGTGCATTAAAGCTATTTTCTCTATCGTCTGCAAAAAGTAATAATGCTAAATTTCATTACTCCATTTCACTGCAGCTGAATGAAAGAGTATAAATGATGTCATTTGTCATTGACACAAAATATGTCAAAATATGAGCAGCATTGTGTCTCTGTTGGGACAGAACTGTCTGTCCCTGTTCCTGCTGCGTTACAAAAATGATTTGATTAAAAAAAAAAAAAAAGGAGGGGGAACAGCGTGATATCTTCCAGCTGCCGGTTGTTCTTGAGAACATCAGAAATCCATCAGCCGCTCTCAGCATGTTTTCCCTCCATCAGTAAACACCAATACCTGTCGGTCAAGATGCCTTCCTCTCAGTTCAGATTTCCTCGAATCAAAAGCTCCCCTCCCCTGAGTTCAGACTAAAGAGTTTCCACACGGGTCAGGACCTCTTACCCTTTTCTTTTTCTTTTATTGTATGTTACATAAGTTGTTGATTTTATTTCTCATGAAGCTCAATATAGGGCTATCAACACTGCGGTGGCTGAATAGAAATATTTTACATCCCAGCGTGATTGTATAAATACCACTGAGCGCTGTGGGCTATTAGATTATGTAATTAGGCTTCCACTGTTCATTTAAATGCAGCAAATTGATTAAGTAATAAAGAAGAGTACATCAGTTTCTCCAGTAGCTCCAATCACGTTTCATTTATTCCGGTCATGATTCATCAGACCAGCTGACAGCGGCACTCGTATGCCTTCACTGTCACATGTGAACACGTTGTAGAAGATCAATGAAATTGTACATTTCCTGAGCACATGTCATGCTGTGAGTAGCTGAGCTCTGTAGAATTTCCTGGAAGAAATACACCAATGAAGTGTAAGTGATGGAGCCTGAAGCAGCTGGAGTCTAACACTATCTTTTGACCTCAGCGGAAGAAAAGGGCCTTGATTGCTTCCTTGTTTAAGAGACACTTGATGGAGTTTTATTACAGTAAGCATTTGTACAGATCTAATAAGCTGCAACATCAGGAAGAAGATTAAGGGAGAGTTTTGTAACCAATCACAAGCCGTGGTTCCACGAAAGTGATTCATCCATGTCAAAACTGACAGATTGTGGTACATGGGCGAGCATACCACCTATGACTGAACACATTTTCTTCCACTCAGAGAAAACATGCATCAGCATGTGAACGGAAACTGTGAGGTATTGACTGTTTAATTGTCTATATGATCTATGCTAAGTATCCTTTTAATAGAAAAGGATTCTATAACTTTAGTACATCAACATGGCTTCTATTATCTGTTATCGCTATTTATCAATCTAGGGAGGGAAGGGAGGAAGGGACGGACAGACAAATGAAGGAATGATGGGGAAGGAAAACTGAAATTTGTTCTTTTAATCCTTTTAGTTTTAAAAAAGTGTAATGTAGGCTCTATTTTTAATATTGTGTATTTTACAAAGAAATAAACTAATTATTTGCTTTTGTATTGATAGCATTTACTTGTAAACAGGAAGGAAATCCAGGCATTCCAAAAATGTAAAAATAGATAGATAGATAGATAGATTTTTTTTAGTTTAGTTTTTAGTTTTTTTTCTGCTTCGACCACCACAAGCTGAGTACCATCTACCTTCATTATATTGGAGAGAAGGTTGAAATTTCTACAGCCGATACTTGAACACACTGCTACTCACACCAAAACAGTCCAGATACATAAGTGGCACTACACGTAAGAGGAAAATGATCTGCTTCGATTTTGTGGAAGGGATACTTCAAGGGTCAAGTCACCCAAATCATTAAATTAAGATAAATCATACAGTATGTATGTTATAATAAAGATCTACAGTGCAGCTGTTTTCAGTCCTTTAAAAGAATAATGTAACATTTTTACCCGGGCCAGTGACTTCCCTGAAGCCGTGTTGGCATTATGAGGTCGCCAGACAACCGTAGAGACTTCAGAAAGACACTGTGTCCTGCCAAAAAACAGTCCAGCCTCTAACCTCCTTTGTAACCACAAATTGCTATTTTGACACTTCGGTCTGAAAAAGAAATAATCGAATGACTTCTAACATGTTAATATGTGATCCTAAGAACAGTACATACTTTAACTTTTCTTTAAAAAGCACACAGCACGTGGACTGCAAAAAAGAATTCAGATGAGATTCATTTTACGAAATCATTATAATTTTGACCACATCATTTCCAAAGACATTCTGTTCTTTGCTTTCTGTGTGTTTTTGAGGTTGTCACTGTGATGTTTTGGATCATTAATTTGGTCATCCACCTCTGCGCCAAGAAAACCCGTGGTGAAACTGATACTCACATGTGAGAAGTTGTGTGTGCGCACACACATGGTTGTGTGCACAGGCGAATATTTCAGCACTGACATTATCATATGACTAATTCTAATATTGTTTTCATCATGTGGGTGTCTGAGGCGGTGATTAAAAGGGATTGCTTTTAGCTTTTTGGACCGTGGATGAGAATGGAGCGTGCGTGACTGTGGGCTGGGTTCGTTGTTTATGCCGGCGCTGCTGCCTGGTTGTGTATGTGCGTGCGTGAGCATGTATTATTTAACCGGAGGTGAATCATTAATGTGTTTACTCCTGGATTAGTTTGTGCAGGCTGACCTGTGCATTAAAAACATTCTGCCAGAGGTAAACGTTTATATAATTCATGATTTATATAACATGGAGAGCAGGATTTCCCCAGGCCTCATTTGGCTGCTCCTGCAGGACTGGAGTGGGAGGCTGTGAGTTAAGGATGATACACACTGATACTACATATTTAGGTGAGAGGATGCCTGTAGGCAGGAACATCTGGACGCATTAGCATTCGGACGGCGTGTGCGTCGGTGTGTGTGTTTAATGCTCGAATCAACAGTTCAGTAGATGGACTCTCAAAATGTCCAGATGTTCCTTTATCCCTTTGTCACATGAGTAAACTGGCTTAATTTCTTTTAAAAACATGGGAAGAAAGTGATGAACAAAAAAAAAAAATTACTAAAAAGTTGCAAGAAAATTACCTAAAAAAAATGTTTTTTTTAAACATACATAAGACATAACATAATTTTTTGAGATTTTAAGATTTTAATTTAAGAATTATAAATATCATTTTCTGGGCATTTTTCCCTAATTTTGTGATAGTATCTAAAAAAAAATGTTTTTTTTAGGCGCTATCAAAAAAAAATTAATGTTTGGACATTTTGCCCAGTTTTTCATTATGTTCTTTCCTATATTCTCAAAAGAAATCAGTTTCAGAGGTCTACATGCTTGTGAAAAGTGTCTGAACACAGCACAAGAAAACAGATGTAGATCTAGGCGTTAAAGGGTTAACAGCATCCGTGGAAAAATCATACCTTGCTTGCATTTTGGCATATAGCCTTAATGTGTCACTAGCCTCACGTAACATGGAGAAAGTTATCCAGAGCTCCAGAGCTGGAAGATATTCAGCCTGTCTATTTTAAGACTTCTGTTATTCGTTGTCAAATCGAGCTCTGCCAAGTCTTATCTGGGTCTTTATTGTTCTCTGAGACAGCAAACCTCACTCCCATGGAAAAAAAAAATGTCTTGAATTCTTGATCCGCTAGCTTTGAGGCCTATAAATGGTGCACTCTGTCCTGGGTAGCTGAGCAAGAAAAGCCGAGTCCTTGTTGCAGTTTTTTTTCACGGCTCACCTTTCTGAGGTTTTAGTGAAGGTCGTGCGGTTCAGCTCCTTCAAGGACATTAATATTTTATTGAATGTTTTTGCTATCAGAACGACTGGGGAAAGCAACTAAATATCTTGCTTGTGAAAGCTCGGCAGCTCCTAATAATGTGAGTCCTAGTTGAGTCATGAGTCTCAGAATAGTATAACTTAAATATTGAGCTACACAAATAACTTTGAGAAGTGCAAAAACAGTTCTTATTATGTTTTTGTTGTTTTTTTTATCTATAATTGATACATGTTTGTCTAAGTTTTCCACTTTACCAAGATTGTTATGATGAATGTGAGGGATAGGGTTTGTGAATTATTGTTATGTTTATTTCAAATGAACAAAAAGCCAATAAATGTAACTTGAAAAAAAAAGAAGTGCAAAAACAGGGAAATTTAACAGAGCGAGAAACATTGAGAGAAGGTTGTTTTCAGAATTTCCAACAGGACTTCTTAAGACTCGTAGGTGTCGATTCTTGGCTTAATTTACTCACTCACAATAGACCAAAGTGCTGTTTTTAGCCACATCCAACAGGGCAGGATTTTTTCAGTCCTGATTGCAGCGATGCTTGAGCTTCTCTTCCTGAGGTGACTCATAAGTTAGAGACCTGTTTGGAGCTGTTTATAACTCCACTGTCTCTCACACCCACGGCCACTCACACAAACCTGCAAAGGGTAATAAAGGGCCAGCGGCTCCTCCATCACATTTATACACAGGTATTTATACACACATTGTTTCTGTAGAACACCACACTTAACACGTCTGTGTTTAAAAATAAAACGGTTGTCGGTGGGGTTTTTTTTAGTGTTAACTAACTGCCATGTTCAATTGAGGTTATTTTGTTTTTGGGGGGCTTTTTATGCCTTTATTCTATAGGACAGCTTATGCGTGAAAGGGGGAGAGAGAGAGAGAGGGGATGACATGCAGCAAAGGGCCAAGGCCAGAATCAAACCTGCGGCTGCTGTGGCGAGGACACAGCCTCCATGCATGGGGCACCTGCTCCATCCACTGGTCCACCGGGGGCCCCCAAATGGGGTTTCTTTAAACATGTTTTCATTGTCTTTTTGAAAACATACAAGCAGCCACATAGCAAAAGGAAAACAGTAAAATAAAATCAACACATACACGCTGAAAAACAAAGTCGAGCACTGCACACACAAGAACTTCACTGTGACTTCCCTCAGAGCGAGCGACACATTTCGCCTGCTGTTGCCGTGAGTGTATCTATAACAATTTATAAAGTCAGCAAATACAAATAACATGACAATATATATGAAACATTTAAAAAAAAAACAGCAAGGATTTCATGATTTATAATCAGTTGAACAATATTTACAACATAACAATCAAAAACATCAAGAAGCCTAGAAGAGTTAATAAAATTACACAGAACAACATATTAACACAATATGGAAACTAACTGCTATGCAGCAGCAATTTCTCAAAAAGGATAAACTACCAGTCCTACAGTTGTCTCTCTGTCAACCTACGTGGGAAGATCGAGGCTTATCTCATTGTGATTGGCAACAAAAAGATGCAAGAAGGTCGAAAAATGTGACTTGGTTTATCTGTTACATTCAGTAGGGTGGGAGGGTTGATTTTAGCTAAAATGCATTTCATAAAAGGAGTCCAGATTCTCACAAGTTTATCAGAAGAGCCACTTAATGTATATCTCACTTCTTCCAATGGTGAGGGATTCAAGTGGGGTTTTTTTTTGTTTTTCGTAGGCAACCTATCGTCCTTTCCTGCGGCAGATCCTCGAGGAAGTCTTCCACCCTGACAGACTTGAATGCCCCGACATCGAGCACATGTCTGGAGGCCTCACTGACCTGCTTAAGACCGGCTTCAGCATGTTCATGAAGGTAATTGCTCACACACACACACACACACACACACACACACACACACACGTTTGTATGTAATGGGGTCAGCATCCATCCTCTTAATCTTTCTTTTTCCAACTACCCACTGTAGACAATAAAGTGCCTTCTTTCATCGCATGTACCTGACCTGAATTGACAATTTGCTGAGTAAGCCTCTCATGTCTGCACAGTGTTTACCACTGAGGTCCAATTAAACCATCAAAAGCAGCAGTATGTAACCTGTGTTTACCCTCCAATTTTAATTTTCCTGAGCCACAATTCTGCCCTCAGACGCACGATGTACAGCTCAACGTCTGGTAAAGCCTTCACATTTCAGTCTGCTTTTTAATCATCACTGCACACATATTGAAAAACTAGTCAAGATATACAGTAACTAATTTTGCAGTTTGAAGCTGAAAGAAAAAAACACATTTAAGGGACAATTTGGTCACAAAAGGGTCACACTTTATAGGACAAACAGCCACGTGTCTCCACATGGAGTCACCAGCTGCCTCTTTTCATTTTATTTCATCTACAAAGCACAGCTTGCTTCTCTACAAGGGCTTCACACCGCCGCCACAACTGTATCGACCAAGTGAAGCCGTTGTCCGAAATTTGTTTGAAGAGTCTTGTCTTGAGCAAGAGAAAAAAATTATTTCCTGTTGTGCCGAGTGGTTCACAAGTACCAGCGGAAATTTAAAGTGCTTTATAAATGGCCTTACGGTGGCGTTGTCGCTGTAAAAAATCTCTTTCCTCATAGACTTTTTTGTCTTTGTGCGCCACTCAGCAACTTTCATAGGAATGAATGGTGGCCTTCCTCCAATACTGTATCCAGGTCTCTTTATACATCCATGGTACAGACAGGCAAAAACCTACTCCAGGAGACCCTCGCAATGGGCTGAGTCTGATAGCGTAACATCACTTTGGCTGTACTAGCAACCTTTAAAGATGCATCAAACAAAAATCAGGTATTACGTGCTGAAAGTGCGGCATTACTCAGAGGACGATAGATGTGCTTTTTTCAGTGAAAAGCAATAAGTAGCGCTGATAATGTAAATGATATAACAGGCGTAACATTTCATCCCAACAGCGGTTCCATTTAGACTCCTTTAGCAAAGATCTCATTTATAATATGGTTTCACATTTCACCCATTAGTCAATTTAGGTTCGTTTTTGGATTAATCAATTTTGTTTATTTATTTTTTTAATCATTAATTTAGATACTTTCAAAATAGTAACCGCTATACACATGTAAATTGTAATCAGACTGTTTTGCTTAACAGTAATTAATTATGTTGAAACATCACACCAGGTCAGTGCTACAGAGAGTCACATTTATTTTTAAGGCACAGTGTAATCCTCAGATGACACCAGCACAGCGGGGCTCAGGTACTCAAGGAGCAAAAGCTTCGCACGAAAAGGAACAAATCCCGCCAGCAGCCAGACAGTAGTCTGCACAAGTGTATCATGGACAGGAAAGCCTTAATTCCTTATTAATCCATTTTCACCCAAATTTCACCTTTTCAGAGAAAAAAGAATTTGGGTTAGCAGAGAATGTGAAATAGTTGGCGGGAGTTATACACTTTCAATCATTCTTTTGAAAGACCAGAATTTCTGGGTTACATTAATATTGTGGCCAAATGTTTTTCTCCAGCAGACATACAGTTTTTGGGTTGTGGTTAATGTATATCCACCGCAGAGCAGATCGCTATCCGCTCGACGGTCTTATTATTCCACATCTGGGCCTGCTTAAACTGATGATTACCCGGAGGGAAGAATTACGCTGGTTGTGTAACCGTGGCCTGGTTTTACACAAATTAAGAAACTTGGCCCACGAAGCACCAACTCAGACGGATTGAATCTATAAACATGAACTTTGGAGCGCTCTATAGGAGCACACCCTTTATGCTATAAAACAAGCCAATGAAACTTCTATTTTTAACCACAGAGCCTCCTGTGTACTGCACCGTTAGTTTCTATCATTAAACACTTCGAACCCTGCAGACTGGTTTATGACCAGTGAGAGCTTGTGCACCGTTGCTTAAACTATCTGGAACAAAACTGTGAATGTGTGACTTTGTGTCTGGAGTCTCGTTTTTAGTCTTTGTTAAGACGGTCCAAGTTTTACAGGAGATCTGGCTCCTGATTCCTCATAAGTAACAAGATTAGTAATTTAGCTGCAGTTCTTCAATCTGATGAACACCAGAAACCAAATATGAGTTTTTAGCCTGTAAGTCACCAAATATCTCACATTAAAAAGAACAATTTGCTATTTACTTAAAGTTGCTAATGTAAGAAAATAGCTATTCTGAAAGGATTAAGATTGATTTCTGAACAAGTACAGAGCACAGGCTCGGGGCCCCAAAGTGTCAGGGGGCCCCCTGGCCTCTACCTGCAAAATGTCAATCAAACTACAATGTATCGACCGGAAGGACTTAAAAGAAAAAAAAGAGAGACACAAAAAGACCACGAAGAGACGCAAAGGAAAGAGCCTCAGTAATAAAGATACAAAATGACCAAAAAGGACACAAAGTGCCCTCAAAGAGACACAGAACTAGAAAGAGACACGAAACAACCACAATAAGACACGTTTAAAAAAAGCCACAAAATGACCACACCTTTTTTTGTAATCTTGGCTATCTCAATGGAAGAAAGTTGGTAAAATAAAAGCCAAAAAAAAATTAAAACAACTAAAAAAGACACAAAATTACCACAACGAGACACAAAACAACCAGAAGAAGACACACAGGTGAAAATAGCCTCAAAATTACCTCAAAAACACACAAAACAACCACAAAAACACCACATTGCTTGAAAGAGACACAACTAACTACAAAGAGAGTCAAAACAAAACAAAAAAGTGGCAAAACCACCACAAAGTCTGTGTGCCTCTGCATGTGTGCACAGGGGTCCATTATCTCATAATCTGCCCCTGATTGATGGAGCATTACCTGAGAGAAAATCTAAACCCAGGTACACTGGATTTCCTGCCTTGGACAAAAAGCAACTGATTGCCAGCATGAATCTAATTTCAAGCTTTAACATCAAGAACATTTAGTGAGCGGCGTCTTTAAGAACACACGTTCATCATCATGTTTTATTCTCCTCACTTACACGTAGTAGCACATTTCTCATCTCGTTTCTAGACACTCTCATAAGCCCCTCCCTCCCTGTCTGTCCCATGGCAGTACACATGGTCAAAACACTCCTGGCTGCAGCGTGTATGTTTGTGTGTGTGTATGTGTGTGCGTGTCCAGCAGACATGCAGCTGGTGATGTACTCGCACATGGAGTTGTTGTGTCTGTTGTCCACCAGCAGTGCCACCGAATCCATGTCGAAGTACCAAAATGTTACACGAGCAGAATGCACAGAGAATCATTTGCTCTCACATTTTTTTGGGCTAAACACATGTTGAATCATCCTCAACATGCTTCACTCCCAGGCTGCCGGCTCTTCACGTGTACAGCCACTCTCTCCTCGGGTCCACCCCCTGCAGCTCTGATTGCTCAGTTAGCATTCACAGGCTGCAGATGTGTCCTGACTGGCGCTCGGCAACCAATAGCACAAAGCCATTATTCCCCTGACAGCCAATCGCGCTCTGCAAAAACACCAGACTTTACCCTGCTGTTAAAATTCATGTTTGTGTGGGACATTTGTTTGTCTGCATGTGTTGTATGAGAGAGAGTGTGTGTGTGTGTGTGTGTGTGTGTGTGTGTGTGTGTGTTCACCTGCTTACATGTCCACGTGTCAGCTGTCATGGTAGCACCAGGGTGAGAAGCATTCATCCACTGAGCTTTGTTTTGAGCCGTAGCGCCCTGCGCCTTGACAGAGTCCACTTTCATCATCACAATATCTCAGGTGTCCAGCTGAGCAGTGACTCAGTGTCGAGACACACACAGACAGAGCGAATGATTAAATGTTCCCTGCAGAAAGCGGGTTGTTTATCACAGTAAAAGACAGTAAGAAACAGAAAAAACTCCTCCGACAGCTTCAGAGTACACTGACCAATCACAATGTCCCGTCTTAAATCCAGGTGAGTCGTCCACATCCCAGCGACAACCCTCTGCTCTTCCTCTTCTTGGTCGGTGGAGTCACGCCCTCGGAGCTTCGTCTCATCAAAGAGGTCGTTACCACACACAAACCAGGGACCCAGGTGAGTAGGCAACCACCAGGTAACTAACACGTGCATCTCGCATTTGGCTCAAACAAAAAACCTTGAAATCTTTGCACAAGGGTCATCTGTCAAACTGTGACTGAAGCAGGGCTGGTGAAGTCTTTCCAATCGCTTCAAGAGAAAGACAAAAACAACACTTTTACTCTGCTGTCTAAGACTTAATTGTATTTTCATGTTTGATGTCCCTCTCAAAGAAGCTAAACTCCACATAAACAAGACTTCAGGGTGTCCTCAGCTCTGAGACTAGCATCGAAAGTGTCTTTTTAATCCTTAGAAACATCGACATAACTTTTCTTGTGCTGCATTCAGAAGCCTTTTGAAAACATGGTGAAAAGCGCAATGGCCAACTTGGCAGGAAATGTCCAATAAATTGTCAGAAATTAGTAAATAAGTAAGTATTTTCTTGTATTTAAAAAAAACAACAAAAAACATAGGCAAAAAATTCCCAAAAATTATCATAATTCTATATTTAAAATTATGTTACAGAAGTTTTGTTATTTTTAAGCATATTTTTCTAAGTGATTTCCATGTTTGTTTTTGTCTTGTACTTTCCTTTTTATTTGTTTTTTTTTGTTCCTTTTACTAATTTTTTGCTAAATTTTGAGTCATTTCATCTTAAGTAACACAATACCTTCTTCCCATGTGTTTGAAAGAAACTAAGGTTTTAAAGGGTCAACAGATTCATATTATAGTAAAATAAAAATGTTTTAAATGTGTGAATCTTAATCTTATCTTATAATCTTATAATTAAAGATGAAGTGATTACATTTTGGTAGTAAAAGGTCAAGGTCAAGGTCAAGGTAGCCGTGACCATCTCATTCTAATGAACCTGATATCTCAAGAACACATTAAGGGACTTTTCTTCAACTTTGACACAAATGTTCGCTTGGAATCAGTGATGAACTAATAAAAATGTGATGGTCAAAAGTCAAGGTCACTGTGACCTTGCATCAGTCTCATTCTCGTGAACACGAGATTTCAGGAGCACCTTGAGGGAATTTCCTCAAATATGGCTCAAACATCTACTTTAATGAACTGATGAGAATTTGGTGATCAAAGGTCAAGGTCACTCTGACCCTGTACGTCTAAGTCTCGTGAATGCAATATCATTTTTCAACGTCACATCTCAGGAACAGAAGGGGAGACGTTTGGTCAGATACTGAATTGGTGACACTAATCTTGAGTGTCCACATTGAAACTGTGGTGATTGTGTGGATATTTCGTGCTGCTGGAGCGAAGATGTTTGTGAAGCCTCCATGTTTTGACAGACATGGATGTAAACTGTAAGTGCAACTTCAGTTTTTGAATCAAAGTATAGAATATGATGCATTACTTATGTATAAATACACGTGTCAAAGGGTGTGCAAATGGTTAGTATAAGCACCACTTTCACCAGCTACAACAATGAAATGTAGCTTACGTGTAAATGCAACAGTAATAATAATCCAGTATTGTATAACACTGAGCGGGGCCATTGTGGCTGCATTATTAGTCATTTTGCTCTGAAAAGCATCAGTAAATTCATAATTCACTCATACTTCTATGCTTGCATTCCTAAATACCTTTTAAGTACTTTTATTTGCAATATAGTACTGTAAGATTACGTTATTGCTTAAAAAAAATCTGAATATTTCTTCTACCACAGGCAACAGGTAACTGAAACAATGGATCAATAAGAGTTTTTGTAGAATTGTATATGCAAGGTTTGCTATTTGTTAGAAACTGTCATTGTAGAGTTTTGAAAATGTGCTTTAGCTATTGTTTTCAAGGAAATGAAATTCAGATTATGGAAAGGTAACCAATGGAGGTGCAACCAAAAAGGCCATTTTCTCAATAACAAGCAGTCTGTAGGCGGGTGCATGTTGCTACTGATGATTCATTAATACTTTTTTTTCCAAAAGCACACATGTTCCCTTAGAAATCCAAAACTGTGAAATACAAATTCTGTTTGAAAGATTAGAATAGAGTCCACTGAACTGAAGTGGCATCAAACTGAATTGAGTCATCCCTCATCATAATATATCAAATAATCAGAGATAAAGACAAGACATTCTGGTGACGCTCAGAGGGAGGGTTGGAGACTGTCCCTCGCCCAAAGGCATGCAGAAATACAAATGTCAAAAGTCAAAAAGAAATTCTGCGAGAAAAAATAAGATGGAGTCTACTGAACTGACATGAAATACACAAAATACTCACTATATCTATCAGTCAATCAGACTTCATTTGTGTAGCACTTTTCTTATACAAGAAAAACTGTAACAACCCCCCCCCCCACACACACACACACACTTTGTAATTAATTAAAGAACTAAAATAAGAGTACTCATTAAAATACTACTGTAAGTAAGGACACACCAGAGGCAGGATAAGACCTATAGATAAAAAGATAAAAATAAATGTAATAGTAATGATAAGTAAGTAAATCAATAAATAAATCAAAAAATAAAATACTCTAAAAATACTCTAAATAGTAGATAAAAGGTAAATGAAAGGATAACAGTGCAAATACTAATAGATTTTTAAAAAAGTTTAATAAAAAAATGAAAAAAACAACATCTAGTAAAACAATAAAACAGACTAAAATAATAATAAATAAATAGTTTAAGTTAATTAAGAAAAGGCAAACTAAAAGGTAAAGATTTGGAGAGACTGTCGGCACACTTAGGTGACCCTTAGAGGAACGGTTTAAGATTTAGTGAACCAACATAAACTCTGACCTACATACAGATGCCGCTCAGATCAGGTGTAGAGGTGAAAGTGTCGTCTGAGTGTACGCGTTAATTGCATCCATGACATTTTGTGTCGGTCTGCCTGTGTGTTTGGGTGGTTAAAGTGCTGATTACATGTGCGATCCCCGGTGACATGTTAAACATGCAGATGGATGCGTTCCCTCTGTGGCAGAGGACTGCGAGGAAGGAGAGGAGCGAGATCAGGCTCGGTAATGTGGGTTTGTCTTAATAAAAGGCTTTGAGAATGAGGCCAGAGGCAATGAAAGGCTTTGCGAGGATCAAAGCCTCCCATCTGTAATCAGGAAAAACGAATAAAGACGAGCTTATACAATAATTGGCTGCCCGGCCCACACACACTGATCTCAGCACACGCTGTCAAACCTGAGCACGTACATGTATAACACACTGAATGCAAGCAAGCATGTGTATGCATGATGACAGATTTCTGCGGACCAGACGCTGATGAACACTGAAAACAAACTGCAAAGTTTTGGTCTTGCACTTGGACTAAATTCCTCCGAAACACACTAACGCTGCCACTACAAACAGGCCCGCTGCCAATTTTAGATGCTGACCCAGAGTTAAAGCAACACTGCTGCAGAGAAACAGCGTCTCTGTTATACAACAGTAGAGGAATGGGGTTCTTATTCCATCTAGAAAGCACTCAGAGAAGGCAAACTCCAGCTAAAGTAGCTTAAAGAAGAGGTTCAACCCAAAATCAAAAATGCATATTTATTATCTTATCGTAGCGCTTTTTATCAACGTAGATTGTTTTGATGTGAGTTGTGTGTGAGTGTTGGAGATATCGGCCGTAGAGATGTCTGCATTCTTTCGAATATAATGGAACTAAATGGCACAGACTCAGACACTCAGTCCACAGACCTTTTTGTGTACAGATTCATATAGGAACTATTTTATTTCTACTGAACTACACCAATCAACTGCACAAAAGAAGCGTCCATACTCACGCTCATGATAGTAGCCACTTTTACACAGAGATCGCACTATAGGGTCGCAACAAGTCCCTCTTTTATACCGCCCCTGCATTTTTACGCAGAACCAACAGACGGCAGCATCATTCTGCTCCAGTGCGTGATTGTACACTGCACTGCTGCATCCTGCAATTAAAAGAGATGTGACGTGCGTTACATTTGACAAGCGAGCGTCCGCCTCTAGCATATCAAATAATATATGCATCAGCAAAGCTTTCTAAACAGTAACAAAGGCGTAACATCTCAATCACAATCATGTACTGTGTCTGTTATATGACAGCTGATCTCGTCCTCTGCTCGGAAGGTAAGGAGCTCCCAAATCTCTTCGTTTTGCCAGTTTGCGGAAATTTACAGCCGCTGTTACAGCTGCTTTTAAAATCCCCCACGGAGGGTCGCACACATGAGCACGTCTCTACAACATTACGACTGTGCCGCCCATGGTCATGTCTTCATGGCTTTATGTTTTACACAGACCTCGTTATGGCTCTGTCACGACCTCCGTTTGCGGCTCAGAGGCGCCATCACTCCTTCCCCGATTTCTGCAGTCAGCCGTTATATACGGTGAGGCAACATAACGGCATTATATTCCCGCCTTGAACAGGCTGTGTAAATGCGGCTAGCCCTTTGATAACCACAAGCTGCAGCTTGGTCAAACTCCCAGGGCGTCAAAATACACACGTGAGTAGCGTCGCTTATGTCACTATAATGACGCCAGGAGCCTCCTGTGTCATCTGTATGACACGTACCAAGCTTTCAATCAACTCCAGCATAAAGCGTCATTATTAGACGTTTAAAGCAACAGACGTCGTATAGTGAGAGTGAAAGTCATTTTGGGATGGGTAGGAGTTGTGTTGAATGGGTCCAACAAGCACAGGACCTTTGACCCAGGGCACCGGTGTTTGTGTCCTGTGTGAAACCAAAAGTCAACATTGAGTTATTTTGTCCCATCAGTTGTTAGTCACAAGTCATTAATCCCTCATTAGTCACATGAATCATTAGTCGTTAGTCACATGAGTCATTAGTTTAGAGTCAATTCACGTGACAAACGTCAACTGTGATCGTTTTCAAACCCTAACCAAATAGTTTTGTTGTCTAATGCCCGGGTCACACTGCATGCGTGAGCGTACTTAACCTGTTACAGGGTTTTTTTCAGCGTCTGCGTTATCAGATTGGAGCAGCCACACTGCCTGCATCAGCATAGATGGTCAGGCGTGTCTCGCAGGCTTCTTAAAGGAATAGATTATTCAGTTACTCATTTCTCATACCAACACAAACTTTTACCTATTTTAATTCAAAATAAACTAAACTTAAAACTGAGCTTTTTGGTGTCAAACCGCACTCTATGTAGACTGGACAGCTGATTATAAAAAGTGTTCGTCCTTGGCAGCATCCTTGGTTCGATTCTGACTCACAACCCTTCGCTGCATGTTATCCCGATGTGTCTTTTTACATAAACATAATGACAATCTTCCATTTTGGTCTCGTGTCTGAAAGCTGACTGGATTATCCCGGTGAAATAAAGTAAAGTTGACCACATCCTCAAAGAGACTGATTCTCATTGGAGTATTGCCTACCGAAAAATATTTTCTGACACAATAACACCACCTAAAAAAAACATCAAACAGTGTAAACAAACTGGGCCCAGTGCAAAACATCCTTGGTGGACATAATTAAATCAAATTAAGAAAATAAACCAGTTGCCAAGGCACCCGCTTCATGCTCCCTTGCTGCTGCCAATTTGCACATTATTCATTCTGACATTCATGTCTGCTTCATTTATAAGTGTCGATTTACACGCAGTGACACATCGTAACCTCAGTGAGTGTGTTGTTGCTCTGCTCCAGGTGCTGGTTTTGTCCACCAGATTACTGAGGCCGACGGATATGCCCGAGCTGCTCTTCACCACCCAAAGACTGGCGCCTGATATCGGTGTCTAACAGGGAGCACGTGGAAACGCATGCACACGTGGAAGGATACACGCGCCGCGAACGCCTCGACACGTCGTCAGGTGTGAGTCGAGTAATGAGAGTCACTGTCAAAGCTGCAAAATGAAAAGGAAGAGATTCACAAATTAAGCAACATTCCTCTCCCGTTCATGTCAGTGTGTTTTGTCAGATTTAATTCTAAGGTGAAATGTAATTATAACAAAGGAGCTGTTGGGTTTATTTTTCTTGGAGACGGAGTTAAAAACTTCCGATCAAGAGGTGTAAAATAACATCAAATGTAAAAAAGAAACAATAAAATTGACTTTTCAAGCACATTCTTGTGATGCTGCCTTTCATTTGCATACACAATGCTCAGTTAAACGCAGGCTGACCGTGCGAACTCTTCACAGAGGCTTTGTGTTGTGATGGCGAGAATACACACTCTCTGTTGGTGCCCATTCACACCTCGCCACATCATATGGTGACAAAGAAGAGCGGAATAATTAACAAGTCGTTTCACACTGTCTGCTATGGCTGCTAATTTGCTCACACATTAAGCTCACCTACACCCTCCTGCCCCCCCACGCACACCTCACACACACGCACACACCTCTCCCATTTTTTCTCTATTCTCTCCTACGTGAATCACCTCAGCTAGAGCTCAGCAATTTCACCCACCTACACACCTGAATCGATAGTCGACAAGAGTCTCCCACATTTTGTAAAACAGAGAGAGCAAAAAATCCTTCTGACAGGTTGGAACGGGATATTCAGGCTTAATCACTAATTAGGTTTCTGGATTGTAAATAAGCAGATCTCTTAACATAATAATAACACACATTCTGTTTTATTGGAAAAGTGTTCATCATTTTCTCCTCGTCTTCAGGGAGTTCTGCAATTCTCAGAAGAGTCCCCAAGAAAAACTAACACGAACGCTTCAAGTGTTGTTGGCTCAGGCTATTTCAACAGCTTTTTTTTTAAAATCAATTTCATCCTCTGGGGTCGCGGATAGAGCCGCAAGAAAAGGGCGGAGACTTAATTTCGACATGTGGGAGGGACACGTGAAAGTTGGGGTTTGGGATTCACCCCCAGGAAATTTTGAGTGTCGAGCATTTAATTTCCTTCATTCTGGTGAGATTTTATCAATAAAAGCTCTCTGCTAGTGTCATGTTTTTATTTGGGGGGGGGGGGGCAAATGCACATGTCCCCCCCAGCCCCCCACCCCCACCCCAAATCTACACCTATGACAAATACAATTTTGAAAATTTTGATTATTTTAACAGATACTGTGATTTCTATATAAATTGTATTTTTTAGGGGAAGTTTAATCATTTTCGCTTTTTAGTTACACTGAAAAAAACCCCAAGTTTTTATGACAACCAAACGAGCATGTTCCTTCACGTCTGATTATGAATTATAAGATGTGGTATCTCTGTGGTACCTGCATGCTTTATTTTTAATTTTATGTTGTGAAACATTTTAACTGTATTTTGAGGACAAAAAGTAACACCTTCAACACCTTATTACATGCTACGCAAGGTGTTACTTTTTTTCCTCAGAGTATGCTGTTTTTTATAGTCTTGCACCTATGTGATGCGTGTATAATTATTCTCTCTCAACACATTTTACTTATCAAAAATTGACATTGCACTTGGCCATGTTCCGATTTTGATATTTGGATTCGTTGTGCAGCCCTAGTCACACACTTCACCAGAATTTTAGCTGCAAATAGTCCTTCAGACCTGAGAAGCTGCTGCACAGTCATGCTTTTGTCTTCAATGCTATTCATTTCTGCTGTTACCAAAGCATTTTGTAACTTCTTCTGTGTGAGTCATCCCTCTCACAGCAGCAGTGATGTTTCTCATTGTTTTGTTGAGCCAAGGTCATCACATAAGCTCAGAAAACACTCTTCATAAATGCACATGTGCTTGTTCCTGCTGTCAAATGGACGTAATCAAACTGCTGAATGAAAAACCAGAGACATATTCAAATTCATCATCATTTTTATTGTGAGCAAAAAAAGTGAATTTGTACCAAATAAATAACAATAGGCCCTTTGGATCATTTTTTGTATAAAGTGCATCAGTGATAATAACCACCACACGCTACATACTGTGTCTGTCCCCCTGCTACAACCCCCCCACCCCAGTTATCCTCATCATTCTGTCATGCACAAGGATGATTCTGAATGCTGCAAAAATATACTGCAGGCATTGACACACAAGAGACCGACACACACAGCTGCACAGAGCCTTGGCTCAAGTATCTGGTATAATAATACCAGTGTTTAGCGGTGCCATGTAGTGGCAGTCTGAATACAGAAACGACACAATAGGCAGCACAGCTAAAAATACGCGTCCTTCAGCACCGCTGTTGCCAGGAGAGCTTGATTTACAGTTTTTGATTTTATATGCAGTTTTGGGTTCAGTCACACAGCTGCGTCTGTGTCCTCAGGTGTCGTTTCTCCTCCTGAACCTCCTCGCTGCTCCTCCTCACACTTGCATCTGACAGGACAGACACCTGCCACTTACGAGGCCATTACCTCTGTCAAGATTCATCAGCCTCTAGATGTTTATTTCACATCTTCAGCCAGACTGACACAGGACATCATTGGAGAAGCATTAATCTTCTCTGTCCTCTTTTTCCTCTTCCACCCTCAATGCTTTCTTTCTTTCTGTAGCCACTCTGGACCACTTTCAGCTTTTCATCCTCACACCGAGGTGACAGTCCTCACTTTGGCCGACAGCGCCTGCTTGAAGCGCCTCTTCAGGTCTTGCATGTTGGGCGACTTTGGCCTCGGGATAAGAGGTGAGCGCCTCTTCTCCGTGACGGCGCTGGCAGAGTTGTGAGAGGAGTTGGGGGCAGCGGGAGGCGGCTGCTTGGCGAGCTGGCAGCACAGCCGGTGGAAAGCTTTATGCACCTGGCTGTAGTCCTCACTGGCCGACACTTCGTAGAAAGAGCAGCCCAGCGTTCCTGTCAGCGAAGGGCCCTGCTGGGAGTCGACCTGCCTCAGGTGCAGCAGGTCCGCCTTATTGGCCAGCAGGATCACCGGAGGCATATTGGCACCTCCGGTTCGAACAACCAGCTGGTGCAGCTGATCGATCAAATCGAAGCTGCGGCGGTCTGTCACGCTGTACACCAGCACCACTGCGTCCGCCCACTGGATGGAGCAGGTCACATGATCTGGTAGATTGATGCCATTATCAGTCAACTGCAAAAGGAAAAGGAACACTGATTAAAACACCCACTCAGAAACATTTTAATCATTTTCTGTTTCCCTGACTTTATGCAACTGATCTTTTGTAATGACTGGAATGCTGACGGAGGCAGACAGGAGCTATAAGGTTTCTGCTTTACAGAACAGTGAGGTGTGGGTGATTGAGGAGTCTGGACTGGGATCAGGGTATCATTTACCCTGGCCTCAGACATCCATTAGCCTAAATAGGAGATTAGACAGCCAGACTGAGGGGCTCTGCTTCAGGAGAATATATACATACACACACGCTTTGGTTTTGGATTTGTGCCCAGTCAAAAGAGGCTTGTATAATTTTAACAGCCAGACAGTGAATTAGATAATATTATCTCTGTATTGGATTATTCTCAATGGATTTTCATATGTTGAACACTGAGGGCTCAGTTTCCTTTAAGGAAAATAAATAATCTGTCTGTTTTCTGTTCTAGAAGAGGGGAAAAAATCTTACCTCCACACCAGGAGTGTCTTGAACCTGGATGGTCACTTGCTCTCCATCCACTTGGACCTCTCTGGAGTACAGATTACCTGCGCGCACAGAGGAAAGAATTTAGCACCACACATTTAAAAAAAAAAAACAAACAATAATAATAATATTTTGGCCATTTTCATCCTCAGAAAGTGCGCTGCTCAGTTACTCACCAGCATTTCTCTCGTAATCTCCGATGAAGCGCCTCGTTAGGAACCTGACCACGAGCGCTGAAAGGAATAAGAAGCGCACTATTAGACAATTATGTCACTAAATTGAAGGCAATACATCAATACAAGACGCTGCGAGTTACAAGGCAAAAATTTGATATTTTTTCTTACCTGTTTTTCCAACTCCGCTGCCTCCTATCACAGATATTTTAATAACTCGGTTTGGGACCGAGCATTCAGGCGCTGAATATTCCGCAATGGTCGTCATGTTCTGGATGAGACGCATTTTTTTCGTTTGTCAGTTCCGTCTAAATAAGCAAAATAGAAACTTGCCCAAACTGTTTCGACGCTACGGACAAAGCCTTGAGATAAAACGGATGGAGTTAGTCCTGTTTCGCTCTTGGTGTGGTGCTGTAAAGGTGAAATAACTCAGCAGTGGTGCGGTGCAGATGCAGGAAGCAGTGCACTGAGAGAGTGAATGCTGCTGCGAGAGAAGCGCTCGCGGCTTTTATAACGCTCCAGCGGCACTCACATCTGATTGGCCGCTGGTTTCCCCCTCCCTCGTGCGCCTCCGCCTACACGTGGATGTGCGAGCTACACACAAGCGAGAAATGCTCCTGCAACAGGTGGGACCGCTGGCTGGGTTTCCTGACAAAACAGCCTTTCTTATAGAAGAGGGAAGGCAAAAATAGTTTTTTGGGGGTTTTTTTTGCTTTAAAGCTGTTGTCATATTGTAATTGAAAACAAAAATTCAGCTAATTTTGTTGTGAAACAGTTCCCCCAATTAGTCTGCTAAAAAATAGGTTGCCTGCATTATTTCAGCATTAGTCACATTCTCAAAATACAATCAGCTCCTTTCTTAGACATGCTTTTTGAGTCTCAACCATAACAACAGTTTTGTCACTAGGCAGGTTTCCATTAACCCCTAAAATAACACAAATTGACATTGCGAATTGCCTAATGGAAACATTTCAGTTTTGAGAAAACTCTCATTATCACATGAAGTGGTATCGCATGCAATTTGAAAAAGGCATATTTCTCAAAACTGCAATCAAAACACTTTTTTTTGCTTTTGTAGGACACATGATTCACAACAAAGAGTGTTGGTAGGAACTGGCTCCCTCAGGCATGATGCAGCAGCTACAGGAGGTGTTATTGCATCACTCTTCAAAAGTTGAGGGATCATCTGGAAGTTTTGAGTCAACAATTCCTCTGAGAAATCGTGGACTATCTCCTCCCAGAAATCCCTCATAAGTGGCACTCTCACATAAACTATACTGGCAGCTGTAGTTGCTAACATGCTGCCATTATTTTACAGTGTCACTATCAAAAATAACATCAACCGCATATTACAGTTAAAATATTACAGTATTCTTCAGTAGAATGTGAGGTTTACAATGTAATATTTGCTCCAAAAGGCATCCAGTGTTTTAATGTATTTTTCCCAAAACTGGACATTACTGTAAGAATTTTGCAGTATTTTTACAGTATATAATCAAGTCACTATTATGTAAGCAACAGGTTTTAACCAACGTGCTGTCTGTCCAGGCTATTTTAACAGCTTTTTTTGTCAAATTGAGTTTTTGGTGTCACAGACTGCAGCAGGATTTTAGCTGCAGACCTGAGAAGTGTCTATACAGTTATGCTTCTCTTATCTTAAACGCTATTCATTAGTGTTGTTATAAAAGTATTTTTTAATTTTTTCTGTGTGAGTACCCCCCTTTACATCAGCAGTGATGATTATCATTGTTGTGAACCCAAGGTCATCACATAGGCTCAAACAGTGACAGTTTTGAGATGCACTGTCTGCCTATACACATGTTCCAGCTGCCAAATGCACATATACAAAGTGATAAATGAAGAAGAATTAGCCTCAAAATACAATCAGCTGCTTTTTTAATGCATGTTGTCATCAGTTTATGTAGCCCGTGTAAAAACAACAGATGTTGACCCAAAGTGCTTTCCAGTGGAGGCAGATAGATTACCTGCTTCAATACACAAAACACGTTTAAATTAATAAAGTTTCATAAAAGGCAATAATGCATAATGTTATGCAATAAAGCAATAATAGAAAAAAGATGTTATACCGCCTCACAGTTTTGTATAAAAAGCATTCCATGGTAACTTGACGGTAGAAACCATCCGGAGACTGAATTTTGGTCATCTGTCGTCACAACCTAAATTCAACCAAAGTTTAGGTGACACATGATATTTTTATATTATTATTCATCAAGTTGGGTTTTGGTCTTCATACATCAAGACTAAATGTTATTATTCTATGTCAAGAGAGCATGAAATGTTTGGAAGACGTTGGATTGTTGTTACTTAATAACACAAGTTAAAACCAACAAAATATCAATGTCACCGGCAGTATTTTATGTCAAATTGATGTTAGAAATTATTCGACATTGTCCTGAGATTGAATTTTGGTCATTCAACAAAATATCAAATGTAGTAACACTGGTTGCCAGCTGGGAACCAACAGACTAAAAAGCAGCAAGGCAATGTTAGGACAATAAAAGCTGAACATTAAACAGCCTCAAACAGCTGAATTAAAAGCAAAAGAAGGTGTTTTTTTGGAATAATATTTAAAATTGTTGATGGTGAAACAGAACTTAATGTGAGGCATAGAGGATGTTGATGAATCCTGTTCAACCACCCAGTGTTGTGTTGCAGCTGGTAACCTGTTCAGACATGCCTACACTTGTGAATCTTCCACACAGGGGGTTAATGGCTGCTGATGTTGCCCCCCCCCCCCCCACCCCCACACACACCCCCCCCCACACACACACACACACACATACCTTACAAGAACTCATGCAAGCATTTATGCTGCACATGTGAGAGCGACCTGCCCTCCACTTCCAGGATTGACCCAATATTTCAGCCAGCAATCCCAGAACAGCTACAAGGAAATAAAATAGGTATCTATTTTGGGAGAGCATTGCAACATAATAAAACATTGTTGATATATTTCACATGACAACTCAGTTCAGCAGCTGCTCTCCGCTCTGATTTAACCTGTACCATCTCTTTGTCCCACTTTTTTCTGTCGTCTTTGTCTCATCTCCTGCAGGCCTCCCTCCCTCCACCCGTCTTTCATTCGTGCTCATGTGCTCTGAGGTATTTTGGCATCCAGTGCTCCTGTGATTATGGTCTGGTATGTATTTTTGATAAGAGTGCTGATGACAGGCGACTGTGCTGAAATATGAAATTAGTGCCCAGGTTTCGTGAGCAGACGTGGTTGCTAGGTGTGTACTCATGCACACACACAGCTATTCCTGTAACCACATCACAGCAAACTCCACCCCGGCAGCATTGTGGGGAGGCCAAGTCTGTTCTCTTGCTAATACTAACTAAATACTGTACATACTTGCATTTGATGACATGCAAACTTGATTCTTTTAGAGCAGTGATACTCAACTTATGGCCCGTGGGCCAAATCTGCCCCCCATCCCAAACCATTTTATTACTAACATTAACAATAAAGTAATTCACACTGGAAATTGTTTTTGTACTTCTAGTATACATTAAGCTGCCAAAGTGCATGAAACAGCACCAAAATAGAGCTTGTTCAACAAAAAAGTGCCCATGCAGGATCCCCCGCACCCACAACAGAGGTCCAAGCTAAGCTTAAATTCTGGAGATGTCCTAAAATCCTTGAAATGTGCTTAAATCCTAGAAATGTCCTAAACATCCTAAAGTTCTAGAAATGTACTTATATATTATAAAATTCCAGAAATATTCTAAAGTCCTAGAAATGTCCTCAAATCATAGAAACATGTATGGGGCTGCTGCAGCTGGCCCCTGGCCTTCTGTCGTTTTGCAAAAGTGGCCTCCAAGAAAAGCAAGCTGAGTAGCTTTACTGCAGTTTTCGGGTGCAGATTTAGCTCAAGCTCTTGCCTTTTTAAATGAATGGTGTGAGGTGTCACTTTTTTAAAGCCCACGCTGCAGCGTATTTGTTACAGGGAGAGATAAAAGGCATCATTGTTGCTCCCTCCTCTAGCGACCAGAGGACAAGGCTAATGATGACAGATAATAATGAGAGGGCTGAGAGGCAGTGTTTCTGTTATCCTCATGACGGGCCAGGATCAGCTCAGAAATGCTGAGTGACAACAGAAGTCAAAGCAAAAGAGTGGCAACTTAAAACTGATCATGATGGAGAGCGGCATCACTTTTTTAATATCTGGAAAACAATGTTTAAGTGGTGATGATTCGTTTCACACTGCAGTGCAGCAGCTCCACTAAACTCCACTGTCTGCGTATGTGTGCCTTCACTTTCCCTGAGGGAGGGCTGGAGGTAAATTAAAATACCTCTGAGTTAAGGCGCATGATTATATATACAGCACTATTTATATTTGTGTTATGTTTATATTTATACAGCACAACAAGGCCTGACTTTCAGATCAGAGTGTCATTCACACAGAGGTGACAATAGATGGTTGGAGAGGATGAAACGGGGGTAATCCTTTGGCCACGGGTGTGGGTAATTATCAGAGAGAATTCAGGGTATTTGCTGCAAACAGAGGAATGTGGAGTTAATTGGGGGTTGGCGGAGGGGACGAGGGGCAGGTGAAATCAGGAGGAGGAGGTGTTCTCGAAAGGATGTCCTTATTGACACAGAAGTGAGGACTGATTTCCCGATTGGCCTCACCTTTCACAGTGGAGCTGCATACGACCGTTACTTGCCCCTGGGGCCTGATCCCTCAAAGGAAGGTCATTTGGGATATCAGAGAAACTGAGGCAGTTTAGAGCGGACCTGGGGGCAAACCTCACGAGCCACGGTCAAATGCTTATCATCATGATAGATACTTATCATTCTGATTGTCTTTAATCATTGTCAGCAAACGTGATTTTTAGAAGTTATTTTAGACAAGGTCTGGGTTTTAGATTTTATGATCTTGTTGTGACTTTAAGGCTGTGTGAATATTACAAAAGCCTTGCTTAATTCTCCACTTTATTCCTTTGTTATTCGTCTTTTAATTTCCCTTTAAATGTTTTTTTTTAATTGATTATATTGTTTTTAATTCTTTGAATAATGGTCAAACTATTTTCTTTTTTATAGATTCCTTTATTCCACTGAACTCCTTGGCATAGTTTTTATTTTTATTGTCTATTTTTTGTCCATTATTGTATTTTTTAGTATGTGTGCAAAGTAAGCTGTTAATGCAAATTGCCCCTGGTGGGGCAATAACCCTAACCCTAACCCTTTGAAACAGGAAACAGCATCGGTTTTCTTGTGCTGTGTTAAAAAAAAAATATTTTAGTTTATTTTTTAAATTTTTTATCTTATCCCTTTTTGGGGGTAAATTTCTTGTAACTCATACCTCAAAACTTCTTCCCGTGTTTTTGAAAGACATCAAGCTAATTTTCTCAGGTTTCAAAGAGTTAATACAACTGTCTGAATCTGCATCCTATTTGGATCACTAAAATGATCCAAAAAGTCAATTGTTATTCACACATTAAGAAATAAATGCATGCAAATGCCAGCTGTTGTTCACTTTTTCTATTTACTTGCAGGACTTTACTGCAGATGCACGAAAACAGGGGTAAGTCACAGCCATTCACACATCTTGTCGTATATCTCTTAACTTATTTGCTTATATCTACAAGTGCATTTGCATTTCCAGTGACCAATGGAAATTGCATTGGCATGTTGGCACAAGCAGCTCTTTAGCCACTCAAAGGAAAAGAGGTTGTTTTTTTCTTATTGAAATGTAAACCTCCTAACATGTTCTCCCATTTGCATACCTCTGAATGTCCACAGTAGTAGGGGGATGGCAATGGCAGATTTAGGGGGTTGTGTGTACTATGGCAGTGGCTCTGAATGACAATAGTCCCCCTCCACACACACACCTCCTCCTCCCACTCAAGGAATGCCAGCTTTTTACATTGAAGTCATAGCCAGCTTCTTAACGACGGAAAATATTCAAATCTTGATTCTCCATCTCTCATTCATGCTCCCCTGCTCCTGTTTACATTCCACAGCTGATCTCTGGCGTAACATCGGATAATTGGTTTCCACTCTCATTTCTGAGGGTTGACCTGCACGTGTCACTCCCCAAAGTGTTTGTGTGCCAACAGGTATGGCTGTGTTCATGCAGAAGAGACGAGCAGACAAACAGCTCTGGGTGCTGCAGTAATAACAGAAGATAGGGGTGTTTTCGTCTGGCGTGCATGTGACCATAGATATGTATTTAAGGTAAGACTTTAAACTCAGGGATTATCCTGTTTACGCTGATGGAGAAGTTGTTTTTTTTCCTCCCCACGTGATAAACCTGTGAGGGAAAAGTGGTAATTTTGCACTTTGCACAGTTTGTATTTAGCCATGTCAAGTGGAAGATTAAGAGGAAGTTCGTTGTGAAAAGAGGTCATTTTTATTGTTTTGATGGAGAAAACCTAATATTTTGTGTGATAGTTTGTAACTGAATGATCAATGATCATTTTGGTATTTTAATCGTGTTCATTGTCGCTTAATTAAAAAATAGACTTTTTTAGTTCTTTTAATTTCTAGTAAAAACAACTGTGTAAGAAAGGCAGAAGTAATTAACCAAGACAGCTGCCACCTCTGTGACAGTTATTCTATTTTTTTTTACATCCTCTACACCTCCTCCATGTGTGCACAGTAAATAATGGTGTCCTCAGAACACGTGTAGGCAAAACAGTAATGAGCCTGCCATTGAGCCCTGTGGTACACCCAAAACAAGGGGTGCAGGAACACAGTGTTGAGCCAGAGACAGTGGAGTAAAGTAGTTACAATGGGCCCGGTGCATGCTATTTTGATCAACCATAGTGAGTGCTAGCTTCTAGTTATTTGCATAAACTAATCTTATTGTCTCATCACACGATGAAAAATTGGCATTGAATGATACTAACATACATATTACCTAGACATCATCATCATTGCTTAAATGTATATGACAAAGTCATCCAAAGAAAAAACAGAATAATTCATTTAATTGAATATTTTTTTAAAGTTTATGTAGATT
The DNA here is from genome assembly GCF_008729295.1 of Plectropomus leopardus. Taxonomy (NCBI): domain Eukaryota; kingdom Metazoa; phylum Chordata; class Actinopteri; order Perciformes; family Serranidae; genus Plectropomus; species Plectropomus leopardus. The sequence goes on from NC_056465.1 coordinate 32,270,173, forward strand.
ATATTTTATTACACATATTGTCATAGATTGACATTGACTATCGCGAATGGCACATTTTTTAGTTTTGTGAGTTCTTCTTGACACAGGCATATTTCTGAGGTAGCAATCTGAATTATTCACAAAGGCCTGTTTTATGTGTTGTTGGAGATCCCACTCTCTCTATGGGCCCCTTCACTCCACGGGCCCCAGTGTAACCGCTCTGCCTGCACTTTCTTTATAGAATAGAAGGCTATCAATTTGTATTTAAACATCAAGTTGAAATATTTTCAGTCTTTAAAGGAGATATGGATGGGTGAATCTTTAAATATGCTTGAGAATAAACATTTCAGCTTCAGCCTCATCATTCATGATTCATTATTGTTCAGGCAACCATGGCAACAAACACACACATTTATTTCTAATGAAATTTCTATGTAAAAAATCAAAACGTGGGAGCCGGGTGTAGTGAGATGAAATCATGTAGTGACAGACGCACACAGACGGAAAGAGACACTCTGGACAGATCATGTTGGGACACGGAGTTCAGTGGAGATTTATGGTTTTGGGCTTCAATTCAGACTCGCCCCCCTGGGTCTTGTTTGTCTGTCTAGCCTGTTTTACTGCCCAGACTGAACGTAGCTGGAGCTCATGCTGGATGCAGATTCATAGCAAAGCCTCTGTGGTGGTTTAATATAGACAGACAGCTTCCTTTGGGGCTGATTCTGGGCTGGAGCTCTCATCTGTGGTAACTGAGTGGCCAAACTGCAGCCACTGCCAAGCCCTGCTTCACATACTTTTAATTCTACAAACAGTACGAAAACGCAACATGTTCTCATCCCAAGTCGTCACATATTTCCTCTTTATTTTGACCTTCGCATCTACAAATACAATTACACTCTAGGTATCCTGCTGCATCTGCTACTGACACCGCTACCATGATGTCAACACAAGCACATGGTGGGATTATGCTGCAACAAAAGCACTTGGCAACCAATGCAGGGATGTCAACAAAAACACATGCTGGCACAGTTGGGATTAGGCAAAATAGGCACGTAAAGTGTAGAAAAAAAACATCACATTCAGGGGGGAAGTGGAAACCAAACTCCCACATGTAAGTCGTGGTTTGCTGGATCCATCTAACACCCCTCCTGCCCACACTAAAGGGATCTTTGTGCTGCTTATATGACGTCGTTACCAGCAGCGAATCATGCAGACGTAACAGGTTTCGTCCGCCTGCGTTCTCAAATGACGCTGCCCTTCCTTTTATCGGGCGACAATGGCAGGTGCTGTCCAGCCAGATGTAAAAGATGGCTTTTGCCGCTGGGATAATACCCTGAAAGGACTGTCAAAGTGGCAGTATTTGACAACTTTGGAAGAAGAACAGGCTGGATGATCCACCACAAAGACAAAACACTTTCATACAAGACTCTTAGGCCCATTTCAAAATGGACAGAAACACACACTAACACATCATGTAGACCCTAACCTGACAGGTTTATCCGGCTGCGTTCTAAACTGACGCCATCCGTCTGTGTATCATGCATCTGCGACAGATGCCATCCAGCCATCCGCCAGCGTATAATAACATTACAAACATTTCTGTCTGGTTGCGTTCTCAGCTGACGACATCCACGTGGACGCCAAAGGTGGCTTCTGCCGTTCGGATCTTATGTCGAAAAGCACTGCAGTATTTGATGACTTTGAAATGAGACCGGGTTGCAACATTTGTGCATAGTACTACTGTGTGTACTGTGTAATAAAGCGTCAGGTATAGAGTGAGATTTTCAGTCTTTGTGTGCAACAGAAAGGGGAAATGTAACGTGTGATTCAGATTTGATTCTGGCTCTAATTGTGCCAGCTCTGGCCTCTTCACGGTCCTCAGCGGGACGCGGTGACCCGTTCAGCTCATGGGCTCACAAGTAACAAGAGCACAGTGATGAATAGGGATAAAGATGCAGCAGTGCACGTGCAGCCAGAGTCAGGTATGAAAGTAAACACAGGAACAGCTTGTGCACATGGGAAATAAGCTTGTTAATATTTAATCTGATCGTCTTTCAGTCAGAAATCTTTCAGCATCATTATCCTTCCATCATGATCATCATGTTTTATTGATAAGGTTAATTACCTTGTTTTTTTTCACAGTTTACTCATGTATCTGTCATCCTTTGTCATCCAGAGGCAGCTTTCCTGTCAGTTCAGTGTCTTCAGGACTAAATAAAGTTTTGTGTGCAAACTGACAGACGGGCTCAGTCCTGTCACTACCTCTCACAGGGAGAATGAACCTGAACACTGGTGGATTAGGCACCTGTGAACACAGATTTTATGGCATAAACACGCACCTCTAAACCAACAGAAAACACTAGAATGTTAATGTTTTTTGTCTGTGACCCAAAGGGCTTTCCCTTAACATGCTGTAGACCAGTGATATTTAACTTAAAGCTCGCATGCCAAACCTGGCCCCTGATAGGATGTTGGGTGGCCCCCCAACCTTTTTCTAAATCACAATAAAAATAATGTTTTCATAATGGAAATAGCATCAGCAAACAGCATTAAAATAGAGCTTGTTTATAAAAAAAAAATAAATGCCTATGGAGGATACCCGCAGCCCCAGACAGAGGCCCTAGCTAAGCCCCTAATGTCCCAAAATCCTCAAAACGTTCTAAAGTCCGAAAAATGTCCCAAAATCTTAGCAATGTGCTAAAATCCTGGAAACATCCTTTAATCCTAGAAAGGTCCTATAATAGTAGTAACGTCCTAAAATCGTAGATATCTCCTAAATCTGAGAAATCTCTTAAAATCCTAGAAACATGTATGAGGCTGCTGAGACTGGCCCTGGCCCCCTGTCATAACACATAAGTGGTCCCCAAGCAAAGCAGGCTGAGTATCCCTGCTGTAGACAGACAGATGACAGAAGCGAATTTAAATACGACAACACAGAGGTGGTTTTAGGTCCCAAGATTTGATGGTACGTTAGGTCAGATCGGGTGAAAAATGGCCAAGAACCCATTCACCATTCCCGTTGTGAAGTGTTTATCTGCTTGCTCTTTCAGGCTTTTTTATGGTTAGAAAGTGTTTTTATGAGAGCAGCTCCTTCAGACAGCTTAGAGCGCATTAATCCCGAGTTGAAATACTTCTCGTCACCTTTCCTCGGGTGAAGGCTCTGACTCGGTGGAGCAGTCATTTTGAAGGCAGGGAGGGAACTGCACATATGCGCTCCCTGATGAGAGTGAGTGTCTTCACCTTGTCCCTGAAATTCACACTCAATCACTGATGCTATTCTGCCGAGTCTGCTGCTCGCTGACCCATAATTGACCTGCACTTTTTCATGGCGAGGTATGTTTATTGTTCTATTTTTGGCCCGACATCTGTGGTTGCCATTGTGTTTGTTCACAGGGAAGTTTCTTGGATAGTTCATTATGAGGTATTCTTTTGTCCTTCCCATTGAATTGCCAGAGGTTTCCTAGAAATCCTGAAGACCCTGCACAAGTAGTGCCCCCAAGGTGGGTCTAAGGGGGGTTGTGGCCACCTTGATACAATAGCTAGCACCCTAACCCCTGGTGAAAATTATTGGATGCCGACTTTACTGTCTTTAAGAGGCTTTTACCTGCTCATTTTATAGAGCTAGCTTGAAGGTGGTGGTATCTTGTGGAATTAGACAGCCTAAGGGCCCTGACACACCAAACCAATGGTCGGCAATTGGTTAATGTTGGGCTTTCGGTGAAAGGCTTTCACCCTAGTTTTTTACGAATTGTCCCACACTTTTAATACTAGTTGGCCCTTGTTTAATTTATTAATTAATTTATTTATTTATTTTTGGCAGATACAGCATGGAGACGGCGGAGTCCATCTGTGAATGAAAGAGAAGACAAACAGAAGTGACGAAAGCAAACCAACAGCTAAAGTCGTGAGGGCATGAAATCAAAACAGTCTTGTTATAAAAGGTAAGATTATTATTTTTAGCTGTTTTCTTTAGCAGAAACAGTTAGAATTTGTTTGTGTTGACGTTTGCTAGTGCATGGTATTTTTCACTTGTTCTTTTAGCATCAGGTTGTATTGTGGTAACTGGTCTACTATCATCTTGAATCTGTCCTATTGGTCTTCTGGTTTCCCTTTTGGAATGATGAATACAGACTACCTTGGCCTGCTGCTATAGCATTACATCCTCTCACACAGGTGCATGACATACATGCTAGTTGGCCATTGGCTGTCTTTATAATGTGATTCAGTGAAACTTTTTAGCCGAGACACACGCTCTAAAATGGTGACCCTACGTTGCACAAAAAGAGAGGTTCAAAGACGGCCATTGTCACGGTCTTTCAATCAAAGACAGCATAGGACAAAATTCTGATGGGAACTCAGATGGGATGACCATCTCACTGTGTGACTGCTGTTATGACCTACGTCTACTGACCAACCAATAGAAATGCAGCATGACTACCAGCACCACTACAACAAGATGGATGACGCACGCCGATGACGTTTTGTTCTTGCATACAAATGTCGATGGATATGCGTTGTAGCCTGCGATTCAGTAGGTGATGTAATCGTACATTCTGCATACATCAAACTTGATATTGTAACCAGGTTTATTAAGATCCATGTTGCAGAGCGTAGCTGCACTAAACTTATAAGACTGCAAAAATTTCACAGTCTGCAGGAGGCTCAAACCCAACCAACTGTGCTTTTGTTGACACCTCGGTTGGTTGCAGCATCTTGACACGTCACCAGCAGATGCAGGAGGAAACCTAGAGCGTAATATGTTGATGCGGAAGTCCACTGATAAAGTTACAATATGTGACAGCATAGGATGAGAATGCGTTGGTTTCCCTGATGAAAAATTTCTTGGGACGCCACAGCCGTGCACATAAAAACAGACTCAGTAAAGAGACACTCTGACACGTTCGTCATATGAATATACGCACATGACTGAGTGCCCCACATTCATTTATTAAGCACACGCACACCCACACAGACACCCAAGATTTGGCAAATTAGGCAGCACCCTCACATTTCACAAAGAATCAAAACCTCTCCTCATGAATATGCGTGCGCAGGATTCAGAGGCAGACTAAGATGAATCTCCTAGATTCTCAAGGTTACTTCTCTCTCTTCTGCGTCCGTCCTTTGTTAGGCGCTTAAAAGGAAGGCAGCATGTGAGAACACAGATGCTGGGTTTTTCAATCTGTTTGTGCGCTAGCGGAAGTGAGATGGTAGCTGGAGGCAGAAGATCTCACCATGTTTCAGCTCATTTGTACTCAGTAAACTGCAAAGCTGAAAGACATAAATGAAGACGTTTTATGAAGACATTGTTCATATTTGAAGTAAAATCTTTCACATTTTAGTGGTGCGTTTAAGCATCAAGTGTATTCGATGTAGTTTTCCTTGATGTGATCATCCCATTTCTTATTTGCTGTGCTGACTACAGGTGACTATGAGGGCTCATGCCTCTGCTGCTCTGCAGCCCCACTACAGGCGATACTTGGATGCTTTTTAAGTACACACTCTCTCGTCTCAGTCCGGCTTTCAGAAACACATTATGTCTGCTGCAGGGAGGAGCTGTGGTGTAGCGGGGGCCATTAGGTTGCCACAAAGTGAGAAGAACTGCCCAGGGCAATAATGGAGGATTCACGTCAGTGTCCTTGAATGGTACGCACTGTACTGTACCTGAGAATTGGCACCAAGTACAATGAAAAAAAGATAGAAGATGTGCGTCAGACATCCTGAAGGAGGGAGTGCCACTCGACCCTCATTCATTAGACCACCAAATGAATATGGAGAGTGCTGTCTCTTCCTAATGCTTCACTCATCACTGACATGTGACTGAAAATGACACTTTGAGTGATTGCTATGGTATTTAAGTAATATCACTGATAAAAACTCAAGAATTCATTCATATTCATAAGGTAGTGACTGCATGAACAGTTTCAGAGCAGCTTTTTTCCTCCTCTATGGCATATTGCACTAGTTTGAAAAAAAAATTCAAGGTGAGGGCGGTGATGATTTCCGGAGGAATGTTTTTGCTTCATGCAGCTGCGTCAGAGAGGGACTCATTATCTTGCAGAAAAGAAAATATCTGTGCACTAATATTGCATTAAGAAAATTCAATAAGTACATTTAAAATGTTTTGCTCCCTGCAGAGAAGGAATGTGTTCACTGCAGAGTATGTTTGTTTTTAAAGATGCTCTCCCAGATTTTGTTACGGCGCCCTGAAATCCCCAAATTTCCTCCTGACTCAATGGGTTTAAATCCAACAGTTCAAAGATGAGTTTCAAAGCATTAGCAATGAGGCTAGGAGGAAATTTTGGGATTTGTAGCCACTGTTAGGCAGTAATACTTGACTAAGCAATGCCTTACATGATGTGATTACAATTTTTAGTAACAGGCTGCTGCAAAAGATAATACCATGAAATTCAGCATTTAAAATAGATTCACAGGCAGACTGAGATGAAATCTCTTCACAGATTCTCAAGGTCGCCTCTCAATGCAGCGTCTGTCTTTGTAACACTTTGTATGCACTCACTGACATTGACAATTAGGGAGTCAGGTTGTGTGCTGTCGTACTGGAAGGGTTGATATTAGTTTGGTCTGTGTGCACCCTGCAGGGACTCCAGAGTTGTCGGATTTGTTTTGTGATGTGTTCTTAGCTGGCTCGCTGATTTTATTCGACTGGTGAGACTTCATTCAAATTCCCTCCTTAAGCTACCTGCTACCCAAAATATTGACTATCAGCAGCTAGCTCAAAGGTAACGTTGTGCTCGGTGTTGATTTACATACTTTTCCATTGTAATTCGAACATTGCTTTCCTTCATGTACATCATGGGTAATTTATTAAGTTGATTTTCATTGCACTTTTTTCACATTTTAATCTTACTAGGCAGGTTTATTTTAACCCCCAAATTGCCCAAATTGAAATTGAGAATATAAAATATGCAGAGTAGAAACACATCAATTTCGAAAAAACTCACATTTATCACAAAAAGTTTGAGGTGGTATTTCAGGTGATTTGAAAATGACAAATTTTGCAAAACTGCAATGGAAACACTTTTTTGGCTTTTATAGGTCGAACTGCATCGCATAACTCTTCAAAAGTTTCTCCTGGAATATTATTGCAAGAGAAATCGCAAAGTTATGTGACTTCTCACAATTGTGTGTGATATCAAAATTTCGAAAATGCCGCTTAAGTTTTGCACAAATCTGTAATGGTAACTGGCCTAATGATTCACTGACTTTTCCACTTCAGTCAAACATAACACTTTATCGTGATATTTCTTCTTTGGTGTTCCCACCAAGGTTTTTTTTATGTGCATGCAAAAGGTGGATGAAAATGTCTCATTATATAATTCTACATGTAGCCTTTTAAACGCATAATATGACGCCAGAGTGTGGAGACATTTCATGGAGTTGGACTTAGTAATTCAAATCAAGTAAGTAACTGATGCCATTTGCTGCTGAGTTTAAATAAGTAATTTGTCTTGAACTTATATATAAGTAACATGGCAAACACTGTTGTTGGTGGTGTAACAAAATCAGGAAGTAACTGCATTTCTTTATCCATATTATCTCTTTGTATTTTTCTGCTGAGACGTAGCTTTGCAACAGAACCGTTTGTAGTCTTTTAACCTGATACAGTAAAAATCTGAAGCTTTAGCCTGTGCTGTTGTGTAAAAGCAGATAAGAGCTTCTATATGTTCACTGAGCAGACCTCCAGCCTGCCAAGCACCTGGCAGGGTGAATTAGTGCGGTTCGCATGACTGGAAAGTGGGTCAAGCTCCAGTGCTTTCTCGCAGTCATCCCAGTTTACTGGAGACATCCAGTTATACAAACAGATCTATTGTTTTTGACAATGATAAGGACAAGGTGATGGTGAGCCTCCAGGGGAGAAGAATCTGGAGAAAATATGCAGCGGACATGGTATATGAACGTGTGTGTGTGTGTGTGTGTGTGTGTGTGTGTGTGTGTGTGTGTGTGTGTGTGTGTGTGTGTGGGTGTGGGTGTGTGGGGTAGACAGCTGGTTCCAAAATGACATTCAGATTTCTGATACCCGTTTAAGGCCTGTACTAATAGTACAACATCTTGTTCTCTCATGTTCCATTAGATTCTCTCTAAATTAAGGGCCGCTGTTCATTAGCTTTTTATTAACCAAATAAAAAACTGTTCAGGTACTCATGGTCACCCCACATAACCCATGGCCTGATGCACTGTAAAATACGACAGGTCAATTTTACTTTTAAAAAATCTGGGAAACCAATTGTAAGTAAATATCATTATTAATCTTAATTTATGTTTAAGTTATATCTAATTAAATTGCAGTTACATTTACTTTTATTTATTTTTATTTATTTTACCTTTTTAATTTATGTTGTATTTCTTTTTATCTCCTTTTATTTGTGGATTTTTTTGCTTCGGTTGTTGTTGTTTTTAGTCTATTTCTTTGTATTATTTTTTACTGACATTTTACATCTTGGATCTTGCATTATTTGTCCTCTGGTTTTAATTTTATATTAAATTTACGCTAGTTTCTTCTCGCTTGTGTTCAATAGGACCATTTGGCTTTCCTTTGTTGTATCACTGTCTGTGTAACCCATTTCTGCTTTGCTTTGTTTGTCAAAGCACTTTGTAAACTCTTGTTTTTAAAGGTGCTATATAAATAAAGTTATTTAAGTTACTATCAATATTGTGAAGTTGCTGCAACTTAAAAATGACAAGTTTATTTAAATCAATCTTTCTGAGTGTTATTAGCTTTGTTAAAGCAAGTTTACTGTGCTATAAATCTATATTCTGCCGTTTGCATACTAGTCAGTCATATTTGTATTTTTTAAACGTGAACTAAACCGAACTCAAAGATCTCCTAACTTCATTATTGGGAAAATCCTCTTTGCCGTGATTAAGTTAAGTCAGAATAACTTGGTTTACTGAAGTTATTAACACTGAGAAAGAACAGATTAATTCCACTTGTCATTGCAACAAGTTCTCATCACATGCTGCCGCTCTGTCAGTGACCTTCTGCATCTGCTTATGATGTTTTAGGGATCCTTCTGCATCAGCTGTTTACGCTCCAGGATGCTGTTATGATGATGTCAACAAATGCACATGGTGGGATGACGTCATGGTGCGATGAGGCAGCGTGATCTTTATGCTTTCACAACAGCGCAGACTGTCACAATAGTTGGGATTAGGCTACAAAGTCACAGATGGTTAGGTTTAGGCAAAATAGGCATATGGTAACGTTTAGGAAACAAAACACATCCACACGGGAGGCAAACTGTTTGTGGGACCCATCCACCTCCTCGCCACCAGCAGCGTTGTTACCTGATAGTGTCCTTCAGCGTTTCATACGCACACGACCAGTTCCATCCAGCCGCGTTCTCAAGTGACGCCGCCTGTTGCATGTGGACATGCCCGGTGCTCTCCGGCTGTCCGCCAGTGTACAACAACAAAACCACCAGTTCTGTCCGAGCACGTTCTTATCTGACGCCGTCCAGCCATGTTCCGGTTGGACGTGGAAGGTGGCTCTTGGCATCAGGCTCGTATGCCAAAAGCACTGACCGAGCGGCGCTATTTTACAAGTTTGGAGTGGGAACGGGCTGGCCATTTTTAAGTTGCAACAACTTGCAAAATTAGGCAAATACAGCTAAATTTCAAGTGAACTTAACACTTACATAAAAAGTAAACATAAATTAAGATTTATAGTCATATTGTATTAACCTTCCTTTTTCAAGTCAATCAGTTTCCAAGATTATTTTAAATAAGATCAACTTTTCAGATTTTACAGTGTGGAAAAACAGAAATGTAAACTCTCCTTGACTGAATTATGTGAATTGATGTTAAAAACTAGGCCAGAGCTTTATATAGATGACTGACTGACACTATTATTTACTGACACGCTGACCCCCTGCTGTAAAACCAGAGTGTTTAAATAATCTGTTCAGGTCACGTTACATAAAAAACATTTGTGACCCCATTACATTTGGCGCTGTGCATCAGTTAGACTGCATTATCAGTAATATATATATATATGATAAACTCACTCAATTACACACATTTATACAAGCACACTTACAGATACGAGGGCCGCCTGTATGAGAACTCCTCTGCTCCGCGCTTTGTGTCATGAGAACAATGCAGCTATTGTGCCGTCGTTGCTGTCTCACTGACTGAAAGCGGCTGTGGAGCAGAACAGGTGCATTTTGGGAAAATTGAGGCCGACCACGGAGGAGGCTGTGAACAGGGTTGTCACCTGAGTGAACGCTTTTGTATGTGTGCATTTTTAGGATTTTGTTACTGTGAAGTGGGTTAAGTTTCTGTTCTGACATGAACTTGAACTCGTCAGAATCATAATCAGCTTTATTTGCCAAGTCCATTTCGAAACAAGGAATTGGACTGATTTCAGTTCTTACACATGCATATGTAAGTCTTTCTCTACTTTACGTTGTTGTTAACTAAAAAACTTTTGACTTTTGACTTTTGGTTGGTCAAACAGGCATTTAAACCCTTTAACACCTGGACCAGCATCAGTTTTTTGTGCTGCATTCAGATGCCTCTCTCTAGCATTTAAATCTCTGAAACCTAAGAAAATTGGATTGGTTTCTATCAAAAATACAAATATAAACATAATGAGCAACTTGTCAAGAAATATCCTTCAAATTACAAAAAAATAGTAAAGGGGGACAAGGAGATTATCTGAAAATTATATATTTTATTGTTTTTTTATATATTAGCAAAACAAATGGGGGGGTGGGCTGGAATGAGTATGAGTTTATTATTCTCTTAATTATATATTTAAAATTATGTTACATTATGTTTCCTTTGTTTTTGTTTGTTTTTTCTTATTTCAGGTGATGTTCTTGTAGCTTTTTACAAACTTCTTGATATTTTTGGGTCTTGTTTAGTTGCTCAGCACCATTTTCCTGTGTTTTTGAAAGAAATTAAGCCAAAGTGCTCAGGTAATACAGGGTTAAACACATCGCTCTGGGAAATTGCATTTTTTACTACAGTGCCTCTTAAATTATTAATTTAGGAAGTTTCCATGTTGTACTGTTTTACAACACTGAATACGAGGACATTAAAAGACTTTGTCAGGTTGCACATTTCCTGTGTAGCTTGAGCACTTTTACAGAAAATAATGTATAAAGATTGCAAGTCTACAAAATACAGACTTTTCCACAGACACATATGGACTGGTACCAGTTTGACATCTTTCCATTCATACCACATTTAGGGGTCTGTTATTTAGCACACTACATTGTTACTGTTACAACCCATGTAAAAGTTATTTTAATAACAATGTAGTGTACGAGTACGTGTAGCATCCAACACTATTGAGGAAGTCGTATGTGATATATGTCATGTGACGTTATGTTTCATCATTAACAGTAATACTTATTTTTAGCCAATCCATGTTGCTTTTTTCCCCCTAAATCTTACCCCGTGCTATTTTTGCCTAAACTTAAGGAAGTAAACCCCAAAATGAAGTGTTTTATCTATGTCCTAAGTCTATTTTGAAAACAACTGCATGCATTTAACAAACAGAAACTGTGCATTTACTGTGAAAATGGAAGTGTATTTTGAAATATCACAATGCACTGAATGACAGTAAATTGACACACTGTCCCCTGAATGCCCAAAATGGAGGGTACCGAGCATGTCATATTTTTGATTTGTAGGTCCACTGACAAAATGGCTGTATTTCATGAGTTAGAATGAAAACATGTTGAAAAGCCACATTAAATCTATGTTGTCTAAATCTTTGTAAGACTAGGCTTTAAGACTATAATCTCCGTATTATCTGACCATTCAAGCCAAACAATTAAAATACTAATCTGAAAAATAATACACTAATCAGTAATGAACATATGTACTAGTTTGTCTGTTTACTTATCATTTAGAACATTAGATGCATCCAAAATGTGCATTTCATGGTATTCATTCTCTGTGTTCTCTGCAGCTATTTAGAATATATAAAACAGATGCCCATCAGGACAGTATGTCAGTGCAGCTGTGAGCCTGTTGTGCATCCACAGAGCACCGAGTGCCAGTACCCAACATGCCCTGCTCCTCTGTTTATAGGAGCAGGGGTATTGTACATAAACCAGTCTGTTTGGAACAGAGTGTACTGAAAGCCACTAAGCGTGCCAAAGCTTGTGTGTGAATGTAATAATTCACCCCCCTGTTCCCCTTCCTGTTCTTTCTGTTCTCACTTGATAAAACACAGGCAATGTTTGTTTCATCAGGTTTTAGTGTTCAGGCAGCCTCGGGAGTGCAGTGTGAGGAATGTAACTTGATTGGGATAGTAAGACGAGGCCTTGTCTGATTGGACAAGGTAATCATGATTGAAGAGTAAGTTATCAATAAAGTTTAATTATGCAGCAAATCTATGTGCTGCAGAAATGTGTCAATACCGCTGACATAAGTCTTGAAAGAGTCTTGAAAGACAAAGTGTTCTACTTTCAGTAAATCTATTAACCACATGTAAGTTTTTTCAATACAAGAGAATTTTCCCCTCACTGTTCAAATATTTCTGCCACGAGACTTCGCCAACATTTCTGCTCATGCAGTACATCTTCTTCCTGTTTGCTAAGCTATGATGCTTTTGTGCTCAGAGACCTCACCAGGTAATAAGCTACACAAAGGCTTCTTCCGGCTGTTGATACAAGACACATTATTCAAAATCTGGCAAAAACACACAAAAACCTGCTTCTCCCCTTGAAAAGCCCTGCAGAAGTGCAATTAATACTACTTTAGTATTTTATTACATTGTAAATGAACATTTTTTTTTAACAAAACAGAAGTGAATTTAAAAGTGCAAAAGAAGTTCAGTTGGTGCATTCGTTTTCCAGATTTGGTATTGTACAGTTCTGCAAACTATGCATACGTTTTACAGGCACATTTCATATGTGAGGCACCACAAGTGTGTGTTTTGTGGCTAACTGCTGTTTTTCCCCGCAACTTTTTTTTAAAAATGGCTGTTGTGAAGCAACCTGTCATAGTTTTTCCTATGGTTTTTTTAAGGCACCAGACCACCTCCCCCTGTTTTTCCTGCGGCAAATTAGACACCAAACATGGGTGTTTTGCAGCGACCTGTCACTGCCCCAGAAACCTGGTATTTTAAACCAAAACATAATCTTTTCCTAACCATGACCAAGTGGGTTTTGTACCTATACCTAACCATATATTAACGTAGCATTGTTAAAGAGTAAAGCTTCAATGCATCCTCCACATTACCTGCAAATGTAATGTATTTGTTGTTTGCAGAAACATTTTATTCTGGGAAGTGGGTTGCATAATTTACTTTAAATAATGTAAATTGTTAAAGAATTGTCATGTTGAACAATCAATTAAATGTTTTCATCATTAGAAATGTGAAGCATGTGTTTAAAATGTGACTCATTTTGTATTTTCAGCTTTCACAACACATCCTGTTCCTGGAATCAAATACCTGCTCTAACACAGTGAAAAAAAGCTTCTCTGACTGATAAAACATTCTTAATAGACTGTTCCTAAACTTGATGTTTCACAAGTCTGCGCAAAATGTCATCAGTTTGGAGTGAGTCAGATTCTAAACTTGAAGGTTGTTTTTCAGCGTTACGGAAATGATGCATAATTCATCTGCCTCTCTTTGTTGAGTTTCATTAGTGCAGTCAGCCTCATTTAATGGAAACATTTTCAGAACTCAGGAGGTTTATTTTTGCTTTGTCTGTTGTGAGTGTTTTCCTTTCTGTGTGTAGTGCACGTGCACCCTCATGAAAAATCCACACATTCTGCCTCACTTCTGATCTCAACCAGCGAGCAGAGACGGTCCTCTGAGGTTCACCTGCTGGCTGATGAAAAGCCATGTTGTGGATACAAAAGTCCTGTCAGCTCCATCCAAACACCAGGAGAAACCAGGATGAGAAAGATTAAAACTGCAAATTTACCAGCTTCATCTGAAGCCTCGTGTCAGCACACAAGCTGACCTGCACACCCTGAAAAGAAAGATAAAACAGATTTTATCTCATCGATAAGACCGGGGATAGATCATCAGACATACTAAACTGGAGCTGTATTTAATCCTGTTTTGGTTCTCAGATGAGAATGAATGTGTATAAAATAGAGAGCAAGTCCCTCAAGCCACCGTCAAATGTTCTTATGTGGGTTTCCTTTACAGATTTGCGCAAAAATTAAGCATTATTTTCGAAATGTTGATAAAACACAATTGCAAGATGACTACATTCCCTGTGAATGATCTTATGCGACGTCTCTTCTCGGTTATTATTTCCAGTCGAAGGCGACGTAGGCATGTTATGCGAGCAATAATGGAAAGGCAAGTCCCTTATACATGGGAGCGACCATGTATGAGGGATTTCAGGGAGTCGATTTCAGAGGAATTGTGGTTTCAAAATTTCTGGATGATCTGCTAAAGAGTTATGGAAGTCAGGGAGCCAGTTCCTACCGGCAGGTGCATAGCCATAGCATCATGTGTCCTGTAAAAGCCAAAAAACTGTTGGCATTGCGGTTTTGTAAAATGTGGCTTTTTTGACTTAACTGAAATACCACCTACTGCAAACGTAAAAACTTTTTTGCAATAAATTGACCTGTTTCTAGGTATATTTTATATTCACAATTTCAATTTGCACAGTTTGAGGGTTAGTGGAAACCCGCCTCTTGTCTCCTTGCCTATCAAAACTATTCATAAATAAACCTGTGGGAGCATGTCAATCTACAAATTCCTCTAAAAACCCGTGATGCATATCAAACGCCTGATCCGCTGTGAATCTCCCCCATCCTTCAACTGGCATCCTTGTTTTCCTGTTCCTTGTTTTTTCTCTCCTCCTTTCCCTTTGAAGTGTGTTAATCATAATTATTTGTTATTTGCCTTTCTTTTTGTTCACATGTAAATGCTAAGGAGATAATTGCCGGGAGATTTTTGTGAAAGCACAAACAAAGCCGCTAGTGAATGAAAGTGTCCTGAGGGCCCCGGGACCCCTGCAGAGCTCTGCAGAGAGGACACTTACCTTTCCGTTATGGTCGGCTAATTGGTGGTTTCTGTGCAGAATACCTGCAAATTAAATAATTTGTTCTTTAGTCTAGAAAATGTCAAGAATTATGACACATCCCTGTTGAGTGTTAAAGGGACAGTTCACCTGAAAATCAAAAATATTTTTTTATTTTTTCTTCTGTAGTGCCATTAATCATTCTAGATGGAGATTGGAGATATTGGCTGTAGAGACATCTGCCTTCTCTACAATATAATAGAATTATATGTCACTCTTGTGGCTCAAAGCACCAAAATAATACATTTCCAAATCAGTTTATTGACTATTAGTTGTTTTAGCAGTGCATTCAGTTGACAACTGAAAAATAATTGTGGATAACTCAGATGAAAAATCATGTGAGCTGCTGATCAAGCAAAACTCTGCTGGTTCCAACTTCTCAAATTGAAATATTTACTGTTTTTCTGTTTTGTGCTCTCGTGAATGGAGGGGGCTATATTTGGATTTAGGACATTTGCTTGAATGAAACAGGCAAAAAACACATTGGGCTCTAACCGCTGGTAAGTGACTTTTTTATATTTCGTTATGTTTTATAGAATAAATATAGACAATCAGTTTATTTGTAGATTTGAGATTAAGGCTATTATTGTTGACTAAAACTTAAAACTAAAACAAGGTGTAAAAAAATCAGTTAGCTGAAATAGAAAGAGACTTTTCTCTAAAAACTAGACAAGAAAAACAAAACTAACTAAAAAACATACAAAAAATGTTTAGACTTTTAAGTTTTACTCTTTGTCAGTTTGTCAATACAAGCATGTGGAAAAATTGGTGTATTTGTTCACAGAGAGTGAAATGTCTACATGACTGTGAATCAGTTGGTTCACAGAGTATTGTGTTTGTATTGCAATACCAATTTTCAACTTATTAAATCTTGCCCCTGACAAATATCCCCCATATAATAATAATTACAATATCAACAACAATATTAGTATTATTATTAATAATAATAATAATGATTAATAATAAATAACATTTTATTATTATTATTATTATTATTATTATTGTTATTGTTAATAATATTCATGATAATAATCATCATCAGCATAAAAAAATGAATACTGAAACTTTTTTTTTGTTGCAATAACCACGATTAAAATACTGAAAGGAAACAAATCTAATCCGAAAACTAACTGCAACTTCACTGAAAGAATAAATTTAAAATCTAATGAAAAATACAAAACTATAATAACTCTGCTGTTGACTAAATTAACCAATTAATTTTAAAAATGTCATTTATAGCTTTACAGCGCACCTTGAGGAAATCATTCATCACAACAGTCATTTATGACGCCTACAAAATCTCTTCAAATGCATCCAGAGTATGAACTACAACTCCCTCACACTATTGTGCCAAACACTTGCTGCTGATTAGTTGCAGCTCACCTAAACTACATCATGCAGGTTTTTATTTGGCTCTCTAATCCTGTCAATCAAACACGGTGAGTGTGAACCAATCAGCTGCGGAGCTCACGGCACGTGGGCGGGACTACAGCGCTTCCTCCCGCATCACGCTTGTTTCCTGGTCGTTGCTAACAACCTGCTGCCTGCAACTTCGTCCGTCCACCGTCCACTCATGCATCGCCGCGTCCCCGCTGTGTGGTTTTTTCGGGATGTGTGTGAGGATGAGGCCGTGTCGACAGTGAGTGCGGTGTGTCTCTCGGCTCCGTGCTGGCTGCATGGTGCTCCGTGACTCCCTGCCTGCTCTCTGACGCCTGGGGTTTGCAGTCTGGCCTCCAGCCGCGGCTGCGAAATATTTCTCAGCGTCGCCCTTTTTTTTGCTCTCAAATCATGTTTATTTTATAAAGATGGCGGTGAGGGGGACACTGTGAACTAAATGACTGTCAGAAACATCGCCTCCATTTGTAATATGGTGAGTAGCTCGCTGCTTGTGTGTGTGTTTGCGTGCGTGCGTGCGTGCGTGCTATCGATTTGCCTGCAGACACTGTGTTGAACCTGGTGTGTAGTGAAGTCCTCTCCTGCAGCCAGGCTGAGCAGAGCTGAAGGATGCACTGTAACAATGGTCACTTAGATCCAGCTGATCAGGTGTCGGCGCTCAGACAGGCCTGCTGCATCCCAAACCTTCATGCTAATGTGTTGTTTACACACTGCTTCTTCTTTGTCGCGTGACATCGTCTCAACCTGGTGAGACGACATAGACTGTTTGTTCAGCTGTCAGTGATGATTGACAGGTGAATGGAGCCGCGCGCGCTGCCTTTGACAGCCTGTTGTGATTGCATAATGTGATGCTGCTGCAGAGAGCTGGTTACATCCTGGAGCAGAGAGGCTGGATACAAGTGTCAGGAGCCTGCAGTGCTGCTGGTCTGCGTTTACCGTAAAACTTCAAATAAAAGCCTAGTCCCATTTAGACGCCCAGTCCCTTTTAATAACCCATTTATATAAATAAAGGCCCCTCTCAAAATAGAGGCTCGGTCTGATTGCCATGCAGATCATTTTTATAGAATTTCTTTGGATGTATAAAAAAACTGGTTGTTGGATACCTGCTGGAGATAACTTTTAGTTAGCTGCTTAGATCA
Organism: Plectropomus leopardus; assembly: GCF_008729295.1. Taxonomy (NCBI): domain Eukaryota; kingdom Metazoa; phylum Chordata; class Actinopteri; order Perciformes; family Serranidae; genus Plectropomus; species Plectropomus leopardus. The sequence goes on from NC_056465.1 coordinate 32,287,715, forward strand.
CCCATACAAATATGTATGTATATTTGAACTTTTGTCAATATGGACATGATACACACAATGTTCACTTTACAGCTGTTAATCCGTGTTGGCTGCATCTCAGTGTGATCACTTTCTGTAGTTTAATTGAGCCACTTGTTAGCAGACGCCTTTTTTGAGATACATAAAAGCTTAAAAGTTCACAGGTAGAGTATTTACTGGTGTATTTTATGTTGTACAACAAAACGTGAAAGTCTTTTCAGCTTGTGTTAACCACAGACATTATTTCAGGCAGCTAACCAAAAACCTGTTCAAAAAAATTTTGAGACGAGGAAACTGGAGATGCTGAAGCGTATTCCCAGGATTTAGGAGTCATTACTGGGGTCCTCTATTGAAAGGATTTTGTCTCTTGTGACAGCAACTGTCTTGTTGTATAATAATAAATGCTCCTCTGGTTTGCTGAAGGGCTGACTGATAAATTAAATCACAACATCAATATTCGTACTTGTCTTAGTTAGGGTTTTTACTCAATAAGTGTAATGCATTCGCCTCAGAAAAGTTTTCATTGGGATTTTTTCCCCAAATTTTCCTGCAGTAATGAGATTATTATCTCAGAATTGTTAGCTATTTTGTCATGGGTAAAAAGAAATTGGGGTGGAAAAAAAATAGATTATTGTTTTTATCAATACAGAAAAGTAGTGGATGTTTTTTTCCAGTCCAAGACATTCAATTTACTGTCAAACATAACAAAGAAAAGTGTAAAGTCTTGAGATTTAAGAGGATAGAATCAGCAAATGTTCATCTTATTTTGCATGAAAAATGCACATAACTGTGTTTGATATTGTGTCTCTGTTTTAATTGTTTTGCTCCATCGACAGTCCAAAACCCACAGATATTCACTTTACTAGCAGAGAAAATGGGAAAAACACCAAATATTCACAAGTTAGATCAACTAATCAATTGATCATGGCAACTATAGCTCTGTTTCAACAATCACAATATGGCAAATGTAGCAAAATAACACTAGAAAAATAATCAAACTGATATTGAATGCAATGATGTTCCACCGTCATGCATTGCATCCGAGTTAACGAGTCCCTATGTATAAAGCAAAACTTTCAGTTATTTTTCAGTTGACATTTTCCTGCAGGTACGTTAACTGATACATGCATGTTGTCAAAAAAAGAGAGAAATGATAAAGGAGGAAAGTAAACAGATGCAGGAAGCACTTCAGCTGAAGCTCGTAGTCACAGTTCAGACCGTAAGCTCAAGGTTTTTTGCATATCTTAGGATTTTTCTTTTCTTTTTGCATATTTAGGGCCAGCGTGCTTCTTATATCATCCATTACATTTATTATACATCATGTCGGTCAAGGACTTTCAGACTTTTCAAAGCACAATTAATAAACGTTATACAACAGGTGAGGCTGAAAAGGATATTGTCAATAACACAAAACAAGTGACGGCAGTGTGTGGGTGTCGATATTTTTCTCTCGTTTTTTTCCTGTCAGTGTACCCAACACAGTTTGTGCTCTCTTAACATTGTTTTTTTTTTTTTGATACAGTCAAGGGTAGAATATTTTTTTCCTTAAAATAAAAGATGCGTCCCCCTGATATTTTATAATGAGGAGCTCAAATGTCAAAATGTGGCATCAGGTGTCAGTAGAAGTTGCTTATTTTCTCACAAAAATCGTTAACTGCGGATTTTAATGGACTTTCAGCTCCACCAGTGCTACCTTTTCACTGAATTTATCTAATATTTTCTCTCTAATTATGTAAACTAAAGCTCACAGTTTGCATTATAAGACTTCCCACAAGATACAGTCAGTTTGCAGGAGTACAGTACGCAGACTCAAACTGAAAGAGGTAAATCCTACAGAGAGGTATTCACTGTCTGCTTTGACAGAGAGAAATGACAGTCATTGAAAGTCAAAGCCTTCCCCCACTAAACTGTCTTCTGTGTTTCGCTCAACAAAGCTGCGGTTCATTTGGAAAAAGCTTTGAGCTCCGATAAGTGAAAAGATAATAGATAAGTGGTCTGCCTCTGCAATCAGGCCAAAAAACGCTCCTGACTTTTGACATGGGTCAACCTATTAATGCCATATCATTTTTCTACTTTTCTACAGGAAGATTTTTTTTTTACTGGCAAGAAAAGGCAGTGAGGCAAGCTGCAACAGTCTGTTGGAAACTGATACTGAAATTTGGCAGAAAGGATAATTTTATCAATTAAGCTGTACGGAGGAGAAGCCTCTGAATTTGGTTTATCTCATAACTCTGGCTTTAAAGGGATAGTTCAGATTTTTTGAAGTGGGTTTGTATGGGAAATTTATCCATAGAGAGTTTATTATAAACAGTAAAAGTCGGTTGGTGCATCCCCAGTTTGAAAAAGCAGGCCGGAGTCCCACATGGATGTTAAGCAATGTACAGCTTTGGACGGTCATTGATAAAACAGCCAACAAAAAAAATATCAGTTTAAATGTGGGCTATACCAAAAGTATTTCCACTGCTCCACCTTAATGTCAGAGAATAATTTTTAACAGGAAAATTGAGCCGTTTCATCGCTGTCTTTAAGGCCAAATTCCATTTAGAAAAACTGTAATTTAATCGCTGAACACAGGAGCTTTGAAAAGGAGTCAGTTACTTTGTTTGTGTTATTGTGTGACTTTAGCATTTAAAAGGGTTAGTTTGGATTCACCAAAATCACACATTAACACAAAATAACTAACTCACTGAGCAGCGGTGGAGCAGCAGCTTCCATGTTCAGTGAACTTAATTTAGTGTTTTTCTCAATGGAGTCTGGTGTCTTTGACAAGAGCATTATTGTTAAAAAGGGCTGTCTGACGGAAAGGTTAAAGTGGTGAAAATACTCTTTATATAGCACACACTTGAGCTATTATAGATTTTTTAGGTGGCTAAAATAGATATTGTTGCTGCCCACATCAACAACAGTACATGACGTAGCTTCAGTGTCGGTCTTCAGCCTGCTTCTTCAAACTGGAGGTGTGCTGACTGACATCTACTGTATGTAATAAACTGTCTATGGATAAGTGCTCCAATGCAACCACACTAAAAAACATCCTAACTAATCCCTTTCAAACCCTCAGCCTGTAGGTACTTACAGTAACAATATTTAGAACATCTTTATTTTCCTCATTAAAAAATGACAGTATTTTATTTTTGACAAAATAAAAGTTTTACACCATAAATTAATGCATTAAAGGCACAATCTGTTGCATTGTAATCTGGTAATAAAGTATGTGATGCTTAAAATTTTCTGAAGGCAATCAGAAATACTTTATTGATTCTGGGCTATACCAAAAGTATTTCCACTGCTCCACCTTAATGTCAGAGAATAATTTTTAACAGGAAAATTGAGCCGTTTCATCGCTCTCTTTAAGGCCAATAAAAACTAAATATAGATATAAATATAAAAATGTGCATTGGTAAAAATATAAAATAAAAATATGTGCATTCTGCCAGTGTTTCATATGTTTTATCAGACCACCTCAATGTGAAAATGAAACCTATTCTTTTGTCCTGTCAAATTTCCATATTAATTTGGATATACAGAGATTAGACTAAACAAATTAGGCTCCCAGTTAAGCCTTTTGTCTTTCCACAATATCTGAGTAAGACAGACTTTATTGTCCACCTCAGTGGAAATTTGTCTTTGGCCTCTCAAACACTGCAAAGGTACACACACGCGGTAATATAATACACAACAAACGGTGCTATATGAGGTAATAGTGAAGAAAAACATCTCCATGTCTCATGTTTTCATGTTTTGTCTCTGGTCTTTCAGGGCACCAATGCCTCTGCTCTGGAGAAAGACATCGGCCCGGAGCAATTTCCAATCAATGAGCACTACTTCGGATTGGTCAATGTGAGTATCACTAAGTCCTCTCATACATTCACAGATGGCTTTGGCAAAAAAAACACTGGTGTCATTTTTCAAAACAAAACAGCCACGGGACTGTGGTGAGTCATGTCCTCCTCTGGACAGCTAGTATTGAAGGTGAGAGTGTTGTTTTTGAGTCTGTTGGCCAACACAGGGATGTTCTGTTTTTCTGCATTCGCGTAAACTCCCATGTTTCTCAACACCCTGGATGAAGCATCTGCCAAATGGATTGCAACAACTGAGCACATCTGTATTTTCCACCGGCTGATTTAACATTAAAATGGAGTGATATCCCCTTTTTTTAATGATTATTTTGGGGGCTTTTTTGGCCTTTGTTTGGATAGGACGGCTTAATCGTAAAAAGTGGGAAAGAGAGAGGGGATGACATGCAACAAAGGGCCAAGACCGGAATCAAACCCACAGCCGCTGCGATGAGGATGCAGCCTTTGTACATGGGACGCCGGCTCCACCAACCGAGCTACCGGGCGCTCCATGAAATCCCTTATCCCTTTTTGTCCTCACCTTTTGTTTCTGTCCTTTCCTTCCTCAGTTTGGAAACACATGCTACTGTAACTCAGTGCTCCAGGCTCTCTACTTCTGCCGGCCTTTCCGGGAGAACGTGCTGGCTTACAAAGCGCAGCAGAAGAAGAAGGAGAACCTGCTCACATGTCTGGCTGACCTCTTCCACTCCATTGCAACACAGAAGAAGAAAGTTGGCGTCATACCGCCTAAGAAGTTCATCTCCCGCTTACGGAAAGAGAATGGTGAGAGCTGGGTGATTTAAAACAACTCTTTTTTACATATTTTCTTTAAAAAAAAACCAAAAAAAATCAATCAAGTCTTTGTCTTCTGTGTGCATCGAGCACTGTGATTGGCTGTTGAACACTATGATGTCACAGCTTAAATAAGAAATTACTCTTTCTGTACTTAGGTACTATTATTTATATAGCTCTTTAAAAAAAAGGAAAAGTTCTTAACAGAAAAATAATGGATAAATTAAAAAAAGAAAATAAAAAATGTGCAAGATTAAATGCTGCAAGGCGTCTCTCAATTAAAAAAACAAAGCAATGCAGTCATTGCAGTCAGCTTCTGCTGGCTAGAATTCGGGGGTCGATGAATCATTATCTGTATTGGAGTTTTTATTTTAATGATTGCTGATAAAATTAATTCATTAAAATGTTAAAGAAAATGTCAGCACAGGGCAAACTTTTACTTTTTACTTTACTATAGGTAGCTATTTTATTTATAATTTTTATAATTTAAATTTTCACTTTACATTATGAAAAAAAAAGTTGGTGGGAGCTTGCTGTATATGATGTTAAATGTCTCAGTTTTGAATAAACATTTGCTAAACACATTTAAACTGAGTCTTGTGTTGGAGTTTCTAATATTCCAAATTATAAATATTGACAGAAAGATTTTCATCTTTATTGTGAATGCATTTTGGCTCCAAATGTTGGTTATCACTCTCATTAACTACTAATAATCGGTATCAGTATCGGCCCTAAAAAACCAATAGCAGTAGACCCCTACTTAACACTGGATGAAAACCTTATTTATGAGAGTTTCTGGCAGACAACCACAACCTTTATGCATGCACAAAAGAGATAAGACACCACTTACAGGCAACCAGACGACTGTGCCCTTGATTGAAATTACAGATTTTTGCTGGGTATGAACATCGTTGGAAATATAAATGATATAAATACACAACTTAATAAAATATATAACAAAATGAAGTTATTTTAGATGTGAAGATGGTTACATAATATGTCTTTAAGAACATAAAAAGTTTTAAAGTAGGGATTTAATAGCGGATACTCACTTGATAAAACACTAAATCACTTCAGTGGAAATGTTTTCTATTGTTGTCTGTTTAGCGTTCTTGTTTTTGTCAAAGCCATTGACTCCATCTTCCCACATACATGTTCACAAACAATGACGAGTGGAAGTTTGTGGTTTTGTGTTGTGTGTTGGTAGCAGTTTCGGCTTTAATGTGGTCTGAATATTTGAGGTGAAGGGCAGGTGCATGTTGGAGGTAAGGTCATTCAGAGAGTAGACCGACTGTTCTCCGCTGTCCATATTGAGGAAGCTCTTTATGTGAAGGAACAATGCAATCTCTGTTGGGACCCAGCTTTGGTCAGCTGCCTCCTCTCAACTTTTTCCCCCCCCTTCTGCCCCCCCACCCCCCCACAACTCCCCCGCATCTCAGTTTTCAACTTTCACAGACAGATCTGTCAAAACAGAAGTGTGTGTAGATTTTTAGCAATTGTTATCGGTGTAGCCTGTTGATTTAATTTTACTTGAGCCAAGAAATTTCTCAAGACAGAACGTTCATGGCAGGAAAAAGGCCAGGTGTAGCTCATCACATCCACGCACTTTGTTTTTACTTGCGTGATTTTCTTTTTATAGATATTTGATAAGCATTGTTGGAGGGAGCCTGATAAGTGGAAAATTTCCCAATTGCCCACTTGTAACTACAACTTTGGAGGGCCGTCCATGTGCTTATAACTCGTAAATACAATATTGTCAAGGAGCACATGAAGGCGGCATATGTACTGTATAGCCAGCAGCCGCTTAGCATAGCTTAGCTTAGATAAGAGACTGCACAGCAAAGCAAAGACTGGAAGCGATGGAAAAGCTGGCCTAGCTCTGCCTGAAGGTAATAAAATCTCCCTACCCACACCTCTAAAGATCCACAAATAACACACAAAGTCACAGCGACACCTCAGTGTCTGACCGCAGGTTAAGTGCCGGACTGTTTCTTAGTTGTGGGAAGTTGTCAGACAACGAGTGGAGACCTCAGGAAGTCACAATCGAATAGAAAAAATGTGTTAATCACACAATTTCAAACTTTTATCAATAATTATAGTTTTTTGACTTCCATAATCTTTTTGCTGAAGTTGTACAGATTTTAGGGATATGAAGCATTTGAAGATACTCCAAGCAATGACATCACAGTAAACAAAAATCACCAATGCAGGCACTGGTGGATTATTTCTGCAGCTGATTTCAAGGGGTTAAATGGCTGGGATCACGATGATGGGCCCAAAAACTTGCCCGGCACTTCCTCATCATTTCCCCCCACTGAGTTATCTCTCTGTACTTTATCTCTGCATCTCCCTCCAGATCTGTTCGATAACTACATGCAACAGGATGCCCACGAATTCCTCAACTACCTGCTGAACACGGTGGCCGACATCCTGCAAGAGGAGAAGAAGCAGGAGAAACAGAACGGGCGCCTCAAGAACAACGGCACCGCTGTCACCACGGAGACCGAGACGGAGAACAAGACAGAGCCCACATGGGTTCACGATATCTTCCAGGGCACGCTGACCAATGAGACACGCTGCCTCAACTGTGAAACGGTGTGTGGCTCTGATTTATTCGCCTATTGAGCTCTACTAGAGAGTCGTATATTTAATGTTGTTATCTGTCCCCGGCGCTGCCAGTCCCTGTGTCACCCTGAATAAGAGATCTGTCCTGAATAAGTCTGGAAAAGGGATTAGCCTTTTGCAGAGATGCTGAGAGATGCAAAAAAAGAAAACGATGCAGTAGACACACCCGGTGGGCTCTGGCCACCCAGTTTACGTCAAGGCTGGCGGAGGCTTTGTCCTCACAGTTTTGAGGGCGCGGAGCGGGACGGGTTGCCCTGAATAACCCCTGCAAACACGGAGGCGCTGCAGTGCGCAGAGACAAAAGCTACTCAGTATAATCAGCATTTCAAAGACTGTCTGTGTGTGTATAGGTGTGGGCGGGCGGGAATTATGTCACAGCACAGCAGGCTTATCCTCTCTGACTCAGTCAAAGAAGATGACAGTTAAGTTGCATCTCTTTTTATGACAGGTGAGCAGCAAAGATGAAGATTTTCTGGATCTTTCTGTGGATGTGGAGCAGAACACATCGATAACACACTGTCTCAGGTAGAATTGCTTTATTACACATTCAGTCACAGTCAAAAAGCTAACAGTAGACCGTATTTCCTCTGGCCTCACCGATGCTGAATAACCGAGCCTCCTGTGGCATGCTCTCCCCTCCAGGGACTTCAGTAACACAGAGACTTTGTGCAGTGAATACAAATACTACTGTGAGACATGCTGCAGCAAGCAGGAGGCACAGAAGCGGTCAGTAAAGCACCAACCTTGATACCACTGTGTTGTGTCATCGTACACGTCTCTGAGCATGTGTCATTCTGTGCAGGATGCGTGTGAAGAAGCTTCCCATGATCCTGGCACTACACCTGAAGAGGTTTAAGTACATGGAGCAGCTGCACCGCTACACCAAGCTGTCCTATCGGGTGGTTTTCCCCCTCGAACTCCGCCTGTTCAACACATCCGGGGACGCAGTTAACCTGGATCGCATGTACGATCTAGTGGCCGTGGTGGTTCACTGTGGCAGGTACTGAATGCTGATTACTGTCCCAAAATAAAAGACTTTTTTTGTGATTCTTAAAAAAACTGATTTTAGATGGTGGTCCATTGATTCTAGCTGTATCATATAAATTGATTCTATATAACAGGATTTTTTTTGGACATTTCCATGATTTTAGGATGTTTCTAGGATTTAGGACTTTTCTTAGATTTTAGGACATTTCCAGGATTTTTAGACTTTTTTCCAATTTTAAAATGTTTCTTGGATTTTAGGATGTTTCTAGGATTTCAGGACATTTCTTAGATTTTAGGACATTTCTAGGTTTTCATGACATTTCCAGGATTTTAAGACATTATTGGGATTTTAGGACATTTTAAGGATTTTCGGGCATTTCTAGGATTTTAAGATTTCAAATTTCATTTCATGTATACTAAAAGTAAAAAAGCAATTCCCAGTGTGAATGGCTTTATTTTTATTGTGAATTAGAAAATGATTGGAGGGCCACACTCCAAATCGGGGGCCAGATTTGGCCCGCAGGCCGTAAGTTGAGTATCACGGCTATATAAAATTGAAAGAAAAGTTTGACATTTTGGGCAATATGTTCTACGGCTTTTTTGTCAAGAGCTGAATAAGAAAATCGATGCCACTCTCACGTCTGCCACTCTGCACTAAAAAATGTGTTTCATTGATTGTTTGACCTTCACTGTGCGGAGTTTGACACGAAAAGACTGTTTTCACATTCTTATGCTGGAGGAGGAACGTTTCTGTGTTCATCATAAATATGAGTCAAAGATGTGCATGTAGGAGATGAGGAGAGTACTTTGAAAGCCGGTCAGCATTCAGTAAATGCAGCTTACGCAAGTGTGAGGATCTTTCTATAAAGTAAGAGGCTTAAGGCATCTGGCATTTCAACTTTTGAAATGATTTTTTTTGCATATTTGTAAATTCTGAATATTCTCTGTGTGAGGACAAGAGTCAAGGCAAGACCGTGAACAAGCAGGTTTCCTTAAATGTCAGGCAACAGTATTGTACTAGTCTCAAAGCTTGAAGTTTAAAAACGGCAACGTAAGTGTTGAGAACCTCGGCCAATACTCTGTTGTCATCAGTAGAGCTATAGACATAGTTCTCTTCTTTTCTTCAAAGACAGTTTCTGTGTTAATGTTTAAATTGACCTGAATACCTGTAACACAAATATACCCCAGTTTTAGAGCATATTGTGAAGTAAATTTCCTGAAGGTAATTTAGACGTGACATTAAGATGATTAGATGCTCAAATTACAGATATATATGCTTTAGACAGGTCTTAATCTAATTATTCTACCCTCTCTGAGGCAGCTAAAGTTCTTTTAAGACTGATTTCTGCCTGTTTGAACCCTGAAACCTAAATTCCACTTACATAACTTTTTTCTTTTTCTTACATGTCCTTCATTCCTATTCCCATTTTCTTTCGCCTTATAGATAATTATTTGTTGTCACGTGTAAACTCTTGTGAATACCAGTATCGTAATCTCAGACCACGCTCCCGCTTCAGTTGACATTAGCTTCCCTTCATACCCGACCCACCATGCAGTGGAGGTTAAACACATTCATCATTATGATTATTAGCCCAAACTTTCTTTAGGGAATTCCTGGCTGCGCAGGTTTCATTTTTCTTTGGCACAAGCAACTCCCTGGAGATTTTAGGTTAATTTTGTGGGAAACCTTTAAAGCTTACACGTGTGGGGAAGCCATATCTTACATGTCCAACCTGAATAAATTCTAATATAACGACAATGAATATTTGTGTGGCAAACTGTGTTCTGTATGTGATTTACAGATGACCTCAGCAGCTCCTATAGGAAGCTCAGACAGATGTATTGCAACGGTTGTAGAGTCACTGTTTGTCTCTGTTTCCTCAGTGGCCCAAATAGAGGTCATTACATCACCATAGTGAAGAGTCACGGCTTCTGGCTGCTGTTTGACGATGACATTGTGGAGGTGCGTCAGTCTCACTCTCCGCCTGTTACAGCTTCCTCTGTCCTTGACTCATCTGTTTGTACACTTGCTGTTGTTTTTTATTACCAGTTAACAACATCTTACTTGTGTTGTGCAGAAAATTGACGCCCAGGCCATTGAGGAGTTTTACGGGCTTACCTCAGACATCTCCAAGAACTCTGAGTCAGGATACATCCTCTTCTACCAGTCCAGGGAGTGACTGGAGCTGCATCAGTGACACAGGAAAAGACTGAAAAGGATGAGACCTTTTTTTTTTTTTTTTACCTTCAGCCTAACAGACCCAGACTCCAGCTGTCTCCATCCCATCTTGCTCTCATTTTCCAAGTCTGACCTCTCTGATGTGCCAACCTCTGGGTTTACCTGTTTTTCATCTCTCTTTCTCTCTTTGTGTCATTTGCTTCTTGCCTTTTACTCACCTGCATCTGGACTGCACTTTAAAACAAAAGCAAAAATGCTCAATAGCATGACGGAAACAAAAAAAAAAGAGGTCTACGTTTACATCACGCCCTCCCCAGGTTTGGTGTGTAGACCGCTGGGAGAAGCCTGCAGAGGTGATTCTCTACGTGTTGGGGCGAAGAGTCTGGTGCACATACAGTCAGAAATTGTACTATATCAATTATTTGTATATAAGGTCTTCTTTCATGATGTGTCGCCCCCTGTTAACCTCCTTCATTAGGGCTATTTTCCTCATCACTGTCCAGTCCTTTGGTATGTTCATGTCCCTGGTGGATACATAAGAAGTGAATGAAGTTGGAGACAAATACTGTATAATAGGCATAGAGAGATTTCATGCATTTTCAGTGGTTTTGAAGCAATATCTGAGCATTAATTACAAGCTGAAAACTACCTAAACTTTAATTGTTGAGAGTGTAGAGGTTGTTTTGTCCCATAGAGAATCCGTCTGTGAGCTGCTGTCCGTCTGCTGTGACAGCTCAGTGTCAGTCTAACTGCATATGATCAACACTTAATCTAACTGAGCCGAACGCTCCAACACTACACATGAAAGGAAATCCTGTTTCCTCTGGATCTCCATTCAAATCAGCAGAATCTTTATAATTTTTTTATTCTGATCAAACACCCATATTTATTGAACTAAACATATTTATTGCTGTTATTTGTAATGCAGACTGGTAGGTAATGAAGGTGTGTGTGTAATATGGCTCTTTTGAGAGCTTCGTATGTGTAGACTTATGTGTCTCAACTCCCAGTATGAAGGACATAGTGTATGTAATACACAACAGCTAAAAGAAATTTGGTTTTTATATTGTAGTTTGCATGTTAAAGGTCCAGTGTGTAGGATTTAGGGGGATATATAGGCAGAAATGGAAAATAATATGAAAAGTATGTTTTCTCTAGTGCATTATCACCTGAAAATAAGAATTGTTGTATTTCTTTTTTTACCTGAGAACGAGCTGCTTATATTTAAGGAAGGGAGCGGGTCCTTGTCCATGGCAGGCCCTCAGAAAGTGCGTGTGGTTTTGAGGGCAATTTTCATAGTGGAATTAATTCTCCTGAGTCTGTGACGTGATGCCGTTTGGCCCAAAAATACTTTTTTCTATTGACTTACATGGCGAAAGAGACATCTGTTAATCAGTGGATAATTCTTTTGGAGCGTCACAACCCCTGTGAAATCACTTATTTTACTGTCAAGATTTAATCCATGCAGTCTGATGACATTTGGAAAGCTTAGAAGAGTTGCAAGATTAAAATCAAGTTAGCAGAGTGCTAAACCCAATGTAGCCGGCTCAGCTGGTGAGAGTCTCTGCTGAGCTTGCTCTTTAGGCTGAATAGTGCAGAAGCAGCGCTGATCATCCCTGTAATTTCACACTTAAATAAGAAATAGCTTTTTGCCTTCATGTGCCTCGGAGCAACGTTCATAGGAATGAATGGCTCCAGTGCTGTATCCAGCTCTCTTTATACGTCTGTGGTCTGCTAAAGCTGCCATGTTACAACACCATGTTTCTACAGTTATCCAGAGCCCGGACAAACCAACCACTGACCTTAGATAGGCCCATTTGTGCTTTTGTGTCAGCCATTGTAGTTAGCAGCCACTCATCAACGAGATTGTTGGAAAAACACTGATTTTTTTAACATGAAACTGCCTTACTCAGTGTTTAACTGATTTAAATTACTGGGTCTGTTTGCTTTGGAGAGGAAGAGACCTCTGTGGATAATTCAGCTCCCAGTCAAAACCTCCTGAACGTCTTGATCTTAAGTTATCAGAGAAATAAGACAAGCGCACTTTAGCAGGTGCAGTGCTATCAACCCGTCTCAAACCTTCCAAACAGCATTGGAGGAAGTTTGTAACGTGAAACTGCTTTTTACCAGTTTAAACCACTGCGTGCATTTGTTTTGGAAAAGAAGAGATAATTTGGCTCCCCCTCAATCTTACACACTGTTCCTTTTAATAAAATATATACAGATTAATTAACATGATGTAAGTGAAACAACCCACAACTGCCCAATTTTTTGACTGGCATGAAAAAGTGAAAATAGTGCAATAAGAGATGAAGTTATCCACTGTGGAAGTTCCCAGTGACAGTAATATAAAGCATTTAAACGATTGTTTTAGATGTGTTTCTTAGGGGCTGATTTTTTTCCCCAGTGCCGTGTGTTTGTGTGCTTGTGACCCCCCCTTCACCACGTGCAGTGCACACTACCTTCTGGGATGTTAGCTACGGTGTTCCTTCATCCTTTTTATTTCTAACTCTACAATGTCTTTTCTTGCTTTTTCTTCATTCCCATGTTGAACTACAGCTTAGTAGTTTCTGTTGGTTTGTCTCTGACTTTGACGACGTAAATAGTTTGTGTCATGAGTAGCGCATTCGAATCCTAACTCCCCATAGAAGTGAAATTCGAGCTTCAATATTCATATGATATCTCTTGTACTGTAGATGTTTTTCCTCTTGGGCCCATTCCCCAGCGTTTGTGGCCATGCCCTGTAGAAAAGTGCGTCATCAACTTGTTTTTTTATGTGAATGACATTCCTGTTTGCTGCACATCAGCAGAATTACCATTTCAAATGCATCTCATCATGAATAAGAGGTAGAAATAGGATTAATTTGCTAGCTTAGTCTCTGTGTGTTTTGAGGAGAGGCAGCATTTGGCATTTAAATAATGAAAGTCTGGGTGTTGAATGCACTTGTTTCTGCTGTCTCTTCCATTTCATCTGTTACTGGGTGGAGTCACGAGGAATACGTGCCAAACTGGAGTCGATGCCGACCTTGCAAACAGTCTTTAACAGAACATTATTTTCTTTGTAAAGATACAACTGTACATATATATTATGTAGAAAAACACCTCTGGAAATAGGAGAAAATATTTTTTTAAAGTGAAGATCTTAAAATGTAAAGACACTCATGGCAAAGATTTTAGCTTAACATTAATGAAACCCAGCTGAGAAATACTGTGCTGTTTTACAATCACTCGATGACATAATCAATCAGATCCGTGCAGAAGTCACCATCTGTCATTTTATTCCTTTTTTTTCTGGGTTGAACTGAGCCAGGATATAAAACGGTAGCAGGATTAGTCTGACGCATTATACACCCGGGTGAAAGACTCTTAACGCGCTGATCTTCCATTAACACTTATGCACTCACCCTCACTGAAATGCTCAGTCGTTGCACTTGGTCTGATATATCTTACTGTGATAGTGATCCACCTGGTAGAGCTCCGGCGCAGAGAGTCCTGCGCCAGGTGTGATCTGATCGAGCTCGTGGGAGGGAAAGAGAAGATTAAAAATGAGTCTCCATTTGGCTGTAAACTGAAAGTGCACTTTATTAGTGATGAGCTTTGATGCTTTAACATGAAGAACCACACTTTAACACACTCATTTTGAGTTTTCTCTGTTCAATAAAATAACACTCAACTAACTGACTAGTGTTTGTTTTTATTTTACAGCTTCTTCCTGTTATTTACGAGAGTGGGAAGATGAGCCTTTAAAATAAAAATGTTTTAAGCATAATGGCGCCCTCTATTCATTTTTAGCCATGCTCACGGCACTGACGCACAGATGGAAATGTCAGCTGGTCGGTCCAACACTTTAATTCAAGTGAAAATATTTCAACAACTTTTGAATAGATTGTGATGAAAATTTGCAAATTTGTTATGCTAAATTTTCCAATCCAGTGACATCTGCTAAAATTACTGTTTTTTGTCAGTGGAGTCTGGCTTCAAAAAGAGGAAAGATAAGATTCACATTCAGTCCAATGCCCTGTCGAAAAGGACTGTTTGTTTTGAGCATACAATGGCATACAGTTGGAAGGCGTAGTTTGGTAGAAAGAAAATAGTTCCTACATGAAACTGCCCATAACAAGGTCTGCGGATTATCTTGAGTAACAGAGTCATCATTTCTGGAAAGAGACGTTAATGTTGAGTTTTTCCAAATGTACTTATTTGGCACTTTGAGTTGAGTTTTATTAAATTAGAAAAAAAGCAGATATCTCTATAGCCGATATCTCCAATGCTCTGCATTTCACAACAAAACAATTTATACTAATAAATATAGCTGCAGGTAAGAAGAAAAATGTTTGATTTTGGGGTGAACTGACCCTTTAAGCACAAGATTGTAATACTTAATCAACCATTATTGGCAAAAAAACTCTCGCAAACTGAAATTAAACCATTTTTCTCAAAGGTGTAATAGTTTGTTTTGTTTGGGGGTTTTTTATTGGTTGCAAGAAAACTGTTTTTGCATCTGTGAGCAGGCCAATCGACTTTTTTGAGTACGTTTTGTTCTGTCATTTATACCAGTGTGAAGACACTATGTTTGAAAACCTGCTGTATGGAGTTGGGACATTTCTTTAGTCTTGTCATTACCTGTTCATCCTGTCTGTGAATATTGTTACAAAAAATGTTCCCTGGTGAACATAAATAAAATACCATATATTTCTCAGGAAGAAGAGAAAGAAACATTACCACGACTATCTGTCACCTCAACAGCATCTGAGTCTGTCCAGAATATATCCGGCTCTAAAAGAAACTTCCTGTTTGTTTTGGTTTTCACTTAAAATTAGACAATACGTCTGTCTTTACAGCTATCAGCTTTGTGTCCTCTCAGTCACCCTGAAACCTCAGCTAATCCCTCAGGAGAAAATACAGCAGCTGCCAGCAGTCTGGCACAGTCATTACTGTGTGTTGATACCTCCACCTTTCTCTTCCTTTTCCTCCTTGTTTTTCTACTGCAGCTCTGCCAGCTCTCACTGAGGCTGCAGCCATCGAGGAAACGCTGGACACAGAGAGAGAGCTCGTGTGTGGAGTTATAAACCACATGCACCTGATGAAATTTTGCAATTAACTGACAAATATTTTGCATTTCTATGTGTTTTGATGAAAGAATGAATGAGCATCATGTATCCCGCATCACACACATGCAGTTAAAATATTTGCAAATGTAATTTTTAGTGCGAGGAGAAAAGCTGCAGAGTATTTGTGGAATATATGGAAGTTCACTTCTGTAAAGCACCTAAAATATTTGAATAAATATGTCCATAGCAAAATAATATTATCTCAATTTGCATCTTAACCCTTTGAAATCCAGAGCAACATCACTGTTCTTGTGCTGCTTTCAGATTCCTTTAACAAGTATTCAAACCTTTGAACCTTGAGTAAATTTCTTTCAAAAAGACGAAAAAAAGGCAATGAACAACTTTGTGAGAAATGTTCCACAATTTGCAAGAAATTAGTAGATTTAGAGATGATTTCAAACAAGTTAGGCAAAAATGTATTTTTAATTATCATGATCACAAATTCCAAAATTTTTTACAAAATTGTTTTTTTTTTCAGCACTTTTCCCAAGGTATTTCCTTTTTAACTTTATTTTTTCCCCTTCTTTTTCCTTCTTTTTTAAACATTAATTTTCTGGTCTTTTTATTTATTATTAGTTTAATTTCTCTTTACATAGCTCATTGCCTTCTGACAAATATCAAAGACAGGGGAGAGGGTAATGAGCAACTTAAAAAGATGTGGCCCAAAAATGTGTGTCTTTAATTCTTCAGTGAATGAGTCTGTGTGCTTTGTTAGTGTGAAGTTAAGGTTATTGGTTGGCCTATTTGGTATGACCTTTTTGTACAGTACATTCTGTGCTACCTGAGGATATTTGCCCCATATGTAGGATGGTTTTTTAAAACGTCACATTCCTGGATAACCATCCAGGACTGTTTTATTATGTCCCTGTTTGCTGCAACGTTGTAATGACACTTAAGGCAAATTTAAAAACAGCACACCTTTTCAGAAAGTGGAACCTAATGTTCCTAATGCTTTTGGATCTCCAAGTAGAGACATGTTTTCATCAAGATAATACGAACATTTATTCTCTGAATAACAAAAACAAGGAGATGAAAGCACTAAGTAACTATGACAGCTCTACCAGGGTCGCTTCGCATAAGCCTGACTGTCTGTCAAAACACTGTTTTCAATGAGAAACTGAAGAAGCATAGCGGTGATGAAGAGATTAAGCAGAGCAAGCACACTGAGCACTCATGAGTCATGGGGTGAGATGGGCTATTCCGCCAAATCAGTTCAATTTGCATGCTGAAACTTATTTTTTTTTAATCATTTGTGTCTAATAACCAACACATTTAACTATTCAAAAAGTGAAATGGTCAGTCGCAGGCAATTTAATTTATTTCTCAACATGTTTCTCAATTGAAGATGGTTCGTATCAGGAACAGCACTGAAAGTAACATGTTTTTATTGACAAATTCATGTAGACATGAGAACACGCAGCACCTTTAAGTGGATTACCACGACTATCTTTGAAAACGCAACAACATAAAAAAATAGAAGAAATAATTCTTAAATAAAGTTAGTTTTAATAAAGGGGTGACATTTTTGACATTTGTTTTTAAAAGGGGTGACTATTTTTATAAAATGATTAATACTGAAAAATATCCAGAAAACTGTATTTATGTTCATTTTAGTTGGAAAAGATATCTAAAAATTACATAATTCTATCTAAATTAAATAATTCACGTAACAGGACTATATCTTTAGGCTGACATTCCTAATATAGTAGTCATACCTAATATAATCAAAAATAAAGTAAAATAATGTGAGAGACTTCAGAATAAAATAAAAAACAATAAAAATAAACAGATCTTTATATAGGCTAGAGTCTATGGGCCGACGGCAAAGACTTAGACTTAGACTTAGACACATTTATTTATCCCACTTGTGGGAAATTAACTTGTCACAGCAGCCGTGTGTACAGAAAAAAAATATATAAAAATATCAATATATACAAAATATAAAATATAAAATATACAAGAGTGCAAAGGGCCGCGGAGGTGCGCTCGAGCCTTAATTATATAAAAGTATTTTCAGAATCAAATTATCGCACGACCATTAATATCACAAGTTTATTCTTTCTTAATTAAATTTAAATAATTGTAGTAGGTCGAAGTTGACCCCAGGTGACCCCGTCTGTTTATTGGTTGTTCAGCGCGCGGACACCGGAAGTTTGGCTGTGCCAGCAAAGCGTGGATGAGTTAGCTTAATTCCGCGTTAGCCGGAGGTAAAAACAAAGTGTTTGCGCTGTTGCTGTGTCTTAATAGTTGCGTTATCGATCGATTAATTGTTTGCTTTAAACGAGCGAGGGTGAAAGTTGACTGTAATACAGAAAAAAATTAAGAAATAAGTAACCTTCATCGTCAAAGCGCTGTATTTAACGGGATTAGTTTCCTGTGTCTGATGCATTTAAGTTATCAAGGACGTATCAGGATGCTTTTATGGACGTATTCAAGCTGTTGTGACGGATTTGACGTGACCTGCCACATCGTGCAAGTTTTGCTCGGCTAAAGACACCTGAGGAAAAGGTGTGGTGATTTGAGATTCAACAGCATGGCTCTGTTGGCAATCTGGATATTGAGGATTTGACTACAAATAATCACAAAAACGTCTGTGACCGGTGAGTACACATTTCTTTAAACTGTTATTGCTTGGAAAAAAAACCTCTGTATTGTGTCAAAGCTCGCTCATGTGTGCAGTTTTAGTTGTGTACAGCCCAGTGTGTGTATTAGCGATGCCTCCCGTTGATAGTGACGGTTGTTTTGTGAAAGTGGTTGTTTTTGCTGCGGCTCTTGTTGTCTGTGGATTATGTTAATTTGAGTGTGTGTTTCCGATTGCTCGCATTGTTGGCTAAAACGCACAGACCTCTCCAAATACGAAAAAGAGACTTTTTTTGCGCAATTACTTTGACACGCCTGTAATTAGGACACTCACACACCTGTTGTAAGAATGTATGCATCTGTTCACGTGTATATATGTAAACACCGTTCGCCATTTGCAGCAAGAGTACCGTTTGTGTTCAGAGTCCAGTTGCTTTGGGCGTAATTTAAACTATCTCTCTTGAAGAACCGGTTTAACTCATGTTTCAGGTGAATACAGTGACATTATATGTGTCACCTCAGCTTGATCTCTACCGGGAGGTCTCAGTTTATGTGGGTTGCTGGTTGATTTTTGCAGCAATGCTATTGTTGTGCACATGTATATCCTCATATGACTCATGCATGCAACCCATGTCATGAATTCACTAAAGAATTGTTCAGTTTATTATATTTAAACACCTGTAGCCATTTGCAGCAAAAATGCTGTTTGGGTTAAGAGTCCAGTCGCTCTATGCTTATTTTTACGCACAGCAGGCACTTTAACTGCTTAGGCTACTTAAATGGCATGTGGGGATGTTATAAGTGACCTTAGGTGCTTTCTTTCGTTAGGAGCTTATTAAGTCATGCTTCAAGTGAATGCAGTGAGATAATTTATACGTAAAGCAGTGACTTTTACTTTAAAATGTCTCCAAACACTGTTTTTCTGGATTATCAAGATCTATCATGTTGACCTGATCTTTACTGGGAGTTTATGTGGCCGGTTGGTTGCTTTTTTCATCGTATTTACAGTAGTTCTATTGTTGTGCACATGTTTATCCACATATGACTCATGCAGCCCATGTAATGATTTCATTATAAAACATTTAGATAGTAATAATGACAACGAGTTTCTCACTGTAGTCTTAATAGTTTTCCACAAAAACAGGAGTTTCACAGGACTGTATTGATCACAGGGTTTCCCAGTGTGGCTATTAAACTGATGTTTAGTGCGATCTGAGGCACAACAAGACGAGAGGTGACTGAGGGTGTTTATCTTTCCTAGTAATTAGTTGTAAGATTTAGAAATGAAGTCCCAGTGAAAACCCACAGGTGGTCAGGGACATGATTCTGACTTCTCATTCTTTTTCTACGGAAAGATCCCAGGCGCTTCTCAGAAACACTTCATCTCCCACTGAGAGCTGCTCAGAAGGATAAACACACACCCACGCTTAAACACACCCTGGTACACTCATAATTTGTAGCAAAATAAAGACAGTGTCTTGGTTATCAGGACATTTTGGGAGACCTTCAGCTTCTTCCCAGAAACTACAGATATGATGCATGTGAGTAATGTAACAGAAAACTTTGTGAACAACAGTGAGACAATGTCTATTTTTTGTCAGTTCTATTTTTGCACAAGGGCAATTTTGGAGAACTAAGTAACCAGCAGAGTTTGAGATCAATGCAACCTCTTTGTTATTATGCTTTCCCAGAGGAAATAGACTTGTCTGAAGAACAAGTACATGTTCAGACACAATATCACTCCAGTAGTTCCGTTTTGTAAAATACATTTATTTCACTGTTCTTGAACTAGGTGCTTTATTTAATTCAAAATTATATTTCTTTTTTGTTTCTGTTCTATTTTCTTTTCTTTTAACTACTGCGGACATGTGTTCAGCTTTCTTCTTTGCAATAAAACAGCTAAATATGTTGCTTTTTTTTAATCCCAATTTGAGAACTTTCATAGGCTCATTCTTACAGATTTACAGTTTTATCATGGCTTTATTTTGATTTATCGGTGCAGTCTCTATGACTTGTTTAATTTCAGTTGTCTTTTGTTGTTTGTATTGTTTTTAATGCCTCCACGCTTGCATTAGCCGTGGCCAGAGGCATTAAGTTTTCGGGTTGTCCATTCGTCTGTACATACTACCCATTCTCATGAATGCTATATCTCAATAATACGTGAGGGAATTTACTCAAATTTGGCACAAACTTCCACTTGGACTAAATATTTAACTGATTAGTATTTGGTGGTCAAAGATCACAGAAATGAAGCATGTGTACAAAGGTATTGAGTCCTTGAGTCATAGCTATTTTGGTGATAGCTGAATTGGAAAAAGACCAAAATAAACCAGCTGTTTCTCACTAATTATTGAAGCAGCTCTAAATAGAGTTTTGATGGAAATTCCTTTGCAAAGTGGAGGAGGGCTCACTAACGTCCACTTAGTCTGTTTGGCCTTAAGCAGACAACCAGCCTGTGCTGATGTCACTATGACCCTTTTTCTGTCTACAGTCCCTCAGAAACCTCCCAACAGACATTCATGGCATTCACAGACATTAAACACACTAATATGTCAATGCTGAGCAGTTTTCCACTAAAATTTCTACAAAACTTTGATCTGCAGCAAATATTTCATATTAAACTAATGACTTAAATACAGTTTTCACTGTGAACTGCAGATATATGAATTCATGCAGTTCTAACTGGGCCATTTCCCAGATGCCCTTGTTACCTGCTCACATTTAACGCTGTTATTCTTGATCAAGTTTTATAACCGACACCTGACCGTTAGTTTCTTGATGTAAGTGTGTCACCGGCAGACTAAGATTTGACCCGTGTCATTTTCTTTGTGATCCTGAGAATGAGACAGTGATGCTCAGAGTGATGACTAGATAAGGAGAAGATGTCATTGACGAGGTGTCAGGGACAAACTTTCTCTTTTTATGCAAGCAACATGCCTCAACACACTCTATAAACTCACTTAATGTCATGCATAACGTTTGGTTATGGCAAAGGAAGAGTCAGATCTTGTTGGTCATCATGTGTACAATAGTAAAGGGACATTTGGGTTATTGCTTGAATTCAAAGGAGTATCGACTTTATGAGTCCTCACATAAAATTAGGCCGTCAATGCAGTAGACAGACGTAAATACTTTTGAAACTGGTGCTACACAACCAGAGAAAAAAGATAAAAAGAACTGTGGCATTAGCTTTTGCATCGGACCAGTAAACGCTCCCGCTGTGGGTGACATAATGCAACCTCGTTGGTTCGACACAATGGCGGCCGGACACATTTTGTTACAGTTATAACAGCTAAAACATGTGTCTGTAAACATCTGAGGTGAGAAATATGCAGCTCAGTAACAGAATCTTGGTTTACATTTGATCAGCGCTGTTTAGTTTTACTGTCTGATCTCCGTTTTTTCGGCCTCCATTTTCAATTTGCAGGAAGATGATGATTCCCACTTCCTGTTTACAAATGGGGCCATGGCGGGCAAAACACACCCTGTAGTTCCAGCAACAGTCTGACAGCTGGTGAAACTCCCCCAAATTACATGAATTATGTTTTTTGTGTGTGTTTTGGGGAGAAAGGGGGATATCTCGGCATTGATGAGATGGAAGTTTACCACAGTTCATCTGCACATACTACCCACTATGTTTTGATACAAAGCTGGTTAAAATCAATGAAATATCCCTTTAAGATGTGAGATAATTTAGGCTCATTTTCATGTTGTTTGTGTAGCCTCAAACAGCCGTGTGGAGTGCATAACAGTCTAATACCAGCGAAGTCTGAGATTACATCTAAAAGAATCTGCAGAGTCAATATCTGCACTAACATCAGTAAACTATGCCCTTACATCAATCTGAGACTTCAAAGTAATGCTATTAACTCACAAGGCCTTCCTTAGAAATCCCCTCTCTCTTTAGCTTTATAGTTTATATGCCAATGAGTCAGACTTGTGGGAATGGGATGGATTGCTCTGTGGGAGAAACCAAGAAGGGGACACTTTTTGGCACAAATAGCTCTTCACTTTTGGATGGCAAAAAAAGGGACATGGTCTTTTGGGAATTATGGGTTTACAGTAACTTTGAGAAACACTAGCAAGAAAGAGAATTATTTATCAGCTTGGAAACATTGTTATGTATTTGTTTATGTAGTCATTACCTAAGAATCAAAAGTATTTATTTAAAGCAATAAGTATTCCACTATGTTTCAATAACGAATAAGGGATTATTGCATGAATGATAAGTGATCATTTTATCACATAATTATTGCATATCATGCCGCCATCTTTTGTTTTTACTAATAACTTTATTTATCTTGACTTTAGTGCTTCGTAAATAAGCTTCAACCAATAATGTGTAGGGCCAAATGTAGTATATTTTGAACACCAAGCCAAGGGCCATTTAAAGTCAGTCTGGGGGCCACGATTGGCTCCAAGCTTGGACTTTGGACATGCCTGGTCTAGACTTTCCTCATGCACATTGTCACTAAGTCGACCTCTGTTATTTACTGCTTGCAACCTCTCAGAATGTGCTTTTTTAACAAAAACTGGTGATATTTCTTCAGAGCTGGCAGCAAAGTCGGCTGTAAAGAGAGAAAACATCAAAAGCTTGTGCCTTTAAAAAAAAAAACAACCTCATTGTACAAGTATTTACAGATGTATTCATATCATATAAGCTGTAGAAGCCACATTGAAGCCATTGAATGAGCTGAGCTTTACATCTCTGAGAGCAAATTCTGACAAGCTGACAAACTTTGAAAGTTATTTATTAGACTGTAAAGGTTTCTTTTTTCAGAAGAACAAGTAAAGAAATAAAGATGCGTCATAGGGGCCCCAGGCACACAGGCATGCATATATCATAGAGGACCAGCTGTAAAATGTTTGTCCCTCCAGTACAGCTACAACGTTAATGTTAACTTAGAGGAACTGAAAGTGTGAAGACATGCTTAATAACTGAGTGGCGCTCACTTTAAACGTTGCATTTACATATTGTTATTTACATATTTATTGTGGTATCGTTTGTGTTGTGCTGACCTGAGCAAAATTAGTTTCCCATGAGGAAGATAAAATATAATCAAATGATTTCTATGTGTTGAAAAGTACCTAAGTACTGTACTTAAATAAAATGTAAAGCAACCTTAATCAATTTGAATATTTTTTAAACTGATGATCTCTTCAACCCTACTTTTACAGAACAAAGTACTGTACAAATTTGAGGTACTTTTACTCAGTATAGTCGTCTCTTGCCATTTGCTGCTTTATTTATAAATATACAAGTGCAGCTAAAACAATGAAAGGATTGATTGATTCACAGAAATATTCTGATGATCATCTAAGCTATTTTTCATTAAAAAAAAAATAATTCAAGGTTCCAGCAAATACGAGGATATGCTGTATTTCTTTTTCATTTCTTTTAATTTTTTTTATTTATAAAAATGAATTAGATATTTCTCAATTGAGTAGTTTTTCTTTTGAAACTTGAATACATTTCCCTGATGGTACTTACATACTCAAGTTGCCTTGTTAATGCAGGACAGGACTAGTAACCAAGTATGTATATTATGTAATATTACTACTTTTACTTAAGTAAAGTAACTGAATACTTCCTCAACCACTGGTTACATGTTAAAGCATCCATAAGATTAATCCACTGACATGTATTATATACTGAAACTCTGAAAGTGGCCGTTCTGCGAGTGCAGAAATAAATAGATAAATAGATGTTTCTGATAATACTAAAATGTGATTTAACTTTTAATGCATTACTTAAATTGACTTGTATTAGAGTTTATTTTTAACTAGTTTTATTTAAGTAGACCACTGTGCAGTTCAGAGTGGACGGACCTGTGACACACTGAACTAAATTAGTGTTTTACTGCCATCTCGTGGTGAAATCACATTACAGTTGATAAAAAATGTATTAAAATTTCTGCAGGTCCAGAGAGGCTGAAAAGTCAGATCTAAACCCCTCTGACATAAAATCATCCATAATTAAACATAAATAATTATGTTTATGAATCAAAATGGTGTAATATCCGGTTTGAAATAGCCTCATTAATTTTTTTAATTCTCTGAAAATGTGCATAGATTTTATTTCTCTCCGCTTTCACCTTTCACCTCGTCACTGTGTTCATGAGAGACAGAAAAAGTCGCACAGAGACAGACACATCCAAAGACATGGTGGCGTGTTCAGTCCGTGCTAGTGAGGCTGTACAGACTCTGCGCCCCCGGAGGTCAAACCACAACCACAAGAAAGTTTCCACATATTTAATAGTTGTACATGTTCTCTGTGTGGCAGTTGTTATTCCAGCTCTCAAATCAACCAGATCTTTCTTTTTTTCCCACTCCCTCTAATGTTCCTTTCCACCATTCCCTGTTCAGGGTGGGGGTGCTCAGTACCGAGGCCAGTCGCACATGAGATTGGCGCCAGGTTTGATCGCCTGTTTCCGTGAGAGTATCAAATCTAAGCTAAGTGTAACAAGCCCCAGCAGAGCAGTAACCTCCGAAACTCACACCTGCATCCACGGCACTCTGCCCTGCCAGTGCTACTCTGTAATGTAAATGGATTGCTGTTATTCACATTAATCACATCATCCAGATGTGTTTTTACATGGAGCATTCCAGCATCTACGCAGGGCTCCCTTTTGAGGACAAGGAGCAGGTTAAGTTCAGCGCAGTGCACCTCCTGACAAAGCAAACCATGTAATTAAAACACAGATTGACATCTCTGCGTAGCAGCTGTGAGATGTTTCCATCTGAAATGTAAATAGATTTCTCTTCGCCGAGCAGAGCGAAGCCTTCAAATCCCATTGACATCTCGCTGATCGCCGTCCTCCTTGACAAAAAAGAGAAAAGGTCATGAAAGCCACTGAGGCTTTAATGACGTGTTGAAAACAACTCTGTGGAAAATCATGAACCATATCACCTCACTCTGAAATCTGCTTTGGTGTCGCTGCTCTTTTAAGATCATGAAAGAAACATGATTACCGGGCCAGGTCTGGACTGCTCGTTAGAAACCACCTCTGCTGATTTAATGAGGGAAATATTACTGTGTGAACAGAGATGGATGTTTTCTGCACTCCAACTGACCACCAGCACATTTAATTTACAGCTGATGTCTGCAGACGTCAGGAAATAACACGTTTATTAAAGGGACAGTTCACCCCAAAATAAAAAAATACACATTTTTCCTCTTACCTGTGCTTTTTATGAACCTGGATTGTTTTGGTGTGAGTTATCGAGTACTGGAGATATCGGCTGTAGAGGCACGTGGAACCGAGTCAGTATTTTGAGTCCCTACTCTTTGCACTTGTGCCCCAAGGCAGAACACACAAGTCCCAAATCCTAAACAATTTATAATGCTCTTTTCATAAATGTATGCCATTGAACAACAGAGTAGTAATATATATTAACTTTACAGATATCATAATTACCTCTTAAAAATTTGTATTAAACCCCAACTTTATTTAAAGTCTCCTCATGTAATTTTCGACCTTTACGTTTTGCATACCACATTTTTTTCCCCCAAAATGTAGTTTGTGTACAAAAAAAATTATCTTTTGTTCTCTCATTTTACTTGATTGGATGCTGTCGGATTGGTTCAAACAAAGTTGATCTGGGAAATTAAGTGTCAACCTGCCAGTCAGTGACTCAGTTATGAGTCATTGGCCTAGTTGCAAACCTTTTTTAAATTTAAATTTATGATTTAAATTTATAAGTCTGACTCAAGTCCACACCTCTGTATTGGTGAGAGGACACACAGACACCTCTATGGCTGATACTGCATCTCCAACACTCAGCAGCTCACATCAAAACAATCTAAATCTAACAACTAGTACTTCAGGAAAGAGGAAAAAATATGTATTTTTTATTTTGGGGTGAACTGCTCCTTTAAGTTATGCTTCCACCATTGTAAGAAACTAACTATTCTGAAGAGAGCACATTAAATTATTAGACTTACAAATATTCTTAATCGACTGTTGCTTGTGATAGCCCAGATGTGCAACTGATGACAGAGCAGGAAAGGAAACTGTCTGGACAGATGTGTGCACTGGGAAAAAGAGCGTCCAAAATCGAAGTCGTTTTTCTTTATTTGATATGATAGTCGTCATAGAGAGGGGAAGGAAGTATTTATCCGTGGTATCTCTGGCAGAGGATTTGGTCACTTGATGTCTGATCTCACTGGAGCTGAGAAGATCAGCGGTCACGCCTGCTTGCTCCTCGGCACCCATTGGGCCGATGCCTGCAGCCACATGACCTCACATGCTCGTCGGTGCCAAGGAAATCGCCCTTGGGTGTTCCAGCGTGGCTGAGAACGGGAATAGAGAGGGTGGGGTCACGTTGTCCGTGTGGTGCTCTTACAATCAGTCACACAAAAAACATTGTGTTGATGTATGAGGCCACAGTCATGAGTGTGCTGTCTTTGTCTCTACCCCTGTTTTGTCCCTGCTGTCATAAATCGTGAGGTTCTCCTGTGCAAAACCTGCATCCTGCTCTGTTCCAGATGTGTTTAACGGCCTCTCTGGGCCAAAGGCTGCACTGCCTCTCTTGGAGACACTGAGGCCTCGTCGACTTGCAGTGGCTCATTGACTCCTCTGTTGAATTGTGACTCCAATCACAGCCGCGGGTGACTGCTAACAAGTATTCATTTTTGTTGGTTGTTTGCGAGGAATATCACTGAGTGCGCCCTCACCTGCCCCATCCATGTGCTTTGATTTTCTGCATCCCCTCCACTCACTGTTTTAATATTGCCTTTGATTTACACACCGCAGCTTGGTCAACCGTAACCGTGTCATCATGTGCGGTGATATACAGCCCCATTAATATTCCCCCTCTGGTCTGGCTGTGGGATCAGGGCGGGTACTCATCACGCTCAACCTGCAGAAACTCAACTCTCGCCAGCTTTGAGCACATTAACAACGTCCTGAGGAAACATCACACGGTCCAGCAGCGTTGAGTCAGGCTTCTGCCACCAAAACTGGAAACTTTGGGTGGATTTGAAGCTCTCGAGTCTGTTTAGGGTGAGCTCCAGCTACTACTGTCTCTTCATGGATTAAGATTTTCCTTCAAGCACCTGCTGAAAGTTGGTGGTTTCATCATTTAGCTACCAGGAGACAGCTTGATCTGGATGTCTCTCTCTGTTAAAGGAAAATACTTAGAGTGAGACGCCACTTTTACACTGCCTGTTCAAGGCACAAATATTGCGCTGTTTTGCTGCCTTGCTTTGTCTGTGTAAGGTACGGGAGGGAGTAACAGTGCTGAAACGGTGTCTGTATAAACAGGACAGGACCATGGGCAGGATGGGTGTCATGTTTTGATGACGTGTTGTGTGCGCGACCCACCGAGGGAGATTTAAAAAGCAGCTGATAGCCGTTAGTGGCTAACTCAAAGAAAAACAGCGCTCGTAAATGGACGCATATTGGAAAAACAGTGAGATGCGGGAGCTCACTACCCTCCGAACAGAGGATGAGATCAGCAGCCATGTTGCACCTATCAGTTTTGTTTTTATTAGTCAACTAATCTAATGACTAATTTGTTGATTATTCTAAATATTTTTATCACTCAATTAATATAACAATTTATCAAAAAGTAAATAATAAAAATATTTAAATAATTTTATTATTAATTAATTAATTATCTCTTAAAAACAGTGATAATAGTGGTATATTTTAAAATGAGTCTAATTTCCACATTAATGCTGTGTTTTGATATTATTGATAATATTTTTTTTATTATAATAGACCCTATTTTTCAGATGACTTATCAGAATAATACTGACCGCAAACTCAAAAGACGACTCAAATGACAAATGATTTACGGACTGAAACAACAGTCGCACACTGTGTCTAAATTCTGTGTAACGCTACTTTAAGCAGTTTTCTCGCTCGTGCACCTCCGTTAAAGTAAATGGAAAATATGAAACGGCTGAATAACATCATTAGTTGGTGCATGATGTAAAGTTAGCGCCTTGCAGAAAGTTTGACTACAACAAATAGAAACACATTCGGCCTGTTGACAATCCAGAACAGGACGTCTACTGTCGTCTTGACGAAGCTCTCTGTGATACTTTCATTTCAAGTGTCCGAGCAGTGAAGGTGTACACCTGTGATGTGGAGCTTGCTTTCCGGACTCCGTGCTCCGATCAGATGTGGTGTGCTATAATGCAACGGTGAGATGCACATTTTGCGAATCGACGTATTTCCATAATAAGTGACATTTATTATGTCAGTGAGTCGCCCCAGCCCTACGCCAAATAACAGAGATGGGAAGGGATTATAGATGCCATTGTTATTATTTTACAAAGTGCTCTTAATGTGTGTTATGTCACATGAGGATGATGCTGTGTTAAACGTCGCACCTGTCTGCGTATTTTACTTCTGCGATGCCAGCATGCTATTTAAAATCACACACAGGAGCAGGACTATGCTGCTGTTGTTTGGCTCTGTGTGAAAATGCAAAGGAGGCATAAAAAAGGGTAGCGGTCCTAAAGCACAGTTTCTGTGTAAAAATGGCTTAGAGTGTCATGATGATGTTTTATTGCATTACTGCCCACAGAAGACACAGATCACAACCCTGTTCGGTCTTCTCTCTCATCTCCATCCATCCACAGTCTGCGGTCACTCTGTCCGTGACCGCAGTCAACCACAACACACCTGAGTAAATAACCCCCCGCCAGGCTCACAGAAGGACAACTGAGCGGAGACACAGTCTTCAGGCTCCCTCCCAGTTGTATCATGGTAGCAGCAGGACCTGGCCTGTGTCCCAGGAGCCAGGACCTCTGTGAACCGCTGCAGATCAGACACTAAGCTCATTGTGTGGGAATGTGATGAGGAGGCATGGCGGAAGTTTCCATGACATGGGTTTCGGCATATTCTACACTTTTTTCTTTTTTTTCCAAATATATTCTCCAAGACTCTGAGCATTGCTGATGCAAGGCTCAACAAAGGATTTTTGTGAGGATGTGCCTCTGCCTCTGGAGAACTGGCACAAAAGTTGGTTTGGGGTTTATGTTTACACTGCAGTGACACTGAAATCACAGCACATATTTTTGCATGCTGTGAGTGAAAGTATAACAAGACAAGCAATGCAACTTTTAGCATTTAGGACACTTTGTTCTGGACACAGAATCGCAGTCCAATCTGCATCTTCTAATGCGCCAGACCCACCATGTAATCTATGCATCAGCATTAGCACAGACAGATACTGTTCAGCTGAGCAGCATCACAAGTAGATAAGTATGATTTTCATTAAACCACTAAATAATTCAACTTCCATTCTACTCAGTAATGTTGGACTGCAGTAAATTAGCAAGAGCACTGTATCTCTATTACACATTACAGAAGGGAGTCAGTGAATGAACCCGTTAAAGCTGTTCTTAATTCTAAATGCATAAACATGGCAGGCAAAAGTCAATGTTTTGTCAATGGTAAGAAACTTTTAAAAATTATTTCCTGTATTAAATATAAATTTTTAGATTACATGTTAAGTGTAATATGGTATTAATGTTAAGTTCTGTCCATGTAGATTGACCTAGATGAAATACAAATATGTATGAAAATATAATATATAAAAATATATAAAAATAAATAACTGGAAAATGGTTATCAACTCTTGTTTAAATGCTCTTAGCATTAATATTCAGCCCATCTTCTTTGTAGCCTTCATATCGTTCCTACTTTACAACCTCAAAGCACATGAACACAGCAAAGTCGGAAAAATGGCTTCCCAATTGGAAACTCCGACCCTCGACATAACATGAACGCAGCAAAAGACTCAGAGGTTATGGAGGTCTCCTAGAGCTCAGTTTCTGCTCTGTAGAGCAATTTAGAGATTGTAATATATTAGATTTGGTTGGAGGAGTTGGCAGTATATAATTGACTTGCCTGGTGATGCAGGCGGGTGCAGGATGGGGCAAGGCCTAGAGACCTAATTAGATGGCTGCAAAAACTAACAATTTATGAAGGCATCACAAACTGGGATGCTGCTGCTGGGATTCCCTCAAGGAGCTCATTCAATTGTAAACATGTTGGTGCACTTGCATACATGGATGATGCACAATTACTAATAAAAAAGCTATTTTTAAATTTCAAAAAGTCCCATCTCAGGGTAAACTTTAGGCTTGAAGCATTTCTTTTCCGTGTTTAATTTATTTGACATTTTGCACTTAAATATTTTATTTGACAGTGTCCAGAAATATCTAAAATGTTCTTACAGATGTTTCCTTTGGTTTTGTGTTAGTAACGCCAGAAAATGGCTTGTTGAAGTTTTTAATGTTTCATATATAAAAACAGTTGGGATTGGCCAAATGTTTAAAAAAAGCTCACTAATTCTTGAAGAATTTTAAGTTGCAGACTGTTTGTGCATCTACTGCAGTTTTTAATTCCCAGGCTGACTTCGATGATGGAGTAGTAGCACCATCTAGTGTTTTGAAACAGGGCAGTAGCACTAATCCTGTAATGTCAGAAAATGTAAGTTGAGGAAATTATTGAAAAAATGTCTACAGTGATAATAATAATTACAATGATAATAATTATGACATATATAATATAATGCAATGTAATTTATTATAATATAATGTAATAATAGTTATTATAATAATTTAAGAGCCCAAAATGCAAGAGAGAAGAGCCTTAATCATTTTAAATATAGTTAAACTATAACTGTGTCTCTGCATGTGTTAAAAAACTAGTTTACTAAAATTTGGCTGACATTATGTTGAGTCATAAATAATTGCGCTTGGTAAGTAAAGCCACACTTCTAAACAGTGTTTTAAAGAAAACAAAATAGATTTAGAAAAATTCACCCATAGCGCCATCAAAAAAAGATAAAATTAGCAATAAATAAATAAATAAATAAATAGAAATTAAGACAACTTGGTGCTGCGGGAAAACTAAAATATGCCCCGTCTTTTATTCTTTTATTCTTAAAAAAAAAAAAATCAATCATAAAAGGCACAGTCCACAAATATATATTGTCACACAACACAAATAATAGATCAGAAAATCAATCAACACAAATTTATCCTACAAAATTGACTGTAATTTGTAAATTCAAGCCATTATAGGGCAAATGAAACACAGCAGTTCTGCCCATGATTATGTAAGTTGTGATATACAGTACACAAGTTGTAACTGAAAAAATATATAATAAATAGAGATGTCATAGTGAATGCATAAAGACATTTCTAAAAAAACAAAAAAACAAGCTACCAGTCCTATTTTAGTACACAATAACTACACTATTCAAAAAAATTATAAAATGTTATTCATGTCATAAATGTATTTTGTTAAGATAAATTATCTTAAACCTTTATTTATCTCAAAGAAATGCCCCAGAACATAAACAACAGCACCAGAAAATAAAAAAAAAATTAGAAAACACAAAAAAATCAGCAACCCACTGATAATAAAAATCACACCGACCAATATCAGTCACTCAAGTACTGGAGGAGCTGAAGTTAGCACTGATCAGTAGCACCATATTGTATGTATGTCCTGCAATATGCCTAAAGATTTCTGCTACATAGATTTTTGGTTAAAAAAAAGTAAAGAGGAGGAGTACCCCTGAAAAATGCACTTTTAAGTTTCAGATTATCTCTACAACACTGTTAGTATTATCTATCTCACACTTAATATAGTAAACTATGCTGACCGCTAAGTTAGCTGCCAGACTGCTTTATCTGTAATATACTCACCTCTAGTTACTTCACTGTCCATTAGACTGCCCTCCAACAGTGTAAACTCTGAGCAGCCTTTGGGTGGTACAGTATCTAAGGATTTATTTGCTTTATTTGGTGGAAGCATAAGTGTAACCATGAAGGTGAAATCAGACTTTAAAGTTATTTTCACCGACATCAAAAACAGGTATAAATTTTTGTCGCGTTGACAGAAAGGCCAGAGGTCACAGGCGGCTGGCTGTGAGACGTTCAGGAGACAAGCTTCTTTTGCTGTTAAATGCCTTAAAAAAAAGAGAGAGAAATGTTGACAATATTTACAACTATTCAGTCAAATTAAAAAAAAATAAATAAATAAAGCTTTGATTCTGGGGTACATACCCTTAAAAGCCACAGATGCGTGTGCATGTTGTTAAGTGGAAAGAGCAATACATCTGAATTTTTTTTTAAATCTGAATTGTGGAAGTAGCCGGGCAACGTTGAAATTCAATAAAAGGATGTAATGCCTCTCTTTTATATGTTTGTTTGGCTGCACTGCTAAAATTTGTAGAGACTTACAAGACTGCGAGTTGGGCTGAGAGAGCGAGAGCGCACGGGGCTGACACTCTGCTGCGGCTTCTGCTCCACTGCAAAAAACAGACATCAAAACGTGAGACTTCATTTTTAGCATTATTCACCAGAGTGCCGGTCCCCAACCTGGGAAGCTTCATGGGGGGTTGCCATGCTTTCTTTGATTTTCATAGATTGCTCATTTATTTTTATAAGAATTTATATTAGATATATACAGTAGGCTATGTTTCAAGATATCATTCATTTTAAATTGTGAAGGAAACTAATAAATTCATTATTTCAAAGTTTAGTCAAGATATATATATATGTATATCAAAAACAGACCTAAAAACAGGCTATATTTATAGAGCCTTCACTTCCCATTAAAGAGCTTGCCCTGCATTTGAAAAGTACACAGTTAAAAAACAAAAGAGCTGGTAGAACAACTGACAAGTACCAGAAGAAAAAAAGCAGTGACCCCCACCCCCTACCCCCCAAAAAAGAACCCCATCAAGTTTGTATGATTGTTAAAAATACCTTTTTAAAATACTAAAGTTCCTAAAACTAAAAGGAAAACTAATTTCTGGTGCAATATATGGAAATAATCTGCTCAAAAGTTATCCAAAATGCTACTTCTGCAAAACTTCTTGCAGTAAACTGAGTTCACTATTTGGATTAATTTGGATTAATTGTTGTTGCTCTGTGCTGTTTTTTAATGCATTGAATACATTATTAAATATCCATAAAATATGTCAATTAGTCAAGATTCATCAGTTTACTCATTGATATAAAAGGTGTCCCACAAGGAAAAAGGCTGGGAACCATTGCTCCAGAGTTTACTTAAATTAAATCTATGTTTGAAGTATTACACAGTCCGTACCAGAGCACCCCTTCTGGTCACAGCCTCGCCCTTCACCACCACAGCGTCTCCTTCCACCAGAGCCGGCCACACGTGGTACATCACCAGAGGAGCAGTGAACTCGGAGTCATAGCTACGACGATACCTGCAGACAGAGACGGAGGCAAAGAGCGAGGGAGAGCTGAGAATGTGTGTGAGGGAGACATCTACTGGTAGAGACGGCAAATAACCAAAGTTGACGGGCTGCGGTTCACCGGCTGATGTTTTACGTCCGGGATACTCGTCTTGCTTTGCTTGGGGGGCCACTTTTGTAAAATGACAAAAGCTAAGGGCCAGTCGCAGCAGCTCCATACATGTTTGTAGGTTTTTAGGACATTTCTTGGATTGTAGGATGTTTTTAGGATTTTAAGATGTTTCTAGGATTGTAGGACAATTCTCAGACTTGAGGATACTTTAGTTTCCAGGATTTTAGGACGTTTTCAGGATTTTAGGATGTTTCTAGGAATTTAGGACATTTCTCGGCTCTTGGGACATAAAATTTTAGGACATAAAATTTTAAGATTTTTCAGGACTTTAAGACATTTCCAGGAATTTGGGACATTTATAGGCTTTTAGGACAATTCAAGGATTTTGAGATGGTTTTTAGGACTTTGGGACGGCCGGTTTTAGGACATTTCTCGGATTTTTAGGTGTCTCTCACATAGGATTTCCGTAGATTTCCAGGATTGTAGGACGCTTTTTGGATTCAAGGGCATAAGAGGCTTAGCGAGAGCCTCTGTAAAGGGGTGCGGGGAATTCTACACTGGCACATTTTTGGATAAACATGCTCTATTTTAAATCTGTTTTATGCACTCTGACACCTTATATACTAAACTATAAAAACAATTCCCAGTGTGAATCACTTTATTTTTATTGTGAAATATAAAATGGTTTGAGGGCCATACGACACAGTACTGTTCAGTATTTCTGTTTCACAGTAATTGTTTGAAAATGTCGCATGAGCCATTAAGTTAAAGTCTTTGTAGTTAGAATGCTCAAATTGTCTGTAAACAAACAGGAGCAGCCCTGATACGGAGTTTAGACACGGTGTTGTGCAGAGGACTGACTTGCTGTCGCTGTAAAGTTCTCCGTCACTGGCAAAGGCCAAGTCAAGCTGAGGGTCCAGTGTCTGCATGGCAAAGGCCACCCTGCATGTCTCCCTGATCAGGGAAGTAATGAGAGCGAAGTCCACCTCTGGCGGGAAAGAGATCCGAGGGTTCACATTCATGGCGTTGATCACATCCTGTAGAGAGGAAACATGCAGACTCATACACCAGCCTTTCTGCATCCAACTACATTCATTTGTTTGTTTACGCTGCAGAGGACACATGAGAGTGTTATGTAGTCTTACGTTGACGCTGGACTGAACGTCATAGAGGTCCAAGTTTCTGACCATGTAATCCACAGCTGCATCCTCCAGAGTTTCTGGCCCAAAATGGGATGTAGACAGCGTCTTTCTCACACGCAGCTTGAACTGACGATAAGCCAGTTTTGCTGTCTTAAAGGATTCCTGAGACATGAAAACAACAGAACAAGAAGTTTTAAAGTAAATTGCTCATTTATATACAACTGTGATTAAAACAAAACAACCACTAGGCTATTACTAGAGTCATACCACGACAGCAATGAAGATGATTTTCTGGACCATCTCTAGATCCACAATGTGGCGTCGGAGCATGGTCTGGGCCTCCAGCCGCTCCACAGCATACAGGTCACTGAAGCGAGATACGAGGCGTGCGTAGCGGGAGGAGTTAGTGAGCTGAGCTCTGGTGGGCGACTCGCTCCTCAAGGGGCTGGAACCGGGCCTCGGCAAAGGGCTCGGAGAACGACTTCTCACCAGCCTGAGAGACAGAAAGAGAGACATCATTTGAGACATTGTTCTGTGCAGCAGCCTCTGTGTGCGTATATGCAGTATTTGAGTATGCAGTATTTGTGTATATGCAGTAGCTGCGTGTTTGTTGGGTGCGGGTTTACCTCTCCTGCAGCATGGCCTTCTCCATGCTCAGAGTAGATACTTCGTCTTTCAGCAAGCGAATCTGCCGCTCATAGTCATAGTCAAGAGTCTCCAGCTTCCTCTTATAAATCTCCACCTGCTCATGTGCGGACCGCAAACTGAAACACAGACACGCTTCACGTCAACAGAGGAGCTCGGCTGTAAACTGCATTGAAAAATGAATGTATTATTTGAATGTGTCACACACTCTGCTTTCAGCTGCAGTATTTCATCCTCAGTGGCCAGCAGAGTGGTCGCTGATTTGCTCTTTGTCTCATCCAGTTGCTTCTGAGCATTGACCAATCTGAAAACAAAATCAGATTTTTTTACACTAGGTGTCATGTGTTTCAGCACGTGTAATTCAGACTTGCAAGGGGAGGGTGTTTAAATAGAAATATGTGCAAGAAACAGTCGCATACATCCCCTTGTGTATGAATGTACTTGTATCCATGTTATTTTTTTCAATTATCCAAAGTCATCTGCAAATTTTCAGACAATGGCCCCCTCGGGCACAAATATGCAAAAGTGGAGACACGCAGACTCTGTTGTGGTTTTGCTTCCTTTTGTGTTATTGTTTTGCATGTCTTTGTAGTCTCTTTTTGTGGTTTTGTGTATATTTGAGGTCATTTTTTAGGTGTTTCGTGGGTCATTTTGTGTTTGAGGTAATGTTATGCCATTTGTGGTCTTCTTGTGTCTTCTTGTGGTCGTTTTGAATCTCTTCCTTGTTGGTACATTTTGATTTGTGCGAGGTTAAGCAGTTGAGGTCGAGGGATGCCCCTGACACTTTGGGCCTGTGCCCGTTCATTTATCTTTCAATGTCCAAACTACATTCAAACATGAGCCTTCAAGTTTAGATAGAAAATCTGGTTGGCTGTAGTCCGTTTCTCTACGTCTGCTGTCTTTTATCTCTCGGACTCACTCCGCTCTGACGGAGTCCAACTGCAGGCGAGTGGAGCACAGCTGAGTGTCCATCTGCAGCATGTCACTCTCATGGGAGGCAGAGAGCTCCCTGATCCTCATGTCCTTCTCCACTGAATCCTGAAGACAACAAATGATGATACATTACAAATCATATACAGTAACCACAACACCAGATGGCCATAATAGAGAAAAATGACTTGAATTGGTAAAAAATATTCTGTTGTTTTTTCTATGAAAGAGCACCAGGGCCACGCTGAGGGGAAGAAATGTTAGATTCTGAGAATAAAGCCATAATTTTGCGAGAATAAAGTTGTAAATGTGAGAGATTATGAGAATTACATTTTAATTTAATGAGAATAATATCATTCTCTTTCAAGAAAAAAAAGTAATAATATTCTGTGAATAAATTTAGGATTTTTACAATTTTAACATTGTTGTAGTATTACAGGCATAAACTTGTAATTTAATGAGAATAAAATTATACGATTTAAAAGATCCCAATATTATGTGTATAAATTCTTAATTCTGCTAGATAAAAATCTGTAGTATTATAAGAATGAAGGGATAAAATCTCAAGTTTGTTCACCTAATATTACCACTTATTATTACCACTTTGTTCTTGAAATTGCATGGCTCAAATCTCATCGAATTGGATTTTTCTTGTAAAATTAGGAATTTATTCACATAAAATTCACAAAAAATACTGACTTTTCTCATTAAATTATGACTTAAATCTCATAAATATTTTTTGCTTGTAAAATTCTGAGTTTATTTGTGAAATATTACAGCATTTTTTCTTGAAATAGTATGACTTTATTCTAATTAAATTCTGATTTTCTTTTTGTAAAATTACATTTAAAAAATTTATTGTAAATTTACATTTTTTTCTTCCTATTCCTATTTCATACTTAATTAAAGTAAATTATTTGTTAATGTAATACTATTATTTAGCTGAGTAACAAGAATTTCACCTGCATGAGCTGTAGACTGGTGTTATCAGTGACTGAGGGCCTCGCCATTGAGAAACAGGTCCCAAGCCACGGCAGCAGCCGCGTTTTCAGAGTGTCCACGCCAGCGTAGTGTCCGCCTGTTTCATGCAGTATATGTTGCAGTGTGTGTTGAGTAGTTCATGAGCCAAGCTGATAAATATTTTTTTAATGAAAACAATCCAAATGCAAAGCCTACCTTCAGCAGCTGTGAGGTTGAGGATGGCGAACAGTTGGCCCTGGATCTTGGCGGTTAGTTCAATCAGCTCACAGCATCTATTTAGATTCTGGTCACAGGAAATAACCTGCAAGGGTAAATATGACAAACAATAAGTGAATAAACAAGACAAATCTTTGCTTTGTGCAGACAAACACAAGTTAATTTCAGACATTATGGTTTCGGAGAATGAATGTAACCGCTCAGTCGGTCAATATTTACATTCAGAAACAAATCAGCTTTTGCCATCACACAGACGAGTCCCACGGACTCAAACAGACCGAGGAGCTCTTTTGTTCCCAGTTTGTCAACCTATTAAATCAGAGTATTGTTTTTAAGTAGCCTCAGTGTACCTGGGTCGAGCACTGAATGTAATAGGAATGATTTCTTGCACTGCGTCCACTTTTCATAATATCTGATGCGATTTGTAGGGTTTGTAGTATGGTTTTGTTGTTTGGTTAAATATTTATGTGAAATAAATAGGGATATAATACAAATTTTGGATTTCTCTTCTGATCATGAAGTGGAATAAAAAAAAAAACATGTAGCATTTAAAATCAAAATGTTAAGGCTTTATCTCATAGGCTTGCCTTTTCCTAATATATTTTCTGTGATAGATAAAGATATAATGGTGTTATTGTGGAATTGTTCATTATAATAATCAAAATTATTTGAGAAAATACATTTATGGATTTCTATTGGTTTTCAAAACCTTTTTTTTAACCACTAATTTAATACTATATCTTCATATATATATGGATACTTTTATGGTAATACAGTGTTTTCCATGTATTCCACTGATGACTGTTTTTTTTCCTGGACATTAAATGTCCAAACTTGGACAAAATTGCTCCTAATCCTCAGTAACTGATGTGGGTTCATGGTTGTTGTTGTTGTTGTTGTTGTTGTTTTGCTTAAATTTTAGTCTTAAATATAATACCAAGTGGCATTAAAAAGTCAGAAAAGGTCTTAAACTGAATGTGTCTCAGGCTGTGTGAACCCTGTGACTGTTGAGTGCATTTGTGGAATAAGCTCTAAGTATTTTAAGTTTTGACAAATCAGTTCCACTCCCTCTGACACATGGGCGAAGTTTACTTCAAGCTGTTTCATTTATCCCAAACTATGATTTTTTTCCCCCTGAAGCTGGGTAAGAAAGGACTTGCATCCCTCTCATAGATTTTAAGTCCCTCTGCAAAGGGTTGTTCCGGTGTGCGTCGCCACCAAGCGGATTTCTGCAGGAAGTAGCAGGACGTGAACCATCTGGAAGTAAAAGATCTTTGGAAAAGTCCAACCGTAGCCATGGCGACTGGCGTCCATAGCAACCAAACTCTACCGAGAAATCAATGTCATCTAAATAAGTGCATTCCTTTGCTGTAGTGTCTTAAATAATTTCATACATCATCTAATCCACTGTGCGTAAATAGCGTTATCCATAATTAAAATAACAGTGCGCGAAAACTTTTTTTTCGGTAAGTAGTGAAAAAAAATCACCAGTCGACTGTAGTAAACAAAGCAATTTATAATTTCTAGATGTATCTGTGCAAAGCTTTGATTAAAACTTAAATTTCAGGTGCAGGCAATATGATTTTTAGCCATCATAAAAACAAATATGGAGGCTGACCGGGGACACTGCTGTAGTGCTTTGGTCAGATTTAGGTCGGTCATTACTTATTGATGAACTTACATGGTAGTCTTTGTGCCAGCTCTCCAGCTTGTCCTGTAAGACGCTGTAGGAGGATGTATTGGTCAGTCTCCTCAGCGTGTCGGCCATGTCTGTCCACAATAGGCCCTAACCGATGCGCGGAGGGTTAAAAAAGCCTCAGGAGGCGGACAGCAGCAGCCGCCGGGGGTGTGATCTCCTGTGGGGAGCGCAGTGTTGTAAAAATTCCTGTCCTGGCAGCTCTCTCCACCTACGACACAGATGCCAAGCACCGCCTCAGTTGTGGCAACCAAGCGAAACGAGCCGATAAAGCACAAGCGCAGCGTTTTGAATATAAATAAGTTGTGAGAGATAAACTACGAGCTGTGCTCGCTCTGTCGCTGCTCCGCTGCGTCTGCTCTCCCGGGATGGAAATACGATTGTAATGTCATCCTGTTAAACGACACCAAAAGCCCGCAGAGGAAACCCTGCGGCTCGGTAACACAGATAACCTGTACTGATGTTTCCTCCCGAGTGGCTGCCTGGGATTAAATCCGATTATAATATTCAGAAGGACATACTAAACTGAAATACACGTGCAGGGAGTGTTGTCAAATCTTAGCACACTTAAAAACATAACAAGTTGCCTAAATTATGTGATCACAATAAGTAATTTTAACAAAAAGCAGACTACTGCAAGCAAGAGGCAAGACATGCT
The DNA here is from genome assembly GCF_008729295.1 of Plectropomus leopardus. Taxonomy (NCBI): domain Eukaryota; kingdom Metazoa; phylum Chordata; class Actinopteri; order Perciformes; family Serranidae; genus Plectropomus; species Plectropomus leopardus. The sequence continues at coordinate 32,327,421 of NC_056465.1, forward strand.
GATACAGATTTTAATATCGGTTCATAAGGTAATAAAAGTAATGATGATAATAATGATAATAATGATAATAATAATAATGATAATAATAATAATAATAATTCAGTCTGATTCTGTCCAGTTTTGTCATTTGTCCCAGAGGGAAATTTGTTTAATTTGTTTAGCAGCAAGTGTAAAAACATAATATTAATTTGTATACAGGGTGACTTGCACCTATGCATGTTCAAACTCCACAGGAGCAGATTTATGTGTCCATCATAACTCCATATGGTCTATAATAATGCAGTGAGCCTTAAATATGACAATATCGCCTAATAACGTAAACCATTTCTAATGTGTACAGCATGAATAATAATAATAATAATAACAATTATTATTATTATTATTATTATTATTATTATTATTATTCAGTTAAAAAATAACAAATTATTAGTAATTGTTTGTTTTTTTATGAGGAGGGAAAGGGTGTTGCAAAAAGGGGAGAAGCATGTCAAATCATTTTTTAAGCACCGGGGAGGGACTTTGTGTGTTTTTTGCTTGTTTAGATTTTTTATTTTTGTTTTAGCATAGGGAAGGGGCATAAAAACTTACATATTTTACACATATTACCTATGTTGCTATTTGTATCTGCTTTGTTATTGAAAACGTCATTTTTCACATTGAAACAATTGTATTTTGCTTTCAGTGGGAGAGAGACACTCCCAATAATTACAACCATAAAGTAGCCCAGTTATATTGTATTTAGAGAAACTATTGTGTATAAATATTAAAGAAAACCTGTAGGACATTATTATTTAATTTTGTAACATGTACAGTTTATTTTAGTGTATTTTGAATTAATTTATTGTTTCTGTAAATGTAATAAATTGTAAGAACTTTAGATAAAATAATACATTTTTGATATTTTGGGAAATCAATTTTTTTTAGTACTTTATCTAATAATTTGATTTTTATATTATTCTATTCTCATTTTTATACAATGCTGTGATTTTTATGATTTGGGACCGATTATTAAGTGAAAAACAGGTGCTCATACACTTTCAGTTAACAGTAAACCGGCTCCTATTTTTATACTTTTTATTATTATTGCTGCTTATATTTTATTGTTAATTATAACTATGGACATTTTGGATGAGGCACTGAGTATATATTATGGCCCGCTTGGCAGTTTTTACCTATGGAAAATATGAATGGACATGTTTTTCTATTTTGGGATACTTCTCTCATTGGCTAGTTGATCTTGGGATGCACCATCTTATGTTATCATGGAAACGTCTTTTGTTTTTAGCGCAATCAATGCAAAAAAAAAAAAAGTCCGACATTAATTCTTGTTCGTTTTACCGTTAAGTTTTTATTTATAAAAAAATGCCTTAAAATTGATATTAACACCAACAACATAACCATTTTCCTCCCCTTGGACTGAGAGAAGTGGTACGGCCCCTGTCACTCTGCGAGCAGGAGAGGGAGGGTCAACATGGCGTCTGAACAGGTCCGTTACCTTCAATATTTGTTGTTTTTCTTGCATTTTAATCTGTTTTTCTCTCACGTGTTTGCTAAGATCGCAATACTATGTGTTCCCAACTTACCTGATATAATAATTATTAAAGCAATTCGCTTTGTTGTCGGTCATACGTGTAATAAATACCGGCCTCCGCTTCGTTATTATAGCTCGCGTTATATGGTAATAAAATGCTATTATTGTAGCAGATCTGCGACAAAGAGCGTTGTGTTTTTGGTTAATATAAAGAGAATAGAAGCTGAGTTATACTGAGACAATCGAGTGTAATGTTAATACTGTTTTGCTGCTAAAATGAGCTGAGTTTATTTTTAGTCCTGCCACAGACAGGCAGTCGTGGGGCATTTAACAGAGATGCATTCCGGTGCAGAGCACCAGAGACACTGAACATAAACAGGAGCTAAAACCGAAAGTTTAATATGGCTATGAATATTAAATGTAGATTTGTGTAGGATTTTATACACAGAGCCAGTCCAAATGCATAGTAACACTATGACTTTGAGGCATGTAAGATAAGATTAAATAAGATAAGATAAGAGATAAGATAAGTGCAACAGTTGCAACACAAAGCTGGAAGACTGCAATATAAAAAAGGACTAAAATAGCATAACAGTAAGGTGCAAATTTGGCACAGTACAAGATAAGCACAGTAAAATATACACAATGCCAAAAACAGGTTACCAGTATGGTTGATCTATAATTCAGTATAGATCATACCATATTTGACTTTCTGTTCTATAATGTTATATTGCTGTATGACAATATGACATTATGTCATATATAACACTAATTTTTACTATTTACTGTGTTATATAGTTGTGCTATATACTGTATAATATGTTTTACAATACTGTATTACTACACTATGTCTCGAATCTCTTACTTTTTCGGAATGTACTATATAATACTATATTATCTTAATATGTTGCACTGACTACTGAACTATATTGTATTATATTAACAGACAAAAAATGAGCACTATTACTTAATCATATCTTATCATATATTAATTTGGTGTACACTATTTAAATAGACTTGTCAATTCTGCTGCTATTATTTTATCATGTGCTATTATTAATGACACCACTGTCAATTTACTGTGCCATTTGTCTCCAAATGCTCGTGTATAGTGTCTGTTTTTATTCCGTTCTTATTTTGGTTTATGGATGTAACTATTATTATAGAGTATTTCTGTTAGTAGCTATACTTATCTGCATTTATTTCTGTTACATATTCTTCCTGCTAGGAATCAAGAAAGGTGTATTTTAACCTAAATTTAATTTGAATGCCAGTGTTAGTGGGAAATTAAGAATATGCTAGAGAATAGTTATTTATTGTGTATATTTTCATGGCTTAGAATTAATACTGATTCCTTATGGTACTTCTTATAGATTAAATTATAGATTTTAGTGTCACGGCTCAGAGATTATTTTTCCTTACAGGAGAGCTCCAACGGGCCCGTGAAGAAGTCCATGCGCGAGAAAGCTATAGAAAGACGCGGCATCAACAAAGAGCACAACAGTAACTTTAAAGCGGGTTATGTGCCCATAGAAGAAGAGCGTCTTCATAAGACAGGCTTAAGAGGACGCAAGGGAAACATGGCTGTTTGCATTGTTGTCCTCCTCTTCCTCCTCGCCTTAATCAACCTCATTGTGAGTACTACAAATATACTCACTAATGGATCCTTTTAATTATACTTTTCCTGAAAATGATGGTAAAGAGTTAAAATAAAGTACTGTTGTATGAATCATGGTCTTTCTAAACTCTGCAACCACTCCACTGCCCCTCAGATCACTCTGGTTATATGGACAGTGATCCGAATCGGCCCCAATGGGTGCGACAGTATGGAGTTCCATGAAACCGGCCTGCTGCGCTTCAAACAGAAGGCGGACATGGGCATCGTTCACCCTCTACACAAGAGCACAGTAGGAGGCCGTAAAGACCAGGACCTTGTCCTTGTCGGCAACAATAATCCGGTGAGAGTCAGTCGGTTTTTTTACATGCACAGTTTAGTCGAGTTACAGTCATAGCTCATTTTAGGCTATTAATTGGACTACTGTCCGGGTATACAAGCACAGAGGGAGAACTGATTTATTGACAGAAGCGTGTCTGACTCATCTTTCAGCTAGTTGCTATAGACCTACATTATTTATATAGTCTATGATATAAGAGCGAATCACAATCACAACTGTAAATTTACAATAATTTAAGTGTAAAATACCACCGTGTCATGTACATATAATCAGACAGCACTGAGCAAACTCTGCCTTCACTGATTAGTTTTAAGCCACATTAAAAAAATGAAAAAATAGTTTCAGTCTAAGTGTAGCCTACGCGATATTTAGAATATTTTCACCGCTTTACCTTCCTGTAAAACAGCCCCTGCTGATGGAGATTTAAAGCCAATATATCAAAAACATCACACTCAATTGAGAAAAATTTACTCTACCGAAAGACAGAGTTGCTGGTTTACTGCCTCCATCAGCTGTTTTGAAAGGTAAAGCGTGTGCTAAATTAATCAAACAAATCAAATGAGGAGCACGTGCAGAGCACATAATCTGGTTACAGTCTGACTGAGGTGTTTACATGACAGAATAGCTGGACTACCAATCGAATTATCTGAGTGTTAGTCCAGTTTCGAGAAATTCAATTCAGTCCAATTTCAGTCGGACTAACATGTACTTTAAAATTCCAGTTTTAGTTAGACTAACACAATAATTCAACTTTTTCTAACATCATGTAAACAGATTACATTTCCAGTGAACACAGAGCATTTTAAATCATAGAAAATAACACATTGTGTGCTCGCTTTTCAAACTCTGCTCTTTTATGTATCTTGTTCCAGGTTGTGTTCCAGCAAGGCAGCACTAAGCTGAGCGTAGAGAAGGACAAGACCTCTGTTGTCAGTGACGTTGGTATATCCTTCACAGACCCGCGCACACAGACCACATTTTTCAGCACAGATTTTGAAAACCACGAGTTTCATTTGCCCAAAGGAGTCAAAGTTCTCAGTGTCAAAAAGGCCTCCACAGAAAGGGTGGGTATAAAGCTAATGACGTCTAATAGATGTAATAAAATCAGTAACTGTAACATGAGTTATTATGTCAGTGTTTCACAGCCTGTGCACAAAAAAAATCAGTGCACCATAACCCAGAACAGTGATGTGAAATGTCATTTTTAGAAATTCTGCCAACTGAAAAACCTCAGAACAATACTGTGCTTATAATATTGATATTAATATTGAGTTTACACGTAGAAATCTAGTTTTAAACATAGCTACAACTAAACATAACCGACCAGGAAATTATTGAATATATACAAAATAAGTATCTGAATGTCCCTCTGTGGGCAAACCAAAGCCCAGACTGGAAAAGTAAAAATCCAGAGAGACGAGGAGTTTGCAGAGTCTGAGAGAATCTGAGAGAAAAACAGCTGTGCAAAGCTGATAAGAAGACTCAAAGCTCTCTTCCCTAACAGAGATGTGTTTACAACAGTACAAAAATTCTAATATTATGATAAACTTAATTCTTATAGCGCTTTTCTAAACCAGAGATACAAAGTGCTTTTACAATATAATACCAGACAGTATAAGAAAACAAGGTAAAACAACATTATACACAGAAAATGCAATTAAAATATAACATAAAATAAAATATACACATCAGTATACATGTATATATTCCTATACATACATAAAAACATGTACACATATACACATACATATGCATACACAGATATATACACATATGTGTCCATGTAGACATACTACATACTCACATACTTATATATATATATATATACATACATATACATATATTCCCATACATACAAACATATACGTATATGAATATGCTTACACATACAGTACATATTTATACCTACATACTGTTCATAAATGTATACATGTGTACATACATGCACACACACATATACACATGCGTACATAGGTACATGCACCTACACACATGCAGTCACATACATATACTCACATACTAACTACATACTTACATACATTTACTCGCATACTCACATGCTTAGTTAAATTTCTTCTCGAACTCTATCTTAAAAAATAGAATAAGTAAAAAACATTACATTTCGAAAGCAAGACACTACATAAAAATCAGATGAAGAAGATAAGGTTTTTAGTTTACGTTTAAAGGATCAATATTTCCAGCTCCTCAGATTCACCGGCAGGCTGTTGCAGCGTTTTGGAGCATAATGGCTAAAAGCAGAATCACCAAATGTTTCAGTTCTTCTCTATGGAGCAGCTAAAAAGGAAGAGTCGGAGGATCCGAGAGGCCTCCCTGGTTCATAAACTAAAAGCATCTCTAAGATGTAGTCTGGTGCAAGGCCAAGCTGTACCTTATAAACTAATATAAGAATTCTTAAATCAATCCAAAAACTAAAAGGCATCCCGTGTGAAGTTTTTAAAACGGGCATAATGTGTGCTCTCCTTCTGGTCTTAGTCAGAAGTTCCACAGCTTTGGGGTTAAAATGATAAAAGCACGATCCCTTTTTGTTTTAAGCCTGGATTGTGGTACTTTTAACAACTAAAATTAAGTCCTGAATATGAATATAAAGAAAATATTTAAGTTTTGAATCTTTAGTAAACATGGAAAAATAATTTTAAAAACTCTCATTGTGATTTGGGGCTTTTCTGAGTAATGGCAAAGCCGAAGCCTCTGATTATGCTGTTTATAGTTTTAAAAGGTTAGCACAGTTTGTACTTTTCCATCCGCCCTGTTAGAACAGCGGCTCCATCTCCCCAGTGTAACTCATGAGGCTGTTCAGCAGAGTTTTCCATTTGTGAGGCCAATTAAGTTCCAAAACCACCTTTTGTTTTTGACTGCTGTGTGCATCCATTGAACTGTTAGTACTTTCAGTCACAGATTTACAGTTTCATGTATATTCATCCTTTTTAAAAATGATCATTGTTCCTTTTTATGTTGGCTACTGCTGGTTATGCTAATTAGGTCCCCAGTGTTGGCTTTCACCTGTGCAGAACTTGTGTTCAATGTTACCACATAATCTGCCTTTTCTCCCATCATTTCTCACATTTGTAAGCTTGCTGTGTTGAATAAGGGTTCAAATCTCATTTTTTGTCTCTGATTTTAGATCACCAGTAGTGCAGCATCTGACCTGAACATTAAAGGGGACAGCAAGGCCATCATTCGTGGAAATGAGGGCGTTAACATCATGGGCCGCACTGTAGAGTTCAAAATGGGTGGCGGCATCGAGCTCAGGGCTGTAAGTATGGAGGGATGTCTTGTCTTGTCTTGTTAGTGTTTTTTTTATTGCTTTGGCACATTGTTAAATTCACAGTTTAGTTTTTCAAAACACTTCACACACAGCCCTTAATGGAATACAAAATGTCAAAAACAGAGCGCTGTTTGCAAAATTGAGGCACCTTATCAAAACTTACACACCATCATCAAAAACAACATTTCTGTCAAATTCTATAATTTGTGCTCAACTGAAAATGCACATACTCAGTACTTAGTCTGTTTTACCACTGACAACCATACTACACTTTGGGTTTTATTCTGAGCACTCTCACTTAGGGAATAAACTGTCAAAAAGTATTTGAAATCTATGCACAATTTTCTATACAGCAAAAGGTCTCTTTTTGTATGTCTGAATAGAGCTATAAAGGATAAACAATGATCCATGAACACCACTGATTTAAATAATTTCTATAGTATACAAAATCAAAGTCGGGGTTCACTGTATGGGGATTTTTAATCTGTTGAGCACTTTTATAGGCTGAGAACTAACTGATAAATTGTGCACGGAGAATTCATAAAAGTGCTGAGCAGTTTCAGCAGGCTGCTACTTTGCAATGTGTTGACATGGTTATTCAGTTTGGTTTTGTGTCTTAGTGTGTGTGTGTGTGTGTTATCTATTCTGAAGAGTGTGTTCAAACTCAAAGACAATTATGTGAAAGCAATGAGAAGTAGTTAACACATTCACCAGAGAGGACAGAATCATTTTAAATCTAAAATTATCATAATTATCATTTATCAATCATCATATTATCATTTTTTCATCATTTACAAATTTCTTGCATTTTGTAAGATATCTCTTGAGAAATTTCTAGGTACCTTTTTCTCCATGTTTTTGAAAATAATCGGACCACTTTGCTCACATTTTAGAAGTTATAATGCTTATGAGAGGCATGTGAATACTAAAAAAATTATTTCACTCAGAGTTTCAAAGGGTTAAAGCTTAAGAATCTAGACTTGTGAGAATGAACGGGTTATTTTCTCTGTGCAGGAGAACAGCATCGTCCTCAACGGATCAGTCATGTTCAATGCCACACGCATCCCTAATTCGGCGGGAGACGTGTATTTCGATGAGGGCATGGAGCGGTACAAGCTCTGCATGTGTGCAGATGGGACTCTGTTCCGCGTGCAGGTGAAATATCCCAACATGGGCTGCCAGACTTCAGATAACCCGTGTAAGAAAGCTCACTAGGAGACTTGACTGGAGTCTGCTCTTACATCTCCCTACAGTCTGTCACCACTGAAGTCAGATTACACATTTACATATATATAGAAAATTCTATCGGACATTCATCATGACTTGCACATGATAATACCTCTGCAGTCCACCAGACAAATTCTGTATTTCTTATTTCATTTGCCAAACAGGAATTGTGTTACAGATCATTGCCACTTGGCCAAAGATAGGATTATACTTGTAAGTGCTGAAGTATTTTTATTGTTCTACAGGTGTGCCAACTTTATCTAAAATCTGTAATGCCATATCAGTGCAGAACACTCCTAGATTTAACATAATGCTGTCTTTTACGTTGAGAACTACACACTACAGTATTTACTTTTTGCCTTACCGTCCAGTATTACTAATATACAAACCTTATAGAGGGGTTGTATAAGAGTTTATTTGCTCATTTTTTCTGGCAGCTTTGTTTGATATTTTCTTAATTATATTCATTGACAAGCGTGAGACACTACATGATTATTATAGTAATTTATGTAACTTTAAATTGGGAATAGACTGCAAAACAAAATCTACATTTTAAGCCATCCAGTAAAGCAGAGTAGGTCTCGGACTGTCTATAATGCACGTGCCAATGGATTTACAAGGGATGATATAGAATATGTAATGTATATGTAATATTCTAATTTTGCTGCAAAACCTTTTTTATGGCAAAATAATACAATATTGAGAAACTGAAGTGTGCACTAAGTTATGCTACAGATTAATGCAAATCTCTTTAAATGCTGAATGTCAGGAAAGTTTAAATCAGTAGTTTGGTTTGAAACCTATATTTAGTGGTTTGAATTTTGTGCAATATATAGTATAAAAGATTTCATGTTTTGCTTTGGATTGTCTTGTCTGTTTTATAATGTTGAGAAACGTCATTAAGTTGTTTTTCGGAGCATTACAGACCTAATGTCTGTCGTAAGAAAACAGTGTTTTTGATCAACTAAATGAAAAAAAAAAAGGCAATTAGCCTTATTAGACAAATTGTCCATCATTTCATTGCTATGTTTGTTTCAATAAAGAAACATGTTGCTCTGTGAAACTGGTTATCGTTGGTTTCAGGAAATGTCTCAAGTCTTTACATGGTCATTTAAAACCATAAAAAATACTGTGCCTCGTTATGTCGTTTTTATTATCTAATAGAATGTGCAGTGCAGGCGGAGCATGGCTGTCCTCGCCATAAACTTTCAGGATCGTAGTTATCTATCGTACATGAAGACGAAAACAATCACAGTAAGACATTAACTAGACGTGTAAATGATTGAATCACAGAATGGCATCTTTAGGGAAGGTGCATGTTAAGCTCGACGCAGCGAAATACTGTTCAGACTTTGATCAGAACTGCTGGAGAGTCAAAGCTGATACGCTGGAAGCATCCGGGTGTGAAGACGGTCACAAGTTTCCCGTCAGCTCAGCAAATAGTGGATAAACAGGTGAGTTTAAAGTCTTTAATTTGCTGTTTAAAGTATGGGCTTCTGAATCTGTTACTGTGATGAGTGATTTAAGTTTTGTACTTGGCCGAATAACACTGTATTTTGTGATTTTAGTATTGATTATACAAAGATATTGTCTTCAATACGACATATATGAAAGAAAACTAAAAACTTAGTTTTTCACTTTAGCCTTAACTAGCTTTGACTCTACTGCTTTTGCATTTACGCACACATTTACTGCACCTCTTTAAAATGTTGTTTTTTTCTTAATTTTATGTTTATACATCCTATTTTAGCTGTTTATTATTTATTTTTATTTTCATCGTAATTTTACTAGTATTATCAAGTGGGTTTTGTCGAAGTGGTAATACATTCTATGTCTTCTATGCATGTAATGTCTTTGTTGTAAAGCACATTGGGCTGCATTTCTTGTACAAAAGATGCCATACAAATATTATAAATATTCTATTAAAAATATAAATGTATCATTATTATAAAAACCTGTCATTCATGATATATCTTTACTCTCAGGACAGGTTGCGATGGCAGCGGCCCCGGGGCTGCTCCTGGCTGCCGTGCTGCTCCTCCTCACTCCTTTGCTCCACTGCTCCTCTTCCCTGCCCACCTGCCCAGAGTCCTGCTCCTGTCAGAGCGCTCCCCTGTTAAACTGCTCCTCTGCTGGCTTATTCTTTGTGCCGCAACACATCCAAGACTCTGTCACCGACCTAGACCTGTCTCATAACCTCCTTGACTCTGTAACACTCGACCGACCGCATCACAGCCTCAGGAATGTATGGCTGGGAAACAACAGCATCACACACTTGTCCCTCTGCGTCGAGGGAAACCTCAGAGGTAGACATGTACATCGCCTGAGAGCTTGGAGCGGACGGGGGTGTGTACCGTGGGCCCCCACCCTGCAGCTGCTATCTGCTGAGAGGAATCAACTTGAGCAACTCCCTCAGGGTGAGTCAGTGTAATAGGGTAACACATGCCACATATAAAACACTGTCACAGCACTTCAACAGCTGCACTTTTTTTTAAAGGTCCAGTGTGTAGGATTTATGGGGATGTCTTATAATCATAATAATCACCTAAAAATAAGAAATCATGTTTATATTTCCTTAGAATGAACCATTAATACAGGGTCCCTGCAAATCCTAAAAAAGTCTTAAAAGGCAGATTAATTTATCTAAAAATAAGGCATAATTGGTATTAAATGTCTTAAATCAGTCTTTCAAAAGTCTTAAAATTCAAAAGCATTGGAAGTCAGTTGATATGAATTGTTGATTGATTCTAATGTTGCATTGGGAAATCATTTGTGACATTTAAAAAAATCTTTTTTTTTGAAAAAATTTCAATTCCTCTAATTAAACTCTTCATGATGGGAATTAAAGCAGTGGAACAATCCCACATACAGAGTGAGGCGCACAAAATCTGTAATAAAAATCACTAATAAATTCTAGGTATTTCCCAATTCTAACCAGCTCTTACTTTGTCACTTGACCAAAAATGAAATGTTTTGTTACAATAAATGTTTGGCCAAATTATTCCTTAATCTGTAAAAAAAAGACTGGTACATGTTCTTTTTTCTTCTTCTTTTTTTTTTTTTAGTTTATGTTATCATAAAGTTGGTCTTTAATTTCATCAAGTGGCATTAAAAAGTCTTAAAAATTATTACATTTAATTTTCCTTAAGCTGTAGGAATCCTGTAATGTCTGCAGAGGGAGCAGGTCTTTGTCTATGAGATCGCCATGTTTCACCGTCATGTTTCTACAGTAGCCCAGAACGAACAAACTAAACACAGCCTCTAAATAGAGCCATTCGTGTTAGTGTGTTCCCGTAGTTATCAGCCCCTCTGTGATGAGCACCATCAGAAAAACTCAGCGTTATTTATGTGAAACTGCTTAGCCCTTTGAAACCAGAGCAACTTGAGATTAAAAAACATCCCAAGTAAAAAATTTGTAAAGTACAAAAAATTATCTGGGGAAAAAAAAAAGAAAAAGAAGACTAAAAACCAAAACAAACAAGTAAATTCCTTGGAAAGCTTAAAAATAATAGTTATTATGTAAATTAATTTTCAATATAAAAAAATATGATAATTATATATATACTTTTCTGGACATTTTCCCTTAGCTTATTTTTAATAACTTTCCAAATTTACTCATTTATGGCAATTTTCAGAACATTTCCTGCCCCATGACCTTTTTTTCCCCATTTTTCTTTTCAAAAGTTTAAATTAGTGTTTTTAAAGGTTTTAATCACCTCATTTGTTTGTTTTGGAGAAGAAGACACTTTCTAAATATAATTTGGCTCCTGGTAAAAAAAACAAAAAATGAATTAAAAATTCATTGCATTTTGCAGTCCTTACTTCTAGATGCCACTAAATCCTCCTAAATCTGGCACATTGGACCTTTAAATTGCACCCTTGTATTTGCAAATACTAAGTAGAAGTTCTCATTAAGCGAAAATTGCCCCTGTTAATGTTTATTATTATGAGGTCATTTTTTATTGATGCATTTACATATAAGTGGCACATTAATGGTGCCACTGGTCAAGGAGGAGCTAATTTAATTACTTTATATATGGCTGGGAGGGTTAATCCTTTAACAGAGTGCCATATTTTATAAACTGTTTATATGTTAAAATGTTAATCTAAAGTTGCTCTTTAACACATGTAGTGGAATCAAATGTACAGTATGTCCCTCAGAAATGTGATGGAGCTTGAAGTACAAGCACTCAAGCACAGTACCTCAACTGTACTTCAGTAAAGTACTCTCCAACACTGTTGTCAACTCACGTGTACCCTATTAAGAGCTCTAGAAGTGACTAACCCTACGCATTACAGTCACAAAATACTAGACATTAGCCACTAATATCAACTGAAATGTGAACAATGTTTACATTGTGTCTTATAATAACTCATTGTAGACCACTAGAGGGTTGAATAGTTACATGACATGTCTATTGTCTGTGTGTGCACACGTGATATACATACTGCGGTATCTTTAAGGTGTATAAACAGATGATAAACATGCACTTCATTCATTTAAACCTTGATAAAGCTGAACATCGCTACTAAATCTTTGGTACATGTTGTCTGTGTGTGTATGTGAAATACACTGTAAGTGTTTTAGTGTATCTCCTGTACATGTACTGTATGATAGTACTGTCATACAGATTGTTTCATCTGAAGACCTGAAAACTAAAACTATTCAAAACTATTCAATATTTCTATTCAACAAACAAAGCAAAACTTAGGAGCAAGAAGATGACTCACTTTTTTAGCTTTTTTTCTTGACTTAATTACCGTCCCGTGAATCTGATCACATGAACTTCCCTTTTTTTTAAAGACATTTTCTGAGTGTGTGTGATTAACGCGCACGCATCTGATAGTGAAGGTGCACAGTGCACACTAAACACACCTTTAATTGCCCTCTGGAGTGTTGTTGAGAAATTTCCATGAGTCAGACCTAAGAGGTAGGGCCACCGCTCATAGACATACTGTTCACCAAATTCTGCCAAAAAACTTGGTCTGAGGTAGGGCTGGGCAATATATTGATATTATATCAATACTGTGATATGATATCATCCAAGATGTTAGATTTACCAGACTGCCCTTACGTACTAAAGAGCTGACCACACCAAGAACGATAACTGTAACAATAAAAATATAGTTTTAAAAATCGCTCCAACTCCAAGTGGACGGCAGAGTCCACACTACAACTATAACGACAACGAATGTGGCGAAGATATCGTTTTGATCGCTCCTAGAGAAATTTCATGAACTACCAATCAGAATCTCTTATTTAGACATCACATCTGACACAAAATGTATGTTTTTATGTTGAAAAAGATGTATGGAGTGCGTAGAGCGTGCTCTGTGCCGCTGTTTACAGAACGTTACCGTTCAGCGGTGAGGATGCTCACATCGTTATAGTTATAGTGCTCTGTGTGGACGGTTCATCAGTCATTATAGATACATTAAGGATTATTATTTGTCAAAAATATCATTGTGTAAATATTTTGTTAAAGACCAATAGTGAACCCTACAATATTGTGCCAATATTTATATCAAGGTATTTGGCCAAAAATATCATATTTGAGTTTTCCATGTAGCCCAGCCCTAGTGTGATTGAAAAATAAGTCTGTGAGCTTTAGTACTTTGCTCCACTCAGAAATGATTAAACCTCCCAAGATAATGACACTGTACACCCTTCAGCAGGTCATTTTTTATTGACATTCCAGTGGCGAAAAGAAAGGTGTAGACATGCAGTACAACTTTTAAATGTCCCCTTTCGTTATGTTGTTCTATAGAAACTCTGCTGCTTGGTTGAACATATGTGCGTTTCAAAGAAATGCATTCACTATGGTTCCTTGTAAAGGCATGTGTGAACAGCCCATTTACTTAGCACGACTGTGTTGACAGTCATAGACTCCTTTCCTGTTTGGTATTCAGCTCACAGCACCCTCAGTGCCTCTCTAATGAAGCACAGACCCACAGTGCCTCACTTCAGCCCAGCAGTCTCAGGGAGATTGTCTCAGGCTAGTGAAAAGGAAGAGACAGAAAGGAATAAGCCCACAGATTTTTTTTAGCCCCTAATTAGCCGTATTGTAGGAGTCTTCACAGTGAAAATAAGCCAGAAGAATTTGGATTCATATTCCAGGAAGGGGTGTTCAATGATTCGGACATTTTATACTATTCACTATTTTTATTCTAGAGTGACAGTGAGAGAGGCCTATGGTTGATATTCTTTCATCTCAGCATCGAAAACACTGCAGTACTGCAAACAAATCCACTTCATTGTCAAAAATGAACAGTTTTTAACCTTGCAAAATGAAGTGAAGAATGCAAAGCAGCACAGGACTGACAAGACGAGATAAATCGACTGTTAATATCATAGAGAGACAAAGTCCCTCTTGTTCCCCCACAGGACCTTATTCTGAAAAAATATGTTCTCGAGAGGATTTTTAAAAAAAATCTTGTTTAAATTGAGCCATGAATATGACATCTGTCAATTTAAAAAAATAATTTTGCAAGTCAATAAAATCACAGTTTGTTGTAGGTTTGTCATCACATTGTTTAGTTGTATGAAAAAGCTCTGAACTACATCTCTTCACACAAAATACGACACCACTGCTGGCTAAAAAGCTAGCTAGCATGGTAACATAGCTATGTCCTATGCACAAATGTAATGCTGTTTTACCTGATGTGTATTATTCAGCGACTTGTCTTATTTTTATCAGCTGGAAAGCAAAAGAACAAATAAGGTCCGTTGCTCGTGTGAGCATAGCTCGGTACGAAACGCAGCCATTGTAGCTTCAGCGAGAGAGAAAGCTGTGACGTCACTCACACGACATTTGTACTCTCTCTGTTTATGCATTTTTACAGTCTTATACTTTAACAGTTTCACAACAAAGTGCAACTTTCAGGGTGCCCAGTAGCTCAGTTGGTAGAGTGAGCACCCCATATACAGACGCTACGTCCTTCATGCAGCAGCCGTGGGTTCAATTCCAGCCCCCGTCCTTTGCTGCATGTCATCCCCTCTCTGTCCCCCTTTCATGCTTAAGCTGTCCTATCAAATAAAAGCAAAAAAGCCCAAAAAATAATCTTTGGGGGGAAAATTGTGACACTCTTGACTTGAGAAATTGCCTTTTAATTTCGAAACATCAGATGTGGAGTTCAAGACACAATTTAAACAGAATCAGAAAATGATTGTTTCACTCCCTTAACAACTGTACATATTTTTTCCAAAACAAGGTCCCATGGTGGTACACCAGAAACTTTGCCTCTCTAAAGAAAACCTAACATAAAGTAAAATACTTGTTACCTTATAGAGCAGCCTCATCATGGTAATTATTGAGTTCTAATTACAGCTCGTTTTCTGTCCTCCAGGGCTGGAAGGTTGCGAGTCCTTACAGGTTCTGCAGCTCTCCTTCAACCGGATCTCAACTCTACAACCAGGAGACCTTAGCCACCTTCGGCAGCTAAAAGAGCTACACCTACAACATAATCTCATCACAAGGGTCCATCCACAGATGTTCCAGGATTTAGACCAGCTCCAGGTAACACTGTTTTTTTAAAAAAAAACTTGTGCCTCATTTAAAGCACGTACAGAGTGTTTAGTATTCCAGCAGTAAAGTCAGGGATGCCACTTATCCTTTGCTCATCGATCACTTTCAGAATTGTCTTATTGTAAGAAGCTTTTAATTAGAAAACGTTTAACTGTTTAAGCAATCACATTACGTCTCAACATCTGCTGTATTGTGTTCCCCTCAAAGGTCCTTGATTTGAGTTTCAATATGTTGACCAGCCTCCATCCTTTGACGTACCTGTCCCTGCAAAACATCGGAGCGGATGTTCGGCTCGGTGGGAATAGTTGGCATTGTGATTGCACTATGCGCAGTCTAAGAAGGCGGATGGCCTATGACAGCAGCAGAGGCCTGCAAGCCTGGACAGTGGTGTGTGCTTCACCCTCTATCTTCTCAGGCAGAGACCTTCTACAGTTGGAGGAGGATGACCTTAACTGTTTTAATACTGTGAACGGGCCAGAGCTCCACCAAGATGTGACTGTTTATAGGGGCTCTGAGATATTGCTGTCTTGCTCTATACAAGGTAAGGTCAAAAAAAGTGTAAAATAACTTGTATTCATAGTACATAAAAATGTAGGTGAGTCTAACAGCTTGTTTATGTTGTATTTGTTGTAGATTCAATGTGGTGGACGCCTAATGGTCAAGAATCCACGAGCCAACCTCAGGCGGGTCTGCTCATCCGTGATATCACAGAGAAAGATGCAGGACTATATGTGTGTGTGTCTGAAGAACATGGAGTTATGTCTGTTTTTAATCTCCAAATCAGTAAAATAGAGGGTGCAAGGAGGAAAACTAGAAGTTTACCTAGAATCAGCCGAGAAATAAACTCACAGGATACCCAAAATAGCATAGGCCAAGAAAGAAATCAGAGAGCTGCACAGCCCAACTTGGCTCTAGCTGTGTGTCTTTCTGTTTTCATCACATTTCTGGTAGCCTTTATCCTAGGAGTCCTAGCAAGACCTTGTATTGATGTACTCTGGGGAAGGATCACCAAGAAGAAAAGCACATCTGCGACCAACTCTGTCTCAAGTGTAGAACAAGGACAATATGACAATGAGGCTTACTGCAGTGGTGAGGAACCAGAAAATATAGGAGGTCACAGGGAAAGAAGAGTCACATTTAGCACAGTAGACTTTAGAGAAGACAGCAATGTACAGTATTATGATACCGTAGCCGTCAATCAGGAAAGCATCAACAACGATGCAGTGACTGAATGTGAAGTAACTGCTGCTCAGAGGGATACAAATACAGCTGGCGATTCAGGAAGTGAAAATAGCTTACGACTAAGTAGTCCAGAGGATAACCAGAGAGATGGCACAGCAGCCTCAGATGCCACTGATGCAGACTGCAAACAAATCTGCATAGAGTTTGAAAACATCCCAGATCCTGTTGAGCAGGAGAGGAGAAGAAGCTCGTCTTCAAGCTCGGATTCGTCACTATCTGACAAAGCATCGACCCGGGGAGATGGCACAACAGCCAAGTCGCTTCAGCTAGCAGAGGACTCTGTTCAACAGAGAGCTGTTTCCTCAACAGCGACAACAATAGTAATGCCACAAATTTCCATAGAGGGCACAAGTGGACTTCCAGGATTTTCTTCAGTGCCCTTTGCAGATTGGTCACCACATACAGATAACGGCAACCTAACAGACCCTGACCTGTGGCAGGAGAATGAAGAACAATTTGAATTTAGTGATTCAGTTCGAAGTACGTCTGCAAGGTCCAGCAGTGTCCGAGGTTCTTTTAATGATTCAAAACTGATTTTGCCACCCACTTCTGATAAACAGAGGATGGATGATATGTCGAGCTCCAGCTCATATGTAAGTGAGGATGAGCCTACACACTACACTGTGAACTCTGATCGAGAGGAAGAGGATATAGAAAGGAACCAAAATAAACCTGCAGTCACTGATGCTTGCTTTAAAGAGAATGTCAGTTTTGAACAGCACATCCAAAGTGTAGACTCAATCAGGTCTTTGGTGCCATTAAATCAGGATGATTACAGATACAACACGCAAAAGCCTGCAGTGAGATCAGAGGACTCCTTTTCCTCTCATTCCAGTGATGAGGAGGACTATACAGTCAATAAAGGGCATGTAGCCAGTTTGGCTGTTACCAGTCAAAGTAAGAGTCTGCATACTGGAGCACCTTCGCGACCCGCAGCTTATTCATCCTCATCAAGCAGTGACAGTGAAGCAGAAACCAAAGGCCTAAAGGTGGAAAACATGACAGGCAGATTGAATGAGGGGATCAAAATCAATAAGCCAGAAACAATGTCAACTGACCTGGATCACCAGTGTATCCCCCAAATAAAGAAGCATGTGAACATCAACTCTCCCTTACCAGCTTCTGATTCATCCTCTAGCGATGAGAGTGCGGACGAAACAACAAAACACACACAGAAGCAAGAGCTAAGTGTGGTGGATCCTGGGAAATCTACTACCATTAAAAGGCGAGCCCCATTACCACCTGTTAATTCTTCTAGTATTGAGAGAGCAGATGAAACAATGGGCCACATGCAGAAACAAGAAGAAATGCAAATGACAAGGCTTCCTTCTGAAGTTTCTCAAACATCAAATCATGCCTCAGATACACAATGGCCTGTAGTAGATCTTGAGGGTATTACACATATCAAGAGGCGTCTAGATATTAAAGCACCATCACCAGCTTCGGATTCATCCTCTAGTAGTGACAGTGAGGACGACAAAACGGGCCACACAGAGAAGCAGAGGCCGGGGAAGGTGGACATTGCCGGACTTCCATTTCAAGAATCTCAAACAGAAAGTTGTGATCCAGAGACAATGTGGCCTTCCCTTGATCTCGGGCATATTCCTTCCATCAAGAGGCGTCTAGATATCAAAGAACAATCGCAACCACCAAAATCATCTTCTAGTAGTGACAGCGACGATGAAACGGCAAACCATATGAAGAAGGGGGAGCAAGGGCAGGTGAACGCGGCATGGCTGAGATATGACCCACAAAAACAGTGGCCTCTCATTGATCTTGAGCGTCCTACACCTCTCAAGAGGCGCCTGGATATCAAAGCAACATCACCTGACTCTGACTCCTCTTCTAGTAGTGACAGTGAGAATGAAACGATACACCACACAGAGAGGCCTGGGAAAGTGGACATTGAAGGACCTCCATTTCAAGAACCTCAAACAGGAAGTCATGATCAAGAAACAAGGTGGCCTTCCATAGATCTTGAGCATATTCCTCAAGTCAAGAGGCGTCTAGATATCAAAGCACCATCACCACCACCAGATTCATCATCTAGTAGTGACAGTGAGGATGAAACAAGAAACTATTTAAAGAAGCATGAGCAAGGGCAGGTGAGCACGGCAAGGCCTCCTACTGAAGTATCTCAAACTGGAAGTTATGGCCCACAAACACAGTGGCCTCTCCTTGATCTCCATCAAACTACACCTCTCAAGAGGCGCCTGGATATCAAAGCACCATCACCTGATTCAGACTCATCTTCTAGCAGTGAAAGTGAAGTTGAAACAACACACCACACAGAATGGCCGGGGAAGGTGGAGATTGCCGGACCTCCATTTCAAGAACCTAAAACAGGCAGTCATGATCAAGAAAGGAGGTGGCCTTCCATAGATCTTGAGCATATTCCTCACGTCAAGAGACGTCTAGATATCAAAGTGTCATTGCAACCTCTTGAGTCACATTCCAATTGTGAGACAGTGGAAGAGAAAATTGCCCAAATCAAGAAACATGAACAAAGGGAGGTACACGTTTCAAGACGTCCATCTCCAGGATCTGGGGCAGAGAGTCATGATCCAGACACACGATGGCCAGTCCTTGATCTTGAGCATACCGTGCGCATCAAAAGGCGTCTAGATGTCAAAGCAACATCACCAGGTTCTAATTCATCCTCTAGTAGTGACAGTGAAAATGAAACAACATGCAAAGTAATCACAGGGGAGCAAGGAGAGACAGGCATGCCAAGACCTTCCATTGAAGTATCTCAAACTGTAACATTTGACAAACGTACACAATGGCCTCTCATTGATCTTGAGCATCCTACTCCTCTCAAGAGGCGCCTAGATATCAAAGCACCATCAGCGAACACTGACTCATCTTCTAGTAGTGACAGTGAGGATGAAACAACGCACCGTACAGAGTGGTCTGGAAAGGTAGACAAAGCAGAGCTTCAGTTAGAGAAATCTAAAACAGTAAAATGTGATCCAGAAACACGTTGGCCTGCCCTTGATCTTGAGCAGAATTTGCGCATCAAGAAGCGTCTAGATATCAAAGCACCATCACCAGCCTCTGATTCATCTTCTAGTAGTGACAGTGATGATGAAGCAGCACACCACACAAAGATAGAGAGGCCAGGGATGGTGGGAATTGCAGGGCCCCCATTTCAAGAATCTCAAATAGTGAGTCATGATGCAGAACTGCAGTGGCCAGCCCTAGATCTTGGTAATAGTACTCGCATCAAGAGGCGTTTGGACATCAAAGCCCCATCACCACCTCCTGATACATTATTAAGTGGTGGGAGTATGAACCATACAATGGAAGTAAAGAGACAGGAAGCAATCAAAATGAGTCACGATCACTCTTCAAGCAGCTCAGATGAGCAAGAGGAGGGTGTGACAGATTTAAGACACACCCCAACAACAGTAGAACCAGATTCAAGATGGCCTAGATTGGATCTCAGCACTGGCCACCGTGTCAAAAGGCGCCTGGATATCAAGGCACCACATTCACCTCCAAATGACTCATCTTCCAGCAGTGATGAGAGTGAAGGTGGGACTACTAACCTATCTGTGAAAATGGAGAGGGACAAAACAGATGTGGGGATTATAAGTCATCAACCAGAGGGAAAGCTGCCTGACTTGAAAGTGAGTGTTCCTCCTATCAAGAGACGCTTGAATATCAAAACGCCTTCACCACAACCAGATCCAGTCCTTAATAGTGTGTCTCCAAGCTCTCCACAATCTGAATCAAACTCTTCCACAAGTGACAGTGAGGATGAGCATAGGAACCATGTGAAATTAGGACTGGGAGTATCTGCCAAATCAAAGGCCACGAAAACGGAGTTCATCAAATCGCCAAAGACCCCACCCATAAACATCTCTCAACATCCAAAAACAGACCACAATATCAAATTAGAAAAGTATACTGTTGTTACTGATGACCTTAGGTCAAGTGACAACATCACACCACCAGAGATAAACCCAGAACTTCAGTCAAGGTGGGCAACAATGAATCTTGGCATCTCTCGCTTCAGAAGGCGCCTTGAAATCGCATCGCATACACAGGAATCTCCAAATCTGCCCTCAACGCCTCCACCTGCCTCCCCTCCCCTCTCCAGTGGTGAAAGTGGAAATAAAAGCGGCAAAACAAGCCTAAAAAGAATAGGAGTTGGAATGCAAGGAATCATACACACAGAATCATCTTTAACTCCTGAAAACACACAACTGAATGTTGCTTCCAGTTTGAAGGGTCGAGGTGACAACTCTGACAATTCAGTAGAGGTTACCAGAGTGCCGTTACAAAGTGTATCATCCTCCAGCAGCAGTAGTGAGGATGACACGATAGAACACAGTGTTCCTGACCTGAGTCTTGGTGTCCCACGCATTAAGAGGCGTCTGGATGTCAAGGCACCATCACCAGAGCCAAGCAACTCCCACTCTTCAAGTAGCGAGAGTGAAAATGAGGCGAAGAGATACACTGCAAACCAAAGCAGTCATCCATCAAGCATGTCAGCAATGACAGATGATGACCATCTAATCACTTACAAGCGTTTAATTATCAAGCCTTCATCGTCATCAAGTAATTTTTTCCCCCGCAGTGGCATGGATGAAACTACAGACCATACGGAAATTGTAACTGCTGCGCAAGAAGGTCCATACAATCGTGTGGAGGACAGAAAAGCGCCTCTTTCTCCAAAGAGACTTGGTATATTAAAGAAAAGTCTTGAGCAGTCCAGATACACTGCAGATGTAGACGTGCCACCTGAGATACGGTGGACTGGTGTTGGTCGTCAGCTGCCTGACCTTTCTATCCCCAGTCCAAGGAGACATCTTGATGTAAGCTCATTGTCCCCGCCACAGGAAGCACCTGCAGTGCCAGAACTTCCCCCACCTGACTCCTCCAGTTCCTCCAGTAGTGAAAGTGATGATAACATAAAACAAGAGAGAGGGAGAGCAGATGTGACACTGATGCATAAACACTCATCTCTTATTGCCAGCAGTGTTTCTCTTGCATCTAACAGAGCTCTTGACAACTCGCCCCGCAGTGCAAGTCAGATTCTGGGGGCTTTATCTGAGGACAGGAATAACCGGAAAGGCCTCAGTGCCCTAAAAGCTATGTCATCGGAGAGACAAAAGTGGGACACAGTAGATGGAAATGATGACCATGATCCACAAGGTGACACCAATTTTATCTATGGCAGGTCTGAGGAAGACATCAAGCCCCTGGCCAAACAGCCACTGACACGATTGCATCTTTCCTCTACTTCATTAGATAGGAGAAGAGCTGCAGATCTGTTGTATGGTATCCCCAGCTACAGGAGGCATGACATTGGAGATATTGAACTGCCGCAGGGGCCTCCACCTCCCATTCCAGCAACACCACCACCACCACCATATGAGGCAGCAGGGCTTTCATTAAGGTCACAGAGCAGTAAGAAACCAGGGTTGGAAAGCGCCAGACCCTATCAGCAACAGATCAGAAAGACAGAGGTATCTAAAAGTTCTTCACTTACATCACAAAACTCAGGAGTCTATTTGGACTCCTCAAATGTTAACATTAGTGAAGTTTGATTTAAAAAAAACTCACTGTATCCTAAATGCTGACAAAACAAGCAAATAATTGGCATTGTATTGATCTTAAAATGGCCAGTGAATGCCACAGATTTTGTGAATTCTGTTTTTTTAAGTATTAAGCTTGAAATGAAATGTAAATAATTATAATTTATTGTGTGGAACTGTCAGAGTGGAGTAGAGGGCAGCATGTTTATCTTTCAGATTTGCCCCCATCTATAATCTGTAAATCTGTAAATCTGTAAATTGCATTTTTTTAAAAAATCATTCATCACAAAGATGTCTGTCTGTAAACAATTTTGTAATTACAACCCCTATAATCTTAATGGCCATGTATTATTAGCACACTTATCAGGAGACCTTAATAAAACCACATCACTGAACAATATGATGCAGAGCTTTCGTTTGTAGATAGATCAAAATAACAACAACAGCAATGGCAGCAATATTACCCACATTAATCCTTTGTGGGTTTTTGTAATGGATAAACTATTAACTTAAGAGCCAAAATAAAAGCCAGTAAGTTAATAAACCCTTTTATTTATGTATATAGACATAGGTTATAGTGAAAACAGACATATAGACACTTACATAGTTTACATACATATCTACAGTTGGGACAAGGGTGTTCATCCTCCTGCATTGTCATGGCAGAATACTAAAACACTGATTTCTACACAGTATTTGGTAAGCAATCCAACAACTATCTCAGTCTCAGATGTTATGCTGATGGTTGATGCATTGTAATGACATTAGAGGCTTTCATGTAGTTTCAGCTGCAGTGAATTTCAATGACATGAGAACTGATGTGTTTTATCTTCACAACAAATTTTAATGTGTGTTCTGTGGGTATCATGACAGTGTAAATAAAATAAATAAAATAGCATCCTGTATACTGGCTGCAGCTACCTGAAGCTTTACAGCATGTGTAAGGATGTGTAAAGATGGGGTAAATGCAGGAGGGAACTCCTGCTCCACCGTGAGGTTACAGGTGTGTTCCAGGTCTTAATAGACACAGTCATGTTGTTCATCAGAATTAAGAGAACATGATCGTGAATATCAAAATAAGCACAAAACACTTGCACAAATTCCTGTACAAAACAAAAACGTATTTGAAAAATGTTTTCAAAAAATCTCATCCATTCACAAAAGGCTCTGTTGGAGCATGCATGCAAATATTAAATCTGACGATTCAGCATCACACCACAGCCAAAGACAAAAATTTATACATGTGTTACAAGAACATTATACTAGGCGAAAAGAACAGCATAGCATCATCACACAGTTTCAAACTGTCAGTGTCCACTGTTTTGATTAGATCCTACGGGTGGTACAAACCAATGCTTTCAGCAAACCTACCTTTCTACTCAAGCCTCAAGGACCTCGTCCTGAGAGGGTCACTGGTCTTCCACTGTAGTTATAATAACACTGTCAGTGTTGGGAGAGATGCTACTAGTAAGAGGAGACCTGAAACTATCAGTGGACTAAGGAGGACAAAACGGATGCCACACATCAAGACAAAATGGACACCAACAAGCTCTAGGTCAACTTATAACACAGCCCAAACAGTCTGAATTCATCCTGAAGTAATCCCTGACCACTCAGTGTGTCTGTGTGTGCATGTGTCGTATGTGTTCTCACACGTGTATGTACATTTGGGTTTGTTGGTATGTGTGTGGGACACACAAAGTGACTTCCATGTTTTGAGGCACAATAATACTCTTACCTACAGAACGTAGATACATAAATCGGTCATCGGACCAATAAATGCTGATCAGAGCACTAGTGGCTCACCGCTGTACTGTAATAAGAGTTAGTAAGCAGCAATGCTGATTTGTTTGGTGTTATGAGGTCTGAAGCCTTTGCAGGGAGCTAGCAAACTGTTAGCATTAGCTGGAGCAAAACAGCAGGAGGGAACAAAAACTGGAGGGGAAAAAAAGAAAAAAATCACTGGCACAAATCAATAGTAAACACCACAGGCACCGGAAACCTGCGATCAACCATTTGACACAGTGTGCTTCTTGAAGAACTATCTAACTCAAAATATGACAAACAATAGTTAGTGCCATCTGTCCAGAAAAGCTCAAGTTCAAGTTCATTGCACAGATATATAATATTTAGATGTGCCCAGGTCAAAGCGACCCTGTTAAGACTCAGACACAATGCATGAATGGTCACTGTTGGTTTCTCTGTGCTGAAGACAAGGGGTGAGGAGTGGTTCTCCCACACAATACCATTTTGCTTTCATCGTCCACGTATGATACCATGTTATCCTAACACAGACAGCAATATGACATGTCACAGTGAGAGAGAGCAATGCCACCGGGGATTGCTGCAAGCTTGCCCACTATGCAACTTCGGTAGGGAACATAACTCCACAATGGCAGGCCTCCGCGCTCTGGGCAGCATGCACCCAGGCTGGAAACCCAGTGCCCCCACCCTAGCCCACCCACAGCCCGAACCCCTCCTCCACCAGGAAGCACCCACAGTCACTGCTTTACCATTTTTGTATTTACTTATTGGTTGTTGATTCTCATAGTCGTTGTCACAGTTGTATTTTTTTCCATTTTTTGCACCGCACCTATGACATCTGTCTTTCCTTGTACCATTCCACAAACTCGTCCAACAAAACTGGCCCTGAGAAAAAGACAGAGTAGAAGAGATTAGAAAACACTAATTTGTGAATGC
The DNA here is from genome assembly GCF_008729295.1 of Plectropomus leopardus. Taxonomy (NCBI): domain Eukaryota; kingdom Metazoa; phylum Chordata; class Actinopteri; order Perciformes; family Serranidae; genus Plectropomus; species Plectropomus leopardus. The sequence goes on from NC_056465.1 coordinate 32,352,434, forward strand.
ATGTTACATTTGTGTGTAGATATGTGTTCACTCACAGGCACCATCCTCATCGTAGTTACTGAGGTCCAGGTTGATTGTCCTGCTGAACTCTAAAACATTGCACCATTGGTCTTTGTTGATGACTTTGTACTTGGATTGCTGAGGAATAGTAAACCAAGGTCTTCCGTTAATACAACACAGCAACCTTTAGATCCCTGATACACCGAGCTGTTGGTAAATGCCGGGCCGTCGGTCAGCGTATGTCGCCATAGTTCTGACAGTGTTCAGCATCACTGATAATAGTCGCTCCTTGTTGCCTTTTTTTTCCCAGCTAATTTAACATGTTGAATAAGACAGCAGAGGTCGTCAGTGAATGAAATCACTCTGATTAGTAGTTAGAAGTCATAAAGGTGTTTATTTTGAGTGTTAAGTGCCCCATGGATGACATTTTTCTGTAGGCCAACGCAGAAGCTAGCATCGCCCTGCTTTCCTCGTCAAAAGGCCTAAGGGATTTTTCCACTGGCTTTCAGTTGGCTTGTGATGTGTTCAGGTGCAACTTTTTGGTCAAAACACAGGCAACATGAGGTGATGCAACAGTCGGCCTTCATCTCTGCTAGTTCTTTAATGACGGTTCTGTGTGTCTGGGCCTTTAGTTTCAACAACCCTATTCAACACCAAACAGGAATTCAAACACGCTGTCTTATTTACAGCTACAGTAGAGACTCCCTTGATTTGTTAAAATGCTGCAGAGGACTTTTGTGAACATGAGGCTTACCTCTAGAAACTGATTAAACACAGGAAACAGGGGCCACGTCTTTCCCAGAAGAAGCCCCAGCATACACTTGGCTGTGTTCATGTCCAAACTCCTCTGATCCTTTTCCTGTCCAATCAAAACACCCAGAGCTTCAAGAAACCACACTTTAAACAGAGGGGCAGTTTAGTAACATCATTACTAACATTAGTTCAAAACGCAAAATAGGCTGAAATCCTTATCCAGCTGCTGTGGTAACACTATTATCACAGCTGCTGTGCCATGTTTTTATTCATTTAAGTGAGCTGCTTTCTTTAAATCATTGTTCAATGTCTACGTGAGAGAAAAGTCAGGCTATGTAAACAGGCAACACACTTGATAAGAGCTTTTCCCACTCAAAGTCAAACTGAAAAATTATCTTGACCTCCTCAAAACATCAAGATTGGTCTAAACATTGGCTTGAGTCAGACCTTGCAAGAATTTCAATCAGATGCACTTAACAAACAACTGTTTCCTACAGGGGATTTTACTATTCAAATGAAGTGAATTCAATTTGGTTTAGACTGCTGTGTATGCATGCAGAGAAGACTTTGCTTGACTCACCCGAGCAAAATCAAAGGCATATCTATAAATGAGTTTAAAACTGGTGCTGTCGTTTAGGACAGATCTCAGGTAGTCGAGCGAGTTCCTCAGCCTCTCTGTGGAGTCGCACCTGACGACAGCAGAAAAGTGCCTTAGACATTCTCAACACTTCACCACCTGCCCAACTGAGTACCAAGGGCAATCGAGAAAGACGTGAGAAAACACAGCAAGGTAACAATCCATCTAGAAAGCAGCATGCGAAAAGACAAAAAGTAGGTAACTGACGTACTGCAGTGAGCCCATGCCTCTCAGCCACTCCTGCAGAGTGAAATATCCCATACTCTGGGCATCCAGCTTCCAAGCAAGAACCAGCATCACCACCTGGGCACAAACAAAAACCGTTGAAGCTGCAGATGTCCTTAAATAGAATCTGTGTCAATCCAGATAATCAATCTATCAACTATTACATGTCAAACACATGAAAACTGACCTCAATAACTCTTCAAAAATGAGTAAATAAGTAGTGACTAGTAAACTAGATCTTCACATTTTTGTGCAAATAGATTTTATTTCTGTGTCGTGCCATTCCTGGCCTATCCCACATGAGATTATAAGACACCATCACATTTAATATACAAAATAATATATGACCAATATTCTTGCAAAAAAATAAATGGTACAGTGAAAAATAAATTTTACAAATCTACAATTTATCTTGATAAAGAGGTTTCTCATCTCCCGTGCTTTCTCCAGATTATGAGCTAATTTAAATGTTTTACATGTAAATATTCATTTTAATCTTTGTGCAACATCCATATGTACTAAATCAATATCTGTTTTGATGTTACCGAACAAAAATTTGCACAGTTCCACGTAAAAAGGGCAGTAGGAAAAAAAGCAAATAACTAATTATGCTAATTGGTCATTTTTATAAATCATCAGGGATTACAGGAAATACCAAACTTGCTACCAAAGCCAAAAGTGTGTCCATATTAGTTGCTTAGTTTGACTGGCAGCCAGAGAGAGAAAAACCATTAAAAGCGAGCAAACTGTGACCAATCAAACGTAACCAAAACGCAAGATATCTGCTTACATTCTCGGGCTCGACTCCAATGTCCTCACAGAACTTCTCCATGCCCTCCGGACCCACCACGTCATCACAACCTATTTTAGACAGAAAAGTGTGATGCTGCATTTAGCATTAAGTTCACATGTTAAGCTTAAAAACCCCCGTCACTGATCAGTGGTCAAATGCTAATACAAAGAACGTATGAGGATGTGAGTAGAGTGAAGTAAAACTTCACCTGCATATTCATAGAACCACTCCAAGCATCTTTTACTTGAAAATGTCTCCTCCTCGCGGATTTGTGATGTTTCATGTTTTCTGAAAACGCTGCAGATGAAAAAAAGAGTACAAGCTATAGATGTGCTATAAAAATAAAAAAAAACAGCTCACATTCCTCTTTATAAGCCAAAATAATGCAGTGCTCCTGCATCAAAGACACAGGCGGAAGTGGTAATTTTTTGGAATATTTAACAAAAGGATGTCACACCTGTCCTGCCGACTTTTCTTGGCTGACATGTCATCCCCTGCAGAGGGTCTCCTCTTTTTCCTAGGAGGCATGGCTCTGGAGCAACAAGCTAGAGAAGCAAATGGGAGTTGGAATGAAAGAGGGCTACTTATGAGCATTGCATAGTTTATTTTCTCTTGCTAAATGTGCATGCTCTTTTAAAGAGCTTGCAGTCGTTTTGGCAGTGGCATAATGCACAACTGTCCTTGTAATGACAGTGTTTAACACTGTCTACAAAACACAAGGGACAGAATTATTACCTGAGGGGTGGCTATCCTGTCCAACGTCTTCTGTCAGGTTCTATCAAAACAGATACCACATGTTTGTACAGTGCACACACAAACACACACACACACACACACACACACACATTCAAACCTAAAAATATGCAAAATACACAAGCTGCCAATATGTATTTACCAGCCTGTGCAAGGTGTGGTGGATCTTATGGATGCTGGCCAGTGTAGTCAAGTGGGAATTCAGCTGTAAATCTATTTCCACAGAGAATAAAGATGACAGCAAAAAAAAATTAAAACCAAAACACACAACCTCCTGTTCCTCATTTAACTTTAGCTTGGTACAAGGGTACAAGAAGGTGACATCATCGTAGCACCAACAGGAACCTATGATCATTTTGCTAAAATAGACTCTAAAGTGCTCAATTTACTGTCGTGTGATTCCAAATTTAAGGGTTAAACTTGAAAAACGGCAGAATATATCTCACACGGGATGAGGGAGTGATTCTCTGCATTCATCGAAAGACATGCAAACTCGATAATATATGATCGTGCATGCTACCTTGTCGCCAAATGTCATCTATGCGTCCCCGCTCAAAAGCTGTCATCAAATCCCGGTGCTTTCAATTTATTTCTAGCTGCCAAACCGGACAAAATACTCACTGCCGACCAGATAGCATTAGCTGCATACCTAAAATAGCAGTGCAGACGCGCAACTTGCACAGAGTTTACAAAGTATCTAGAGAGTTGGGTGCATGGGTGTTGTAGTCCGTTTCCTTCAAAGAAGCCATTTAAAATCCGCTCTGGTTGTCGAACTAAACTACAATTCCCAAGCCCTAACAAAACAACTATTTCTTTCAGACCCCTCTACCCCCCAACATTTACCCCAACTGATTGAATGCATTTTACATTGTCTTATAAAAAAAACTAACACCGTTTGCCTACTGGCACATAACCATTGCGCAGACGTTTTGCAGCAGCTGATGTATGTGCCGCAAAGCCCGACAGCACTGCTGCAGCAGGCAATGAAAGATGTTTTACACAACTGCGTCACAATTTTCATTCTCTGTAATAGTCCGCAGTTGACCAGAAAATTGACCTATTTACAATGGCATTGCGTTCATCCTAAGTTTGGGTCGAAACGCACAGTGCATCCTCAGTAATGATGGATATAAACACCACAACGCACCGATTACCATCGAAAACCTTCTGGATTTAACTAACGTCGGCTGCGTTCAACTGAGCACCGCTAACGCTACACAGAAAAAATAACTCCACAAAGACTGCCGAGTCAAATAAAACCTCCTGCGTGTCCAAACAAGTGAAAATACACAAGCTATCTTTCCTTTGTTGTCGCCCAAGACAGCACTGGCAAATACAAAGGGACCACCAAATAGCACGGAATTCATACGCTCTCATCTAATCCTGCAGACACACGAGCTAAAAGTACATTTACAAACACAAAGCGTTGGTTTGCGTCTCTCCGATAAACTCTGCAGAATCCTTAAAGCTTCGCAATTTGATGCACAAAAGCCTCTATAACGTTACTACTTACTTGCCGCATCAGAGTGCATTTTTATGAAACATACAACTGTCTGTGGGAAGTCCGGAGACCGGCCAATAGGCGGGCCTTGTCCACGTAAACCACGCCCGCGGACGGTGATTGAAACTGGGAGCGTGCTGTCTCCGCCTCCGGCCGCCGCTGATTGGCTGCTCCGGGTGTCATCTCACAAAGAGGCGGGATAATAAATAGATCCCGCCCGCTCTCTAACGTGATTGGTCAGAGTTCCCAAACAGGCTCCGGCACTTCTGTGATTCATTGGCGTGGAGGTTTTTTATGAGCACGTCAATCATCAGAATTTCCTCGTGCAAACTTGAAACCAGCCCACGATGGAATCTGATTGGTCAGTTTGGTCATAAGTTTAGCTCCCTGTATAGCTTGGTTCTCTTAATGTGAATTTAACCGGGTTTGCTTGTTTGTTTGTTTGTTTGTTTAGATCCCCAGTAGCTTCTGTTTTAGACAGTAGCTATTATCTAAGAAGCTAATGGGGATCTTGGTCGGTGGAGGTTTGTAACGTGCATGTGTTAGACTGCTTTAAATGGTGGGGCAATAAGATATGCTGGTGGGTAATATGAGTTCATCTTTAGATGTGTAAGCTTCCATTTTTTATCCAAAACAAGCTCACTTTTGTGCCTTTTTATGCACTACAGCAGTGATACTCAATTTAGGACCCGCTGGCCAAATCTGGCCCCCAATAGGGTGCCCGGTGGCCCCCTCAACCATTTTCTAATTCACAATAAAGAATAAAATGATTCTAACTGGGAATCTTTTTGATATTTTTAGTATATGAAAGGTGCCAACGTTTGTGAAACAGCATAAAAATAGAGCTTGTTTATCAAAAAAAGTGCCAGTGGAGGATCCCCCACAACACTAGCGAAGACCCTAATGTCCTTAAATCCCAGAAACTTCCAAAAATCCTATAAAACATTCTATAATCCTTGAAACTTGCTAAAATCCTACAAATGTCCTTCAAATCCTAGAACTCCTAGAAACATTTATAAGCAAGTTGAGTATCTTTGCTTTAGTGGCAATAACGCTCAAAGTGATAATTTTTTTAGGCTAAAGATGCCTATTTTTAGCATTAGTGGGGCAGGTGGAGCATTTTGGGGGCACTGCCTCCCCTATGCCCATGCCTACAACTGTTAATGTGAAAAATGTCACATTTCAGGATGATGTGGGCTGCTGACAGCATTCATTGTCAGCAGTCAGTTGAAATCCTCGATGAGAGGTCCTGTCCCAAATGATGCTTCAGTTAGCCAACTGTGACAAGTTTAGCAAAATTGAGAGCACTGCTTATCAGGTGACTGGAAGTTCTAGTTATTAGTCAAAACAGATACATTCAACTGCAGCCATGGTGTACACCCACAATGTCTTTTTTAATATCAGTAGCACTGAGATGAATTAAAGGGCCGAAGAACACAAAGATACTTCTGAGAAACTGTTCAGTAAGAACAGAAGAAACCATCAGTCATTGGTAAAAGAAAAAAAAACTGTAAACTTATCATCAAATATGGTTTAAATAGTTCCTGTTTCAGTGTTAAAGTGCACAATAATGTCTATAACAAGCTGGAATTAGCAGGCAATATGTTGCTTTGCAAGACTTTTCTTCACTTCTAATGAAAATAGAAAGTTAGTCTGAGGTTAGCACTATTAGAAATAGATTGGGGAAAATAAAGTGAACATACTGGAGTGGCAAATCACAGTGTAAACTCAGTCGGTGTGACCACTGAGTAGACTGCAGAGCAGCCAAAGAAACCCTGTCTTTCCTAAATATTTGGAGCTCAGTTTCACCGTCATGGTTCAATAATGATCGAGGGTCACTTTCATTATCTGGGACTGAAAAACAAATTCAAAAGTTCAAACAGTATTCTCCTGTCAATGCTGTGGGGACGTCAACTAAATAGAGGTTTGAATCATTTAATCCTTCTCTGGGGGCCAATAACTTCAAATATAAATATCATATATTTAGTGTCCAAATTATACTGTCGTTATTTTTGTTAGAGTAGCTAATACAGAGGGGAAAAATGGAAATATCATGCAACAAGAAATTCCAAACTTTTGAACTTTTCATTTATTCGTTCAATATTTAGTCTCGATGGATCCATGAAAGCAAGTTCTCATTTACAATGACGTCGAGAAAAATACATCACACAAAAAACAAAAAGTAAAAGTGTGCAAACAAGAAAAGTAATAAAATAATTCACCAATTAGATGAAATTAACACAATACAGTTTAAATAAATTAAAATAATTAAAATAAAAATATATGATTCGTAATGTGCCATTCTTTGCCTGTTACAAGACTGCCGGCAGTGACGACGTATACTTTAAAGAGGCCGACCTTTGACTTAACGTTATCTGTACAGAACAATGCTTTTACTGCGCGTGGCACATCTTCTGAAATTGTGTTTCAGTATACAAGAAAATAAGAACATTGGACCTATAAGCTTCAGATATTAATAGTAGAGTTTCTACATAATGAAACAGGAGTTAGTAATAAGAGTTAAAATCTCCTCAGTGATTCTGTGCCAGTCTTCAGGAAGTTGGCGCTGATATTGCTGCAGTTTTTATCGGTGGTAATAAACCATTCTTTCATTTAACTTGTAATAACTACTTGGCCAGTAGCTACAATAAAACAGTCCCTGACCTTTGGCTGGTGGTATGCCTCTAATGCTGTGACATATTTCAGCACTCTTTTCTCCTCTGCTGAGTAACACAGGCTATAAAGATTAAAAGTCTGTGGCAGAGCTACTTTAGTATTTAGTTTGATTAATATTCAGTAAAATTATATTAATGTAAAGTAAGAAAATAATTATTTTTCTGTAGAGTACTTGCTCTGGTTTTAGGCAAACATATGCACTAGGTTACAGAATGCAATCAGCCTTCATGAATGGATTTTAGGGGTGTGTGATGTACATTATAAGACATGTTTATAGACCTGCCCAAACCATGAGATGGCTATTATGAAACCTTTTTTGCTAAACAGACTGATCGATTCTGTTTGATCTCAGTCATTTTCCAGTAGATCGACCTACAGTTTGTGCTCACTTGCACAAATAAATAGGAAATAGTATTTTACCAGGGCTCAAACTAGATCAACAACAGCATGAAAGAAATAAAGGCCACTCCAAATAAAGGTGTGACTTAGAGGTGTGGATGGGTGTACAGAGGTGAGCCTAAACTGAATCATTGTACGCTGTAATGTGTGTGTTTGATCTAATGTGACAGATGGGAAGACACACTTTTTGAATATTCCTTTAAGATGCAGGTGTATTATTCAGTTTCATTTGGCTTGTACATTTCTATATCTGTTTTTACCCAATGCGTTATTGGTTTCATGTTGAAACAGCCATTGGTAAAAAGGGCCTGTATGTCTTTTTTAGTGGGGTGGGGATAAAAGCACAGGGAGGAGCAATTACAACCAGTTAGATTAGAGGCACTGGGAGAGAGGAAGTATACCAGGCTGGCCTGAGAAAGTCGCGCAGTTCTGATCCTAGAAAGAAAATACCTGCATCATGAGTTCTGCAACAAATGGAGAAACTATAGTAGTGAAGACAGGAGCAGCTGCTGCTTCTGATCCAGCTGCAGTGAAAGCAGAGTGGAAGGTAAGAGGCAACACATTTTGGCTCTGAACTATTTGGGCGATCATGGCCATTAGATAACCTAACCTTTGCTGTGTGTGTGTTACAGTGCCCCATGGGTGATCGACACATCTATAGGGACGATGTGAGGAAGATTTGGAAAGAGTGCCATGAGGAGAGCTTCTGGTACAGAGGTATTTCTTCTAAATCAGTCAGTCAAATCAAATTGGTTTATATAGCACCTTTCAAACAAGGCAAAAGCAATTCAAAATGCTTTGCAGTTTGATTGAAGAAACAAAAACAAGAACAACGCAGGAAATATGCAAAAATGGATCTTAAAAAATAAAGTAAGTATAAACCATGAAACTTTGATAGTAAGACACCACATAAAAGCCAGAATAAAAAGATAGGCTTTTAGTTTACCTCTAAAAGTATTAATATTTCCAGCTCCTCTCAGATCCCCCTGCAGGCTGTTCCAGCGTTTCGGAGCATAATTTGTTTGTATTTTTTTGCTTTTTACTGTATATTGTTTTACTTATGTCCTGATATGTTGCTGTTTTATTACTGTTGTTTCTGTAAAGTGACCTTGAGTGTCCTAAAAGGCGCCCATAAATAACATGTATTATTATCAACGGCCAAAAGCAGAATCACCAAATGTTTTAGTTTTACTTTGTGGAACAGCTAAAATATAAGAGTTGGAGGATCTGAGGGGTCTTCTTGGCTCATAAACTGAGAGCATCTGTGAGTTACTATAGTCAGGTGCTAACACATATTTCTTAATAATTACTGTAGCAAATAGTCAAGCAAATAAATCTGTTTGGTATATTCTTCCTGCTGTATTGTACAAGCCTTCTGTAGTAGATGAGCGGGGCAGGTCTCAACACTGTTCACTCAGCGCTGTGTTTACATTCTTCTCTGTGGAATCTAATTAGTGCCCCCTACCCCCAAAAAAACACTCGCATATGGGGGACACGAAATGACAACGTCAATTTTTATCATCAAATCACAGTTACACCACTATCTCCTTCAGACCTACAGCGCGTTTATTTACCGGTGCTTATTTTCTGTGCTTATTTTTCATGCTTTGTAGTTAATTCAGTGAAACATCATGACCATGCATGTTTTTTAAGGCCTTTTACTCCGGCTGATAAGATCTTATTTCAAGTTGGGTGTATTCAGGCAGGGAGTGTCTCTATATATACTATATACCAAAGAGAATCCTTAAAAAATACCTGCTCTGACAAGAGCAACAAAACAAACAAGAGGTGTAGAATCTGCACATGCACACCCACACAGCTTAATGCCTCCGTCAGACCCGAATTACTGCAGCAAGGTGAAAGAAACTCACATGCCACAGTGAACAGCATGCAGAGTGTTGTAGCACATGTTGTCAGCATAAGCAGCTGCAGCTACCTTAGCTGATCTGCTACGATTAAGATACCACGAACTGAAAGTGATCCATGTTTTATGTGTCAACACTTCATTGTCTTTAACCTCGACCACCGTCCTTCCACTCACTGCCAGCCGTGCAGCTGCTGCTGGCGCGCTTTCACCCTGCGCTTATGTAAACATGAAACGGCAACAATCAGAACGTCCTGAATGAGGTTGTGTCCTTTTTTTTGCCCAAATTAGGTTGACAAATTTTTGGGTCGTACTACTTCACAAGTCAAAGTTCAGTCAGATTAAACTCAAGTTAAGCAAGGCTGGAACAATCTATGACAGGAAGTTTTTAATAATAAGTCACATAAACATTTTGGTGCTACCGTGGCTTTGATCAGATCCTGATCACTGAGTCATTTGACTTTACTCTCTTTTTTTTTCTTTAGCTCTTCCACTTTCTCTGGGTAGCATGGCCGTCACGGGTGGTCTCATCTACAATGGTAAAGCACTGACATTCAAACCCTTTTCTTCTATCACATTATTAAGATGCATTTAATCAATCATTTTTGTAATCATCCACTTTGGTTTGAGCTCAAATTTTTCTTTTTTTTTTTCATGCAGGTGTTTGGAAACGATCAAAGCAGTTTGGTCCTTTTCCAAAATTAATAGGTGTGTACTATGTATTTTTTGACTTTCTAAGTAGCAAGTTTTTAACAATCGCTCAGCAATCATTAGTAACTAACTGTGATGTTTTTTCTTTAGTTGCCGGGATCCTCGGTTACGCAGTGGGAAAAGCATCTTATGTTGGAACTTGTCGAAGCAAGTTTCAGAAAATTGGCATTGAGGGGGGACCCTGGTCTGAGGAGGGGCGCTTTGGACCTTTTAATAAGTCCGGTCAAGGACACAGGTACACTAACTTTTGACATTTTATAGTCAACTTATTGTAGGAATCAAAGATCTAGTAATAACAATTACTAATGTGCACATATTCTGTTAAGAGCCGAGGCAATAATCTTAAGAAAAAATTCTCTTGGCATGTTGTTCACATTTGACAACATAAATGACTTTTGAAGGTCTGGTGTGTCAGATTTAGGAAGATTTAGTGGCATCTGACAGTGAGGATTGCAACCAACTCAAACATCTCCTAGTGGGATTCATTTAGTGTTCATTGTTCAGGTTTTTTTTTTTTTACAGGATTATCGAATTATCTGCAGAGGTCACTTCCTCTCCAAATCAAACAGACTCTGTGCTTGAAACTGGTAAAAACACAGAATAAAGCAGTTCCAGAATTTAACAAAATGTGATTTTTTGACATGGCTTATCATGCTGCTAACTGGCCGATGTGAAAATGCAAATGGCCCTCTCTAGAGCCAGTATTTGATTTGTCAGTTCTGGGCTTCTGTCGAAACACGGTGGTGCAACATGGCGCTCTCTATGTAGATATAAACGTCTTATTCTAAGTTAACAAATATACAGCTATTCTTATTTTAAGGTAATTATGCCATAAAAGGAAACATACTCTTATTTTAATCCACTTCTGCCATTGCCAACATGTCCTTCTAAATCCTACACAGTGGATACATTAATTTGACATTTAATCTGTGATATTTGTATCACAACACTCCTGCTTTAATAAACTTAAATATTATAAATAATGATCACTGACCATAATGTTATCCCGACAGATCCTGCCACCATGTGTGTGAAGAATGTAAGAAAAAAGCTCAAGATGCACCTGCAGAACTAGTGAAAAGCTAGAAGTAAGTAGAGCACATAAAGCTGAGGCTATTAAAACAGATTAGTGCAAAGTCTAGATAAATTGCCAAGGTAGTAAATACTACTCACAAACTTTAAAACAGCAAAATGTGGAGAAACGGCAGATCTGTTCTTAATTATTTGTGAGTGTTGTTCCATATTTCCTCTGTATAGTTTTGTGCATGGACACACTTGTGTTGAAATAACCTGAATCCACTGTTGATGTGCTCCATTTGTATTTTTCAGCCTCACCAGAAACACTGCAGTGCAGATGTGGATTCACAGTTGCGGCTTTTCCGTTTCTTTAATATCATAAATACTGCGTATAGGTTGTCTAATGTATCTGTTGCTTGTTTTTATATATTGCACACCTTATTCATTTAGGAGAAACAATGTATGGAACTGCCACTAGGGGGAGCTGCTACCCTTCAGTATACTTAAGGTCCTTTGTTATGTATTTCCACTTTATTTTCTGGAGTGCACCAATGGAATAACAGGCAGGGCAAGTTTATTTTAAAGCACAATTCATACACACAGGCAGCTCAAGGTGCTTTACATAATAAAGTTTTGAAAAAGACAGGTAAGAGGGATACATGTGCATACAGCGTCTTACATAAATGAGTTAAAGGCACATTTTTCATCAATATCAAAACAGAATAAATATTGCCTTGAAAATGAAACAAGTAGTCTGAATTTCTCACAATTTTTAGTACATTTACAAATGAGCAATGTAGGACCGACCAACATACAAAATGTTTGGAAATGTTATTGCCGGTACTTAAAAAATAATGATAGCCCATACATTGGATTATCTTGACTAAAGAAAAAAATCATCAGCATATTTGTCTAAAATCTTATATGTGCAACTAACAGCACATTGTTTACATGCAATAACCATAGTAAACACCATCTGTTTGGGGACAGGTGACTCAGCAGAAGGTCTTGGAGAGTTTCAGCTGTTTAAGTAAAATAAACTTCACCTGTCATTCTATTTTTAATCTGTTCTTAGAAAAACAAGCTTCTTTTAGGTGTTTAATCACCCCACTTACAGTATTTCTGGTACAGTATGCACAATATATTAGGACAAACTTGGAGATATGGTACCTACAGAGACTATAGACTGCTTCATCGTGTTTTGTTTTCACTTTTTGAACAGTAAGCAAACTAGTCAAAGTTTGGAGTGTTTCTTAGTACAGAAGCAGATCTGTGATTTGAGAAGTGACACAGCAGAGCTCTGAATGGGCTGAACTGTCTACTCGACCTTTTGGAGAGTCCTGTTGGGACACGATTACAGAAGCGCGGCCTAAATATAAATAAATGAACTGACATGGCTGTCTTCATGCCGACTTATTTAAACTGAAGGCCTATGTCAAATTACATATGGTTGTATACTTGATATATAAGTAACTCAAAACTTATTGAGACCCAGTCCATTTCCGTATTTATTTGACACTATGTAGCTACACTTTTTTTGTGTAGTAGTCCTTATAATTGTCCTCTGGTGTGACAACACTTGTCATGATGTTTAATTTAGGGATTGAGATATGTGCTGCCACTGTCGGAGATCCGCTCTGTCCGAGATGCACGCTGCCAGCTTCCGTTTCGGAAAAGTTAGTTTGGCTTCACAAAAGTCAATCGAAAACACAAAAATGACCAGTTAAAGCAGCAGTAGAGCAGCAGTTTTCTGTGTTCAGTGAGGTAAAATTCCTGTTTTTGTCAGTGCAGTCTGGCTTTGAAGAGAGCAAAGGTGAGCTCCACTTTTAGTCCCATCAGCAAGGGAAAAAAAGATACTTGGATTATAGTGCATGAGCTGTGTGACAGTTTGTTTTTTTAATATAGTTTTGCTGATGTTAAATTTGGATCTCTGTGACTTAAAATCCTCAATAATTTTCTTTGTTTTGGGATTCTTCAATCACCAGCTGCTAGTTTCACAACCTCAGATAAACTGATGACGATGGATGGATGGCTGGATAATGTTATGTTTAAAATGATGTTACAGTAAAAAAATAAAATATATTTTTTTTAAACTTTCAACAATATTTGAGGTAATTTTTTAACTTTTCAGATAATTTTCTTGTAACTTTTTTTTTTTTTTTAACTATAATATGACCAAAAATGCTGGCACTGGCTGGCAATTTAATAAAAATACTCTGGTGGGGAAAGAGTTAAAGGTGATAATAATAAGTCTGAATTGTGTCTATACTCACATTCATTCAAAGTAAGTGCTGACTTCTAATCCTTATTTGGCAGAAGTGTTTCCTTAGTTTGGCTGAATTCAATTATGGCTCATCATTCATTTGCTCAGTGTTGATGGTCTCATGAGACCATCATTCAGTTTCCCTTTTGGGAATGCCACATGTATTTTTTGTCTCTTTAAAATGTTACAACCAATATCTTGCAAATAGGACTGGGCAAAATTAGGCCTGTGCTACAAAATACACCCCAGTTTACCAGCCTGTCTAGTGACCTAATATAATATGGGTGACTTTGTTGAGTGAAGCAGAAACAACTATTAAGACACTGAAACTGAGATTTTGCCACAGTCTGTTTTTAAATCTGTATAAAAAAAGACAATTTCAGGTATTTTTTTTTTTACATAGATAGATGTATAGATAGATAGATAAATAGATAGATGTACTTTATTGATCCCAAGTTTTGAAATTTCATTACAGCAGCTGGTTAAGGCATTGAACAAGAGCAGTAAAAAAACAGTGATACACATATCACATTAGAATCTGAGAAATGTCCTTAATCCTAGAAATATCCTAAATTCTTGAAATGTCCTAAAATCTGCAAAATGTCTTACTATCTGAGAAATGTCCTAAAATCAAAGAAATATCTCAAAATCCTAGAAACTTGCTATATATAGTCAGAGAAACATCCTGAAATCCTAGAAATGTCCTAAAATCTGAGAAATGTCCTAAAATCTGATAAATGTTGTAAAAAAAATCCTAGAAATGTAGTAAATCCCCGAAATATCCCACAATGTGCAGAATGTCCTAAAATCCTAGAAATGTCCCAAAATCTGAGAAATATTCTAAAATCCTTGAAATGTCCTAAAGTCCTAGAAACTTCCTATATATATATAGTCCGAGAAACGTCCTAAGATCATAGAAATGTCCTAAAATTGGAGAAATATCCTAAATCCTTAAAATATCCTAAAACCCTAGAAATGTCCTTATCAAAGAAATTCCTAAAGTTCTAGAAATGTCCTAAATCCTTGAAATGTCCTAAAATACAAGAAATGTCCAAAATCCATGAAATGTCCTAAAATCGGAGAAATGTTGTAAAAAATCCTAGAAATGTCCCAAAATCTGCAGAATGTCCTAAAATCCTAGAAACTTCCTATATATATAGTCTGAGAAACGTCCTAAGATCGTAGAAATGTCCTAAATCCTTGAAATATCCTAAAATCCTAGAAATGTCCTTATTGAAGAAATTCCTAAAGTTTTAGAAATGTCCTAAATCCTTGAAATGTCCTAAAATACAAGAAATGTCCAAAATCCATGAAATGTCCTGAAATCCTAGAAATGTCCTAAAATCCTAGAAACTTCCTATAAATATAGTCCAAGAAACGTCCTAAGATCATAGAAATGTCCTAAAATTGTAGAAATGTCCTAAATCTTTGAAATATCCTAAAATCCTAGAAATGTCCTTATCAAAGAAATTCCTAAAGTTTTAGAAATGTCCTAAATCCTTGAAATGTCCTAAAATACAAGAAATGTCCAAAATCCATGAAATGTCCTAAAATTGGAGAAATGTTGTAAAAAATCCTAGAAATGTAGTAAATCCCCGAAATGTCCCAAAATCTACAGAATGTTCTAAAATCCTAGAAATGTCCTAAAATCGGATAAATATTCTAAAATCCTAGAAATGTCCTAAAATCCTAGAAACGCCCTATATATATAGTCCAAGAAACGTCCTAAGATCATAGAAATGTCCTAAAATTGTAGAAATGTCCTGAAATTGTAGAAATGTCCTAAATCTTTGAAATATCCTAAAATCCTAGAAATGTCCTTATCAAAGAAATTCCTGAAGTTTTAGAAATGTCCTAAAATACAAGAAATGTCCTAAATCCTGAAAATGTCCTTAAATCCGAGACATAATTGAAATGCCTTCAAATCATAAGAATGTCCTAAAAATCCTACAAATGTAAAAGTGCACCTTTGTTCAAAAGGGGGGCACTGGCCCGGACTTCACTGCAGTCCGGCTCCATCGAGAGTACCCGCCCACCCAGTGCAAGTTTCGGTGTACGCCGTTTGAAATAAAAAAGTAGACCCCGTTTTAACGTCACCGAGGACGTCATCCAATCAACAGGTCATTTGGACCGGATTGCCACGTATCTGGTGAAATAGAAAGCTGTATTTCATGTAGGCGTAGACCAGCACAGCCAATCCGGATCACGGAGGCGGGACAAACAGGCCACCGTCCGCTCTGTCAGTGCAGCTCTCCCAACACCGAAACAGACCGAGAAAAAAAAATCACACCACTACGCAAATCCTTCCAATGGAGGAGGGCCAGGACGTTGAAGCTTGTTCGGCAAATGAAAAGACCGTCTGCAAGCTAAGCTACCTAGCTCAACTACAGGGAGAGGAAACAAAAGTTGTGAGTATCGTCCGCCTCACGGATATTGAAGTGATTGAGGACACGGCGGTTGCTATCCGATGCAGTTAACGTTGGCTCGCGTCAAGTTCCGTGATTAACTTTGCCGTTAGCTTTTCCAACTGTGGTACCGAAATTGGCTGCCGTAGCATGCTAAAGAAGGAGTTTGGCTCCTCCGCTAATGTGAGTTAATCGCTTAGCTATCCTGCAACTTAAATCTAAACACCGTGCAGATTCTTGTTGTCAGTTGTTTTAACGTTGCCCAAATTGCTAGCTGTTAACGCTGCTATCACATTAGCATGTTAACTTAAAACGTTAGTTGACACGCTAAATCAAGTTGCTGCTGCTAGCTAGCCCCTTGCATAGCAGTTTGCTCAATACAGTACCAACACCAGGCTAGTTGCTAATTTAAATCTACCATAGACGTCAACTGACTACACGATAGCGAATTTTAACATGTTTAGCTACTTCTCTGTCTTTGTTGTTGTCTTGATGTAAAAAATGAACCATCAACACAACATATTTACCCGCAGTATCAAAATAACCACGCACACTCAGTTAACTCTGGTGTTGTTTTAATGCACTAGATTTATCTGGGACATAAAACAGTGACATAAAGCTGCCTGTTTAGCCTGTACCTAAGGGAACACATGCATGTGAGATCTCACTTTGAAATAGAATATGTTTTAATATAATAATTATAATAATACGAAACGTTATTTATAGAGCAAAAGCACAAAGTGCTGTCCAAAAACCAAAAGCAATAATTATGAAACACATGCATGCACTTATTAGGTCAGATATCGACCTGGTGGATTATTGTGGCTGATATTTGGCATTTTGCAGATTATCTGTGTCTGGGTTGTATTTTAATGATTGCTGATAAAATTAATTAATGAAAAAGTGCAAAGAAATTGTCAGCACTGGAGGAACTTTTACGTTGTAAAACTTCAGGGAGCTATTTGTATTTATTGTTTTATTTTAATTTTCACTTGACTTTCTAAAAAAAAGTTTCAGGGAACTTGCTGTATATTATGTTAAAAGTTAAGTTTAGTAAACATTTGCTGATTTTTTGCTGCTGCTGTATTCTAAATTCAAAATGTTGACAGAAATATTTTTATATTTATTGTAAATGCATATCTGTTCCAAATATCTGTTAATGGTCTCATTAACTAACAATAATTGGTATCGGTATCGGCCCTGAAAAACCAGTATTGGTCAACCCATAGTCTAAGGGAACACTCTTGCGTATGAGGTCTTTGAAATATCATATGTTTCTGAAGTTATTAAAAAAAGAATAATAATAATAAACTTTATTTGTAGAGCACTTTTCAAGCAAAAGCAAAAAGTGTTTATCCAAAAGTGCATAAACGTGCACCTACATATACACATAGACATACATATATGTATGCATAGTTACATATGTACTGTACATATCAAAGAAATAATAATAAGTGAAATAGAACAGTAAATTAATGTTAGTCTATCAACTACTAGGAAAAGCCTTACTATAAAAGTACGTTTTCAGACGTGATTTAAAAGCACGAACAGAGTCAGTGGATCTGATTCTCAGTGGTAGGTTGTTCCACAGCGAGGAGCCAGTACTACAAAGGCTCGACCACCTGTAGTTTTTTAAGATGGACTCTTTGAATAGTAAGATTACTAATCCATAACGTGCACAAGCATGGTGGTTCTTGTGGCACAAACAGTGAGAGAACTGTCAGCTTTGTATCTAACATTCCTCTGAGAACTTCATTCTCCATGTTCAGAGTGCATCAGACACACAATGAAGCATTTGTTCATTTTCTGTAGAGACACAAGCAGTGGCACTTGGATACAGACAGCGAGGAATCTGGTCAGTCTGCTGTGCGGCTGGAGGTGGAGATGGCCAAGCTATTTCAGACGAAGGCACAGTGACAGTAGTGAGGTTCGTCTTATTAGAAGGTGAACTAAATCAAATTTTTCAAAGTAGGGTTCAACAGTTTATTGTCTGGCCGATTTATTCGGGCTAATATTTGCCATTTTGCCTTTTATCTGTATCAGCATTTTATTTAAATGATTGCTGATAAAACTGATTAATTAAGTGCAAAGAAAGTGTCAGCATGGGAGGAATTTTTACTTTGTAAAACGTCAGGGAACTATTTTAATGTATTCATTTTTATTTAAATTTCAACTTGAGTTTATAAAAAAGTTGCTGGGAACTTGCTGTTTATGATATTGAACGTTTCAGTTTTGATAAAACATTTGCTAAAGGCATTTAAACACATTTTTGTGTTGAAGTTTGTTATAATGTAAATTCTAAATATTGACAAAATATCTTCATTTTTATTGTAAATGCATATGGGTTTCAAATATCGTTTATCGGTCTTATCTCTGTAAGTACAAGAAGAAATGCCTGCATGTCCAAAGAATTCCTTAATGGTCTCTTATTTTATATATATTTTTAATTAAACAAACTAAAATATTTGGCATGGCTCCACTCCCTATTGCAATTAGTGCAGCTTATTTTTTTAAACCAAAAAACAAGGTTAACAAAATAAAATGTGTCCTCACAAATAGCTCTCAAATCCAAGAACATAAAACCAGAAATGAGTAACTTAATCACATTTAATCACAAAAATCTGTCAGGATTCTGCCTTGTGTTAAGTTTCTAAATATCTGCTGCAAATCATGCTTTAAGTTTACAACCAATCACAATCAATTAAAAAATGCATTGCTTTGGCTCGATAAAATCCCTCAGTCCCTTCAGTACATCCCTAATTTGTGCTCATCTAGCAGTGTTTGGTTCTGCTGCAGTGTACCATGTCAGATGGCCACTGCAGCTATAAAGTGGCACTCATAGTTAAAGCATTTCATAACCAAGACTTTTTAATGTTGTGCTCGCCCTGCTAGATCATCAGTCTTTACAACTGACTGATCCCCATTCGTCCTGGCCGGGATAAGCCTCTGATGGCAGTACAGATGTGTAGTGTAGTCTCTTGTGCACGCACAAACTACAGGGAATCCCCCTGGATTGCAGATAGCCATCTCTTTGTGATTATCTGGGGCATAATTCCAGTGAATTAGTGTGTTTGGTTTAATCTGGTAAGACATTAATGGCATTGAAGAGCACAGGGATGAAAAACCGTGCTCTGTAAAAACGCCCCCTCAGCGGCCCCTCAGTAAGCTGCCCCCTGCAAGGATTAACTGTTAACTCAGCATTTCAGTGGTGACTACAAAAATATTATGTAATACAAAAATTGTAACTCAGTTTCTTAATTTGTGTTTTTCCATCTAAAATCTGACTTGCTCGTTTTTTTTGCCTCGTGGTTTGCAGCATTTCTTTCTTTTTCCAAGCCTTTACATTGGTTCTACTGACTACTTTCACTTATTTGGCCAGATCACAGTACCTTTTATCTAAACTGAGACTGACCAGTTGGATCCAGGTGTGTGTGTTTGCATTTGCACATGGTTAAATTATTAACTGGACAACTGAACAAATAATATTTTAAGGAATTGTACATCAATTTGGCTGAAAACCTCTATTCTATTACAGGGTTCCTGCAGATCCTTAAAACATTTTAAAAGTCATTGATTTAATTAATCTAAAAATAAGGCCTTAATTGGTATTGGAATGACTTAAATTAATCTTTCAAATGCCAGAAATGCTCAGACATGGGAAATGGGATTTTATGAATTGTTTTTTTCTGACGTTAACATTGTAAAATCTCAAAATAACTGGTAAAATCTATTTAAAATAAAGATTTAATAAGTTCCTCCTCTTAAACCAATCATGCTGGAAATCCAAATAGTGAAGTCTCACATGCAGATTTAAAAAACACAAGATTTCCAAGAAAACAGTCTGGAAAAGTAGAAGTTGATGATGTTGTAGTATGTTCATTTTCTTCCATGTGTTCTACTCTAAAAAGGGTTGTTTTTTCATTTTTTTATGTAGATAATCAATATTTTTCACTGGACAAAAACACATCATGTTTTATGTTACAATAAACATTTAAGGCAAAATAAAACTGTCCTTCAATTTTGGTAATTACAAATGAACTTCAGCCGGAGTGACATTAAAAAAAAGCAGTCAGTCTCCACCACTCCGATTTACATAAAACTAACTTCCTAAAGTCTCCTCTTTTTCTTCGTGCATTATAGATTTGAGCACAACACTACTTTCTCTGATTTACATGGGTCCAGGATTCTTTTCATTGATTCCATTGAAAGACTTGCTGTAATGTAGCACACAATGAGGGCCGAGTCTAGCTAGAAATAACCCATAATTGAGCCCTGCTGAGGAAGATTATCCTTGGCTTTGGGAGAGAGGTTTTGGAGCATAATTGATGTTTGGGTCTGCCCTCGCCAGAGAAACCACCCTGTCTTTGCCCTCAAAACGGCCTCAGCTGAGTTTCCAGTCTTTCTTCCATGTTTAGATCCGTTGATGGCACAATAATACTCTGTGTTTTCTCACAAAACATGTCATCCGAGCAAAATAAAGATAAGAGGAATATCTGTGGAAACATGCAAAAAGGTGTTTGTTTATGTACTTCCCTTCCCAGTCGGAAGAAGCCAGTAATGTTTCCGCTTAAGGGTAGTGATTACGACAGGGCCAAGCCTGTCATTTAGCCTTGGAGGGAGCCAGATATAGGCTATTCCCCCTTTGTCCAATTTACTGTAGCACTCTGCCTGTTTCTGAATATGAGCTAGCCCCAATGTCATAAAGACAAGTACATCACATTAGACATTCTTGAGTTTTCTTTCTAATGTTGTTCCACTTTAATTCATTTATAAGGTGAACTCGAAGGAAACTGCACAGAACTGTTGCAGGCTATGTGGAAATTGATGTGTGACAGAGAGCTGTAGGGAACACAGCGAAATGAGACGGGACAATCTTGCCTTTGTCAGGGCTCTTATTTCATAGATGGACTATCAGCCTCCTATTTGCAGCATCCTTGCTGCGGAAAATTGTAGGGCCATATTAGATGAGTCAAGTTAACCATTGATGAGATCAGTTCTGCTCTGCTGACCTTTAGCCCCTCTCGTATGTTGCAGTTACACCAAAATGCAAAATGTTTAGACTCCTTAACTTTACACATATCTGAGAGATGCATTGGGTTGTAAGAACTGAGGTATATCAAGAAGTTTTTTTTGCACAACCAGAGAAATGCATGTGTTTGAGAGCCTAAATATAGAGCAGGAGCTTAGTCTGCGGCTGTATTTGCTACAGCACTCAGGACGTGTTCAGGGTTTGGCTTACCCTTTTTCTGTGGTCACACTTTTTTTTGTTTTTTGGAGTCGCTGAGTTGGAACAGGAAGCCAGATGTATTATTCACAGGTCTGTCTGCGTGAGAAGTGAGTGATTGCATCTGAGAACTTTTTTTTCCTGCTACGTTTGTGGTGGGTGGGATAAGGTATGTGCAATGATATGTCGTTGTGACATGACTTTTTGTCGTCAAGGTTTGTGTTTTGTGAGGTTTTGTTTTGACTTGCTATCTACGCTGACCCGTTCTCACCATCTGTCCTCTGTGTTGGGTGGAAGTTCTCTCACCTCAACTTCTCTGTCTGGCTGCTGTGTGACTCAGTGGCTTGTTCTTCCTTCCTTTGTTTGACTACAGCTTGCTCACAGAAGTTGCATATTTATGTCAGTCTAATGTCACTGAATGACGTTTATGTACTGTTCCTTTTTTTTTTTAAGTTAAAAATACGCCACATCCTGCTCTGAGACAGACAGTAACAATGATTGTTTAGCTAGATATGAGATTACCTGACTATAAAAGGAGCCCCTTTCAGCCACTGTGATGATAAACCGAAGGGAAAGTACAGTTTTGGAGGCTCTGATCGCTTATGTAACTGCCTCTTGGATGTAGTGGGTAATCTTCAGATTATTACTCTGCTCAGGAGGAGGTTTTAATCCTGTCCCAGTGCAGAGCACACCAGGCCGGAGCCAACAGTCAACCTATCACTTTGCTGTGACCAAGATTGGACTTTCCAACAACAACACTCCGCCTTTACAGCCCCATCGTTTTACATGATGTTGTTCAGTGTTGTAGCATGCCATTTCTGAGCAAACTTTAATGAAATAAACATAAGATGAAATCTCTTGAATGTTAGGGTCACTTAAATAAGGCACACATTCAAAGACATCATTTCCGATGTCAGCGAGAAAGATCAGAGATATAAGTTTTGAAAAGACATATTTTCTCAGCTGCTGATTTTATTAATGTTTTGTGACCAGTCACATTGGATTTACCTTAAATTTCAGGTTAAAAGAGGATATTTTGCCAGTGTGCTGCTCTGTGGTTAAAGATCTCTGTGCTCCCTGTTTCAGATTCTTGTGCAGTGAACTTGTGGACCGTCCTTTCTCTTTCCAGTTCCAGCCCCTGCTCTATGGCCTTAAGGTACGTCACAGGGGTTAAGTGGGCACTGTTCCACCGTGCGGTGCGGTCAAGGTTTTACTGAAGCTAAGTAGTGTGGGAATGAACGGGGTGTTGGATTAATCTCCTTGTTTTTCTTTTGCTGAATTCTGAAAGTGGAAATTTCAGTCTTTTCATGCTGGCGTTTAGTTTCTCCCTCTGCTTGGATAACTGCGCTTGTATTCTGTTAATAAATGTTGTTCATGCCGCAGTCATCAGGTGAAAAAGGCCCCGTCCTCCTCTGTCTGCAGTTAGACAGTATCTCTATGTAGGTCAAAAGTTTTAAATTACTTTTTTACAGGTACTAAATGTTTATGTAGGTATATTTATCAGAGAGTACAATATGGCATCTATGAGTGTTTCCCAACTCGTGGGTTTTGGCCCAAAAGTCCATTCTGAAATGACCACAGGTTTGCTAAAAACACGTAATTTTGAAGTTAATTTATGGCACAGAGCTTTTATTCTGCGCTGTTTTTAAATATTTTTTGCAATATATTTAATTTCTTTAATCATCTGAGTCAACAAGTTGTTTACACTTTGTGAAGTAAAACTGAATATGTGGTTATAGCGTATGGACCTTGAACTAATGACTACGGAGAATTCTGGACCAATTGGGAACCATTGGCATAGATTATTAATATGTTGAGGCAGAGACGCAGGTTTGGCTCTTACGTTGTCACAGTAAAGTATCAACTGCCGTTGTGTGCATGGGAATTTTCGAAAAAACAACCCAAAAAACAGACAAATTCAGTGTGACAGTCAGATGATAAGATGAACATTTGATACACCAACATACTTTAGTTAAGTTCCCTTACAGTACACAGAGCAAATCTTTTGTCAGAAAGGATAAACAGAGTGTGTTTGTATCAGATTAAATAGCACGTGCGCTATGTAAAAGTAGCAGTCAGATAGAGCTGATTAGTGGCAACTGGTGCTTCAGGAACCTTCTGTCAAAGGAGTAGAGTTTAGGCAATTTTATATTATATTTTAGTTTTAGATGTAAAATACAATTATTTGCAAAAGGGAGACATTTTACACACATACTCTCAGTTAAAAAAAAAAGCTAAGAAACAACTTCTGTTTCCACTCTTTTAAGGGTAATTGTATCTGATAATAATAATAATCATTGTGTAATACCGTGACACTGCAGTATTTTCTGAGATTTTTATTGGGTTATCGTAAAAGCATCATACAGTTGCAACCCTAAATACAATATTTAGAAAATTATTAGTCGTCTAAGCATGATAGTACAACAGTAATCTGGTTAAGGGTGAGCATGTTCAGTTTCATGTGTCATATACTTTCAAACTATCTTCTACCATATAAAATTGTGCTAATTATACTGTTAACTATTAGGGTAACTGTACACAAAATTCTTGGTTAAGTGACAGTTTGGTTTAGTAGAGAAAAAGACCCAAATGCATAAGGATGCATTTCTTTTCATTTATTTTGAACAGACAGAGTTGTAATAGTCTAAGACAGACAGTCCTTTTACTGGCAACATGTTACCCACTGGCAACTTTGATAAACTCAGTTATTGAAATAAGTAATATTTTAAACACTTCTGTATTACACTGTGCCGAACATGAAACAAACTCTTTCCCTCATCTAAAATATATAGAATAATAAATAAAATTTGTGCATTAGGAGGAGTGTTTTAATTATTCCCACCGTGGTAATATTTAAACCTTCAAAGCACCAGAATATTTATCATTGCAGTGATGGGCACATCATTGGTTTACCCGGTCAAATGTGCATCAGCATGTTGGATGTGTTTTCATTCATATAACCTACAATGTTGGAGCGACACTGACACCGACACTCCGTCCTCATTTTATACGCAGCTTTCTCTCTGTTGCTGTTGTTGCTGAGTGGGAGCCCTCAGGCAGGTCTTGCAGCTCCAGTGTTTCATTTGTGCTCTCTGTAGTGTGAGCGATAGCGTCTGCTTGTTGTGCTAATCTCAGCATATGTTGTTGAGGCGTATGGCTAAAAGTTTCCAGGCAGAACTCACATTTGTAAACTTTGGTTTCACAGCACACGCATAACTTTACATAGCATTTATTCTGCATGCGGACACGTGCACCACACAGTGACACCTGTGCTGTGGTGGTTCAGTAGGAATACACAAACTGTTACGGCACTCTGGTTAACCTGTTTTTATGTTTTAATTTTTTGCAATAATAAAGACAATCAGAAAATTACCAATATCTTATCCTGCCAGTGTATAACTCTGTTGCAGTTCTAGTTCTAGTCAACATCATCAAAAAAATGAGGCTGAAATTGTGGTCTGTGGTTAAGTCGTGTTGCTTGAGGAGGACTATAAAGGCTGTGAAGTTGAATTATACTGGTGTGTTCCTGTAAATGCTGTTTTTGCATATTATTGTTGCCTCTAGGCCAGATGACGAGTTTCATCTCACAATGGTGGGGACTGAGAAGAGGATAATTTTGATGCAGGGTCTGGTCAGGTCACATTCTTCAGCAGTGACAACCAAATTCTCTGTGGGTTGTCTCACGACTGTCAATCAGGACTGGTCAGAACCAGCTTGATCTCTTTGTCTTGCGTCTGAATGTTGAAAGTTGCATTTCTAGTTCCTGTTTGCAGTTGAAAGACAAACCTAATGTATAGGTTCCCTACAAGTAGATAACCAAAGTAGCAATGTGCAGTAGTCTACCTGAGGCTGTGAGATGTAGAAGGTGGATTGCAAGCAAGAACAGAAAGGTAAAATGTGTCCTCACACAGCAGGAATGAACCATAATTGAATTTTGTGGTTGTTACAGAGTGATACTTTGTTCTTTGAGAGTCCTTTTGATCATCTGACCATGTAAACCTTATTCAGGTCAGCCTCTAAAACTTGCCAGGACTATAAGAAAGTTATGCATAAGAAGTTGCACCAAGGCAGTCACATATACATGAGCAAGGAGACAAAAGCTAAGGGGCGGTCAAAGTGCTCGATACCAGTAACAGCTCATCAGAATGGTCAATGATCTTAAAATCGATTCTGAAACAAACCTAAACACACACACACACACACACACACACACATGCAGAGACTTTTAAAACTGGTGTGAAATGGCTTGAGGATGTGGAGGCTGTTTGCACCATTAGAGGGCAGTGCAGCATTGTTTTGATATTCAGCTTACTTGACACAGACCTCCAACTGTTTACTGACATCAAGTGGTGGAGTTGCAGTTCGGATATATGCACGCCCGAAGCGATCAGCATGAGTGTCCAGGGTTGTGCTGACTGTGTACTGTCCAGCTCCCCCCAGCTGACTGCAAAATGGACTCTGACTTCTGGGCCCCCAGCCCACTAGTTTTCCTGTTTTCTCCTGCTTGAAAGCAGAACAAGGCTGAGGCGGGTGGGACCCAGTACGGCATAGGAACGCTGCACATTGTTCCCAGAGCTTCCTCTTCCACATTCCTGGGCTGATTGGGATCTGGGCCTCCTGTGCAGGGGTATTGTTCTAACTCAACAGCACCACAGACCTGGCCCCAGCAAACCACAGCTGCCTCCACTGACCATTGTGGTGCTTGGGCCGGGTGATGGCTATCTTTGCCTCATCAGTCATCAGTCTCTCTCTCACTCTCTCTCTCTCTCTCTCTCTCTCTCTCTCTCTCTCTCTCTCTCTCTCTCTCTCTCTCTCTCTCTCTCTCTCTCTCTCTCTCTCTCTCTCTCTCTCTCTCTCCTCTCTCTCTCTCTCTGACTCATTTAGTGATTCGACCAGGATCTGCTGCCTCAGCCTCTCTGCATCTTTGCTTTGGCCTCGGTCTTGCACTATCCCAACAAATGTCCCTCCTTGCAACTTCAAGCAAATTTTCTTTTATTTTTCTATGGTGCCTGATTTGATTTTTTAGTCTTTGGCAACATAATAATAGTTCTTAAAGTATTGTCCAAATAATTACTTCTACTCTTTCTTTCACCCTGGCTGCACTTTCACTCACCAGCTAAATTTAGTTTTGCGTTGTCTTTTCATCACTAGAACAGACTAGTTCTGCAATGACATTAAAGGAGAGTCACACAAGTTCTCCATGTGATTTGGTGTGCATAATGATATGGTCAATGCACCTATTTGCAATAGTGTTGTAAAAATGCCTGGATATTCAAAAGGCAAGGTAAGGCAGCTTTATTTGTATAGCACATTTCAACATTTCATACAGCAGGGCAATATAAAGTGCTTTATAGAGCAATAACATATAAACATGAAAAAGGATATAGATTCACAATAAGAGTGAAGAGAAAAGATATAAAAGGTCAAATAAATTACTAAATGATTACCATTTTCTTAAAATAAAAAATTACCATTGAAAATTGCGGAAGTGCAGGCGAGAGGTGCAAAAATAAAAAACAACATTAAAATGAAGTAGGCATTGTAAAAAGATTGATGTTTTTAGCTTTAACTTAAAAGTTGTCAGAGTCGGGGCTTGTCTAACATCATCTGGGAGATTGTGTCTGATTTGTGCTGCATGATAACAAAATGCTGCTTCACCATGTATTGTTCCAACGCTAAAGCCAATGCTGAATTACAAATCAATTCCTATTGTGAAGCTGTCTGTGTTCTTTAGGAGCTACTGATGAGTCCTTGCGCTTTCTTTACTCAATGGGACCAAAATAGGTTAAATTATTAAACACAGACTGCCACCCTTTGAGCTTGTGTTTTTATAGGGAGGCATTAAATGTTGTTTCCTGTTCATCAGCTCCTTCTCTTTGGACTGCAAAGGTCTGAAATGGCTTTAACAATAAATAGATGTAGTTTTTTGCGGAAAAAACGAAGTGCATTCCAAACAACCAAAATTTGACAGCTTTCGACAAATGCAGCATTTTCAGATTGACACTTTTTGCAAAAGTGTTTGTGAGGCAGAGTCCAGCTCTAAAAAGCTTCCCGGTGGTTTTCCATCAAATCTTGCTGAGCATTTTCTTTTTCTTTTCTCAGCGATTTGGCGCTTCTCAGTAGATTTTAACAGTTAGTACTGGCTGGTGTGCTTTCCGCCAGCTGTCCTCTAGAGGGCAGAGTTTTCGTAAATCTGCTGCATTGTATTTAACATTGCATTCTCCCACTTTATGCTTACCCTGCAGGCAAGGTTTTGTGGTTGATAAATGTCATAAAAAGCACAGTTGATATGAATGAATATCAGTACTGTTTTGTATAGTATTTTGTAAAATTACACAAGGAAAGAAATTGAGAGAATGGTGATTTTTGTTTTACATTTACCCCCTTCCTCAGACTAAAAAAAAAATAAACTTCAACTGTTACATCATCTTACTGAAATTTTCACATGCTGCAGAAGAGGGTGTAAGCACTTTTTTAAACATATCTAACCAGTACCCACACTTACTGGCCTTACACACAATGCATTGTTGCCGAAGGCATATCTACCCTTAGAAATAATATGCAACAGAATTAAATCAAATATAGTTCTTTGAGATCTTATCAAATTGTGCTATCACTTACTGAAAACGATACTGTTATTCACTTCACAAGATTTATCTTTTTAAACAAAAATTTGAAGAGGCTCAAAAATTTAAAGAAGCTCCAAAATTCAGAGTGTATGAGTTATCTGGACGTGGTTCTCAACATGGAGGTGGTTGAGCCTGTGGCTAGCACCCAACATTGGGAACGCTATAAAAAACGGTAATAGTGCAGACAGAGCTAGTGGCTCTAACCAGGGGAAACTGAAGCGGGGCATAATGCTTCAGCATAATGACATAATCTCGCTATTAGTGGTAACCATTGTAGTGCAAAATGGTAGCAACGAGCTAGCTAGTGGGATACAAACAAGCACTACCATGCACGTGTGGTCGGACCAGCGTCCCCCAACAAACCACAGGTAAGCTCACATTATACACCGAGGATGCACGCCATCATTCTTTACTCAGGATGCCATTACTCCACTATAACTTTACATTGCAAATTTAGGTTTGCTGCTAAATTAATGCACTAAATGTTCCATACAGAACATTTAAATCTGATTTTTTTATCATATGAAGAAGACTCAAAGTCTACAACTAATAGAATTATACCCTGAAATTATTGGTATCTCATATTCTAAAATGGGTAACCCAACTGATCACCTACTTAGACACCCAGACATAGCAGCAGACCCAGACATCCCACTCCTGCCACCTGAGAAATGTAACTCTATCGTGAATTCACCTCTGATTTAATCTGACATCCCTTGCAGAACAGTGTTACTTTTAAACTTTCTTGAGGCGTAACTTTCTCGAGCAGCCTCTTGTATACTTTGTTTTTCTGCTATTTTGTGCAAGACAGGTAGCAAGTACCCACCTTGTCCTGCAGGAGACAGACGGCTAGTGTTGTATGTGATTGGGCTGGTAAGACCCATGGAGACTTAACTATAGGGTATTTGTGGTCAGAGAATTAACAAAAGGTGATATAAAAGAGCCTTAAAAACCATAAAGCTGAGATTTAATTCCTTTTCTGACACCACTGTTAGTCCTTTTACATTACAGGAAGTCACTTAATTCAGTATTAATACCGAAATGCTTAATGGAGTTTTAATAGAACCAGATAAAATAAGTACTTTGCTGTTCTCTGTTGCCCAATAGTTTTATTTTGGTGCATGGTTAATGATGACTCAGCAAAAGGGCTTATTTTGAAGGTGTTTTAACAGTTTACTGCACACTGGTGCTATAGTTACCTTTATTTTTTGTGAAGTGTTACAGCTTTGTATTGCTATTGAGGACCGGCCATAGTGCTTGGATGGCCTATTAATTTTGCACTCAGTCCCAGAGAACAGCAAATTGATGATTTCTTTAGGCACTGAGCTTTTATGAGAGTCAGCACAGTATAGTTCCTCCTCACTCCCCAGCTAGGGATATTTGGAAGGGTTTGAGTTTGCTGCAGGTACAAGCTGTGCAGCCAAGCAGAGCACAGCAGTCTGTCATCACCCTGTTTCACAGACCCCATCACTTTGCTCATTCTGCTTCTCTTTATAATAGCTCAATGCAGTCGAGCAGAAGTAAAAGCGAGGGGATGGGCCCTCTTGTTGTTTGAGTAAGTTAGCAAGAAAGCAAACAAGCATTTGTGTTTGTGTATGGATGTTAACAAGTAACACAACTCTGATGATGATAAGGGCTATCAGTAAATGCAGGCAGGCCAGTGTAGCAGCTCTATAGAGCTTTCCTAACTCTTACAGCATCTGTCAATCCACTTCCTTCTCTCTTGGTCTCTTTCACTGGTGAGCAACACAGGCCAGCAGGGTGTGGCTTGTGTCGTCTCTGTTGTGATTGGCCGGCAGCCCAGGCTTGTGTTATCTCCTGTGGAACATATTCTAGTCCCACCCCAGATAGTGCTTGGCACTCAAACATAGCCCTGCCCACTCAC
Source organism: Plectropomus leopardus (assembly GCF_008729295.1). Classification (NCBI taxonomy): domain Eukaryota; kingdom Metazoa; phylum Chordata; class Actinopteri; order Perciformes; family Serranidae; genus Plectropomus; species Plectropomus leopardus. The sequence goes on from NC_056465.1 coordinate 32,382,169, forward strand.
AATTACATCACGACCCATGAAAGTGCCATGTCTGTTTGCTTTCTCCGATCACTGTGAGCAGACAGGTAATGTTGCAGTGTAAGAAGTTTCTCACTCTGTCTGAACCAACTGGTTGAGGAGAAGCTGTTATCTGTAGCTAGCCAAGGTGACAAACAACTTTGCAGAGCCTGACAGGTAGTTGAGGCAGATCTCAGGGCCCACACATACAGGCCTTGACAGTAAGTGAAAGTGTAGCTGCTGCTTGTAGGTAGCAGCTGGACGTGGCGACTGCACTGTCTCCTTTTTTGTCTGCAAATGGGGTAGATAAGGACAATAGATAATTGCTTGGGAGGATGGCATGGAGAAGGCTATTGGACTGTGCACCAGAGTGAAAGAGAAAAAAAGTCTTGTCAAACATGGAGTTTCTGAGGAGCCTGGTTCCAGCTTCCATCTCAGGGGAGGGGCCCATTGAACATGGCGGAGCCTTGTCCAGGGAGACAGGTCCACGGCTCCTTCGTATGAAACGACTGGGCCTGCTATCCATGGGACAGACCATTGATGAGGTAGATCCAGTGATGGAGGTAGATCCGGGGATCGGCCACTCCAGGCCTGCCCGCAGGAATCGAACCCGCCTCAAAGGTACAACTGACCCAGCTGCATATTGATGCAGCAGTTATCTGTGTCAGCTTCGTGTTTTCTCTGCTAATTAACAAGGGCAAATTAACGGTGCTTTATGTTATTTACATTTTCAGTTCAGTGTTTGTTAAGCTTTGTTAACATGCAACTAAAGGTTGGCTTCACCCCTAAATCCATCTCCACCCCCTTAATGCATACATGCGAACATGCACACACACTTTAAGTTGGGTCTGGGCGATATATCGAATATACTCCAGGTATCCCAGCTTGTTCCACGTGCGATATATAAAATGACCCTATTGCGAACATCAAGTGTAAATAGCCATGTCATTGCACGGATCTCTTTCTCACAGACACACACAAAGCAGTGGTTTTGCAGAGCTCCAGACTGTGACTATTAAGTCAGATTTTGCAACCATGGAGCACTACTGCCATTTGCAATTACCAGTAATATATGAACTGGAGAGCTGTTAGTTTGTCTCCAGCTTGCAGAGAATTAATCATCAAGTTTAACGGTGCTGCGGTAAGAGTCTAACTTAATAATTGGTAGAGGCCGTAGTTTGAGCAGTTAAGGCATGTGTTTGTATTTTTCAGAGCTCTGATCGCGACTATTTAGTCACATTTTGCGACGATGGAGCACCAGTGCGACCTGCAAATATTTGTAATACATGACCTGTAGAGCTGTTAGTTTCCATCTCGCAGTGAATGACTCCTCACATTTAAAAGATTTATTTTTATTTTTTTCTTTCATATAATGATCAGATCAGATTATACATAAAGAGGCTTTTGATTCTTATTCACTGTCTTGTGATGCATCATCCACATATTGAATAATTCTTTGAATATTGTCAAAGGGTGTTGTAACACATCCACTGTTATTTTGACAGATTTTTTGTAGATTTATCCACACATGGCATTCACACACACACACACACACACACACACACACATTACACAAAACATTATGAAAACCCATAAATGGAAAGCTGTGATGCAGGTTATGTTTTCATAATGCTTGGCTCATCTGCTGGTCAAGTATGCCTTGTAAGCTATAACTAATAGAAAAATGGAACAAAACAGAAGCAAATATCAGACCACACTCTGGGCCTGCCTGCTGTTGTCACAAACGTTTGCGAGTTGCTTCTAAAGTATTAGTTATGCTGACAAGGATAATCCTCTGAGGTGGGTTTACTATTGTACCTTTGGATACAGTAGTTAAAGGTTTAGAGGATGTGCGTACACATGAATTATGTGTGCGTGCCGGCCAGCCAGTGTGCATCAGCAGTGGGGTGATAACTTGTCAACAGTCTCTCGGTGTGGCTTTTTTTTTGCAGTGGTACCTGTCAGAGCACGCTTGCTCCCTGTGCTCTCATGGCTAGAGCATAAATGAGCTCTACCTTCTGCTCTACTCACCTAAGAAAAAGACAGCTAGCTACACTAACCCACAATAACAATGATTATGAGGCTCAGTTTTATTTGTCCTTATTTTGTTTTGTAGCCTGGATGAGATGTGAAAATAAAGTTTTATTTGGCTTGACACAGGTAACGATTGTTTATGTGTACAGCTCACACTGCTGGTGATATTTCATATTCAAAGCCAGTTAGATGACATTTCTACACCCTGGATTGGGAAAACTGGTTTCAAAATCTTTCCTTTCTTTCTTTCCAACTAGGAAACAGCCGTCATATTAGAAAATTCTCCTTTTTTCAACATGCACGTGGTGACAAGGGTCACAATGGTGAGTTATGTAACAAAAAGAAGCGCTGTGATTGCTACAGTAAGTTGAGGTAAGGAGAGAGAGAGATGGTATTCTGGTGTTTTTATACCTCAGGATAATTTGCCTTGTGTTTAAATCAGAGCTGAGTGCCACTCCCTTGTTGCAGAACTGGCATAGCCTGAGTTGGCTTTTAAGGTGGTGCTGCTCTTTTCTTTCTGTCATTTGTCTTTCTTTGCACACAGTGACATCATCCAGTTGCAGGACGTGCTGCTGAGTTTTTGGGAAGGGTTTGATTGGGACAGTATTTGGTTAATGGGTGCAGCAGGTTTCCTGTTTGTGATTTGGGAGTGTTTGGAGCATGTGACTGAACATGAGTGTGTGCTGGTGGGTTGTACTTCTGTACTGGAAGTCTGAACAGTCCATAGGGTGTGTATCCAGACAGCCTGGACAGACTTATTCATCGGATTTCTTAAATAGTTATTAGCCAACTGTAGTGAAACAAACCCCATAATGGTGCAGCGCTGTGCAGAGTCGGCACTTAGTGGGAATATGGTGTCATAGCTGGGAAGATGAATGCTGTGAATCACTGTTAGTGTTCTTTCTCCAACCAGCTTTCCCAGTAAATGCTCCTCCATACAGAACAACTTGAAGTCTGCTCAGTGCTATGAGTAATGAGCTGACCTTCTTGTACCTGTATTAAGATGAGTTTAATTCAGATTTGCCCGCTGTTCTGCTCTGTCATTCCACAGAGACGATGCGCTTCTGACCTGAGAATGACTCTTTGTTGAAATTAGTTGCCTCCCTTGATTTGCCAGGCAAATCTGAGAAATGAGTTTGTGTATTCTCAGCTTGAGCAGAGGAGAAATGCTCTGTCATTGGGTTTAAACTTGTCTGTGGTTTGTGCAAGGAGTTATTTATAAATGTTTTTGATTATTCACAGTAATACAGCGACAGAACATTATACTGTGGACGTTAGCCAGGAAAAATCTGTCCAGTCGATATGGGTGTAAAAAAAGTTTGATGGTCTAAATGTGCAGAGTTTGTGTCTTGAAAATTATTACGAGGAAGTTAAGATTTGCTGGTTCTCGAGGGAGCATGTGTAAGTGAAGAGCTGTGCAGGTTGCAGACTCGTGCTGCATACCCAGACTGCTGTGATGGATCTAAATGGCATGTCCTCTGCAGCCCAGGCACCACTGGGGAGGTCAGGGATTGAATTACAGCTCCTATCGATTATTATTCCCACCACTGCCCTTCAGAGAGGCCAGGACAGGAAATGCATCCTCCACCCTGTGGGCTCCTGGGAGGAACAGCTCCCCTATACTGTCTGCAGTCAGGATGGCTAGCTATCAACCACTGCTCCCACTTTGTGAATGGAGCTACTAGGACTTGCCTTGGTTGTGCATTTAGTTGAGTTTATTCAATCAGTGAGCTCTACTTTCCAGGAAGTCAGTTATAATGTTGTTTATTTGAAATCCTCAGCTTACGTCAGCTTTGTTGGACAGTAGCTCTTTGCTGCAGTCTTCCCAGAGAGATGATGTTGTGAGTTATTCTTCTGCATTCCTTAAACAATAAAGCTGGTTTACAGAAAACAGGGCCTGCAGACGTCTCTGCATGTTTGTGTGTGAACTGGTTTGCTGATAAGGGTGACGATATGAACTCTAATCCCATTTTCAAATATAATGTATACTCATGAGGTATGAGTACTTTACATGAGGCTAAATACTTGTGCTTTCCTCCTGTGGCCCAGAGCTTGAGCTAAAGGCAGCAGTCTTCAGGCTGCTCTGTGAGAAACAAGGCCAGCAATATGAGATTTCTTACTAAGTTATATTTGAAGTAAACAAACTGACCTATAATTAAGCCTAATTTATGGCAGGGCTCTTGACGCTCTTTTAGGATGATGCATTTTTGACAGAAGTGTCTCTCGTTGCTTTGCTTTCATGTCGAGCACCTGGAGAATTTTGTTATGTCGCAGACTATGACATATTTTATAATGCAGGGTGATTGGTAGTGTTGCCATGGAGATAGTAATTTTAAACCCACATGTACTCTGACCTGCATTCAGCTGCTAAAAAAGTGAATGGAGACTGGCGTGCTCAGTGTGTGTTGTGTTATTTGTGGGAAAGCAAGGCACTCTGTGGTGGGTTAAATGCTTGAAAAAAAAAAAACCCAACAAAGCCAAAAAGAAGCAGCTTACCTAAACGTGGTGACGTGGTCTTTTGAAGCTGTCACAGGCACACTTGTAAGCGAGAGGAAAAGAAGTAGGAAAGAATGGAACGGTAGGAAAAAAAACATTGATGCGTTTCAGCACAGCGGGCTTCGTCAGGGCATTGTGATCCTGCACAGGTATGCTGGGATATAAACAGAGGTACATATTTTCTTGTTGTGTTGTCATCTTCCATCTTACTTCATATGACATGGTAGTTTTGGTAGTAGGAGTAATGTGACTAGAGCAAAAATAGTAAATAATTGAAAGATAAATTCAAGAAGATAAATTTTGCACTAGCCACAATACTCCTACTACCGAAATGACCACGTCACAAGAGGTAAGATGTCACGCGACAACACAACGAGGAAATAATTACCTCTGTCTGTATCCCAGCACACCTGCACAGGATCACAACACCTGATGTAGGCCGCTGTGCTGAAATGCATCTGCGTTATTTTTCCTACATTTCTATTCTTTCTTGCTTATTTTCTCTCCATTAGAAAATTAGTTTGATGGTCTGAATGAGTAAGAACGCTTCAAAAGACCACTCCACCGTGTTTAGGTAAGCTGGTTCTTTTTGGCTCCATTTATTTCATGTACTAGTAGCCCCTAGGGAGCTGAGAGGACAGCGACTGGTCAAACTGCCTTCACCAGCCTGAATAACAGAAGATATTTAGTAAACCAAACTATTTTTCATGTCAGCTCCAGGGAGGAAATCAACAGTTTTTATAGTTATTGTTGATTTATTGATTTTATTTACCAGCTCATTATAACCAGCGAGGGGAATCTGCTGTTCACACACAGACTGAGGTCAGATCAGTCAATGTTGATATGGTTAATAAGATAAACAGTGGGATATTTGTGCGATCGTAAACAGCTGTCTGTGCAGATTACACTTCACTAAACATAATAGAAATAGATTTAGACTGTAAAAACAACACAGGGGGTCTGGTAATTATGGAAGCAAAAACTGAAGCATAAATTGAAAATGTGCTGCTTTTTAATTTCTGTCGAGTAACTCTTCAGATGTGCTGAGTGTCCAACCATAAATCAGTCTTTAGAGCTGTATTCAACTCTCCGGTCACCTGGTCATGACCTGCTGCTCTTGTGTCGGGTAGCAGAACTTAAATAGAAGTATTTGCGAAGTCATGGTGGAGCAAAACAGTCTGAGAAGATTGAATTAAAAATATTTGGGGATAAAAAGAGCCTCATACATAGGACTATTGAAACAAACAAAATTACAAAATACCTAATGAAACAAAAATGTGCAAAAGAGTTCCAAATCAAAACTGTGGTTCTGCTGTCAACCATGGTTTAACAAAGGAATAATTTGGCATTTTTGGGAAATACGAATATTCACTTTCAGACAGACCTGATATATGATCCATATATGTTAACTGTATCCAAAACTTCTAAGAAGTCATCAAATTGAATTGAGTATTATGTAATTATTGCAAATGTGCACTGAAACTCTAAAGAATCTGCGTTTGTTTATTACAAGGCAGAGTTTCACAGTGGAAGCCTGCATCAGGGCAGCACCAGCCAGGGCTTGACAAAGCATCTGCTTGTGTTGTGTTTGTTTGCAATGAGCTCTGCCTCATTTTGCATAACTTGTGTAGTGGAGGACATGTGACAGAGGGAGAGACTGAGGGCGAGAGAGAAATGAAGACTAAACTAAAGGAGGACAAAGAGCATTTGTCTTTTGCAGCCTTCCCAGAGCAGTTCCCTTTAGAATATTTTTTATTTTATTTTGTTAAAACTTAATCCTGCGCCTGACTACAAATTGCTTGATGTCATGTAGATCTGTTTTTAAGTATCTGCAAGAGCAGGTAGAACTGTCATAAACACCAGATTAAAATATCAGATGAATCAGGTGTGTGTGTGTGTGTATGTGTGTTCGCGCGCTTCCATGCATGCTTTTGTGTGTGCGTGCTCGTGTGTGTTTTTGTGTGTCCCCCACAACCACACACACACACACAGTGGGCTGTGGGCTCACTAATGCACTGTGTAGTGAGTTTGTGTGTCATTCTGAGTGTTACGACGGCTGGTAGCTTTTGGATAGAGCAATGATGTAATGCCTATGACTCCACTGGGTGTGAACGGTTAGTTTAACACATAGATCAGCTGTGATGTTGTAATCTCAGTTTGGAAAATGGTGCAAATTACCAGTAGTTACCTATGTCTCATTGTTGGGTTTGGTGAAATATGAAAAAATGCCTTATATTCTTTCTGAATGCAACTAAGTGCAGTTTACTTTGTTTTGAAGATGAGAGCACAGGGCACATACTTAAGGAACATAATATTTTTATTATTTTGGGGCAGGAAACTGAATAGAAGTAAAACCACTAGTTTTGGTATGTGCACCTCCCCGTGTTCAGTGTATCCTCCCTTATTTCTTACTCTCTTCCATCCTCCCATTCTTTCCTTTGCCTCCTACTGCAGTCAGGGATGACGCATCAGTATTGCTGTTGAGCTTACAGGAAGTGTCGTTTTGATAGGCCAGCGGAGAGGCAGCACAGTAGCAGCTCTGACATGCGTATGCATTGCTGAGCCACAGCCAGGGAACACTCGCAGCATTTTGATGACATCACCCACCCCCACACTGTGCTCCCGCCTCCCTCTGTTTGCTGTTGAAACAAGCTCGCTCTCACTCAGAGAGAAAAGAGCAGGCATCAGTAAAAGAACAAGAGCTTGCTGGGAAGAGGAGGGGCTGCTCATGAGCGAATGGAGAGGGAGAGAGCTTTTGGGGGAGGCGGAGGGTGGCTGACAGCGCTAGTGGGCTAGGACTGGCACACACACACACACACACACACACACACACACACACACAGGAAGAGAAGAGGAGAGGGAATATTGCCGTGCATTGTTAAGACTTCTGTTGCGTACTGTTTTGCTGCTGTTTCTCCCCTATCTGGAGCAAAAGTTCTCACGCAGTTTTGTCCTTCGCCTCTCTGGATTTTTCCGGGCTGAGATGGGGACGAGGGACTCTGTGGATTGGCAAGCGGGCAGCGGGCGCCGGGGTGGAATACTTCTCTAACTCACCACGCTATGCTCTCTCTCCTCTTCTCCCAGCGAAGTTTCACCCTTCAGTGAATTAGGTGGCCGAGGAAACAAACTGGTCGCACTTCTTGGCTCTCTTTCCTCAGCAGCTGCTCGCACTGTCTTTCGGGATGCTGCCTTTAACTAGCACCTGTGGAGGGTAGTCTTCAGCTCCAGTCGGGAGGCGTTTAAGAGGTGTTACTTTTTGAGAAGAGTGGAATGTTTGGGTTTTGTGAAATGAAAGTGACGGGAGTCGTGTGATATTTGTGCCTTCTGGTGAAGCCTAACTTTTGAGAGCCGCCATGCTGAGTCTGCAGGATTCGGTCTTCTTTGAGATCAGCATCAAATCTCTGCTCAAGTCTTGGAGTAGCAGCTGTGAGTACCTTGCCAGACTCGCACACATGTTTACATACCACACTTGGCCACCAGACTTATCTGCCACACACAGCCAGCAGACCTGTGCAGCATTGTACGTACACGCATGCAATCCGAACTATGCTTTGAGATTTCCTATCTCCCTCCCTGTAGAAGAAAGCTGGTTATTAATGGAGTTGTCAGGATGACTGATTATGTTTAGTCCAGGTTTAGCCAGGCTTGTTTGATGTGTATGCAGGTGGCAGCAATTAACCTCTTCCTTCAGCAGAGCTCACCCTCCTCCCCATCATCGTTGTGCTGGCTCCTGGTTGTCCCATAGATAATGTTTCTATTGATGAGCATCTGCTGATACAGAACACAGGAGGACTTGAAGTACTTTCTCTGTTAATCTGAAGGTGCTGGCTGCTCCCAACTTTCCCTTTATCTTTATTGACAACTTTTTTTTTTAACATCCAAATATCTCTTCAGTCTCCTTCAGCATCTCTCCACACAATCTTCATCCCTCCTTTTTCTCTCCTCCTGCTCTCCTCTCCCTTCCCTCTGGGGCAGCTAATGTTTCCCAACTATTGATCCGTCTTCTGGTTCCCTCCTATTATTAGCTTCCCATACAGCCTATATTACATCAGAAATCAAAAAGGCGCTGCCGCCTCATTCTCATCGAGTATGTGTATGAGCACAAAATAATGGGATTTTTGCCCTTATTCCGAAAAAGTCAGTGTTCCCACCAAACTGTTTACACGTCTAATAAAAAATGAATCTTCAGCCAATGCTTTTGTTTACATGTAGTCATGCATATTCAGATTAACTTAACATTTTGTTTATCATATGAAGATGTAGACCAGCTGGAGCTGCTCTGCTTGTCATTCTGCTTCTTTCAAAATAGGATTTTTTTCCCCCAGTTTTCTGCTGGTGGCCGACTTGTTAGATTCTTTTTTTACTTCCATCACCTTCTTGAAAAAGTTGGCTCTGCGAAATTTGCACATATCAAAAAACCTGTTTATATCTAAGTCTAATGTTTAAAAGCAGGTGTGCTTCGCCCTTCATGTGTTTGTCTTTTGCATGCATCTCTACCCTATAGCTTTGCAAACTGTTGGTGAGTTGGTTTGTATGTAACTTATCAATAACAACCTACATCGCCGACCATAAGTGGGCGAGAAGACGTGTATTGCAAACTGCAGTGAAAACCCCAGTTGAGACGAATATTCAGAATTGGCTGTATACAGTACATGTCCAAATAATGCTCCTAAAATCTGAATAATAGCAGCATATCCTACCTGTCCCAATAGCAAAAAGCTAAATTCTGAAAACAGCTTAATTTGAAATATTTAAACAGAATATGCTGTTCATTTGAGTGTATAAAATTCAAAATATTGTTGTATTTGGAACAATTGGGGGATATTGGTGTGCGTGTAACCGTAGCCATTAAAAAGCAGACAAATCAGAGTATATAATATAAAAATAAAGGGCTGATAATTGATATGAGTTTAAATTTAGGTGTTTGGTAGTGGTAAAATACAAAAAAACTGCTGTGATTCCAGAGTCTCAGTCACACAAACTCTGATCAAACTTTGCTTTTGTCCATAAAAGAAATGCATGATTTGCCTTTTTCAAGGGTTCACCTCAGGTGTCATACATGGGTTATAGTTTTTTTTTTCTAAATTGAGGGCGAAATTCCCTTCATTATGAAGACAGGACTAACAAGAGTGTAGTTTCTGAACACAGTATTTTAATTTTCAGTATAGATATAATAATAACAATAATGTAGCACATTTTCAGGGGAAAAAAATTGGAAAAAAAAACATTTTCATTTTCCGATGAATACCTGACAAATCAAGACACTTCATCACATTGATAGAACAATCAAATGTTGAATATCCAAAAGTATATAAAGTGATATCTATCAACTCTAGGGCAAAGTGAGACAAATTTGACTGATTGATTTATCACAGGTTTTAAACTTATTTTCTTTCATAGATTTTAATGAGTGCTTCACATCTGCTTTCCCTGTTACTCCTTTTGCTCTCACTCGCTCAAACACACACACACACACACACACACACACACACAGTGTGATAGCGGTTTGGAACATGTCGTACAAGTTTGTTCTAGCTATGGAAGTTGGAAGTTTGTTCTAGATATGTGTGGCACGGTAACTTTAAAGTGACCTCATCGTGTTTGGGTTTTAATCTGGGAGCAATCATCAGACCACAGCTGGTCAGACAAGATTGGATCAGAAACTTAGTTTGGTCATAAACCACTTATTAATTTATATATAGTATTTAGTTGTACTTTTTTGTTTTTTATGCCTTGCCTTTGATGTCTTTGATGCCTTGCTTGACGCCAGTATTTCAGATTAATTGGTCCCTGCTCGAACTGTACATAGATAGGGCTGGGCGAAGTGATAACAAATCTCATTAAAACGTAGATTTGTTATCACATACAGATTTTGATTAACCAGTTATGGAGGTAAGCTGTTAATTTTCAGTGTTTCCTGCAGGGTATTGTAGCAGAGGCAGGGTGCCTAAAATAAGAAAGAGTGCCTCCGCAAATGTCAGAAGAAATTATTACACTTATGTGAAATATATTAAGCTTCAGGGAAAACGAGCAGAGGCGCTACAGCCTTAAAGGAATGAGTTGACCGTTTTGTTGTGCCGTTTTGAATAATTAGAGCAAATGGGGGCATGTAGTGGTCAGACTGATATTTGGGACCTCCACTTCATTTTAGTTTGTTGTGATCACAATAGTAAAACCAACTAATGTAGTACTGAATGTTGAACCTAGTTTTTTTGATGTCTTGCAGTGGACTGTGGTCAACAGTCAGTATGTTTACCTGCACAGTGATGTCGAGTTACAGTTAAAGCTGGATTATGCCATTTGATTGGACTACTGTCCTTGTCTCAATGTACCAGCACCGACGGAGAATCGATTTGTTGATGAAAATATGTCCAACTCTGCAGCAGTAGGTAGCAATATGCCGCCTCTCAGCAACATGCTACTGGATCTTTTTCCGGTTGACTTGTCACATACCAAAAAAGTTGCTGTATATTTTCTATATACTCCTTCGTCTTGTTTTATCTTCCATTGTTCTTCTTATTTTGTTTTTCCCAGCTTTCTTCTATGAATTTATGCAGTTTGACTTCTGGGTGAAAGCCTGGCGCAGAACATTGTTCTGGTCGGATTGAGGGGTATAGATGAAAGAGTAAATCAACTGCATTATCGAGGTGTGTTTTTCCGACTTCAAGAAATTTGATATTATAAGATTTCAGTCTAACATGTTCACATATATTTTAAAAATAGTTTTTGTTTCTTAGGGATGCACATTATTGGATTTTTTTGCCATTATCTGATATGCCAGTATAAAAACAACCCATATGGCCAATAACCCATATCCCCTCTTTTTCTAACATAATGTAAACATACAGAGTGTTGAATGCAGCACTCAGGTCTTGTACCTGAAATTATGGCAGTGTCCACATTTTAAATGGTAGGGCTGAAATTCTCTCTCTTAAAAAAAAAGGAATGGATTTAATGTGGATGATGTAAAGCAGAAAAATATCCCAGATGTGAAGGCTGTTGAAAGACATCAAAAAGGTCTCTGGTCAGGTGCTTTTCTGTGTGGAGTGTGCATGTCCTCCCCCACCTCTGTGTCTGTTTGCTCCAGATCTTCTGATTTCCTCACACTGACCAAAGATATGCTGGTCATGCAAATAAGAACTTCTTATTTGCATTATGTGAATGTGAATTTGAACATATTTGTCTACATTTTAACTGTTGACTTGGCCAGGATTTAGCCCTCTCTTTGCACAGTGTTGGATAGGCTCTTAACCCCCCTGACTATGAATTGAATATTTAATTAAAAATGCATTTGTAAGTACTGTTACAGTGATCTGTTTATGATTTCTAGGGATGTTTTGGTCATGTTTTTTTGCCGTCTGATGTGTGTCTTTAAAATGGAGTATCTGCTGTTACTGAGTCCCAGTGCAGTACCTTTTATTTTTTCTAGATAGCTGCACAGAGCACAATTTAAGAAGGCTTCTTCAGTGTTATTTTTTAAAAAATACCTGCATCCATGCTGTTCTTTGTTTTTTTTTTCATTTCTAAGTTTTTTATTATTACGTATTTCTTATTTTAGCAAATAGTAAAAAGTGACAAACCCTGCCTTTAATCTTGTTGGCATCCTCGCTGTCTGGAGGGACTGTCTCTGTCCCTTCAAGAGTCCAGTGTTTGTTGCTCAGGCAGCCTGTGTCTCTGTAACCTGAATGGTTTGCATTCTGTTAAGTATTTATTTTTGGCGCTTTCACACATTTTGTTACCCAATTACCCTTCATTAATAAATAAGCCATATTGGTCAGCTGCTGCTCTTAAGTTCAGCAGAGAAGAGAGACAGTTTAGACAGTTTAGTGGAGCAGAGGTGACAAAGGCACCTGTGTAACAGCTGACCAAAAAAAAAGGGTCGGGTGCTAATATAAACTAAATATTCCCAATCCCGATCAGTCAATCTTGGCAAACTTTGTCCCCCCCAAAACACGGAGGAACAGTGCGCATTCTGGGACATATTGTATGAAGTCTGTATTCTCTTCTTTCAGGTCATAAGTAATTGAGAATTTAAAGTAATATATAAAAAATGTTCGTACTCTGAATCCCTAAGCAGTAAAGCATCCACCTGTTGAGTAAACAGCTTTCTTCTCTTTGTCCCTCTTTCTAATTTACCTCCCCCATTGCCCCTCTCGCCCCTCTCTCCCCTATCCTGTTGGTTGCCAGTTTTTCATCGGGCCCCTCAAACAAAGAGGGCCTAATTTCAGAAGCTCTCTCTAAGCTGTCCTGCTTCAACCTCCATCCATATAGCCTCTCTTTGTGAAGCTTCCCCGTGTTTGAATACAGAAAATGTTGTTAAATGTTGTCGTTAACACTTTGCTAAAGTATAGACAGCAACTAGTTACAGTAGTTAAATTATAAAATAAATGTAATTACAATCAGCTACAATTACTGAGAAAAATATGTAATTAAATTACAGTTAGTAATAAAAAAATATTAACATTACTTTGATGAAGTTATTAAAATAGTTGCATCTCTTATTACATTTTCTGTACCCATTTCTATAACATTATAAAAGTAACACTGGGTATAAAGATTTTAGACATGTTCATCTGGAAGACAGAGTAATACTTTGAGCAATTAAATACATGTGGTGATCACAGTTTAGCCTGTTATTATTAAACCAGTGGTTAATTCATGATGGAGCATGTATATTGTTTTTTTAATCAGTCCCTGTGTTGTACTGATGTCAGCTTCTGCTAACAGATTTGTATGCACTCTTGTTGTTTCTTATATGGAAGTCGCATTGGTGAAAAGTAAACTAGTAGTAACTCGTCAGAGACTGAGCATGTTGAGACACAATAGCAGAATTGGCAGTGCCACTCCACATAAACACTGGCGGTGATTCCTTTGTTTTTCTCTTTCAAAAAAATGGACGCACTGGCGGCCCTGCATTCCAGCAGTATGTGTGTGTTTGTGCTGTTGTTTCTGGTTGTCCTGACAGGGGAAGTGAGCAGGCGTTTGGGAGGGTTTTATTTTAACTGTGACAAGGTGGAGTCACTGCTCTAATAGTTGCGTAATCCTGCGGGGTGCTCCATTTCTTAAGCACAACCGAGGAACTTTGGCAGGACTCATAGGCCTCTCGTAACAGAACTTGGGCATTTTCTTGTACTGCAGTAGCAGCTTGTCAGTTCTGTGTATCAGAAATGTAGTTGCAGTACTGACCATTTTTCAGGTTGTTTTGAAACTTTTAGTTACCAGTGATCTTATATTTTTTATGCTAACACAGACCACAGAAACAGTTTTTGGCTTTTGACATGATGAAGATATATGATGAAGAGAAACACTGAACAAGTGTCAAATCTGAAACCAGGGAAGCTTAACTGTCTCTCAGTTAAGGGTGCAGCCTTGAGAATCTCTTAAGCCCAGGCATGTTTCACTTCTTTAAACTCAGCTTTTTCCATTTGAAAATTGTGAATACAGCATTGACAACATCTGACACTTCATCCAGCCACAACATAACATTGTACTTAAAATACAAGCTTTCTTTTTATTCCTCTGCCCCAGCAACAGCCGTTGCCTGAGGCTATGTTTTCAAGGATGAACTGATTCGATTTTGATGGTCAAAGTCATCGTGAACATGTTTTTAGTCATAACTCAGAATTCATATGCCTGTTATGACAAAGTTGCACACAAACGTCTGATAGGATAAAATGATGAAGTGATGCTGTTTCATATCCAAAAGATTAACTTCATTTTGACATTAAAATATTCTGCAAAAACACTTTTCTTGCCATAATTCAATGCCATAACTCAGGAACAGAGGGGAGATTGTTGCCATTATTCACATTTGGTCGGATACTGAATTGGTAACACTGATCTTGGGTGTCCACCTTGAAACTGTGATGATTGCAAAGATCTTCTATGCTGCGATGTGCGTGAAGCATCCAGCTTTAAGAATTTATAGCTTCCAGGACTCAACAAGTCTGTCACAGTCTTGAAGCTTCATTCACAATGTTGACTTTTTTTGTATGTTCATTCATTCAGTTAAAATAAATCCAGTATTTCTGTAGAGTTGCTGCACAGTTGCAGATAAAGATAAGCCTTCACCAATATTATTAGTATTATATGATTTATATAATTAAACTCCGTGCTGTCTGTGAATTGTTTGCGACTCGTGACATTTCCAATAACTCCAGAGCAAGTCCAGAAGTCAAAGTTTATTAAAGATTAATTTTGTCTAACAAAAAATGCATGCATGTATATGCTTAATGCATAATGGAAATATCTGCTTTTAATTGTGGAAATACAGTAGTTACAGCAGCAGGCAGCTCTGCAGCAGCAGCGCAGCAATGACGCTGTCAGTGTGAAGACCATAAGCGTGCAAGATGCAGCTAGACAAGGTTGCCGTCACATACTACTTATCCACGATTCAATAAAGAGACCAACTTCATCTGATGAATCACTTTATTTAAATTAAGGTTTGATTGTTTCGTCGTTGTTTTCAAGATTTATTTATTTTGTTTGGGTATTGACATCAAAATTCTGATCGCAGACATGAAGCGCTTATTTGAAAACCTCAGCAGAAGCTTTGAATGTGAAAAAAAACATTAGATACAGTTCTAGTAACTTCTTTTCAGGAACATCCATATTTAAAGCATTATTTACTGTCATGGCTACAACGTTGTTTTCTGTCAGAGTCTTATTCATTGGCAGAGCATGTGACAACATACATGAATTTGAGTTGTGTTTCTCTCAACGAACAAGAAAAGCAAAAATCAACCAAATCAGATCAATTTTATGTGTATATCCCTGTATCAAAAACTGCCCTAAGAGGCCTCACAATCTGAACAGACGACATTCTCTGTTTTTGCACCATGTGACGAAAGCTCTCTGTGAGTCCACTGTACTCTTCTGTAAAAATATTCTCCAAGTGAAGACAGCATGTTTCTCACTGCAATTTATTCTCTGCCAATACAGGGATAACTCCCTTTTCCCCAAAAATACACTTAATACCTTTTATATTAAATTCCTTGAAAGCCTTCACTACATATATTATATCTCTCTGGACAGACATTGATGTAAATTGCAACTTGACTTGTTTGTGGAGGCATATGACCTTGAGGTGGTTACTGTGGTGTACTTTTTACATGTAAAACATGCTTGAAATTTGCATTTAGATTTGAATGGGAAAAGGATCAGGTCACAAGTGCGTCACTTGTGTTTCAGTCAGTGCAGTTTGTGGTAGTTAGAGGTGAGAAGTTTGTAAGTAACCTTACAGATTTTTTTGCTTTTTTTTTTTTTTTAACAAAGCTTTGTGCAGTGGGGTCAGTTTTGGAAGGGAATCATAGATTGGCATGCCACTAATGACTGGCATGTGTTGAGTTTTTTTCTTTTTCTTTTTTGTTAACTGCAAAAATACAGCATTGAGGTATTATATATGTGAGTCAACAATCTAGCTGGCCCACGATGGGGGAGAAATGAAGGATGGAGGGGGTAGAGCACACACGACACTGATTGGTTATTAGGAGCTGGCTATGTGACATCATTGGGGGTGTTGGTGCAGCACAGTAAACAAAGAGGGAAATGCTTGAAAGGCTCTCTGTGCTGCTGGACAACATAACCACAACACAGTTAACACCCGCTACTACGCTGCCCCTGCCGCCTCCCACTTTCATTACCCTAGAAAACATAGCATGACTGTTAATTTCTGATTGAAAATTGATTTTTTTAATACATTATTTATTTATTATTTTAGTGGGTTCAGGGTGGTGGTCATTTTTTTGTTGAGATGTTGGAGCAATTTGTTGCGTGAGTCATACCTTAGTTGTGGTCTTAGGTTTTTAATGGCAGATATTATAGTATATAAATTGGCTTTACATTTTATTTCAATAACCAATTCACATTTTATTAAAGTAATAAAAATTGTGGTTGGTTTTCTTTTTCCATTTGCATAAGAATATACTGATATACTGGTTGTATTGTGATTTGGTCGACATGGTATATTTAAAATGACCTCATTGTGAACGTCGAGTATAGATTATCACTTTTTTTTCTTTCTTTTTTTTTCAAGCAAGGGGCATGAGACTCGTTTCGGCATTTCGACTCTCTCACCCTCACCTATGGCTCTCTTCCGCTCACAGGCAAACACACAAAAACGCTCATAAACATAATATGTCACACACACTCCTAAGCCCATCCAGACTTCTTTGTCTGGAGCGATAGTATGAGCAGTCAGAGCGTGTGTTTTGATGTCTGCAGAGCTCCAGAGAGCCACAATATACTCGCATTTTCCAACAGTGGAGCACCACTGCATCTTCCAAATATTATTAATATATAAACTGTAGAGCTATTGTTATTTAGCTGTACTAAAACTACATGTTAAAAGGCGCTGTGGTAACAGTTTTAACGTTCTGCTAACAGCTAACTGTTGAACCCAACCTTCAAGCTCACAGCAAAGACATCAATACCAGTGATAGTGGCACCACTTTGATTTATTTAATTATAACAATGCTTAACCTTGTTATAACAGTACTATATTTCACTTAATTAAAACTGTATTTTATTTAACTTCATGATAAAAGTACTTTATTTAACTTTATTATGACAGTAGCTGCTTTAATAACCATAACTTTATTGTGACTGTGGTTAATTTATTAATTTAGCATTTTAGAAGTTTACAGTAATTTAATGAGATTTCAAGATATCTATGTATAATTTTTTGCAATATAGCATAAATATATTGCAATAGCCCTAGAAAAATGGATTATGAATTAAAACGATTGTTTCAGTCCATGTAGGTTTGCACAAATAGTCATTTATCATAACAATTTTGAATGACCCTGTTTTTTAACCATCTTTAATATAATATAAACAAAACCCAAACCTTATCTCTGAAACTGTGTTACTAAAATATGCTTTGAGAATACAAGTAGTCTGAACCTCAGACAGCCAGTGTCTTTTCCAGTGAGTAAGCCTTTAGAGAGATGTTCAGTGTAAATAGTATTTCACAACTTGAGCATATTTCTGTCTACAAAAAAGCTTCATATGCAAAGTATGAATGTTTTTCTGCTGAAAAACATTTTTTCCTGCACTTCTGCTCCTCAGTGGTATTCAGATTATTAAGAATGCATGGGTGTTTCTGTGACAACCAGAAAGAAACAGAACAAGACTTTTCCTGGGAGGGAATGAGGTAAAGGGTCAGTTTACTATTGGCTGTCAGCTTGGCTGGACTGGACCCATTGTGGACTGGACTGGAAGTTGTGTCCCAGCTGTAGCATAAATCTTAAGAGCACTATTGAATGTTATGAAGCCTGCTTCCTTTGAATTGACAGAAACTTGGCTGTGTAAGCATGTTCTTAGACAAGAATGTCATGATGATAATGCAATTTTCACACAATTCATGTTACTCTATTTGTAAACAGGAACTCATACAAAGCTGGTACTGAGGTGCCTTTTAAGGTCATTTATTTATTATACAACACATGAAAAGTTGTGTATGATATTGCACAGAAGCACTGAATTTTCTAAATACCCTACATGGCCAAAGAAACAGGGCAACCCGAGAGAAATATGTAGACACGTGAACATAAAACCCACATGTGATTGTTTAACATCTAAGCTGTGTGCTTTATCTTGTCTGCCATCTCCTTAAATACCAGAACCCTTAAGATTTGCTTACACTATTTGAATAGGATGAACAAATGATCTGTGCCACATGCAAATGTGCAGAGCTCTGGTTTCTCGTAGTGACCTTAGATGAATGTTTTTCAGGAAGCCTGACTAAATACTGCTGAAGGAACTCTGTGGACATTCAGTTTTACAGTGTTTTGCTTTCCTCGCCACTGAACTTTTAGCCTTCCTTTTTTCAGTGTAATTCACATATTTAAGACTTTTTTTGTAAAATCTACTTTTTTGAAAGTTGCACAATTTCTTACAGTGCTGCTGCCCTCAGTTGACCTCCAGTTTTACCTCGTGTGGTTATCTCAAACCGCTGCGACCTATTCATATTTGCACTAAACATTTTCTTTGGTAAAGAAAAAAAGGTGCTTAATCTAAATAAACAATAATGTCATCCCTTAAAGACCATGACACTCAACAGTTTCATGCCGTTGGGTCACTCCTTCTTTTTCTTTTTTCCCAAAGAGTTAAACCAAGGACATCATGTCTATGTTTCTTAATGTTTATTTGAGTTATTTTACCTTTTCAAAATACTAAAATAAATGTGAGATTCTCCATCTAGTTGTATTTCTTTCAGTACTGTAGATAAGCAGGTGTACGTGGTATTATAATCATAAACTTTCATATTATTGTGTACCTTAAAACCAGTATATTGCTTAGACCATAATTAGATTTTGTAATAATTTTTTTATTATCAGTTCACATGTACATGACTGCTACACTGAAATTAATGTTCTGCTTGGTACTTATTTATCTTTCAATTGCACCATGAAAATATGAATGAATACAATAATCAGCAATATAAATTTAGCAGTCAGGGTTTGAGTTGTTACTTTGTGGGCTACTTATAGCTCAGTATTTTGCAACAATAATTTGATATAGTACATCTTGCTGATAAAACAAAAGTATAACTGATAAAAAAAAAAGCTTTAAACAAAGTAATTTTTTTAATTTAATCATTTCTTAAAAGGTCCTGTATAGATTTTTTATAATAACTATGTTTTGTATGTTTTTCAGTGTATGATCACCTAAAAATCAGAATTGTTGTGTTTTCGTGATCTTAAAATAAGCCTTTTATATCTGCATATGGAGTGGGTCCTTTCTCACTCAATTCACCATGTTGTTTCTACAGTAGCCCAGAATGGACAAACCAAATACTGGCTCTAGATCAGACCAAATTATTGTTGACCAAATTATCATTATTAATATTGTTGACGAGAAGTTTCAGTTGGTTGGAATCTGTAACCTCATTCGTGAGATGCTACTAAATCCTAAACACTGCACCTTTAATGCCAGATGAAAAAAAATAGGAGTACATTGACAGATAAGTCTGAAGTCCTAAAAGCGAAAAGCACTGCACATTTGGCACAGTTAGGTCGATCTTTTAATGCAGAAGTAGCACAAAGAAAAAGTGTGTCACCCTGTCCATGTTGTTGGCTTCTATATTTCCGGTAAGGGCAGAGGGTTCACCCAAAGTTTGAGTACCAAAGCTGACAGTTACGAGCATTGTGCTTCTCAAACGAGAACAGCCTTTTCTTTTTGACAAATGAGGACGGAGTTGAATTAAATGTGTGCTAATCGAGAATAAGAAAGAACCTCCTGTTATTAGCCTTTAGTGATTAATTGTATCTAAAGCTTCAGCTATAACTGTTTTAATATATATGGTGATAAATGTCATGAGACATAGCATGTTAATTAGTGAACTTCAGAGATGCTGAAATGCAGATTTTGTTACCTTTGGACAGGGCCAGGCATGCTGTTTCAAGTCTTTATACTCAACTAAGAAGACCAGCTGATAGCTTCATACTGTATTAGGATACAGACATGAGAGTGGTATCAATCTTAAGATGTTTCTCAGAGTTTCAAAATCTACTTTAATTGTTTTCCTTCCATTTTTAGGTCTGCTTGCTTTTTGAGCAAATACGTTTTGAAAGAAAAGCAGTACAGTCCGTTCAGACCAACATTGTTGAAAGAGCTGACTGTAATATTTAGTTATTCTATATTTAGACATAAACACAAATATTAAGATTTTTAAGAAAGATTTTGATAATTAATGTTGACATTACAGTAATAGGAGTTATGATTATCCTCGTGTTTGTTTTTTAGGGTGATTTTAGCCTATTATGGGCTATATGACTTCAGAAAATGAGTTTATAATTAGAGGCTTAGAGTCAAATGGAAGTTGTATGTTTTCTCTAGTCAGCACTGGAATATTTCTCTCTTTTCTCTCATCATTCAGTCAGGTTTCCTCTTTAGGAAATGTCTGTACTCCTGTTTGGATTAGAACTAGCACATGACATTGCATACTTTACAAGAGTGTTGTTCTTAGTTTGACCCTGATGCTTTGACTCCCACTATATTATTTCCTAACCTCCACCTTCCACCCTCTCTGCAGCTTCTGCACCAGTCAGCAGCAGCGTGACTAGACGCCGTGCCCCCTCCTCGGTGACTCCCCTCTCGTGGGAGAAACACAACGTTACCGCCATGTCGAGCATCACCATCGACCCCGAGCTCAAGCCCGGGGAGTTTGTCATCAAGAGTCTATTTGCTGAGTTTGCTGTGCTGGCTGAGAAGAAGATCGAGATGGTGATGGCTGAACCGCTGGTGAGTCCACAGGGGGTGAAAGCTAGTGTCAAGAAACACAGGAAATGAAATTCAATACTCAACATGTGATGTAGCACACACTGCTGAGAAACCCTCTTCTCTTTTGCAACTAACTGCCATGCCTTCAGTCAGGAAAAACTGAAATATGTGTGAGGTAACTGGCAGGAGAGGCACTTAATCTTCATGTACATAGTCTCCATGAATGATGAAACTGTTTATTATTAACAAACAAAATAAACTGTCCTTTGACCGTCCCATTCCTCTGCACATTGTTTTTATTCAGCGCCATTACATGGAGGGACCTGTCAGGGTAATACCCTCAGTCTGATAGAAATCTTACCTCTCTCATTCAGTCACTTATTCACCGTAATACTTCAGTGTTCACTCACTTATTCATCACCAGGCCTTGCTTGCTTCATCCATATTATGGGATATGGATCAGAGATAACCACGCCCAAATTAACTCAACTTCAGGAAACTAAAATGGCAATAATCCAAATTTGGGTTGAGGCTAATGTCTGATAAGTTTTGATGCTTTTTATTATGCATGTAAGACCCTTAATTGCATATTAAGAAAGTTTTTTTGTGATTTGAGTTCCCAGAGGCTTTAATCTCTTTGTGTGTGTCTCTGTCTCTCTCTCTAACAGGAGAAGCCCCTGTCCCGGTCCCTCCAGAGAGGGGAAGATGCACAATTTGACCAGGTCCGTACAACCACAGTAATTACTAAGAGATAAAGATGTGAGTGGGTGTATGTAGGGCAGGGAAATAAGGCAAAAAATGTTCCCATGATTTAAAAAAAACAACCCCAAAGTAATTTTAATCGATACCTGTAATTATTCTAATAAATGTAAAATCAAAATTGGCTTTATTGGCTATTGGCACATGCAGTGAATATGACCTTGTTTTTGTAGCACTCAATGCAAGTCCACAGAATAAACATTCAGTTTAAAGTAAAAAAAAATGTTGTACAAGTTGAATAAACTTGGCACTTAATTGTGGTTAATTGAGCCAAAACATTTATAATCAAAATCATTTCAAATCTTAATTCTTGGAAGCAGCATGTCGAACTCTTGATACAGATGTTTTGAAACAGCCGACAATATAAACAACATAAATAGACAAAAGTAAAACCTCAACTGTGGTCAGTATTTTCCGTACAAATTTTAAAAGCGCAGTATGTTATTTCTGCTGTCTCTCATTCAAAGAAATAGCAAAAGAAAGACTTTGATGTTTTAAAGTAATTTGGGATCATTTGAACAACCACACTTGCAGATGAAAATCTGTGTATCAGACAGAAAACATGTTCACAGATGAGGAAATATATTACTTTTAAATCACATTATGTTACGTTACATAGTCATTTCATTCTGATCGAATAGCTGCAAGTCATGTTAGCTACCGTTAACTTGTTTTCTTAACATTATCATAAAATGAGTTGACAATGCTCATGGCTACTGCAGGTCACGCTCAGTGGCAAGGCAAGTGTATTTACATAGCATTTTTAAAAGAACTGAGAGTTGCACGGGACTTTCTTTCATTTGAGAGTTCCTTCTAGATATGTGGTGCATATAAACGTGGCAAGTTCATTTGCGGATAAGCCTGGTGCTGTCATCTATAGTCAAAAAGATCATACTTAAAATAACTTTATAAGCGTGTTAAATTGTGTTGTAGTGAGTGTCTTGTCGTCCTCTACTGCTATTTTTATTTTTTTTACTTGAGCTGCATTTAGACGCTTTTCACAAACGTTTAAACCTCTGAAACCTTAGGTTTGATTTATTTTAAAAAACATGGGAACAACGCAATGAGCAACTTGGAAAATATGTGCAGAAAATTTAAAACTAAAGAAGTTAAAGCTAACAAGGAAACGGCTTAAAAATGAGTTGTGGGGAGATTATTAGATATTATCCAAAAAAGGAAAAAAAAATCTAGAAAACTGTATTTCTAAATGTTAATTAATTATATAGTTAAAATTATGTTACAGAAAAAAAACTTTCTTTGGGTCATTTTCTTGTCTTCTTTAATTTTTTTACTCTAACTTTTTTCTTTCCCCTTTTTGCTTATTTTCATAGAAATTTCTTGTAACTTTAAAAAAAATATATTGCTCTTTTTTTTCGCATTGACGTCTTTCTGTGTTTTTAAAGGAAATCAAGCCAATTTGCTTTGGTTTTAAAGGGTTAATGGAGGATGGCAACTAGGTTTGAAGATGCATCTGTGCCCCCCTCTAACTGTGTATGGTTTTCCTGTATGAAACATTTATCGAACATTTGTTATATTCCTATCAAGGAGAATTAAATTGAGATAATTAGAACATAAGTATAATAAATAATAGTGAAAATAAATAATATAGGTTTTATGGCCCAGCCCTATGTGTGTGAATGGGACATTCTCATTTCCAGGACCAACAATGTTCCTCTCCTACATCTGTATGTGTGTGCAATATTTGAATCCCCAGCTCCACCCACTCAATGGCCCGTCTGTCCCTCATCTGTAGCTGGTGCAGAACTCTATACAATAGGCCTGCCTGCTGCAGAATGCTTTGTTCAGCACAACACAAAGCCAACGAGGATATGGTGCTATAGATCCAGCTGTCCCCATTGTGAGTGAGGGAGAGAAAATGGGTATAGAGAGCGCAAAAGTGAGAGTGTAGAATCGCTGTGTCATCCTCAGCAGTAAATCAGCATTGGGTGCTGGAGTGTATCTGCCCGGCGCCATAAGGGCAGAGGGAGCAGTTGCATAACTCTCCTGCCGAGCATCCATCATCCACCTCCCTCATCATGCTGCACTGGACCTTAAATACACACACATACACCTATATAGTTCGTGCATACTGACCACCTTGTCTCATGTTTTATGTCTAAAACTATGCATTGTAATCTTGGGTTGTTAAAGCTCTGAATTCTTGTTTTATGTACTTGATCGTTACTTTTAACCTTTACTGCTTTCTCATAATACAGCTGTGCTAAACAGCAACAAACATTAAAGATCATCAATAAAATTTGATTTGTCAAGCCTGTAAATGCGGTCCAGTTGCATTGCATAAAAGGCATAATTTGACGTTGGTGTCGATGTTATCAAAGTGCTGATGACGTGTTTGGAGGACAGCCAATTGTTTCTGTGGTCTTACGTATGGACACTGCAGAACTGTATGTGTTATGTAGCTGCTCACTAGTTTAGCAACACTATGGCGTGCTAAACATGCCATCTGACACCACACTCCCAAATGTAATCAATAGCTATAACATGTCACCCAATAGTTGAGAAAATCGCTGCTCTATACTGGCTCTACTTAGTTATTGAATGTCACTTTAAATCATTGCTTGTGGAACAGCATTTTCTGCATGATGTAATCATTTTTTTTGCATTTTGAACAGGCAAAAAAAATTTGGAAAATTTGCTTGTTTCTTAAAAAAACACAAGAAGAAGGCAATAAGCAACTTAATAAGAGATGATCCAAAAATTAGAAGAAATTAGTTTTTTAAAAAAAACTAAAAGAAAAAAAAAGAAAATATAATCAAAAACAAACAAGGAAATTAACTAAAAAACTGCTTGGAAATTAAATAATTCTGTAAAATAATTTCAAATATATAATTATAATTCTCTGGACATTTTTCCCTGCTGATTTTCTAAGTAATAATTCTTTGCAGTTTGTGGGGCACTTCTTGCCATGGTGCTCATTGCCTTTTTTGCTGTGTTTATGAAAGAAAACAAATCAGTGTGCTTAGGTTTGGAGGCACAAGAAAAGTGATGTTGCGCCAGAATTTGAAGGGTTAAAAAGTATTTGATTTTAAGGCTGAAAAATGCAGAGACCACCTTGTAAGCGTAAAAATGAGTGAATCTCATGTTTCTGTGATGTTGTTTTCCAGTTAATAAGCTCTATGAGCTCAATAGCAGAACACTGTTTGCCCTCCCTACTGCGCACACTGTTTGACTGGTACCGGCGGCAGAGTGGCACTGAAGACGAGTCTTACGAGTACAGACCTCGCTCTAGTACCAAGTCCAAAGGGTGAGATGCTAATCTTTGTTTTCTCTTCATCTGCCTTCCTCTTCCTTATGAACAAACAATTTATAAGTGATTCGATTTATTTTGTTTTGTTTTTAAGATGTACTTTCCTTAACCTTCTGAACGATTACTTTCTCTCTTGCTTTGCAGAGACGAACAGCATCGGGATAAAGATTACCTTCTGGAACGGAGGGACTTAGCCATAGATTTCATTTTTTGTTTAGTTTCAGTGGAAGTTCTAAAACAGGTGAGCTATCTGACACTCTGCTCTTGTATACTGATTTACAGTGTCTGTGAAAAGTAATTTTTTTTTCAGTTGAGTTACTGGGGTCATGTGACTACTGAATGTTTACATACAGAAGGGGAAATACAGCGCACCTGTACCTTGACCTAATATTGAGATTATCTTATCGAAGCATTGAAAAGGTGGTTTTGTTCCTGCTA
Source organism: Plectropomus leopardus (assembly GCF_008729295.1). NCBI lineage: Eukaryota > Metazoa > Chordata > Actinopteri > Perciformes > Serranidae > Plectropomus > Plectropomus leopardus. The sequence goes on from NC_056465.1 coordinate 32,407,385, forward strand.
CAGTATTATATGCACTATGCTGTATATTTCCATTATAACTTCTTTTAGACAGAACTGGAATAGTGATCATGCCATCTAAGTTTCTTAGATTAAATGTTATAAATATTAAATGTTAAAAGTCATTAAGTAGTCTTACATTTGGATTTGAGGTCCTTATTGCCACAGATATTTTATCTAATTTAGTTTATTTCTAATGTTACAAATAGGATTTACGCATTGTAAAAAATATGATTAACATACTCACTCCAGTTATTGTAATCCTACATGAAATCTACCTCTGCAAGGGACCACATCTATACAACATATATATACTGCTTACCTTTATACTTAACCACAGTACTTAGAAAAGATTTGTCCACAAATTAGTTTTAAATTTGGTCAGTATTATCTTGAAAATGTCTCAAAAAGCATTAAATTAAACTTTCAGTGTCTGAGACCTGCAGACACCCTGGTTGTGGTTTTACCTTTGATGTGATATCTGTTGTAGTTTAATAAAATCATAACCAGTCAAACACAGCAGCGGTGTATCTTTACCTTTGCACTTGCTAAACAGACGTAGTTGTCTCAATTTCAGATGGAACAGTTAGTTTATAGATTTGTTGTAATCTTGGTCAGCTTTTTTATTGCATCATTTGTTCAGATTATCAGATATTGTTAACTGCCAGAGCAGCATTCACCACTGATAAGGTTTTTTTTATTGTCTCACTAGTGATTCGCCGACTCAAAAAGATAACAGCATTGTTTAATAGGTTTGTTCTTTTTTATTTACTCACCTTCTGTGGTACAGAAAAGAGCCGCAGTGTTGTTAGCGAGGTCTTTCCCCACGGGGCGACACAGTAAATAAACACAATGGCAACAGACCAACTTCCAACTGAGAGTGTTTCTGAAGTGGACTGTTCAAATCTGTGCAACATTCTGAACTAAAAGCCAATCCCTGGAGACCAGAGCTAAGTTGTCCTTGGCTTTGCTCCTGTAGGGAGGGCAATGAATGGTAGCAAAGAGAAAGAATGAAGAATATCAATGCCTCCAATAACACCAATGATTCCATGTCTGCGTCACAGATTCCTCTTCATCCAGTGCCAGATGTTCTAGTACACGAAGTTCTAAACCTGGCATTCAAGCACTTTAAACACAAAGAGGGGTAAGTAAGCATCAACACACAGATGAACCAGTGACACAGATGAATAACACATGAATAAAATGTGCTGATGAATACACTCTTGACTGTGACACTCTCACTTTTGGTTTGGCTTTGCAGTCATTTATTTATTTAGTACGTGTGAATAGACAGTCCGTGTATCATAAACTGTGACACCCTAACGTATCTGTATTAAAATGTCTAAACATGACTACACCTGTGTTACATATTTTATTTAGTTATGTGTTTAGATCATGCAAAATGTGTCCAACAATGTGCAAACCCAGAGCAATATGTAATTTTATTTAAAGTAGTGGTACATTACGTTTGTTTGCCTGTCTCAATGGCTTCATTTCCCCTGAAAAACATGGATAACCAGGTGATAAGTCACTGTAAATTGTGCAATGTCAGTAATATTGTGTTATAGTATAGATCAGATATTATATTCACTCTTGTCCTTTGTAAAGGGGAAATTACATTCACAGTCTGTACAATCAAACACTCAAAACAAGTGTCACACAGGCTAGAAATAAACATCACAACAACACAAGTTGCAACAACAATGACACCAGGCTATTAAACCTTATAAAATGTGAGCAAATTGGCTTGATTTCTTTTAAAAACATGGGATTAATGGAATGAGCAATGAAAAAAGACTGCCAAATTTATCAAGAAATAAAAAATACAAAATTGCCTGAAAATTAGTTTTTAAAAAAAGAAAGAAAAAGAAAGGAGAAAAAACAAGGAAATGACCTAGAAAAAGTGCTTAAAAATTATAGTAATTTTTAAACATAATTTTGTGTAATGTGTAATTATGGTAATTATAAATATAGCTTTTTTTCTTGTTGGGAGGGTTGATATTTTAGCGCTGCTTAGGAGGAGATGGGCGGTAATTAGTCACAGCACATCATCGCATCTTTTTGAATAAGCAGCTGAATTACGTCGTTCTGCAGAGTCATTTGACCCGGTCGTGAATGCCGATCATAGTCATCATTATTGCATTAGAAAGCCAGATGTTAGTGGGTGTTCATGTTTTTTTTTGTGTAGTGGGAATGAGGCTAATTTCAGTGTTTTGTTATTGTCTTGATTGAGAAACCCAGAGTGCCTGAAATGTCATACTGTGCATTTAAAAAAAGCAAATATAAAGCACATTCTGCCCTCCCTAAACAGCTTGAATCAGCTGTGAATAAACACTCTTGCAAAGTCTTGTGTTGTTTTGTTGCCTGGTCAGTCAAATTGCACAAAGTAAGATGTGATGACATATGCTTCAATTGACAGGTACTGTGGCCCCAACACTGGCAATGTGCACATCATCGCAGACCTGTATGCTGAGGTCATTGGAGTCCTTACACAGTCAAAGTAAGCAAGTTTAATTCTGCCTCTTAGCTGAATATCAACTGAATTTTTTGCAGCTTATCACATTCTCAGTCACCTCTTAACCTCTCTCATCTCTTTTGGGAGTTGTTAGTTTAGATGTATTTATATCTTTGTGCATGTTTGTGTTTTCTCAGGTTTCAGGCAGTGAGGAAGAAGTTCATCACAGAACTGAAGGAGCTCAGGCAAAAAGAACAGAGTCCCTACGTAGTCCAGAGCATCATCAGCCTCATCATGGGCATGAAGTTCTTCCGGGTTAAAATGTATCCTGTGGAGGATTTTGAGGCTTCTTTTCAGTTCATGCAGGTAAATTTTAGCCGTTTTATTTAGTGTACCTACAGATAGCAGTTGGCTGATATGTGTGTTTACTAGATTAAACCAGACATTCTTTTTTTTTATTTATTTTTTTATTGGTGCCTCTTTGTTCAAACTCAGCAGCTCTCCGTAGCTCATAAAGTTAAATGAGTAACGATCAAAGGTGAGATTTGCCAAGAAGCGAGTGTATGGGTGTATACAGCTTCTGTAAGAGCTGTGAACGGAGCTGTATCTTTTTCATTAATCTCTATACACACTTAACTTGCTGTTCTCATAACATTACCCTGATTTCCCATAGTGATAATGGAACATACTGTGGTTTATGTCTACCACTCCATTTTATCATGGTTTCCACCCATATGGTGATCTTTTTTCAATATAAGATATTTAAATTTTGTATTAATATTTAGGAAACAATTTGTTTTGGTCTGTGACTTCTAAATGTTGAAAGACTAAACATTAAGTCAAGTCAATTTTATTAATAAAGCCCATTATCACAAACCAGTTTGCCTCAGAGGGCTTCAAAGCATACAACGTCCCTCTGTCCTTAGACCCTCGCATCAACTAAGGAAAAATCAGCCTGCAAATGAAAAAATGACAATAACAGGATGCTGTATGGTTTCTGTTCTTTTCATGTGAGCAGCACTCTCTGGCTCTGCATCAGTTAGTGTCATAATACTTTCCATCACAGATTAGTCAATATTTATTATGTGCATTTCATTTGGAGTTGAGATGTGAAGGCACAGTTTTCTTTTCTGCAGCTGTCATGTAAAAACAGTTCGTTAAAAAAGTGCTTCACAACAAAGGCAAGTGACACAGAAAAGAGGAGAGAGGCAAATAAAAGATGCATCTGGAACAGAGATGCAAATCTCAATTGAAGTTCTTTACATAAACCAGTTATTACAGGCGATACTTTTGTCTTTATACTGAACGTTTATGTCAAACAGTAGCTTCTTCTGCCAGTTTGTCTCTGTTTATGTGTACTCTATGCTCTTCATACATGTTTGTCTTTGGTTCCCTCTTATAGGAGTGTGCCCAGTATTTCCTGGAGGTCAAGGATAAGGACATAAAGCATGCGCTAGCAGGCCTTTTTGTTGAGATCCTCATCCCTGTCGCAGCTGTGAGTAAACATCCAAACGCTTTCCACTGTTTTACTTGAGATGAATTCTTAACTTTATGTAACTTTGTTACTTTGGGATCCATTATAAAAATAACTCAATCATCCTGCAGGCGGTGAAAAATGAAGTCAATGTGCCATGCCTCAAGAACTTTGTGGAGATGCTGTACCAGACAACATTCGACCTAAGTTCCAGAAAGAAGCACTCTCTGGTAATAATTATATCATCGATTTTTTTCTGTCTTCCTCCCCGCCCTTATCTCAACATACTCTGCATCTTTACTACTTCCTTCTCCTTTTGTGTTTCACTCTTCCTGTATTTTGTCGACATTTCCATTGGCCCCAGTGCCGCCAGTCTGTCACCATCATCATCCAGAAATATTTGAGAATAAATACAACCGCATTGTCTATAATGTTTACTGACAGTTTATTTATTTTTATTTGTTCAAGCTTGTTTCTTTGGGACAGTGTATATCATTAAACATTGCTGTAAATATTCCACGTACAGTCATAGTAAAAAATAGAATTACAGTAATAGTAAACTATCAAAAAACAAAATTAATACCATCATAGACTATAAGCACTAATATGTGAATATTTATATTACAATATGGATAATGTGTTGAGTGTGTTTAGTGTGTAAAATAAACATAAGTGTGTAAAATAAAATGCCTTATGTTACATTACAATGCTTAAAACTACTATGGAAGTTCAAAATATGAAAATATAAATGAGTTTGCAATGCTACCATGAAAAACAGAGATATACATTAGTAAGAATAGCATTAAGAATGTGTACAATATATACAATATGTGTCACAAATCAGCCTAAGAGTTTTTCACATTTAAATTTTTAGTAATATATCTGTCATCCGGATGTCATAAAAGAGATCTGTTTTTAGTATGTGAGAGTGTTGTTGCTCTTAGCCTGTCCGTAGTGTGCAATAATTTGGCGCTTTTCTTTTTTACAGAGGCTAAATTACAAAATGTGCATAAAAACACACTCTCTGTAGACACAACTGCTTATTCCTTTGCTTTTTTCCTCTATGTTGACACTGTTTTTCTCCCCAGGCTTTGTATCCCCTGGTGACATGCTTGCTGTGTGTTAGTCAGAAGCAGTTCTTCCTCAACAACTGGCACATCTTCCTCCAGAACTGCCTCTCGCACCTGAAGGTACTGCCCGCCTGAGTCTATACACCCAATCCATTTTAGAAATATTGTGCTCTTAAAAGCACAAAGACTGCATTCTTCAGATGAAAGTATTTTTAGGATGCCATACTCGGCTTGACTGTCAAATTCAAACCTCAGAAGTCTTATGACTCGTGTTATGCAGTCTAAAATGAAATTTTGTTTTTCTTGATTATAGTGTGAAAGCATCGACATTTACCACTGTTAAAAGGAAATTAATTATTGGTATCATGACATTATATTGTTGTTACGTGCTGCAATCATGCTGCAGTACAGTGACTGAAGAGATTGTCTTGGTTGTGAAGGGTGTGCTCTGTGGTTCTGTCTAAAGATCATAATGTACTTTCCCCGCCATTATCAACAACCAGATCTGGACAGGAATAGCACTTGATTTTATAATGTAATAATAGAGTCTTTGTATTTTGTCCACATTGAGCAGAACTTGTAGCTTTTTATTTAAGCACAAACATAAAATAAAAGATTATTAAGTGTCACTAATAATCATTAGTGTAACCACAACCAATTAAATAAATTAAATAAATGTAAAATCTGTAAAATTCACCTCCAAAATATCAACATTTTAGCTGATGCCCTGTGCATATTATGTGTTATCTCAAGTGCTGTTTTAACTCAGGTCTGTTAATGACTCCTTGTAAACCAATTATAAACAGATCAAACCTATTTTCCTCCTGTCCCTGACCACCGTGGAGACAATTCAACCCAGAAGCTCATTGACCAAATTACTGTCTGACTGACTGACTGACTCAATGACTGCCTTTTCCATTCTACACGGATCGCCCTCTGTGGAGATTGTATGATCTTGTGGTGGAGAGATTTCTGTTTTGCGTCTTTGTGATGGTGATTTCCGATTGGTTTTGAATGGCCGTCTGTCTCCTCAGTGATCTCATTCCTGCATTCTCTTTCACCATTGCAATTGTCTTGGATACCCTTAATTTGAAAATCATAATCAGTCCTCTGAGTGGTGATGCTGATTCCTTGATTGAGATAATTTTACGGGTTTGTGTGATGGTTCGATTGTAGTGATGATTTAGTAAATTTAGGGCACCTTTATTAAACTAGTGATTTTAACCCTGTGGCTGCTCTTAAAAATGGTCAGTTGAAACTAGCCATTATGAGATCTTTTGATTCAGACTAGGGCATCACAATAAAGTAATTAGAATGATTTTATTATTCACAATGCATTTAAAAGTTTTGACCGTTATTAACATTAAAGTGGAACAGCTGAAGCCGCTTGTGCCATTTTGCTTAGTTGCATCAGAATAGGATTTTTCCAGGATTGTTGGACCCTGCAAACACAGCCTTCCTGTTTCATATCTTCAACCACCTTCTCAAAATGGTCCGTGTTAACATATTTGCACTTATCCCAAAAACCTTCTGTCATAATGTTTAAAAGCTAGTGTGCTTCTTCTTCCAACTGGAAATTAGGGATTTTCTTTTTGGCATGCATCTCTACAGCCTTGCAATCTATTTCTTTGTTAATTTGTGTATAAGATCTCCATGACAAAACAAAGAGCAGACCGTAAACGGGCAAAAAACTGTCACAAACACCATTAAATTCCTAGTTGAGATGCATACTCTGGATGTCTAAATAATGCTCCTAAAACCTGAATAACAACAGCATATCCCACGTCTTCATCCTAGAATACATCATTTGACAAATATCCATACGGACTATACTATTTACATCACTCATATTAAATTCAGAATATCGTCATATTCAGAATAGTTGCGGAATATTAGTGTGCATGTAAATGTAATCATTTATCCCCTTTTTGGGGGAAGGGCAGGAAGCTCAAAAACTCATGTAGATGAAAGATATAACTAAAGCATTTCATTATAATGTGATTTTAAAACCAAATTACAAGAGACACATTTAGATTGAGTACAGTTAACTTTTCTGCATGCACGTGCCTGCTGTATTTTGTGCATGTATGTTCTCGCATGCATTATATGGTTTTATTTATTTGACATAAACTTCAGTAAGAATACAGAAAAAAAATCGAGCTATGACTATTTGTAGAAATGTTGGCACATTGGCAAGATTAAAAAATATATGTTAATAGAGTTTCCTGGAACCTGATTATTATTGGTGGTAACAGAACATTACAAACTAATGGAAATAATAATTTATACTGAAATTGGGCTGCCCTACTTTAAAGTCTGATCCCCACAGGGTTAAAATACTGCATTTTGAGCCTGCTTGACATGGATTTAAATGGACTGCTGATGGGTGTCAGCTTTGTAGGTTAAACAGGCAATTTTGTTTTGTTTGCTCTTTTTCGATTTTTTTTAAAAATCCATTTTCCATTCACATCTTTGAATGTCCTTTTCCTTTTATGTCCTTTATCTGTTGATGTTTATTATTTCCTCTGTCCCACTGTCTGATTTCCAGACCACAGCACACCTTATTTTGCTTTGCTTTTTCACTTTTAAATTAAAATTCTGCTCACTCCATGTTGAGATATGGTATACCATATCTAATACAAATGGACTTTTTAGTACAGGCATGCCACTAGTAACTCCGCTAATAAATCAGCAAGTGGCATGTTAAAGAGTTCATTGTGTTGCATTCCAGTAATATAGTGTTGATTTATGTTCAGTCACACTGACAGGAGTAAAGATACTTTGGACTGCTCTTGTCATATTTGTTTAGGTTTTGTTTTTGCCTATAACTTGCATGTGTCCCACCCCAAACCCTGCATTCTTTGTCTCCTGTCATTTGATCTTTTTCTCACGTTGACTCGCTCCAGATGCCGTCTAACAACAGCATCCGAAAGCAGATTGAGACGCTGCAGGTGAGTTATCTGGTGTCAGTGGCCTGCCTGGTGCTCCCATTCCTTTTAACGGTCCAGGTCCCGTCCAGGTCCTGTCCAGGACGTAGGGTAGTACTGTTCTGCCTGTTCGGCTGATTGGGTAGTGAATCGTTCTCTGTAGTGACTGTGACGTTGACGTGTGAAGAGGAACACGTGAACTCCTTGTACCTTGTGGTGTAGTGTTAGGCTTTGTTGTTGAGCTGGTTCGTGTTTTGGGCAGTGATGATGACTTTTGTCTGATATCTGTTATGTTTTTGCATTTTTTCTGCAGATACATGTTAATGTTTAGTAGAGATGCACAATATATAAGTTAATTTATTGGTATTGGGCAATAATGGCTTTAAAATATGTTGTCTGGTTGCATGAGGACTGATAGAAAACATTCTCTGCATGATATCAGGCATACTGAATATAAATAGATGGTGACAATGGTTTATGTTCAGCAATGGTGCCCTTTAGATTGGGGACCAGCTGATATTGGTTTTCCAGGTTCAATACTGACAGGAATTATTAGTAGTTAATGGGACCAATAACCAATATTTAAAACCTGTATGCCTTTGCAATAAAAAATCAAAATATTTCTGTCAGTATTTAGAATTTGAAATATAACAAGCTCCAACACAGAACTTTGTTTAAATTCCTTTAGCAAATGTTTAATCAAAACTGAATCGTTCAACATCACAGAAAGTTTCCAGACATTTTTTTTATTTATTTAATTACAAAATAAGTAGAAAAAAAAAGCTCCCTGAGGTTTTACAAAGTAAAAGTTCCTCCCATGCTGACCCTTTCTTTGCACTTTTTAATTAATTAATATTATTGGTGATCATTAAAATAAAATGCCAATATAGATGAAAGGCATAATGACGAATATTGGACCCAATAATTGGCCAGGCCAATGATCTGTCGACCCCTACTTCAGATACATAATCAAAAATAAGTTATACAATGATAACTGCACAATCAACTTTCTCGTACAAAACATAATTACATTTCACAGAGACAATGCAGACACATTTAGAGAAACAGAAGCATTCTTTGATCAAATATTTATAAAAGAATAAAAAAACAATAATAAATAAATAAGCTAACTTAATATAGCTAATAAATAAAAAAACTGTTTTTTTGCGTCTCTGTTTCTTATTACCAGAGGATCAGACAAAACTCATATGAACAAGAATAAAAATATATACCTTTTGCTCTTGTGGAATTTGGTGTTTTTGCAGTTTGTTCTGGTAATGTTACATTTTTTTTCTGTTTTTCCACTGGATTTGGGATAGACTGGCTGGCAGCGGCCACACTGTGCTTTGCATATTTGCTGTTGACATTAGTTTTTATTAAATTGCTACTCAACATCTATATCTGAGGTGAGAAGTTTCCATTTTTTCCTCAGGACTTCCAACAAAATTCAAGCTGTTATGCAGCGGGGTCTCTTAATCCCATACTACAGTTAACACATTACATGATGTTAAAGAGGTTATATTCCTGAAGACCTACACTATATGATTATGTCATCATGATTCAGTGTACAACACTGGATGTAAGAAGAAAATGAACTCATGATTTTACAAATTAACATAAGATAAGACCATAAGATAAGTTACTGACCTCAGTCAAATAAAAGAACCATCAGGTGAGTGTGAGTTCTTCAAATAGAACCTCAATTATTAATTCACCTTCTTATTTCCCAAATCAATTTCCAATTATTTAATCTTTTTTAATGAACAAAGGTGATGGCGTATGTGTGCTGGAGCAGTTGGAGCGAACATTTGTTTGTGCTCAGTGATCTACAGTTTTGTCTGACTGTGATTTGTTGAGTTGCAGCCAGAAAGACTAGACAAATGGTTGCAGTACAAAAAGAGACTGCTGGACTGTGGTGTGCAATGCAGAAATATTTTCTCATTACCCCTGAGCTTTATTTATCGGCATTTACCTTGTTTTTGAGATATCTGCCTCTGACATGTCTGTGAGTACAATATAGCATGCTAAAGCTAGGCCATGGCGTGCTGTTCTCATAAACATGTGCTTCCTCTGTAAAGGATAACTGTGGTAATCCGGGTGCAAGGCCACGCAGTGATGATCTCTGTCCTTAAACTGTGTCTTCACTGTGAGTTACCAGATTGACTGCACGGTTTTTAAGACTTTGAGGTTAATTTAAATTTTTTACCACATCAAAACACAATAGTGTTTTGTTGGTTTTAATCTGTGTTAAATATTAAAATGGGTGAATAAATAAAAAGGAGGTGCAGTGACAGTGATGTGGTTTGATAAAAGGCAGAGATGTGCAAGCCAGTGGCACTTAATGCTGTGTGGGCAAACAACAAACCTCCATCAAGCCGATAAGGTAAAGGTCATCTGGAAATCCTTACATGCCCGCATCACATGCTCTGAGCACGGTTGCTCGTAGTATGGCCCTGTGCATGTATCTCAACAATATGGATATCCATCATAGCAGGAAACTTGGTTGGTCAGTCAAAAAAAATTCTGAAATATCTACTGTTTTTCTACTCCAGGACACAATTTTTAATTACGTTCAAAATTAAAATGTTTGCTAAGACTTGCTTACATTTTCTTCCTGTTGGGAATGACTGTCTCTGTTCTCAGCTTTGCTCCTAAAAGCCAGTGAATAGTTTTGTATTTCACTATAAAAGCTTAAAGCGTAGCAATCATGACACCATGTGGACTTAATCTGTTCAGACATCAATCAGTGACTTTTTAGAAATGATGCACAGACTGAAACATGATCATACATTTACCCAGTTTGGTTTGATATCAGTTTTTCTAGGGAAAAAAAAGATCTCACAAGTCTCACAGGTGCCTGAACTAAAGTGAGCGGCTCATATTGTTCTTTTTATATCAACAGAACAAAGACCCCAAAATGTCCCGTGTGGCGTTGGAGTCGCTCTACAGACTGCTCTGGGTTTACATTATCAGGATCAAGTGTGAGAGTAATACTGTTACACAGAGGTCAGTTTCAAACCCATGGATGATCACACACACGCGCACACACACACACACACACTCAAATCAAACCCTTTGTTATTGACGACAATCAATTATAAGTTGTTTAATATATTGCCCTCTGCTTTTCCTCACTACATAAGCTTAAAATTTCCATTCATTTTTTCACCACCAGTCGACTACTCAGCATCGTTTCAGCACTTTTCCCCAAAGGCTCCCGCAGTGTGGTGCCCAGGGACACGCCCCTCAACATCTTTGTCAAGATCATCCAGTTCATAGCTCAGGTGAGCTTGGAGCATAAAGTGACACACCTGGATCTCACAGCTGAGCTAAACCTAAGGATACGCTATGTAGCAGCTGTGTGTAAGTGATTGTTGGCCTGTTTGTTTCTTACAGGAAAGACTGGACTTTGCTATGAAGGAGATTATCTATGACCTCCTGTGTGTGGGCAAATCTCACAAAACCTTTGCCATCAACCCAGAGGTAAAGTAGAGACAAGATGTTCTGATGTTGTTGGAGTGTTGGTGGATTCACTCACTCATCCTCTCCCTGTACTCGCTCTCACAGAGGATGAATATCGGTTTGCGAGCGTTCTTGGTGATTGCTGACAGCCTACAGCAGAAAGATGGTGAGCCTCCTATGCCTACAACTGGGATCATCATGCCCTCTGGCAACACACTGCGTGTCAAAAAGATCTTCCTCAACACCACCCTCACTGATGAAGAAGCCAAGGTCATAGGTGGGCTGGATCCTTGAAACTTGACTTCTGATACATTTAAAAACTATGTTTCCTTTGAGAGAGTGTGGCATTGGTAAGCATTGGGTTTTTTGCTGGATGTTTCTAGGCATGTCACTGTACTACCCACAAGTAAGAAAGGCTTTGGATAACATCCTGAGACACCTGGACAAGGAAGTGGGACGCTCAATGAGCATGACAAATGTGCAGATGTCCAATAAGGAGCCTGAGGACATGATCACGTAAGTAACCACACCCAGGATTCATACAGTTACTCTGTGTAACGTCTGACCTTTAGCAGGTTCTCATGAGCTGTTTGCACCACAGGGGAGAGAGGAAGCCAAAGATCGATCTGTTCCGTACGTGTGTGGCCGCCATCCCAAGACTGATACCAGATGGCATGAGCAGACAAGACCTTATAGAGCTTCTAGCCAAGTAACTCACCCTCCTCTAACCTCCTGCAGACACATCTATACACAATCTGCTGTAGCTCAGGTGGCCTTTGACTCGTCTTCTAATGTCTCTCCCTGTTGGCTCGCTCTCCTTATCCAGACTGACCATCCACATGGATGAGGAGCTACGTGGCCTTGCCTTTACCACTCTCCAGGCCCTGATGGTGGATTTCCCGGAGTGGCGTGAGGACGTTCTCTCAGGCTTTGTCTACTTCATTGTCAGAGAGGTGACCGACGTGCACCCCACTTTGTTGGACAACGCTGTCAAGATGCTGCTGCAGCTCATCAGTCAATGGAGGCAGGCAGTGCAGAGCAGCAATAAGAGCCACGATTCACAGGTTAGTCAAGTAAAGCCTCATTCCCACTGCACCAAAAAACAGCCAAATCCTGTGAACATCTGTTTTTTAATGCTATAAGAATGATTACAACTGGCATTCACACCTGGGTCAAATGACTTGGCAGTAGACGCAGGTTTTTAGCGCCTCCAACTCCAATCGCCATTCATGGGAATACAACTTCCGAGGGAACATGATAATTTCAGCTCCTGAAAAGGCGAAATGCAATGATGGGCCATCAATAATTACAGTGCGTCTCCTCTTAGCAGCGCTACAACACTGATCCAAATGAATCTGCGCTTAGTTTGAAAGAGACTGAATAAGTAAGACATAATGAGAAGAAACCACTGAAAGGTTTTCGCAGACCTCTATTCCTTCTGCTTTTTACCTGTTCTCCAGCCCAAAAAAAGAACCAACACACTCAAAACCACTGGCAGAAAGGCAGACGTGCTGCAGTGCTGTGCTCACTGGCAGTGGGAATGCAGTCTGTCGGCTATATTTGGGGGTTTACCCGTGTTTGAAAAACCTGAGTGCACATACTAATTTTGATGGGAAACAGTCATAAACCTCAGCTTTACTCCCCTCATAATTATTGATTTTATTTTTTGTGGGTTAGTCTACTTTGTGTTCATGGCTGGTTATTTTCAGTGACCTGATTGTCTTCACGTTTGAGTGATTTTGATCACATTTTGTCTCATACAGGGCTCAAGCAGCGGTCACTCTCTGTCGCTGGAGCGTACTCCTCTGTTAGGTGTGCTGCATGTGGTGGAGGGTTTAGCACTGGTGGTGCTCTGTAGCTGCCGCCCTGCCACACGCAGACTTGCTGTTAACGTGCTGAAGGAGGTCCGTGCGCTGCACACTGCACTGGGCATTGGCAAGGTAATAACTCAGAACTTAAACCACATTTTATCCCATGTGACAAATCGCAGTCAGATGTGTATAAAACTTTACAGGTACTCTGTTGTCTGACCTTTGTTCTACCTACCTTTATCGTCCAGGCGGATGAGGAATTGGCCATTGATGTAATGGACAGATTAAGTGCATCAGTGCTGGAGAGTTTCATTCATCTCACAGGAGCTGACCAGGTATAAACGCCCTTTCTTACTTACAGAATCATAAAACTTGTACAAAATCATCTGAAACTCAGTTTGTCCCTGTGGTTCTCTCTGTAGACCAACCTGCTGTACTGCCCCAGTGGGATTGATCTTCAGACGCTAGCAGAGTGGAGCTCGTCTCCCATCAGCCACCAGTTTGATGTGGTGAGCCCCTCGCACATCTGGGTGTTTGCTCATGTTACTCAGGGCCAGGACCCCTGGGTCATTAGCTTCTCCAGCTACCTGCGGCAGGAGAACCTGCCCAAACATTGCCCCACCGCCCTCAACTACGCCTGGATGTTTGCCTACACCCGCCTGCAGCTACTGTCTCCACAAGTTGACATCAAGTATGTTTCCTCAAGCCTCTCTGTCTTTGTGTTCTGCTTGTACATTTATGTGTGTTTTTTCGTGATTGAGGGTGTTTTTTGTTTTTTATTATTGTTATTGAAAAGGCCAGTTAACATTGTTGTGGTGACATTGTGTGCTGGGATTGTGAACTGAAGCTCTGTACCAAATAAAGCTTAATGCCCATTAAGCTCGCATTATTATAGGGATGCCCTTGTGTGTGGCAGAAGACAGCTACTTCTTTCTCTTGGCTGAGAGTTTAGTGTTTTTCCGCCCTTTTGATGTAATGCCATTGGGTGGGTTTCAGTTAACCCGCAAATTGCAAATATATAATATGCCTAATGGAAACATGCCAATTTCAAAAAAAAAAAAATCGCGATAAAGTTTTTATGCTCGCATGAGGTGGTATTTCAGGCGATTTGAAAAAAAAAAACATATTTTGCAAAACTGCAAATTTTTTTGCTTTTATAGGTCACATGATGCTATGGCTTTGCGCTTGTCAGTAGGAGCTGGCTCCCTCAGGCATGATGCAACAGGCGCCTCAAGAAGTGTTACTGCATCGCATAACTTTTTAAAAGTTGAGCGGATCATCCAAAAGTTTTGAATTCATAATTCCTCTGTGAAATCGTGGACTATCACCTCCTAGAAATCCCTCATACGTGGCCGCTCTTATGTATAAGGGGCTTGCCTTTTCATTATCACTCACATTACACACCTGCATCGCCTTCAACTGCAAATAATGACGGCTAGCGCGGTGGCTGCAATAGAAATAAACCTGCTAATGTTTTGAAAATCCATAAGCATGCTTCTTGGAATGTTATCACGAGACGAGAAGTCACATAACATCACTCAGTGGAAACGCAGTCATCTTGCAATTGTGTTTTATCTATATTTTGAAAATATTACTTGCGTTTTGCGCAAATCTGTAATGGAAACCTGCCTAGTGATCTGATTTCTCTTGTATGTATGTCTACCAACAGCAGCCCCATCAATGCAAAGAAACTGAACAGTCTGAACAGCAGTGACTCCTACATCGGCCTTTGGAGGAACTACCTGATTCTGTGCTGCAGCTCTGCCTCCTCCTCCCCCTCCATGTGTTCCTCATCCTCCACCTCTGGCTCCGTCCGCTGCTCCCCGCCTGAGACGCTGGCGTCCACGCCGGACAGCGGCTACAGTTATGATTCAAAGGTCAGGAGAACCTCTACAGTCTGTCCACACACATTTATAAAGTCTGGGACATACAAAAACGGTATCGCTTATATTAAAGTCTTGTGAGGAAAGTTGTGTACAACATGTAAAAATGAAATCCTGTTTCAATTTAAGTGCTACTACATGTTATATGTAACCATGCATTTTTAAGTCATAAAAATATAGGACCAATATAACACTGCAGCAGTTAACAAGGAACAGATATTAATTAATTCCTTTGTTTTTACATTTCAGCTTTGACATTGCTCTTTCTGTGTGTTTTAATAGATTGTTGGTACTCCGTCCCCCTCCTCCCTGTTCAAACACATTGTTCCAATGATGCGCTCTGAGAGCATGGACATCACAGAGTCTCTTGTTTTGGGGCTTGGCAGGACCAACCCCGTGGCCTTCAGGTAAACAACACTCAAGATGATTGTTCGTATACTTGAAATATGCTGCTACACTTTTAAAAAATATGTCACTTTTTACTTTTATTCATATGTAACTTTTTAATCCTTCAGAGAGTTGATAGAGGAGCTGAATCCCATCATAAAAGAGGCTCTTGAAAGAAGACCTGAAGTAAGTTAATCTGCTAGGAATAATTCCCGCCACAGTTTTGTGTTTAAGGACAGTTTACTGATTTACAATGCTGCTGTCTTTACTCTGCAGAACATGAAGCGACGCAGGCGTCGTGACATCCTCAGGGTCCAGCTGGTCCGGATATTTGAGCTGCTGGCTGATGCTGGTGTCATCAGTCAGATGTATGTAATTCACAACAAATTAGGAAATATCATCAGGAAAAAATTTGCACTTTCATACGGCTAATGTAAACAAAAATATATTTTCTTTGTGATTTTTCATGTTACAGAGCCAGTGGAGGGTTAGATGGAGAGAGCCACTCTCTGAACAGCACGCTGCTTGAGTACGTTGATCTGACCAGGCAGCTGCTTGAGGCTGAAAATGACAAGGACTCTGACACACTGAAGGACATCCGCTGTCACTTCAGTGCACTTGTGGCCAACATCATTCAGAATGTCCCAGGTATAAATATCTTTCTCACTTAATTCACTTACATCAGTCTGTCAGAAACAGATTTTCCCTGAATGTCTGTCTGAAGCTAGGGTGATAAAAATTAACCCTTAGGGCCCACTTTAATATAACACACACTTGGATCGTTCTGTGCACAAAATGCGCTTTTCAATATCAAGCTTTAAAAAACGTTGTACATTAATATTATTTTCTACTTTCATTTAATTAGTTTTTTTTAATCATCAGTCTTAATCATAACTGTCAAATATTTTTTTAATTTTCAGAATTTCACCCTTGAAATGCCAGGCTTTTGACATGATGCCACTATGTTCATAGATGAGAAAAACTCAAAAGACGAGCACATCTAAAATTATCAAAAAAGAAGAATGGAAAGCTCCTAAAATGTGCCATACTAAAGGTTTAATGTCTTATACACTTATTTGTTTACTTGTTGTTTTCAGTGCACCAGAGGAGGACCATCTTCCCCCAGCAGTCACTGAGACACAGTCTGTTCATGCTGTTCAGTCACTGGGCCGGACCCTTCAGCATCATGTTCACTCCTCTGGACCGCTACAGCGACAGAAATATGCAGATCAACCGCCATCAGTACTGTGCACTAAAGGTACACTCAAATGCATTTAATGACCTAAATGTTGAGACACAGTCCATACTTGCAGATAACTGACATCTTTTTTAATGTTCCAGGCCATGTCTGCAGTGTTGTGTTGTGGACCTGTAGCTGATAATGTTGGCCTTTCCTCTGATGGCTACCTCTACAAGTGGCTGGACAACATCCTGGATTCTCAGGACAAGAAGGTGAAAAAACCCTGTATTATTTAGGTCTGCTTTGATCATCACTAAAATTGTATATGACCGTGAGAAGGGCATATGGATGATTTCTGGATTTTAGGTTGAGGTTGCATTGCCAAAGAAGCATTCAGCCAAATTTTCAGTGTGAAACAGAAAGTTAAAGAAGACCTGTTATGCTTATCCTCAGGTTCAGACTTGTATTTTGGGTTTCGATTATAGCATGTTGACACCTTTTAATGTTAAAACAAATGATTTTCCTTATACTTGTCGATACTGTCACCCACTGTTAATGATTCATTTTTAGCGCCTGTCTTTTTGAGCCTGCCCCCCAAAAAAGCTCTGATAGGTCAGTGCTCTCAGGTCATCCTGTATCTGATCTCTCGGCGTCTCTATACCATGATGGCAGCAGGGGTTTGACTATAACAGGGTAAAGCGGTACTTTCTACCATGAACAAAATCACCAATAAAAGCCTCTAAATCAAAATGTTTACAACTGTAATGTTCAAGCAGGAAAATGTTTCAAAATCAGGTAAAATTTACAACATTTGCACCAAAATTTCATGTTTCCCTGACACTAGCATGTAGCTACATGAAGCAGTTTATGTAATGTAAACACTTGCAGTAACATGCCTGGGGCAGATGACTAAATAAAGAAATACATCACAAGGTGACGCCAGTTTGTAGCAAAAGAAGTAAACACTACATGCAGTGTATTCAGAACAGTCTGAAGCCAGAGGTTTTTGCTTACAGAGGTTACTTCTACATACGTTTTTCCTCATTATTTGAAACTTTAGTCACATTTTATATGAACATCCAACAGTGTAACAAATGATACACATGTAAAGAAAATATAACAGAAAATAAGGAAAAGCCTAATAGATTTGTGTTATAACAGAAATGGTTCTTACTTTTTCCTGAGATAATTAGCTTACACTCAAAGGCAACACTACAAGTTTTGACCTGTCAGTCTTCATCAAAGCAAATAAAACCTCTTAGCAAGATCATAAACTCCACCCAAACCAGGTAATCTTGATCAATGAATGTAATGGTGACAATTAAAAAAAGATGAGTATATAATTATTATATCTCTTGTGATACAGCTAGACTAAGCGTGGTATAATTATTTTATGAGGAGCAATTGAATCAGTCTGGCTGTGCTGGAAGACTTCCTCCGGTCAATGTTATACAGCAGAGGTTCAAATACATTGACACTAGCACCACATAGTGGTTGTCACAAGTACTTTAAGATATCAGCGCTTTTCAGAGTGAATCATTCATAAAAAGGCTCACACAATGAAATAGATGATTTACAGAAAGCAATAAGGAATTAAATCACTTTTTAATCCACATAGTATTTAGTTGCTAAATCACAAATATTAGCCTTTGTATTCCTTGTTTTAGAGATATACTCCCTTTTTTTTTTTTTTAGTAATTCTGTGAGCAGTTGCTTACTATCAAAGTGCCCACAATTTGGGCAGCAGCTAAAAAACAAAAATTAAAATCAGAATTTTTATTGTTATTTTTACTTTTTACTGTTTTTTTTACTTTTCATTAAGTTTGACTTTATTTTACATATTATTTTTTTTTAAAATTATGTCTCTTTTTTCCTTTAATAATTTCTTAATTTTCTTCTGCAGTAGATTCTCCAAGGCCTTTTATAATGTGATTTGGTTAAGGGGGTGTGGGTATTGTTATGTATCAGTGTGTTTGCTGTTTATTCTCCATGTTAAAAAATAAAAAAAAGTTGATTACAAAAAAGTAATTCTGTATATAGTATGTGGAATACTTTACGCAGTGATATTTAATGCCTGCAAACTTTTTTGTCAATGCATAATTCATAGTGGCTCCAGTTTTAAAAAACAGTGTTTTGCAGTATGATGTCATGGCTACACTAATGTTAGTACTGAATACTGATATTAGCTACTGAGAAATAAATGGGCTTGTTTATTGACTGTTGGAAGATGTAAACTTGTGTTTCTAACAGTTTCTGTGTGTCTCTTGTAGGTTCACCAGCTGGGTTGTGAGGCCGTGATGCTGCTGCTGGAGCTGAATCCAGACCAGAGCAACCTCATGTTTTGGGCTGTGGACCGCTGCTACACCGGCTCTCGTCGTGTGGCTGCCGGTTGCTTCAGGGCCATCGCTAATGTCTTTCACAACAGGTACTAAACAAGCCCAGCCTCAGCTTGGCATTTTTGTGGGTTTGTTTGTCCCTTTGGAACCAAAGAATTGCAACTCAATTACTGCTTGTGTGTTATATTTTCTCTTAGGGATTACCAATTTGACACTGTGGTGCTGCTGAACCTGATTCTGTTCAAGGCGGCTGACTCTTCCAGGGACATCTATGAGGTGGCAATGCAGCTGTTACAGGTCAGAATTTTCTTTGCGTCTAAAACTTCACTTTTATACATCTACACATAACATCTACATGCACTTTTTTTAAAAATAAAATACAATACCCGTGACTGTATGTCTGTGTGTGTGTAAACTAACAGATTCTGGAGCCCAAGCTCTTCCGTTACGCCCACAAATTGGAGATCCTGCGAACGGATGGTATCTTGACTCCTCCCTCTCCGCTGCCACACCTCTACTCTGTGTCTTACTACCAGCTGTCTGAGGAGCTTGCAAGGACTTACCCAGAGCTCACTCTGCCCATCTTCTCAGGTTTGCTACATTATTTGGTACAGCTGCTGCTGGTGAGGCAGCAGGGTGTTTGAAGGTCTTAGTTTTATCTGTCTGTGACGGCAGCACTCTGCCTTTTGTCGGTGTAAGCAAAACACTGAGATTTTAGACTGCAAATTGTCTGCATGTTATGAATAATGACAGATATAAAAACATCTTGTGCAACAATATTCTGGGGAGTTTTGCTGTTGGATCACGTTGTTTACTTTCTAGTGAACACGATGGAAACAGAGTCAGATACAAGCACAGCAGACTTCAATTTGAACTGCTTTTGACTACTTGATCAGGGAAAATCCACACTCACGTGCTGGCTGGTGTAGCTTTTTAAAATCATGCTAATCAGTGGATTAATCATTGCATGACTGGAATAAACAAGATCACTCCACCTTCCTAAAGCAAAACAGAGCACATGGTCAGGTGTCATAGATGCCATGCCATGCCATACTGTTGGAAAGATGGAAATAATGTTAAAAATTGGCAGACCGTTCCTTTATTGTCTAATAACTAGGAATCATCTTCCTTTTTATTTTTATTTTTATTTGTGACTTTCACAACCACAGTTTCAAAAATACAGAAATGTTTTCCAGCACTTACAGTTATAATCCCTATGTAATACAGATAAAATACAATTTACAGGATAATTGCATTTCTTTTCTTTCCTCTACTTTCATTTCTTTTTTTCGAATTGTTTTTGTTGAAAAAAGCAAATATATAATACTTCCGTATCCACATATTCTCACTTACTTACAAATAAAACATATGTACACTTAAGCTAGGAATCCTCTTCAACTAACAACTGCCTTCCTACTGTCTCCGCTCCAGAGGTGAGCCAGCGTATCCAGACGGCGCATCCCGGTGGTCGCCAGGTCATGCTGCACTACCTCCTGCCTTGGATGAACAACGTGGAGCTGGTTGATTTCAAACCAACTGCACGGCGACCGGAGGATTGCGGCAGCGGTGAGGATGACGAGGACGTACACGAACGGGAGATCATGATGGTCAACAGCCGGCGCTGGCTCCGTGGAGAGGGCTGGGGCTCCCCTCGTGCAACAACCATGGTGCTCAACAATCTCATGTTCATGACCGCTAAGGTGAGACAGAAAAACCACCGTCTGCGCTCTGTCGTATGTGCAGATTAACAGCAGAACTTTGTAAATCTTTGTTTAAAGAATTCGTTGATGATGAAGTTTTTCTTTTACAGTATGGAGATGAGTTTGCTTGGTCAGAGATTGAGAATGTATGGACCACATTAGCGGACAGCTGGCCAAAGAACCTCAAAATCATTCTGCACTTCCTCATCAGCATGTCAGGAGTCAACAGTGACCCCAGCCTCTTGCCCTATGTGAGTCACGGGATATTTCCATCATGTATTTATTGTATCCCCGTGTGCTGTTTCAACCACTTACTCCTCATGACACGTGTGTCCTCAGGTGAAACGAGTCGTGGTTTACTTGGGCAGAGATAAGACTATGCAGCTGCTGGAGGAGTTGATGTGTGAGCTCGAGTTGACCGATCCTGTTAGCTCAGCTGTCACTCACATGGACAACCCCCCCTACTACCGCATCACCTCCAGTTACAAGATCCCCTCCGTCACCTCAGGTTAACGATCAGTGTTCACAGTTCACGGCTTAGGCCGTGTCTCCACTACCAAATCATGTTTTCGACCCTAGATGGTCAATGTTTCATGTCTGCCCTCACAGGAACAACCTCCAGCAGCAATACCATGGTGCCAGGAAACGACGGTCATCATGACAGCAAAATCAAAGACTCGAACATGGAGGACAGGTACACGATGAAATATGGCACTATTCTGTTAGCGTTTTAACAGAACATATAACTGAAGGTGCAGGACGTATGTGTATGTGGAGGATGTACAGTGTATGGCCACCACTAAGACCTGTAATATCATCATCAACCATCAGAATGGTTGTAGTGATAAACTGGTTTTAACGTATACGGATTTATGAGAGACGATACCAATGATTTGCTGTACATTTTCTCTATCGACAGTATTGGAAATGGAATGGAAAATCTCACATTTATTTAAGTTTTTTTCAAAAGGGGAAGTTTTTACACATACTGACATTAAAAAATGGTATTGAGTCTTAATTATAGTCATAAAACATTTTTTCAATTTTCAACCAAAACCTTCTGAGATGGTTTTCATACTGTAAGAATCTCATACCATTACAGCCCTACAGTAAAGACACATAATGTGATTATTGTTGTTATTTTTGGAAATTCAGCAATAGTAGTAAATTACTGAAATGATTTTCCTTAAAAAAAGGAAAGTGGCTCTTATTTGGAATACATTAAAACATTCTGAAAGTTTAGGGCTTCAGACTGCAGGCACATCAGATTTGTTTCTTTAGACAGACTCTCTGCTCTGTTTTTCTAAAGTGATCAGATTTGTGTGTCAAACACCACCAACCTACCTGTGTTGCTGTGGTAGTGATGTAGATGTCAGTAACTACAAAGCTACGCTGGTGACACAGAAGTGTGAGAAATAAATGTCCATCATTTCGCTATCCAATTACATTGTCAAGTCGCAGTGCAGAACTCCTCCGTTGCACCAGACAAACTCCTCCGTAGCGCTCTGGTGGTAGCAGCATGGATTCTGCTCAGTCACTCTGGATCTGATGTGCAAAAGACACTTTGAAATCCGATTTGAACGTCCATAGAATACAGATTGAGAAGCAACTGTAGAAATCTGACTGGAATCGCTTTTCAGACCACCTCCAAATGTCTTGTGGTTTTTTTTTTGTTTGTTTTTTTTTTTACTTTCCAGAATTTCTAGAATCAATATGGGAATGCCAAAAAAATCCTAAACGTATTTGGACTGGTAGTCTTAACAAGGCACGAGACTCAAATCATCTGTTTGTGTGATATAACTACTGTAGAAAAAAAACTGATATTACAACGGCTACTTAATTATTTATTTAAATTAAATGAGATGAAATACTCTATTTTAGTAACATATCAGAGGCACAGAGCTATGAAGTAAGATACTTTTAATTGAAACATTATGCTGATGCAAAGCATTAGAGTCAAGTTTTTGGCCATGGGCAAAAATAAAATGAAATGCTGGCACTATCCTTTTAAATCAAGCGTGTCTTTTCTGCAGTTACACCCACCTGGACATCTACAGTGGTCTGAACAGCAACCTGAACCGTCAGCACCACCGTCTGGAATCTCGTTACAGCAGCAGCTCCGGAGGCTCCTATGAAGAAGAGAAGAGTAAGGGCAAACTCATTAAAGACCACTAAACTAAACACTACTTAAATTATTTCCCATCAACATTTCTGGTTCTCCCTTCTCCAGGTGACTCCATGCCACTTTACGCTAACTGGCGTTTGAAAGTGATGGATCACAACCGGCCGGAGCCTCTCCCCTTCCCTCCAACAGGAGGCTGCTGGTCTCCTCTTGTGGACTACCTGCCAGAGACAAACACCCCTGGTGTAGCGCTCCACAGGTACACTAAATTTTATCTTTTTAATAATTTATGTGTTTATTTTTATTTCCTTTTATTTATGGTTTTATTGCTTTTATTCTTTCCGTTGATGTTGTTTCTGGTCTATTTCTTTGTACTATTTTATGTTGATATTATGCATCCTGCATCTTGTATTATTTGTCCTCTGGTTTTAATTTTATTCTGGCTTTACCCTGGTTTCTTCTAGCTTGTGTTTAGCAGGACTGTTTGGCTTTCCATTGTTATATCGACATCTATGTATCCCATTCCTGCTTCTCTGTAAATGTGCTACATGAGTAAAGTTATTATTATTATTATTATTTTACTCATTCTCTGCATTATTCAGTTGTGTTCTTTGCCTAATGAAACCCATCTCTTGTGTTTTTCCAGATGCAACATTGCAGTCATCCTTCTAACAGACCTAATTGTGGACCATGGGGTCAAAGTGGACTGGAGTGCCTACCTGCACCTCTTGCTACATTCGATTTTTATAGGTAACTCATGTCCTGATTCTTGATATTTTAGATGCTTGTATCTTCCAGGAACAGATTTTGTTTTCTTCTTTTTGTGCCTCATGTTCGTGCCTTAATAACCCGATCTTTTGTACCAAATAAGCAAATTCAAAAGGAAACTATTTAAAAGGTACATGAAGAAGAACCCAGTGGAGGAGTGACTTCTGATTTCATACTTAATTATTCTTCTACTCGCTCAAGTCTTATCTTGCTCCCTGTCCTTGTGTCTTCTTCCAGGGTTTGATCACCAGCACCCAGAGGTGTACGAGCACTGCAAACGTCTGCTGCTTCACCTGCTCGTCGTCCAGGGAGGGAATAGCAGTGTTCAATCTGTGGCTATGGTGCTGTTACGCAACCGAGACTACAATGATCCGAGGGTCCTGACTGTGAAGCCAGTAGTTCCAGAGATCAACCTCACAGGTCAGTTCTGCTTTCGAGCTCAGAACCAGAAAAGACGAGGACATCAAAGTATTGTTCAAGTAGGATTTTGAACTGATTTCCTACCAGCTTTGGTAATACTTCTTTGTCGTAACTAGAAATATTGCTCATACTTGTGTTGTACTGCCTGAGCAGATCACAGGGTGGCAGCAAAGATCAAGCCCTAAACAGGAAGGTTTCCTTGTTACCGAATGTCAAGTGTGTGTTTATTGTTTATAAATTTTAAACACAGATGAAAAAACAAACTTAGTCATGATAAGTTAGACCTGTGTTTATGCTTGTAACAAGAAACATTTTTAAAATATTTTATTGTTAAAATATAATTAAAAAGTATGCTCTTATTTTTTTATGAATTTTAAATATGCTTTTATTTTGGTTGTGTTTATCTGCTTTGTTTATATTATTGCTTTTATCTTGTAGCACTTTGAGATTTGTTCCAAAGTGAAGTGCATTATAAAAAATGCCTTTAAAGCACACCATACAGCTCAGTGTGTAAAGTACAAATGTCTGTTATCCCTACAGGAGTACAGGAGCTTTTGCCAGACTGTCAGCCGTCACCAATGACAGACTCCGGCCTCAGCTCGAGCTCCACGTCGTCCAGTATAAGTCTTGGGACAGGGGGAAGTGCTCTGTCCCACCTCTCCCCCTCACTCCTCAGTGAGGTAGATGCCACTGCTGAACAGGACGAGAAAGTTAAAGCTCTCATTGAGTTCATTACCTCAAGGTGAGACGATCCCGTTTTATTAAAACAAGTATCTTCCAGAACAAAAATTACACATTCACCATTTAGCTACTATTACCGGATTTCCACTGCGTGATAAGGCATGGCTGTCCTCAAATCAACCTGCTCTTGTTTGGATTCCCATTAGACAAAGTTATAGATGGTACCTGGTATTGTTTTGCTCCACCTTGGTGGAGAATTCAAGTGAGCTGAGACAATACTAGAAAGTGGATTTAAACGTTGTAGAGCACCATTCGGTCAGAGAGAATTCTCATTATTTCAACATAGAACAACTTGCAAAAACCTGCAATTTAAAAATAGCCAAGATACAGTCAACAGCAACTGCAGTTGATTTTTTTAATCAACTTTTTTTTTTTAAATAATGGAACATGGAAAACTATCAAAAACAAACTAATAAATAGTACACAACAATATTTCCCTCCTCCAACCCCAGGAAGCAACTCAGTCCATATTTCAACAGGTCGTAGTGGATCTACTGGAAAAAAAAAAGATTATGAGGAAAAAAAATGAGACATAAAAAGACTAAAAGAAAAATATCTAACTTGAAAAAAGTAAATATAACAGTAAACGCTTTGAAAGTAACTAAAATAAGCAGTAATTTTTAGGTTTACTTGACCCAAATTTTGAAAAAACGGCAGCTTGCAAAGCTATGCTGTACATTACATATATTATGCTGAACAATTGACAAAGTGCAGAAGTTGCAAGTGCTGCGTTGAAGATACTGTCACAGCAGTTTCACATGCTGTTGGTATGGCAATCAGTTGTGATTTCTCACCTACACTGATGGGCTAACACCTGCAGTGGAAAACAAAAAAAGAAAACAAACAAAGTACTTTGAGTTGAGTTTAGCCAAATTATGCAGTGGAAATGAGGCATATTGCTACCACTTCTTGTGACTATCTAACTTGGCTCAGTGTATAACACATAAATAGTATGTATCATGTTTGAATCATACCGATGTATGAACACTTCTGCACCATGTTCTTCATTCTGTTCCATTATTTGCTTTCATGCTTCCAGCAGTGTCTGAAAGGACTGGGTATTTTTACACTGCATGGTTTTGATTTTCGGGTTGGTGTCATATTGGCTCCTTCTGCCTGGTGTGATAACATCAGCCAATATTTTGTGGTGCGCTGTAATTTTGTAGCTTTAAAATGTCATGTTGTCTGATGCGTGTCTTGCTCGCCTTGTAGAAAGCGAGGCCCCCTCTGGAACCACGAGGATGTATCGCCCAAGAACCCCAACATCAAGAGCGCCGACCAGCTGAGCGTTTTTGTCAGACATGTCGTGACCGTTTTCAAACACTCCCAGTCAGGTTTGTGTGGTCCATAACTGCTTGTTTATTTTCCGATCTTCATTTTGGAATACAGATATAATTTCGACAGCTTTTATCGTGTTAACCTGTGTGTGCATCCCTTTCAGGTTTCCAGCTCGAGTCATTGCTGAGTGAAGTAGCACTACAAACAGCTCTGTCTTGCTCTTCTCGCCACTACGCTGGTCGCTCATTCCAGATTTTCAGGGCACTCAAGCAACCTCTGACTCTGGCCACACTGTCTGACATCCTCTCTCGGCTGGTGGAGACTGTAGGAGACCCAGGAGAGGAGGCTCAGGTGAGATCACCATCGGTTCCAATCATTGGTTTAAATCCCTTTAGTATTGCTCAACCAGTAGAAAATGACTCATGATTGCATTTAAAGCTGATCCATATCTTCTGAAATAAATAGATACATCTGTTGGTGCTGGTTTCAGTCCAAAACTGCAACATTTGTGAAGGTGGAATGTGTCCTGGAAAAACACCTATTGTATATAAATCAAAATCACAATGACAATGAAGTACAATTGCAATGTTGTTTAAAAAGCTAATTCAGATTTTTAAAATTGGGGTTGTATGAGGTACTTATCCAAAGTCAGTTTGTCAATGACCGTAGACGGCGATCAGCAAGCCCCCAGTTTGGAGAAGCAGACAGGAGTTTCTCCATAGAAGAAAAGCAATGTACTGCTGTGGATTAGCTGCCTAAAAGAATCAATATCAGTTAAAGTGTACTCTATATTTTGACTATTATCATCACATCACCTTGCTGTCAAAGAGCTCTTTGAACTGTCAGAAACCTGACATTTTAAAGCTGGAACTGTAGTTAAGTGCCTCATACAACCCAACTTTAAATATAAAAACTCTCCCTTTAAAGATTCAGATGCGTGTGAGACATTTAACACCCTGGTATCCAGAGTCATGTTTTTCTTTCTGAGAGGCTGATCTCAAATGTTTTTTCTCCTCAGGGCTTTGTCATTGAACTACTCTTGACACTGGAGTCGGGCATTGACACGCTAGCAGACACAGTCAAAAACTATGACCTCCTCACTGCCTTAGCGCAGTAAGTCCACCCACTGATAAACTCTTTATTTCACCAAGTTTGTCTTATCCACGTTAGTTATTTACAAATTGATTTGACATTGTCTTTACAGAACCTCTGCCCGTGATCACTTGTTGGGGCCGAAGTTTGCTGCCAACAGGAAAAGCACAGGCCAGCTGAACCTGAACAGCGGTGGCCTGTTCCACTATGCTCATACTCGTAGCAACTCCCTCCGTGCCAGCCTGATGGGCGAACGAAAAGCCGACAGACGGAGGAGTAACACCTTAGATATTGCTGACCGACTTGGTGGTAGCCATGGAAACCTGGCACGCACGCGGAGCTTATCATCTCTAGGTGGAGGAGGGGGTCCAGGAGGGGACGCCATCCCCCCCGTGGACCCTTCAAATCTGATGGCCACCGTGTTCTGGATCGCCGCCTCGTTGCTCGAGTCGGACTACGAGTTTGAGTACCTGCTGGCCCTGCGGCTGCTCAACAAGCTGCTGGGCCAGCTGCCTCTGGATCGTGTGGACAGCCGGGAACGTCTGGAAAAGGTCCAGGCCAAGCTAAAGTGGTACAGCTTCCCCGGCCTGCTGCAGCTCTTCCTGAAGGGCTTCACCTCCGCTTCGACTCAGGAGCTCACCATCCACCTGCTCAGCAAGCTCATCAGCGTCTCCAGACATACGCTGGTAGACCCGTCACAAGTGGCAGGTGAGTGTGTGGGACTGAGAATAACATGCATGCTGCTGACTTGATCATGGATTTGAATTTGTCGCTTTAGGAAATTAAATTTGCGGAAATTTGGGAGAGGTGGAGGTGTTTTTTTTTTCTCAAGGACACTCTTCTTTTGTAATTTTTTGAAAATCTTATCAAATCACTTATGGTGTTCTAGTGTTCTATTTTTTAATACTATAATTAATATTAGAACGCTGAAAAGCTTGATCACTTTTTAAAAGTATGACGCTAAAGATGACCGTGGGAACTGTTGCTGTGAAGTGATTCCAAATAAAGGAAAAACAATGTTTCTATAATTTGAAACATTGTGCTTTCAAGTTCATCATAATGCACATTCATTTATTGTAATTTGTTTATTAGGAAAAGAATAAATCTGAATCTAAGATTTGAGTAACTTTGATACCAGCGCAGTTGAGCAAAGACTTTTCTTTTTTTTTTTTTTTTTATTGTAAAGCTTCAACACTAATCAATTAATTGATAATTCGATTGACAGGAAATTAATCAGCACCTGGTTTGATTTTTCAAGCAAAAATGCAAAGAATGTGAAATTTCGAGGTTCTCAAATCTTGAGAATTTGCTGCATAAGTTGGTCTTGCATTATAAGTAAAATTATATCTTTCGGTTTGGATATGATGAAGTCACTTTTAGCTCTGTATCATTGATAAATTGATCACTATTCAAGAAAAGACAGTTCAGTAACGGATATATTTGTTTGCTGCAACCCAATTTATTACATTCAGTGCTCAGTTCCATGCTAACGTGTGCCATCACTTGTATTGATACCAGTAATTGCTTCAGACTTTGTTGGTCATTATGTGACTCTTTGTGTCCACTGTCTTCCTGTGTCGTGTCTGCAGGTTTTCCTTTGAACATCTTGTGCCTCCTACCACATCTCATCCAGCACTTTGACAGCCCCACTCCTTTCTGTAAGGAGACGGCTGATAAGATAGCCAAGTTGTGCGCCGAGGAGAAGTCAGCCACCCTCTCCAACCTGGCCCACATGATGAGCCTGTACAGCACGCACAGCTACTCTCGCGACTGCACCAACTGGATCAACGTGGTCTGTCGCTATCTCCACGATGCCTTCGCTGAGATAACCTTGAACCTGGTCACTTACTTGGCTGAGGTAAGCAAGATGAAGATCGAACTTGTTGCTTTTGATCACGTAGGATAAGATCAAACTGGTAATGTGTCCGTTCTGTCTCTCTCAGTTGCTGGAGAAGGGCCTTCCCAGCATGCAACAGTCCTTGTTGCAGATCATCTACAGCCTGCTGAGTCATATCGACCTATCAGCAGCCCCCGTCAAACAGTTCAACCTGGAGATCATGAAGATCATTGGCAAATATGTTCAGGTGAGCCTCCACTGCACTTCATGTGTGGTTTTGATCAAATATCACAATCGACACAGTGCGAGTTACTCGTTATCAGTTATTCCTATGATTTAATTAATGGCTTATCAGGTCAAGTAATTTACTTATTTAGTACATTTTGAATTATTTAAGGTCAAGTGTGTGGGATATATGGGGATATATTTGTAGTAATGAAATGTAATGTTGTAAATATGTATTCTTCAGTGTATGATCACCTGAAAATAAGTATTTTTGTTACCTTTTATATCAACATAGCGAGCAAGTCCTCATTTTTTAAAGGTAAAATTGCTTTATTCTGTGTTTGTACTGGTTTAATCCACTGGTCCATTTGTTCTGGAGAGAAAGAGACCTCTGCAGATAATTTACCTCTCATGAAAACCTCCTGAACGTCTGAAAATTAAGTTATCAGAGAAAATGGGTGAGCAGAAAACAGCATGTTGTGGGAGAGCCACCTGTCTCAAACATGCCAAACATTGATTCTTAATGTTAAACTGCTTTATTTGGTGTTTTTTTTAACCGTTTAAATCACCTGGCCCATTTGATTTGGAGAGGAAGAGACTTCTGCTGATAATTCCTGAACAATGAACACTGAAAAAATGTTATAATCCCCACCAATATTTGCTACTAAATCCCCCTAATTCTTACAATCTGAACCTTGAATTTGTTATATTACTGACTACATTATTTTCTGCATGTAGCAGCACCAAGACTTGAGTGGAATTGGTGGACAAAAACGTCACCCATGCACCACGTAGTTGCAGTTTGCTGTATGTCCAGTGATAGTATGTATTTTCACATACAGCCTGATGTATGTAATACATATCTTACAGGGTTGTTCTTTAGCGTCCTCTTTGATGCAGCTACAGCTCTTTATGGAAGCCTTTTACCAGCCTTGACTCAGGGCACTATATGCTTCTCACTCACTGCATCGTACAGCTGCTGTACCATTATTGCCTCAGGCTGATTCTGTACTGGCTCACTACAAGTATTGCCTTTTGTAGAAAACATTATGTTTGTGCGTATACAATAAACCCCTGCATGTGCATCAGCGTGCACTCTGAGTTGTGTTTCTTTGACATCCTTTTAAGGTCCGCTGACATTAACATAGGCCATACTTTGTAGAAAATGGTTCAAAATACAAATGGCCTCAGAGATAAAGTCTATAGCTGCTGTGTGGGTTGGAGATGGTTTGGCCCTCTAAACAAAAATATGTCCATTCACATTCATATATTCACCAGAAACTCCTACACATTCTGATTTCTCACAATGGGATCGTTATATGTCTGTGTTTGTTTTTGCAGAGCCCACATTGGAAAGAGGCTCAAAACATTCTGAAGTTGGTGGTTTCCCGCTCGGCCAGCCTTGTCGTTCCAGACGATGTGCAGCGCTCTTATAGCACAGAGTCATGCGGCTCTCCAGAAATCGCCTTTACACGCATTTTTAACAACTCTTCAAAGGAGCTGCCGGGCAAAACTCTGGATTTCCACTTTGACATCTCAGAGGTTAGTGTCCTCTCACTGCAGTTGTTTTTACACTCCATTTTACTGTGTTTTTGATCAAAGGGTATGCTCTGTAGTATTTAATCTCTAACTGGCTTTATTTGACTCTATAGACGCCAATTATAGGGCATAAATATGGTGACCAGCGTACTGCAGCAGGCCGGAACGGAAAGCCGCAGGTGATTGCTGTAACTAGGAGCACCTCCTCCACATCATCCGGCTCCAACTCCAACGGTCTGGTGCCAGTAAGCTGGAAGAGGCCTCAACTCTCTCAGGTACGGACTCGAACAGACACATGACATCCGACATCTTTAATTCATCCAGGCAGGATTAGATAGGTTTACTTCCAAAATAAACACAAATTCAACAGAATTTTCAGAACATCTGCAAAAGAAAATACAAATTTCTGTTTGTTTCCATTCGTTATGCAAATATTAGGAGTTGGTTCATTGAAAAAAAAGAGCAAAACCTTTGCAAAAGAGGAGGGTGCAGCAAAATTATGTAATTAAACAGGCAGAGAGTAACACACCTACTGACTGATGGCAAATAATTGTTGTGTTTTTGCTTTTTCTCTCTTAGTGTTGCTTATGGACCTGGTAACATATGTTGAAGTTTTCTCATCGTGATCATGTTTTTGTTTCAGAGACGAACCAGAGAGAGGCTGATGAATGTCCTGTCTTTATGTGGCCCGGAGTCTGGCATTCCCAAAAATCCATCTGTAAGACTCCTCTCCTACTCTAAAGCCTCTGACAAGGTCTCTGTAAAATCACTGTTCAGGATACCGCTGTGGTTAATATACTGTTTTGCTGTTTTTGATTTTGATTGATTTATTTTTTGTTTGAATGGTCATGCAGCAGTTGTATTTTACTACTTGACAACAAAGAGTCTCTTTCCTTCCTTTTTATGCAGGTGGTATTCTCATCCAATGAGGATCTGGACTCCTCAGACCAGCAGACCAGTCTCATACCCACAGTGGAGGAGGTGGTCAGAGAAGAGGAGGTGCAGGGAGAGGACACGGGCAGCGAGCAGCAGTTTGGTGTCTTTAAGGACTTTGACTTCTTAGATGTGGAGTTGGAGGATGCTGAGGTGAGAAATTGGAGTAAACTTGACGCACACAACTTGTTTGTGTGCGTCAAGGTGAAGTAGTCGTATATGAATAAAAATACGTCCATTTTTTTTTATTTTGAAAAGATATTCAACTGAAAGACATATGTAGGGGCTGATAGTTAGTGTACTGACAGTATAATTGTTTACATAAGTCATCTTTAAAAGACCACAATTTTTAAATCCACTTAAATGGAGTGCAGCTGCACACAGTTTTTCACTTTCATTCAAATACTTGCAGTTCAGTTACCTTTCATCTCTATTTTTGACCGTATTGTATTTAATTGTGTTGTTCCTGATTAACAACATTAATATTTTGTTTGTCCAACTTGAGTCCTGTTTGTCGTGACTGCTTTGGTAGAAACATGTCTTTATTAACTGTCTCAAGTCTACTAACATACTTGTTCATTCTCTTCTCTTGCCACAAGGAGCTGCAGGTAAGTCTGTGGGCCACAAAGCTTTTTAGAGATACTGTTCTCTGCAGTGCTCTGGTGTCTCCCTGTGTCGTCACCAAATAAAGTGCTGTAGTGCTCTTTGATTTGACATTGTGGCTACTATGGTTGTGAACTCTTTTCTTTTATAGTTTTAGATCATTGCATCATTCACAATCCCAAAAATGTGGAGGAGAATAATCTCACTCACTCATACATTCATGTATTTGTTTGTTTTTTTATTTCATTTGTGGAATGTTAAAGGGGGCTATTATGCTTTTCCTTGTTTTCTGTCATATTTTACAATGTTGTATGTTTACATCAGAGGTGGCCAAAGTTTTAAATAATAAGGTAAACATGTGAAGTAATACCAGTCAGCAGAAATCTCAGGCTTCAGACCGTCCCAAATATTCTGTTTCCAATGTTTTTGAGACAAGCTGACTTCAGCCAGTGATGGATTTCTTTATATGGTTAGCTGCTCCAGGCTCATTACATACACTGCTACATGTAGCTACATGCTATTGTCAGGGAAATATGTAAATCTAGGTTGCCAATTTTGATTATTTCTCCCCAATTTTGGATCATATTCATGCCTAAACATGTCTGGTTTTGAGAATTTTGGTTTATAAGCTTTTATTGGTAAGTTTTCAGGGTATAAAATGCTGCAATGACAATGCAGAGACACCAAGATATGGAAGAGACGGAAACTGAGAAATGTAAGAAGCGGAAATGATGACCAATTAGAGCAGACTTGGCTTTTTTGGGGAGGAAGACTGAGAGAGGCAGGCTCTAAAAACATCGCATTGACCTGAAAATAAGCATAATAGCTCCTTTTTAATATATATATTATGTGTTTGTCTTGTAATTTGTGTTCTTGATTTACAAAACACCCAACACCCTATTACTGTGTGCATTGTGTCTCACTGCTGTTGTCTTGGTTGTCCTGCAGGGGGAGAGCATGGACAACTTCAACTGGGGGGTGCGTCGTCGCTCCCTGGAGAGCATGGACAAAGGGGACACGCCGTCTTTGCAGGAGTGTCAGTACACTGGCAGCACGCCAAGCCTCAACCTCACCAACCACGAGGACACGGATGAATCGTCTGAGGAGGAGGTACTGAGCGCTAGCCAGATTCTCACCCGCTCTGGCCTTGTAAGTCTCACTCTAGTTAGGGTCCCCCCCTCCAAATCCAACCCACCATGCTCCTCACACAGCCCGCTGGCATGGTGTGCGTGTGTGTGTGTGCGTACTGAGCTGGACCTGCTGCCAGGGTGGACAGGGGCTAGATGCTTGCTTCTTCGCTGGTGGTAGATGCCCCCTTCAAACCTTCAGCCCAGTCCCTCTTCCTCTGACTGCTAGAATAATGCTATTATTCTTTCCCATATTTGTTTTGTTTTTTCCGATAGGTAAGTACAGTTTAGGAAAACACAAGTAAATCAGTTCACATTCACTCAACGTAAATCACTGATAATTGATCATTTTATCAACCAGAGATGATTTACATTTTTAGAATTGAATAAAATTCCTAAAATGTAATACAAATATAAAATATGATAGGTGTTAGTATTCAGAATAACAGCACGTTTCTTTGCATTTATGCCCGCTTGTCTAACCCTTCTTTGCTTTCTTTTTGCTTTGCAAACAAGGTCTTTTCCCAAGCTACCAACAATAACTCCATTAATATAAATGCTTTACGTCAGTTTAACGGGGCTGTTTTCTTTCTCTCTTTCTCTGCTCCTCTTGATCTTGGTAGTGCACGGTGAGAGAATGAGCTTTTGCCTCTAGTGGATATTTGCCCCCAAAATGTTTGTTGTAGCACTACTCTGTACCAGTAGAAAAAACGAGCATGCAGCTTACATGTGTGTATTCAAACAGAATTTTGAAAGCGTTAAGTGTTAAATATAATTACTATTATTGACATTGGCATGATCTTACTTTTTGCCTGAAGCAATTTTAAAGTGCTGAATGGAAGACTAAAATGACTAAATGTCATGCTCCGCTTGATACAGAAACATGGGTAACGTCTTTTTTTGTTGTTCAACTGCAAATAATAAGCAACACAAACCATTACTATTAAAACCTTTTGGACTTGCAAATAGTGAAATGACTTTCAGTATTAAAGTAATGCATAATTTGTAATTTCAAGTGGTCAATTGATTCCAAACTAATCATGAGCTCTAGTAAAAAAAAACTCCTTGCATATTAACATATGAAACCCAGCAAATTATAAAAATACATTGTTCCCCAAAGCAAAGCTATATGGAGTGTTAAAAAATGAATCAGTGTAATGAGGGTTAGTAAAGGATCTCTTTGGCATATGTTAGAAGACACCTACCAATTTAAACATAAATTTGAAAAAACAAAATCTGTATAAACAGTTCTTAGAAATGCTCCTAATGTACGTTTTGTGCAGTGTGTGTTGACAAAGTGACAGCTTTAGTCTATTTAGTGTATTTTAAATGAAAGTTTGCATCAAATCAGACGATGTGTAATCTCAAGTGAATTCACAAAGAACGCAGTCATCGAGAGCACCATGAATTACACATCACTTGCAACTGCCATCTGCCTTGCCTCAAAGTCCGATTCACAAAAGATATTGCACTAATGGTATTACATTTTGCATCTGATTTCAATTATCCGTGTGGCATATTCTCAATACTGCCTTTGTGCAAAGATCACAGTAGAAGAAGAAAACGGAAATGTTCAGATTTTCAGACTACAGGTGCAGAGGCATTCCTGTAAAGTCTTGGCAGTCCAAGTCCAGACATGATTCCCCTTATTTATTTTAGATATAAATGTCAAGTATTTAGTTATTTCTAGTTTTATTTATCTATTTATTAAGTTGTTTATTGACAGTTACTTTGTACATGCTTCATGCTGGGCCTGAGTCACAAGTTTAATTTTTTTTGCATGTCAACATCTACAGAATGACACTAAAATAATAATAATAATAATAATAATAATACATTTTATTTATGTTTTTTTGGTTTTTTTTTTTTTATTTTTTTTGTTTTTTTTTTTTTTTTTTTTTTTATTTTGTTTTTTGTGGTTTTTTTTGTTTTATTTTTTTTTTTTTTTTTTTTTTTTTTTTTTTGTTTTTTTTTTTTTTTTTTTTTTTTTATTTTTTTTTTTTTTTTTTTGTTTTTTGTTTTTTTTTTTTTTATTTTTGATTTTGGTTTTTTGTTTTTTTTTTTTGTTTTTTTATATTTGTTTGTTTTTGGTATTTTTTTAAGTTTGTTTTTTTTTTGTATTTGTTTTTTTTTTGTTTTTTTATTTTGATTTTTTTTTTTTTTTTATTTTTTTTTTTTTTTTTTTTGATTTTTTTTTTTGTTTTTTTTTTTTTGTTTTTTTGTTTTTTGTTTTTTTTTGTTAGTTTGTTTTTTTTTTTTTTTTTTTTTGTTTTTTATTTTTATTTTTTTTGTTTTTTTTTTTTTTTTTTTTTTGTTTTTTTTTTTTTGTTTAGTTTTTTTTTTTAAATTTTTTTTGTTTTTTTTTTTTTTTTTTTTTTTTTTGTTTGTTTATTTGTTTTTTTTTTTTTTGTTTTTTTTTTTTTTTTTTTTTGGTGTTTTTTTTGTTTTTTTTTTTTTTTTTTTTTTTTTTTTTTTTTTTTTTGTTTTGTTTCATATGTTTGGTTTTTTTTTTTTTGTTATTTTTTTATTTTTTTTTTTTTTTTTTTTAGTGTTTTTTTTGTTTTTTTTTTTTTTTTTTGTTTTTTTTTTTTGGCTTTTTTTCGTTTATTTTTTATGTTTGATTTTTTTTGTTTTTGTTTTTTTTTTTAGGGTTTTTTTTTTTTTTTTTTATTTTTTGTTTTGGTTTTTTGTTTTTGGGTTTTGGTTTTTTTTTTTTTGTTTTTTTGTTTTTTTTTTTTTGTTTTAGATTTTTTTAGTTTTTTTTTTTTGTTTTAATTTTTTTTTGTTTAAATTGTTTAGTTGTTTTTTAATTTTTTTTGATTTTTTTTTTTGTTTTCTTTTTTGGTTTTTTTGGTTTTTTTTTTTTTTTATTTTTTTTTTTTTTTGTTGTTTTTTTTTTTTTTTTTTTTTTTTTTTTTTTGTTTTTTTTTTTTTATGTTTTTTGTTTTTTGTTTATTTGTGAGTGTTTTTTTTTTTTTTTTTTGTTTTTTTTTTTTTTTTTTTTTGTTTTTTTTTTTTTTTTTTTTGTTTTTTTTTTTTTTTTAGTTTTATTTTTTTTTTTTTTGCTTTTTTTTTTTTGTTTTTTTTTTTTTTTTTTTTTTTTTTTTTTTTTTTTTTTTTTTTTTTTTTTTTTTTTGTTTTTTTTTTTTTTTTTTTTTTATTTTTTTTTTTTGTTTTTTTTCTTTTTTTTTTTTTTGGTTTTTTTTTTTTTGTTTTTTTTTTTTTTTTTTTTTTTTTTTTTTTTGGGTTTTTTGTTTTTTTTTTTGTTTTTTTTTTTATTTTTTTTTTTTTTTTTTTTTTTTTTTTTTTTTTTTTTTTGTTTCTTTTTTGTTATGGTTTTTTTTTTTTTTTATTCTTTTTTTTTTTTTTTTATTTTTTTTGTTATTTTTATATTTTTTTTGGGTCTTTGCTTTCGTTGATTTTTTATTGTTTTTTTATTTTTGCCATTTTTTTTTATTGTTTTTTGTTTTTTTTTTTTTAGTTTTGGGTTTTTTTTTTGGGGTTTTATTTTTTTTTTTGTTTTTTTTTTTTTTATTTTTTTTTGTTTTGTGTTTTTTGTTTTTTTGTGTATTTTTTTTGCTTTTTAATTTTTTTTTTTTTTTTCCATTTTTTTTTTTTTTATCATTTTTTTTTTTGGTTTGTTTTTTGTTTTTTTTTTTTTTTTTTCTTTATTTTTTTTATTTTTTTTTATTTTTGTTTTTTTTTTTTTTTTTTGGCTTTCACAAAAAGAATTGTATGTTGTTTCTATTGTTGTTTTTTGTGTTATAAAATTTTTGGTTTTATTTGTAGAAAAAAAAAAGTTTTTTTTATTTTTTTTGATTTTTTTTAAAAAATCAAAAAACTTGAAAAGAAGTGTTAAGATTGTTAAAACAAAGAAAAAAAAAATAAAAGAAGATTACTCAAAAAAAAATAATATTAAAAGAAAAAAAAAAAAAAAGAATAAAATAAAAATAAAGAAAAAAAGAAAAAAAAAATAAAAAAAGAAAAAAATAAAAAAAAAATAAAAAAAAATAGATTAATAATTAAAGAATTAAAAAAAAAAAAAAAAAGAAAAAAGAAAAAGCATAATGTAAAAACAAAAAAAAAAAAAAGATACTAAAATAAAATAAATAGTAATTACAAAAAAATATGAAAAAAAAAAAAAACAAATTAATAAAAAAAAATATAAAAAAAAAAAAAAAAAACCAAAATGCAAATATGTGGATAAACGGGAACGGGGAAAAAAAAGAAAGACAAAAAAATTGCAAAACGAAAGTGAAAGAAAAAAACAAAAGAGAAATAATATAAAAAATAAAAAAATTAAATTAAAAGTCAAAATTAACTAACGTAAAAAACTTTCTCTCAAATCTAAACAAATATAAAAAAAAATAATACGTACAAAAAAATAAAAGAAAAAAAAAATATAAAAAATTAGAAAAAAAAACGAAAAAAAAAAAAAAAAAAAATAAAATATAAAATTGTAAAAAAAAGCAAGCAACTAGAAAATGTCCTCAAACAAAATATACCATATAATATATAAAAAAAAAAAAAAAAAAAAAAATAAAAAAATTGGCATGATCTTACTTTTTGCCTGAAGCAATTTTAAAGTGCTGAATGGAAGACTAAAATGACTAAATGTCATGCTCCGCTTGATACAGAAACATGGGTAACGTCTTTTTTTGTTGTTCAACTGCAAATAATAAGCAACACAAACCATTACTATTAAAACCTTTTGGACTTGCAAATAGTGAAATGACTTTCAGTATTAAAGTAATGCATAATTTGTAATTTCAAGTGGTCAATTGATTCCAAACTAATCATGAGCTCTAGTAAAAAAAAACTCCTTGCATATTAACATATGAAACCCAGCAAATTATAAAAATACATTGTTCCCCAAAGCAAAGCTATATGGAGTGTTAAAAAATGAATCAGTGTAATGAGGGTTAGTAAAGGATCTCTTTGGCATATGTTAGAAGACACCTACCAATTTAAACATAAATTTGAAAAAACAAAATCTGTATAAACAGTTCTTAGAAATGCTCCTAATGTACGTTTTGTGCAGTGTGTGTTGACAAAGTGACAGCTTTAGTCTATTTAGTGTATTTTAAATGAAAGTTTGCATCAAATCAGACGATGTGTAATCTCAAGTGAATTCACAAAGAACGCAGTCATCGAGAGCACCATGAATTACACATCACTTGCAACTGCCATCTGCCTTGCCTCAAAGTCCGATTCACAAAAGATATTGCACTAATGGTATTACATTTTGCATCTGATTTCAATTATCCGTGTGGCATATTGTCAATACTGCCTTTGTGCAAAGATCACAGTAGAAGAAGAAAACGGAAATGTTCAGATTTTCAGACTACAGGTGCAGAGGCATTCCTGTAAAGTCTTGGCAGTCCAAGTCCAGACATGATTCCCCTTATTTATTTTAGATATAAATGTCAAGTATTTAGTTATTTCTAGTTTTATTTATCTATTTATTAAGTTGTTTATTGACAGTTACTTTGTAAGAGCAGGTGGGACCAAAAGGTAGGTGCAAGGTTTAGCGTGGGTTTTTATCCTTTGTAATATGTGAAACGTCTTTGAGTTCCTTGAGCACTCTATAAATAAAACATTTTATTTATAGAGTGCTCAAGGAACTCAAAGACGTTTCACATATTACAAAGGATAAAAACCAACGTTAAACCTTGAAACTACCTTTAGGTACCACCTGCTCTGAGGACACTAACTTCACTGCAACTTTATGAGGGTAGTGCAATCTTTACAAATTGGACTGTTTTTGCAGTGTGGCTCATTTGCACAGAAAGAGGCTTATTTTGCACCAAATGTATAAATATTACATAATTTAAATATGTGCAACTAGCACAGGAACACCAAGATACTATTTGCTCGGCAGCGCAGTTGCATTTGACCCTTCTGTGGCTTTTCGTCGGATTTGTGAAGAGTTTTTGGCCACAAAAGCCGAGCAATCCTTTGTGAATTCACCCTTCTCTGTTGTGTTTTTACTGGGTCACAAAAGAGACGCTAACTAGTCCTGATGATTTTCTTCTCCAGCTGAACAGTGACTCCGCTACCGACGACACCGCATCCAACCATGTGGACTCCCTGCAGCAGTCTCAAGAATTGTCCAGCAGTGCCCTGACTGAGGAGGCAACTGTGCTGCCCTCTCTGCCCTCTCTGCCCTCCCTCCCTCGACTGGATAGCCCCATGTTGGAGATGGCCCACTCAGACAGCACCAGCAGCCAGCTGCCTGAGGTGCGATCAATTGGGGGCAGCAATAAACTGTGGTGCTCGGGTGCTTTCTAGCTTGCCTTTTTCTTTCTGTTCAATCTTTATCTGCTTCTACTTTACTTCTTGGCTTGTCTGTCGTTGAGAGAGAGGATCAGCGACCTCCAGGGAGGTCTGGATGGGGCAAAAGTGCTGGTTCTATAATCACTGTGTCCGCCTGCTGTTGGGTGAAGACATTTAGTGATGCT
This sequence comes from Plectropomus leopardus, assembly GCF_008729295.1. Lineage (NCBI taxonomy): Eukaryota > Metazoa > Chordata > Actinopteri > Perciformes > Serranidae > Plectropomus > Plectropomus leopardus. Next base: position 32,447,213 of record NC_056465.1, read on the forward strand.
TTTGCTGCTTCTGACTCCTTCTGCCCGCTGCTCGCTTTGGTGCTTTGCTCTGGGTTTGGGTGCTGAAGGCTAGCTCTTGCTCCTTTAATGGTATATTTGGTGATTAGTCAAGTGATGGGGCTTGCTTGCTTGTGTGATTTGGGGAGAGATTAAAACAAAAGCTCACCTCAGGTTAGCTGTCACTGCTCACCTCCAATAACACAGCAACTGACCATTCCAACTAAATCCTCCATTAAAAACTTGTGAAATGGACACCAGCTGCCTTATCTTCGGCAGAAGCATGTGTGAGTATGAGTCCATTACAAGTGGTGTTTTCACTTTAAAAAATGCAGTTAACTGAAAAACAGTGGTGCTCTAGCCAATTAAACCCCTTCAATAATGCTACCATATTAACATGCCATAGCCTGTGATGAACAGCTTTGCTATCTGCTGCTACTGACGTTTATCACTTAAACTAACAATGGTGAGTAAATTTTGTTGTCCTGATTTACATTTGCACACATCGAGGTGACTGCAGAACCAAATCTTTTACCTTTAAAGGGACAGTTCTGATTTTTGGAAGTGGGGTTGTATGTGGTAATTATATGTAGTCAGTGTATTACCTACAGTGGTCGATGGTTTTAAAAAGATACAGGAGTACCCACACTGAAGCTAAGAAAGTTACTTCTGTGGACAGAGCAGGAGTAAAATATATAGTCTTTTTGTGTGTGTGTGTGTGTGTGTGTGTGTGTGTGTGTGTGTGTGTGTGTGTTATTGTCTGACTTTGGTGTTTTTAAGTGTTAGTTTGGACTCACTAAAGTCCCACACTAACCCAACCAAACTAACCGATCAAGGCGACAGTCAACCAACAGCTCCTGTGTTCTGTGAGGTAAAATTATTGTTTTTGTCAAAAGAGTCTGGTGGCTTTAGTGAGAGCATAGATGGATATAGTGTGGGGCAAGTTAATTTCAAAATGTAATACATTGCATATTACCTTTTACATTTATTATTAAATGTAAGTAATTACTTACTTTACAATATTACTTTCTATGGAATTTGTTTGATTTCTTTTTAAAACAGGGAAAATAGGCAATGAGCAACTTAACAAGAAATGTCCCACAAATTGCAAAAAAAGAGTAAAAGGTGCCAAGAAAAATAACCTGAACAAGGAAAGAGAGCAAATTACTAGAAAATTCACAAAAAGGTCAAAATGTCAAGAAACATAATAATTATTTTTATTATAATTAGATATTTATTAATTATTTATTTGACTTAATTTCCTTTATTTATTTATTTATTTACATTTTTGTGCTAATTTTCAGGAAATTATCTTGTAACTTTTACTAATTTCATGGAATTTTTGGGGTTATATAAAGTTGCTAAGTGCCTTTTTCTTATGTTTTTGAAAGAAATAAGGCCAATCTGCTCAGGTTTCATAGGTTGAAATATATTGATATAAGAATAGTCTCATACATCTAAATGAGAGTAGGTGTTCTTCCCCTCAGTGACGATGTTTTACAGGGCTGGATGTAACTTTCTAAGAACTCTAGATCTAGCTGATGGTCTCAATATCATCCCAAGGACATCTCCCCCATCACAGCCCCGGCTCTTAGTGTAATGAGCCCTAGATAAAACCATCAATACTCTTACTCATTCCCTCCAGGATGACCACGACCACTTCTAAAAGCTTTCTGTAATATGGCAGCTGCCTCTGTGATGCACTGGCTGTCTGCCACACTCAGCTTTCTTAATGCATTAGACTTTTAAATAAAAAAAACAAGACAGTAAAAAAACAGGTGCTCTTAATTAAAACCCCTTCTCTGTGCTATCTCCCAAAATATCCCTCCTCCATGTAAGTGCTTTAAATCTACATGGTTGCTTTACATTTGGAATTTATCTGGAGTTTCCCGTGTGTGAGTCAGACTCTGTAACTGGTTTTAGCTCTAATTTAATCAAATATAAATGGTGTTCCCTCACTTAAAGTGCGCTCACTGTTGATTACTGATGTTTGGTGAATTTGTTATGCCACTACAGTCCATCATTTATATGTAGTTACGGAGTGCAGGTCATAAATCTGACCATGTAAGATGCGTCAAAGTGTAAACGTTAGATCTGATTTATCTGCTGTCCTGTTAGCTCTCAGTCCCTTGTCGTTTCACCGCGTTGCTGCTGTTTTATTAGCATTGAGGTCAAGTTTTTAATGGCATTTCAGTGATAGATTGATATTGGCTGCTGTTTATTGATTCTTTTCTTTTTCTTTAATTTCTCATGAGAGGCTTTAGCTTATAGAGTGACATAAAGAGCAATCTCCCAGGAAGCGAACCTCGTAAAAAGTGCTGACTCTGAAGTCCCTCTTGTATAATTGAAACTAATATGTGTTCTTAAGCGTAGGCTATAGAAGTCTTAATTTAACCTATAATAGAGGCTCGGGTGTGAATGTGTTCTCAAATTGATATTTCGAGCCGCTGTTGTAATGACAACCAGGTAATCTGACTGTTGAGAAAAAGATAATGTTCATGCACTGCGTGTGTTTGCCAAACCGCACCTGAGCGCCCCCCTCTGGCTTGTGTTACAGGATGCCGTAAGCATGACGGCGGCAGACGAGCTGAGCAGCAGCGTTAGCGAGGACACGGGGTTTTGCAGCGCCCCCCCTCTGCCCTCTGACCCCTCAGAACTGTGTGACCTCCAAGATTCACAGGACCCTCAGGATTCTCAGGATGCTCAGGAACCCCAGGAGACTCAGGACCCTCAGGAAGACCTGGATCCAGCCCCCCCTCCCCCGCCGGCCATAGACACTCCACCGGGGTCCCTCTGTGAGGAGGACCCCCAAACAGTCCTGCCTCTGTCTCTGCCCCTGCCCATGCCACCGGAGACGAAGCCAGATCCAGATCCAGACCCAGACAGCACCTGCGGGTCTGGCTGGGAGGAAGATGTGACTCAGGCCCTGAAGGAGCTGGATGAGCGCTGTGAGGAGGAGGAGGCGGACTTCTCTGGCATGTCCAGGTGAGTGGATTGTTCTGGATCTAAACACCTCCACAAAGTTTTACAGGGAATCTGAAAAGATGAATGACGTGTCGGTGATCTGTATAAATCATCTAATATCTGTAACCTGAAGGACAAATTAATAGTGGTCGCTTGGCTTTTTAACATGCATTTAGACTTCTGGGACCCACCAAAAACAGACCACTTGAGTTTATACTTGTATTGTTAAATGAAAAGTTTGGTATGTTTCAACCTTGACCCTATTTTTCCATGTTGTGTCCAATCGAAACAACTTGTGAAATTGTTTCAGAATTGAGCAACAACGATGCAGACGGCAAAACAAGCTGCAATTTTACCATACTTTCTGTGCACCTACAGTTAATCTTAAAAAGTGTTCATTTTTGCCACTGACAGGCTCAGATTATTGTACTTGGTGTCTGGAAACACTCTGGAGAGGATCTTTTCAGAGATAGACATTTTTTTCTTGAGATCATTTTTGTTTAACCAGAAACAACGTAGGAATTGTCATTCCCAGACCCAACAGACTCCATACAAATAAATGTATGTTGTCATTGTAAAGCATACTTCATTCAAAGCTGACAAAAACTAAAATTAAAATGCACCGAAATATTACTGCTTCGTCGCTCCACTACTCCAACAATCATAAACTCTGGCTTGGTTGAATTAAACCTTTAAGTTACCTACTTAGATGTGAAATATGCTGGCTCTGTACATTTAATTTAGGTTAAAATACAGTTTATTTAAAGGTAATCTGATGGGTTTGGTGATGGTGGCTGTTTCTGGTTAAACAAAGAGGATTAACTCTTAACAAAAACTTTTATCTCTTTAGGGATGCTTTCCATAAGTTGTGAGAAATTTGAAATATCAATCTAAGCCTATTGATGCCAAAAACAAGCACTTTTCATCGTAAATTGTGGGTGTGAACTTGCCCCAAGTAGTAACATTGCAGCCTGTTAAGTCACTGCCAGCTGCAGTGCTCTCGTTCAATAGTGGACCAATTTTAAAAAGTTTTGTTTCCATTAGTGACTTAGACACAAAAACATGAGAAAGTGAAGTTACCCTAAACATTTGGTACTGTCAGTGATAAATGGAACTGCTTTACATGCATATAGTTTGAGCCAGTTGATAAATCAAAGCAAAACATATGGATCACCAATAATGTTAGTTTTAAAAGATTTAGTTTGCAGAACAGTACATGTGAGGGCAAAATAGCAAAGATCTCATAATATATTAGAGGTACTAGAAAGCCATGAGCAGTGATGTAAAATAGAAAGCTGAAAATGAGAAGTCTTATCACAGCCTCGCCTGAAATCAAGAGCGCCTGCTCTGACATCAGAAGAATTTATTACATTTTTTTTATTAAATATAATATCAGGCTTATGAAGAGTCAGGGAAAACAAGCAGTAGTGTTGCATCAAACAGCAAAGGCCACATATTTGATGAGCGAGGCGTTTCAGCGAGTAACTTGGTGACAAGACGAGATGCATCAAGAAGTGTCGATTCAGCTCAGCTAGTGATTGATTGATTGATTGAGTGATTGATCACACCGTATGTTCCTTTTGGAGTTATTAATTAGAGCAGCCAGCACGTTGCAATTTTGGAGAAAAAAGAAAACCTTGTGAGTTTTACCACCTCTGCTAATCCTGACTGGAACTGCCCATTAAAGAAAGAAATGTCTGCACTCCTATAATAAAGAACAATTTCCCTGACAATAATAATAATCATAATAATATAAGCTTAATTTGTTTAGCACCTTTTATACAAGAAATGCAGGCCAGCTTACTTTACAACAAAGAAATTACATGCACCAAGAGCTTCACATGAAAAGACTTACAGAAGACATAATATTAAGATATATCAAGACATAATAAAACGTGCGTGTAAAGATAAGATAAGATCAGAACAGAGTACATAGAATGCATCTTCACATGGATAAAACCCACTTGATAATACTATTAAAAGTAAGATATCAGTCAAATATCAAACTTTTACATGATAATTTTTAATGTTTTTATTGTGAAAAAAGCTGTATTAGTTGGCTAAACTATAGTTCTGGTGGGGCTGCTTATGAAGGTAGATGGATTACAGAATATGGGGAGGAGTGCCTCTGTGAGATGACGATGGTCGCGATGGTCTGTTGGGTGACATCGTCCCTGGCTTGGTTCCAGTGTGGGCTGAAACTATGAAGGTGGGCCAGTGTAGGCTGGCTCCAGTCCACTGTTAGACGTTCCCTACTCAAGGTGGGCCAACTCTGGCTGGAGGACAGTTATAAATTCCTGGTTTTAAAGTACACTGAACAAACACACAGGCACATACATCCACTCACTCACTTAGCCTTATACTGACATGCATCACTTCACTGAGGGTCTTTCATTAGCTAAGCCACGCATGATTGATGAGCGAGCGCGTTAGTGGGGTGCACTCTGAGTGATTGTCTGAAAACAGCAGGACACTAACCAGTGCAGAGTTTTTTCGATGTGTGAGGATTTATGTGAGTGGGAGAGAGCAAGACAAAAACAACTCAGCAGTGTTCCACCACTGTGAGGTCGGGAGCTGGCTCTGTTTTGCAGAAGTGTGTGTGTATGTGTCGGTGTGTGCCGATGCCTAGCTGGTATAGAGCTCTCTGCAGTCCTGTGTGGGATGGGAGTGCAGTGCGCTAGTGCTGTTAGCAGTTGCAGCACAGTCGAGCTGCAGACGAAGGGAGAGAGTGAGGGAAAGAGAAAACAGGAGCGATAGTTGGGGTGAGGATGAGGACAGAGGCTGTGTCGGCTGCCGCGCTTGGCAGTGCAGGCTTTAGATACTTATATTCTGTCTGCTTCTTCAGGCTGTTTGGTCCTACAGGCCTGTGAGTATCTGAACGTGTGTGTGTGTGTGTGTGTGTGTGTGTGTGTGTGTGTGTGTGTGTGTGTGTGTGTGTGTGTGTGTGTGAGAGAGAGAGAGAGAGAGAGAGAGAGAGAAAAGAGAGAGAGACAGAGACAGGTTTGCATGATGCTAAAATGCTAATAGCTCCAATGTTGTTATTGTGCTCGAGCACTGCAGTAGATTAGAGCTCTCAATATACTGCAGCAAAATCTGCTGTGAGGGAGGCAGAGAGACAGCGACGTGAGGTTGTTTACTTGCAGCGAGTGAGGATGAGCATGTGTGCGTGTTTACATTTTGTCCTTCAGTAAAGACTGAGGGGAGTGTAGAACATGTCGAATTGTAGCTTATTGGCCCCCGTGTGTGTTTCAGTCAAGATGAAGGTGACGCAGACTGCTTCCCAGAGATTCAGGCCTCTCCGCCCCCTTCGCCCTTCCTCTCTGCCATCCTGGCAGCGTTCCAGCCTGTTGCCTATGACAATGAGGAGGATGCTTGGCGTTGCCATGTCAACCAGATGTTGTCAGATACAGATGGTTCCTCTGCTGTTTACACGTTCCACGTGTTCTCCAGACTCTTTCAGGTAAAAACCTTTTAAAGTGCTTTTTCTTTGATATATTTGCATTTTTGGCTAGAATGGATGCACTTATAAAATATTGTTTACTGGTGATCATTGTCACTATTTTTTCTTTCTTTCTTTTCTTTCTACTCTACATCATGTTTAATACAGGGCATTCAGAGGAAATTTGGCTCCATTACGCATTCATCTGTTCGCTTCCTCGGGGAAAGGCTCCAGCGAATGGGTAATCAGTTCCTCAGCTCCCTGGAAGTCATGACGTCTCGCTCGCAGTGCCCCACTGTGCTCCTGGATGCAGAGACGGTGAGGCTGTTCTGCATGTTTGTCTACAACAATTATGATAAAACTAATTGAGCTGAAACACAATAATGTAGCAGCAGTAACCAATTATTACCTGTTATTTAAAAAATTAGTGCTGCATGTTGTGCATATTCCTCAATGTTTTTGTGTGTCCTGCTGTAGATATTTCTCTGTCATGTACTGTGTATGTATTGGTTGTTGTTGTGGGTTAATGTATGTGGTGTCCTGTCTTGCTGTTGTAGCTGGTCTCTTGTGGACTGTTGGAGACTCTGAAGTTTAGTGTGCTGGAGTTGCAGGAACACCTGGACACCTACAATGCCAAGAGAGAAGCAGCAGAGCTTGTAAGTCACCACATAATCTGCACTCGCCATATCTACTTTCTTATTCTCTTTTAACCTTTTCCCCCTCAGGACACGTTGCCTTGCATCCTCCATGATTCTTAAGGCTGCCACAACTGCAGTTTTAAGTTGCTGTGTCAGGATATGTGTGTGTGTGTGTGTGTGTGTGTGTAAGTAAATTGTCTCACAGTGGCTTCTCATCTCAAGAGAGATGGGCTTAGGAAGTGTGTGTAAATTGCCCTTTATCCTTATGCCATCGCTCCATGGAAATTCTGAGACGACACAGAGACGAATAGCTGATGCTGTACAAGACATGCTCCAATCTGTCTCATCAGCAGGGCGGACATCAATCAGTGTTGGGTATGAGTACATTTAGCTGCCGTTAGTGTCTGCATCACTAGTGACATCCCCTGCTGAAGGGATAAAAATAACCCTCAGCACTCCTAAATCAGTTATAGAAGGCCAGGCAGAAGAAGCTGTGAGGGGTGGGAGGAGGAACGAAGGGGGGAAGGGAAGGAAGAGAACAGATGAGATTGCAGAGGGTTCTGGGATGCTGGGGCGCTAATTGAATGAGACGGCAATGGTCCCTGGAGGGCTAGATACTACCCTGTGCTTTGAAACAGGCCTTCTTTAATTCGCTAAGTACAACACTTTTATTAAATCTCCTCCCCGACCAGCCTTTATTATATATGTACACAAATGTAGATGCAGACGTCCAACAGAGTATCAAAAAAAAACCTCTTGTTTTGCTTCTGTTACCAGTCTTCCCCTCTCTTTCCTAATCCTTATGTTTTTGTCTTTTCTAACCCATTCCTGTCCTCCCAACCCTGTAGTGGCTGGAGAATTGCAGGAAAACATTTGGGGACAAGGACAGTAGCCAACGACCCAATACTCACGCACAGGTAGGAATGAACACTTGAATGTTTGATGGCTGGGAATGTTAATTGTAATTTGTGTATTTGACTTTAGGAATCAGGTTAATCATGAAAGACTGCAAGTGATTGTTGACTGGATGAATTTTGTCACCAGTGAGGTCTCTGCATGAAGTCCAACTGAAATTAAATTGCATGTTTTTTGTCTGCAACTGCATACATATCTGCTGTGCATATCACCTGCCCTGTGTTTTCCTATGAGAAAAAAAAAAATCTGAAAACAAGAACATTATTTATTTTAAAAAGTATTTTTACTGTGTGTTTATATATATATGTGTGAATAAACCGTGATTTGAAAGAAGGTCCAAATGCATACACATATTCCTAATTAAACAATAGAATCACAACCTATGAACAGTTTGCACTTGAGTAACTCAATATAAACTTAAGGGAAGTGAAGTTAGAATTACATCTTCTGAGATCAAGTCTGATCTAAATATGCATATATGTTCAGTCCAAGATGCCCAACTGCTTTTTAACTTATCCTGTTCAAGGTTTGCAATGACTGTACGTTTTTCCATCACATAAATATCGTGAAAAACATCGATCCAGTCCTTAACAAACGGCTTCATTTTAAACCATATTTGCATAAAGCAGCAACGTCGGCGTTGCATCATAGGCGGAGCAGATGGTCACACTGAGTCAGACAGCAGCTTCACAATGCAAAAGCCGCAGACTCTGAGCAACAACCACATTAGCTTTCTTACCTAAGTCTCTTTCTTATCTCACTGAACATAAATCTGTTCTGCACCTTAGCTAAATGAGCAACCAACAATCATTCATCAGGGCAGCATGTAAATGTCCCTGCATGTCACTTTGGCTCAGCTAGATGCTGGTATGGTCCTCACTCTTTAATACCACTAACGATAACCCGTCTGTCTATGACATGAAGGCTTCAGGGGAGGTTTGTTTACTTTGTCTCTCATTCCCCTGCTGGGGCTCAGCCTGCCAGGTACTGTCAATCAAACACAGACGTTAACACGCCCCTTCAGACACTGAGAGGAAAAGAAGCATTTCTAAAAAAGATCCCAAATCTCTTTCTTTTTGATAATATAAAAATATTGAGAAATTTAACCCTTAGGGACTGTTTGGTGCATTTTACGTGCTTTTCATTCTTAATTTTTTGATAATTGTGGCTGTGTTCATGCATATGGCATACATTTTGGTAAGACTGTGTATTTTTGTTTAATCTTGGAATTTCCAGCTCAGCTCCTACAATAAGTCTAAAATACGCTCATTTATTATTGCCATGGATTCACCTGTGATGGCTGATGCTCCCGTTACCACTCCAATATGTGTGCATATTTGCTTTTGAAAGACTACCGATCTGTCTTCTGTTACCTTGACTTAAACTCACACTGAGTAACAGTTCCAACTAGTTGTTGGTCCAAGCAAAGAAATCTCTGGTCTTGCTTTTCACCATTGCTGCTTTAACTTAATTATTCCATTGCTTACTTTAACTTTAATATTCTGTAACTAATTCACGAACCACAGAGTAGACTCTGTGTCCTTTTTACACCATCACGTGCATTCCAGTCTACATGAATGGTTAGGTGATGTGAGGACAAACATCATTTTTGTTTTAAAATGCCACATTAAAATGATAATGTATTAGTGTGGATTTAGCCTTTGCTTGAGCTACTTGTGCAGCTTTGTGGACTTCATGCTCACAGCTTCCCCTTTAGCTTGGCGCTCACAGAAACGCTGTCTTTGGTTAAAACTGCTGTGGTGTTTTTTTCAGTCAAAATGGCAAGACATTCAGAAGTATGTTTCTTCTCTTTCCCTCCTCCCCCTGTAGCCTCTACCATATCTTTTTCTCTCCCTCATCGTACATGCTGTTATGATGTGAGCTCACGTGTGTTTCGGCACTGAGCCCTCACCGACCTGTGTGAGGGGAAGGATGATAAACCACCGCTCTTTGCCCGTCAGGTCACCGTGTCTCAGCTGCCATGTTAAAGCTCACTAATTCTTGATCTTTCTCTCCTTCTGTTTTGTTTGTTGTTGTTTTTGTGTGACCTGCTTCTTGCTTAGCAAATGGAAAATCTAGCAGTAAGTGGTTCTCATATTACAGACTCTTAATAATCATGACATCCGGACAAAACCACTGACCATCTCATCTCTCTCTGTACATACCTGCGCTGTCGGCAACCACAGACTGTGCTCTGCCTCCATCCCCACCCTCCTCTGTATCTCTGTCTCTGCCTTGATCGGTCATGTAACCCAGCTCAACTCTCCCATCCACCCAATCATGAGTTATCGTTACCCTGTATGGCAGCGTGTGCTTTTTTTCTGTTGCTACATCCAGCCTGGATAATCAATAATCAGACCGCTTTGTGCTGCACACTGATTCTGTCTGCAGATAGATGGAGACGTCTCAACTTATATTCAGCGTAGAGATGCTGATGATTTCAGAGGGGCTGTCTGTGTTATCAGCGGTAGAGGATAGGTGGAGAGATCATGTTGTTGTCAGGATTAGATTACTTTCATTTTGCATGTGTGTTGTTCCATTCCCATATCTGTTCAAATTACCATTTTTTTCTCCCTTCATGTTTTCCTGGATTAAGGTCTGAACTCTCAGTAATTACTAGGGGTGGGAATCTTTTGGCACATTGTGATTAAGTTATGATTTTTATAAACACAGTTTTTTTTTCTCACTGCTTGACTACTTACTACTTTTAAAAAATAGCATATTTGTAATGGTCCATTATTGTAAAACTGGGACCATATTTGTCACGATGAAACTGGGACCATATTTTGCTAAATATATCTAAACTCGAGAGATTGACTCTCTGCATGTACCAACCCGAAGTTACCGATACTGTGAACAGAATCGGTCCACCCTTCATTATAAGCCAGGGGATGCGGGTCAGATTATATACATCCGCAGTCGCGCTTACTCAGCCATTCTCACCCAAACTCGAGATGTAGCTAAGAAATGTAAAGCCCAGTCTTACATTACTATTAAAGGTGATTGTAATGTAAAGAATTGTGTTTTGAATTCCTGATTGTTGACTTGTCTGCACTGAGACATAATGTTTTTAAGAGAGAATAGCGATTCATCTTTTTTTTTCTCCCCACTCGTAGTAATTACCCACTTCTTTGGGTCACGCAGTCAGCCACACTGATCGCAGTGGCTCGTAGGGAGCGTCGCACGAGGTGGTGATGGATAGTTTCCTAATTGAGATCACATGACTAATTCTACTAGTGGTAGACTCACCTCTTGCTCCATGACCCAAACCGGATGGCACTTTGCTGCAGACCTTGTTAACCCTTTTCATCTACTCCCACGTCTCTAACCCAGGATACCCATCCGTCTAATCATACGATCATCAGAGTAATTTAAGTGCAAGCTCGACCGTCATGCCGGTACATGACTGTGCGTATGTTTCTGTCTCTGTAGGAGCTGGAGTTATGTCGCAGGCTCTATAAGTTGCACTTTCAGCTGCTGCTGCTCTTCCAGGCGTACTGTAAGCTCATCAGCAGGGTGGACACCATCAAGAGAGAGGCAGAGGTGAGACTGAAACCATGCTGGATTCATTGTTTACTGCTGCAAAATAAACTGGATGTGCCTGAATCCATTCGTTATTTAGATTTGATGACATACAATGAAATTATAAAATACGTCTGAAATGCACTTTTTTTTCGACACCTAGGCTTCATTCGTCCTTTTTTTCAAGAAAACATGAACATTCCCAGGCATTATGACAATCATCAGACCATGAGGTCATAAGCATGAGGCTTATTACAGCACTTAATAAATTACATATCAATAACCTGAATTAATAAAACAGAAAATAAAAAAGGTGAAAAACTGCATTTCAAGTCCTGGGGTTGGGTGGGGCGAACCGGCAAACAAAGCCCAATAACAATGTTTTGTCTGTCTTGCAATGTTTACATCCTTTCTCAGTCTTAGTGGAAAAGTCAGACTTTCCATCTCATGAATCTCTTTGATAATTTCAGGTCAGTTATGTACTGCAGGCGTGTCGGTTTGTAGCCATTTACAAGTTATTGCTTTCTTTGCTGCTACTGTAAATATCTGAAATACACTTAACATTAAAATTTCGGTTCATGTTTGCCTTAAAGAGTCACTGTGACGCTGTGGCAGCTGAAATCTTCCCCATCTCCAAGAATCAAGAACAGGCAAATTGCATTATGTTACATCATGCTGGAAGAGGACTCGTCGTCTCTTTTTCTATATTTGTTTGTCATAAAAATCTTAAAGTAGTTTCACATTTTAATTTAATGATACTGTACATAAATTAGCAGGAAGTTAAATTGCTCTATAAAGGCAGGACAGTTAAATCAGTCCTTGCTGGATGTTTCCTGCAGCCGATCCGTGTTTGAGCTGCATCTTGCCGGAGCTTTAATTGTATTAGCACTTAATGAAATTAAATAATTTCTAAAATAGAGTGATGGGGTCAGCTATTCCAGCTGATATTGAGTCAAGAGGTTTATTGCACCGTCCTCCGGGGTAGGTTTTGCACGTGTGCTGTAATATGCTGTGTTATCACATTCATATTTTTATGTCTCTGTTTCCAAGGTGACCAATATGTCTGAAGAACTCACTATCCTCGAGAGCTGTCTGAAGGAGGCAGAAACAGGAAATGATGGTCAGGAAGATGTGTGTATGTCAGACACTGCGCAGACCAACACCGAGACGGCCATCCAATCACTGATTGAAACTCTGAGAGCCAGAGACTTCAGCTCTGCCCTCACGCAGGTCAAAATCTTCAGGTAAGAGGAATATTATAACATCAAAGTAAAGGCACAAAACAGAGACTTTCTGAGCGAAAACATGTTGATAAATTGATGAAATGAACTGACCAGAAAAATCTGATTAAGACAATTTAATTAGTTAGAAATAATCATGTTAAGTGATCAAGTGATGGTGCCATTGATTTTAATACTTCTCATTGTGCTTACTCTCATGCAAACTGAGTGCATCTTAGTTAGTGTGGCCAAAATCTTCTTCTAAGTACGTACTTTGTATCCCGTAACAGTAATATAGCACCATGCAGTAATTGCTTCGCAAATTCAAGTAAGAAAAGTCTTAAAATAACTGACCTGTACTTCATAACATTGATTATTTTCATCTTTTATTTGGAGCTTTTATTCAAAAATTCTTTAAAAATGGAAGCTTTAAAGCTCCTTACAACAATAATAATAAGTGTTAAAGGTTTCTGCACTTAGAGATTCTCCGTCTCCTCGTTTGGCAAAAACACATTAACTTGCGAGGCAGCTTTAGATGATCAAGATCAGACGAGAATCACAAGATCAAGAGAGAATCCAACTCTGATTTTCTACAAAAACTGACCAAAACTTTTTGCCAAATGTCTACCAGTGGACACATTTCTACCATCAAATAGTACATACCATCATATCGCTCATCCCCATTTGAGTTTCAATAGCTTTCATAATTAAATATTGCGCTGATTGATTGTGAAAATAATTAACTGTAAAAATAAAATGCATTGCTTCCTGATGGTTTCTTTCATGCACGCACTGCTGTTAGTGAAGTCTTCCGAAACAAAAAGTGCTGGCAGCATGCCGACTCCATCATCAGCTGCTGTCAATCACCAACTGTTGCTAGTGTGACTAATACCGCTGACTAACTCATATCAAGACCTACTATCCATTTCAGTTAAAATGCTTGAAAGTCGGATGCAGTTTATTAATCTATTGTTGATCAAATTCACTTCAAAGGTACAACCACCTCCTAATTTACCTCTTTATTTCTGAGATCTGAAAGCTGCAATAGAGTAGGTGTATTTCTGCTCAGACCTGAACATGTTTAAAACAAGGAACTCTGTGTTTCAACACAACATCAATGCACGCCAGACAGATTAAAAAAGGCACAAAAACAGCAAAAACCAAACACAAACACAATGAAAAGAATTGGTCCTTCCACTGCTAGAAATGCCTCATTCATCAGATGGTATAACAGCCGGGATTTTTGGACCTATTCAGTAATATTTGAAGACGTCAACTTGGGCTCTTGAAAAGTACACAGGGCACGTTTCACTATTTTCTGACATTTTATTGACAAAACAATCAATTAACAAAACATCAGGCAGATTGTTGGTGAAATGAATCGTTAGTTTGCAGCTCTTTACTCACCCACAGCCTCGTTTATCTGCAGGTCTTTGTGGCCAAATGACATCTTTGGCAACGAGACCGACAATGCAGTCCAGACTCTTCTGCACATCTACTTCCGTCACCAGACGCTGGGCCAGACGGGCTGCTTGGCAGTGGTCGGCCCCAGCAGAGACCTGTCTCAGGCGAGCACCCGCCTCATGGAGCTCAACCTGCAGATTCGTGAGGCTCTGAGTCAGGCGCAGGCATGCACACCCCTCACCACCATGGTCAGCACCGGACTGTGAACCTGAGGTACCGCAGGCTGCGAGCCTGGACTAGACAGGACAAATAAATCCCCCCCTGCTCTGCACAGACCTCAGCTCAGCTGTAGAGAGAGGGTAGACAGTGAGGGGTTTCAGAGGAGGACGAGAGACTCCACCTATAAAGGGCTAAAGGATGTGTGGGAATAACTGTGACTCTTAATATATATTATTACATGTATGAATGCTTAAAGCTAACATCTTTTCCCAGACTAAGCCAACTTGCAAAATTCGGTTGCAATAAGTCGTGTGGTGGTGCACCTGGGAGAGAATCAGAGATGACGCAGTTGGAAATAACTTTTTTCTTTTTTTTTCCGTTTTTTTTTTTTTTTTTTTCGTTTTTCGTTTTTGCTGGATCTGACCTGATGGGCCGATCGTGCCGACCGGCGGCCTCCTCGGGCGGGCGGGTGGGGGTCTGAGCCGGGTAGACGGCATTGAAGCATGTAAGACGGTCCAGACACCGTCAAGATTCATAAGCAAACACAGAAAAACAAAAAATCTTGTTTAAAAAAAAAAGTTTTCAAAAGCATGCTTGAAAGAGAAAGAGCACTGCAAGAATATTTTTTTGAGAAATGTATTTTTTATTAGAGCTAACATCCTAGGTTGTAAATGTTAGGATATTTAACATGTAATTGTAACCCTGTGGGAGACATTTGCCTTCAGGGAGTGTAAAAAGAGAAATATATCTGTTTATTGATCTGCTTTGAGAGGAGAGTCCCCTTCAACAGGTCTTCACGCAAAACTCGCTCTTTAACCAAATAAGTAGCTGCCTTTAGAGACTCTCAACTGTGTGATATATATTGGATATTCTGGTATACACTCACACACCAATGCATATAATTGCACACAGGTGCAGACTGGCTACAACTCATTATGGAAACATAACTTATTTTACTCTGTATATATTTTAGAAATGTATAGTGTAAAACCAGTATTTTTCCCTTGTACTTTTGTGTAATGCACTGTTCATCCGAAAAGGATGTCTGTATAAAGCTAATGTGATGAGAGAAAGCCAAGACCAGGTTTGAGTCATTAATGATCCGCTCCGCCTTCTTCATCCAATCACACGAAATTTCCCAAAGGCTGCCTCGGTTGTTGGTCTTGGTCTTGCAAAAGGAGGTCAGGGCTCATTTGGGACAAGCCACCCGCCTGCCTTAGTGATGGCGGTGGCATGGGAGATCTAATGTAGCCTCCACCTCCTGTTGGATCGCGCCAGTCCAGCCGAGTCATATGCATTCCTTCTCTCCACTGTGATCTTTTTTTTTTTTGTTGGCACGGCACCCTGGCACAGGCTCTGATTAACGCCTCATGAAGGGGAGACTTTTTCTTTTTTTTTTTTTTTGTCCATGTAGGTTGATCACGTTGCAAAGCAGCGCTCATCCTCCGCCACATCTTGATCCTGTTTTTGCGAGGGGGGAAATGGCCGTCATCGAAGCTGCGCTATGCTTTCAGAATGGCCCTACTTGCTGCTGTGACTGCAGGACTTTAACCATTATCTGATTGCTTTCTTGGAAATCTTGTCATGGCACATTGTAACAGTCACTGTACTCATTCCTCAGAGAGCTTTTTTTCCCTGCTTGTCTGGTACATTTGAATGCTGTTCTTAATTATTTAATGAATATATTATTTACCTGGAAGATGTTTTAATGTAGAGGTGCATTATACTTTTTTTTTCTTGTTCACTCACATACCAGCCTTCTCTCTGGATAATAAAAACCTAATCATACTGTCTGAGCTTGGGCTGAAGTTATTATCATGGAAACATGATTGAAATTGGGGTTGTGCAGTGGTTAGCACTGTCGCCACACCGTTAATGCGGCTTTTCTCCGGCTTCTTTCTGCAGTCCAAAGACTTGCAGGTTAGGTGGAGCGTGAATGGTTGTCAGTCTCGGTGTAAGTCCTGCCATTGGGCAAACTGTGATCCTGAATAGGATAAACGGTTACATATTGCTGTCAGGCGCAAACCTCCTATCTCCAAAATAGCTATTTTTCAGGAATTATAGAATTCATTTCTGAAAAATAAAATAAAATAGTGAAATGTGGAGATCCAAGGTTTGCGCCCAACAAAGACAATATTATGGATGATTAAAATGTGACTATTTAAGTGCTTTCTTAAGTAGGTTTGGGAGTATTTGGAGTAAAACTAGAGCATTGTAAGACTTCTAATGTGCAAAAAAAAAAAAAAACGGAGTGTAGCACTGCGATGGAAAACCAATAAATAGAACCAAAAAGATTCAAAGTATAGATGAATGAGAGTAGTATTTAGTATTTAGACGATCAGAAAAGCAGGGTTCCTGCAGATCATTAAAGTCTTAAAGGCATTGAATTCATCTTAAATCTTAAGACATTACCCAAAATTAGCAAAGAATTGTAAAACAAGGAAATTACTTAAAAAACTAAAAATGAGGGTGATACTCCATACGTTCATTTATTTTATGTTTATTGTCTTTTATTCTTGTATTTTCTAAAGATTTATTCATTCAGCACTTTAACTGCCTTCCGAGATCTGCCTGTTTCATCACTTTTATTTATTTGCTTTAATCTCGTTGACCTTTTGTGTTTGCATTTTGTCCTGGCCTTTTTGTCTTTCCTACTCCTTTCTCTGTTCGGCATGCTTGTTGATGTTTATTTTATCATTCCCCGAGTTCTTATCTTTGCTTTGTCTGTTGCACTTTTTAAACACGTTTTTAAAAAGGTGCTATGTAAATAAAAACATTGGGAAAAGGGCAATCAGCAGCTTGTTAAATGTAACTGCAACATGTAAAGAAATTGTTGAAAAATTTGTAAGTTTAGAAAACTTTAAAAACAAGAAAAATAGCTATGGAAAGATAAAAGCTATAGAAAAACTAAAGTTATAATTACATATCTTAATGTTGCAAATGTATACTTTTTAAAGAACTTTATTCAGATCGTTTCCATGTTTTTTTACTGATTTGCAGTAATTTCCTCTTAAGTTGCTCATTGCCTTTTCCTCATCAAGCCAAACGGTTAACAACAGGAGACTGTTGCCTTGAATGTTACCTTAAATCATTATATTTTGGTTTCCCTTCCTCAGTTTCCGCTACTTGCGAGACGTCAGTTGACTGGTTTGAGTGAAAAGAACACTTCGGTACTGAATGCAAGATTGCCATTTATTACTCTGTAAATTGTGTGGTGCTTACCATTAATTTAATCAACACAAAACAGGCACAAAATTAAGTTTTGAAACATCAAATATATGTTTTGCATCCAAAATGCCATTATTGCATCTGCAAATACAGTGGCACTGGGTTAAGGTGCACCCTCACAGGACGTTAACTGTACTGATGTGTTTTCAGAGCAGAGTTCAGTCGAGATGCTTCCTAGATGATGTATTTGAAGCTGAAAGTGCTTTCGCAGGAGAGCCGCTTGCCCTTGCATCTGCCGCAAAGGTCCTGTCTGTGGGGGCGCTTGGGGTCGACGTGACGTTGCGTTATTGCACACGAACAGCGTGCTTTTTTGCAAGCCTGGAAAGGAAGAGTAGCTTTGGTTCAGATGTGGCACACAGGCTGTTATTAATTCACAGCGAGTTAGAAAAGAGCTTACGTGACATGTGATGTCCTCAACACGGTATGGGTTGAATTCTTTTTGGCATTTCCTACAGTACTGTTTGAAGTAAACCTGGAAAACACCAAACTTGACATTAGGGACAGGTGTGTCGCTATGAAATGTTTTGCTATGACTCATTTAATTCATGCCTCCCTTATGTGTTCTTACAGATGAAAACTAGACAGTTGCTGGCAAATTACTCAACAGAATTTGGGCTTCCTTACATAGAAAAATAAAGTTCTCACCTTGTTTGTGCCCTGAACGCACCAAACATAGGCGCTCTCCCATCGCAGATTGCACTCTCTGCAGTGATAATATCCGTACTTCTGTTCCAGAAACTGAGGGACAAAAAGGAAAATCTGTTCAGGAGTATCAATCTGTTAACAGTTTATTCCTTTACAGTCTTCTATTAAGTAATAACTAAACTAGTTTTATTATGGCTCTCACATCCAAATGCCAGATGTTGACTTAAGCAGAGATAAGATGATCACTGATTAAACGTCCAGTGTGTATAATTTAGTGGCATCTTTTGGCAGAAACCGTATATAATATTTTACTATTTTACCCAGTGACGGTGCATGCCCACGACACGCGACGAATTCGCCTCAGTTTGCTTCCGCCCTGCCCGACTGGTCACCTGTATCCATCCCCAATCCCCCGCCCCCTTCTCCCCTGACCAGAGAAGGTTTGACTTCATTTCCTGTATTTATTCAGAGCTGCAGCTTGAGTGACTGTGTTGATCTATGCATTGTTTGAATTTTTGACATTGTGACTTGCTACATCGCACCACCAGTTTGGTCCACATTGCATGTATCCCAGAATGCTTTGTAAAGGAATCAGTTGCTTCCAATACAAAATGAATGGGAACGGATATCTGGTGGTGTATAGTGGGCATGCTCCAGGAGTATGCCATGCAGTTCTTCAGTAGTCCAGAACAAACCAAACGCTGGCTCTAGATAGAGCGGTCAATATTTGTTTGGGTTACGGTACAAGTTTCAGTTCTGCATCCTCACCACTAGAGGCCACTAAATCCTACACACTGGACCTTTAAAACTACATCTTAGGGAAAGAACATGCAGAAAAGACACCATACTTCCATTATATATTTGCCTTTTTAAAAAAATTCTACTGTTTATTTTCATCTGACTTCGTCTTGTAAAGCACTTTAGGCAGCATCTCTCCATGAAATGCACTATATTAATTAGGGGCCGACCGATATTGGTTTTTCAAGGCTGATACCAATACAGTAGTATTAGCGGTTAATGAGACCAATAACCAATATTTGGAACCAATGTGCATTTACAACAAAAATTTAAATCTTTCTGTCAATAAGTTTGGGGTTTTACACATGCAAGTAATCCAACTCACCTGGAACCGCACGCGCGCCTTGCCCTTTGACCCCTCTGTGGTTGGCTGCTCCTCTGAACTCTTTACCTGTTGTTTTGTCTTGGGCACTTTGTCTGGGAGCTTTGCGGTCTTTCCAGCCGTGTCAGCCTGCTTTTCTTTGCTTTTCTTCAAGTCGCTTTTCACCGGGGACTCGGGCGAGTCTCCAGGCGGCTCTCTGGTCTGCGCCTCATCACAGGAAGCTTCCTTGTTGTTGTTGTTGTTGTTGTTGTTGTTGTCTTCTGCCAGGAAGGAGGTGACGCTTCTGAAGGCGATGGGTGAATACACAGCGAGGGTGCGAGGGTAGCGCACACTGCCCGCAGTCTTGGGACTCCCGGGCGCAGCGGGATCCTGCTGCCGTCTTCTGCGCCACGAGTCCAGCTTCATGGAAAGGAGGGTGCGCGGGCCGATGGAGCACTGCACCGAGGCGTCTTTCTTCGGGTTCACCTGCACGGCCACATCTTTAGTGTTTGCCTTCATAAGCCTCGGGGTGAGTTTTGGGTTGATTTGGGATAAGATGGATTTGAGCTGCGCGCGCTGGAGGTTGTTGAAGGCATCCGAAGTGTCCCCGTAATGGGAGAGGTAACTTTTATATTTCCACCCGGCGTTTTTGGGCCGGTGGTATCTGCCCGTGTAAGGGTTGCAAGATGAATAGTAATAGCTGTCAACTGGCTCATCACCATACGTTGCCATTTTGTTCAACCGACTAAGCTTGGTAGGTGTAGCTGATTAAGTAGCAACATGAGTTCTCCATTAGACCTGATTATAGTCAGGTGCGGCACTGGCTTCATTTCCTCCCCAAAAAAATAGCAGACACGTGACGCAGAGTACAAGTTTTACTTTTGTTTCTATACACATTTTATTTTCTTGATGCAGTTGTTTATAATATACACATATTATACATTTTAGCTCTGTTTATGGAGCACAGATACTGGATTGGCACTGCAATGAATAACTTGATATGTTTGTCTCTCTCTCTTACACACGCACACACACACACACACACACACACACACACACACACACACACACTTTGAAAGTCCATTTGGGAAACTAAATGCTGCTTTGCTTTGATGGTGTGATTTGCTGAATGATGTCATTTTTCACAGATTGAAGTTACCAATGTTTTAAAAACATTATTAGGGACTGTTTGTTATTTATGAGAAAGGAGGGGGTGGAGCAAAACAGGGGAGGCGGTTCAGACATTTTTTTAAGCACTGATGAGGGAGTTAAGTTTTTCATTTTGCTTAATTCACGGATATTGAACTTTAAATATTTGCATTTTATTAGAAACCCAAAGCCTGCAAGTGGGGTTTAAAGGCAGTTTTTCTTTAGAAATCTCACAAATTACACCATTTTTATAGCCAGAAACTGGGAAATATGGTTGCCCACTGAGCAATTCTACATTGAAAAGATGCTTAATAATGTCTATTATATGTTTAGATTTCGTTTATTCAAGGTTAAAGAGTGAAACAGACATCTAGCATAGATGACAGAGTAAACTGTATCTGTGTATATGACCAACATAAAAGAGCGATTTGCATTACTTTTGTTAATCATTTATAGTTTTTATGTTTCTTTATATATATAATGATTATTTTAAAATATGCTCTAAAATCAGGCTACATGTAGCCGATAAATATTGGTCTGTAACTCGGCTAAAGCTTAAAGACTATGTCTAAATTATGTCTGTTGCTCAGTGGGTCTTAATGGTGAAGAGAAGGTCATGCATTTTCCCTGTCACTCAAGAAAAAAAATGTGTAGCTCTGAAGTGGGTCATAATATACAAAAATCACACCCCAGCCACCCCCCTGACTCTGATAAACAAAGTACAGTCCCATATGCTTTTTTTAAATCCAATATTAGACATGACTTTGCACATTGAATGAATGAAGCTAATGACAAAGCACCGGTTTTTCAGCAGTCATG
The DNA here is from genome assembly GCF_008729295.1 of Plectropomus leopardus. Taxonomy (NCBI): domain Eukaryota; kingdom Metazoa; phylum Chordata; class Actinopteri; order Perciformes; family Serranidae; genus Plectropomus; species Plectropomus leopardus. The sequence continues at coordinate 32,468,471 of NC_056465.1, forward strand.
TCAGATAAACATTTCTCTGTATTGTCTCTCAGGTTATGAATGACGGCGACTGAAATGAAGAATCCTCCTGCAGGTCTCATTCTGCTCCTCTACATCTGCAGCAGGAAGGTGATTTTCGACACATTAAACCGGAGTTGGATCAGGAGGACAGGGATCCAGCATGATGGTGTTTGGGTCACTCACTGTCACGGCACCATAAGAAGAGTCAATGTCCTCATCATCCTCAAACCTTTGGTATGTTATATCCGTGTCCTCGCTGTCCTTCATTGGGTCTGGTTTGTGCAGGACCTTCTTCCTGTACATCCTGTAGGCCAGGATGAAAATGCCCGCCTCGGCTGCTTGGAACAGAGCGTACAGCAGAGGGAACATGTACATGCCTCCCATCAGCTGAGGGGGGAAGGCCAGCTTCAGGATGGCGGTGCACAGCTGCACGTTCTGGCACCCGGTCTCCAGAGAGACTGACCTGCGGCTGTTGGGCGGTAGGTCAAAGAGCACGGCCAGGCCGTAACCCGCAGCGTAGCCACACAGAGGCATCAAGACGGCCACCACGTAGACAGAGGGAGGGATGGTGGACAGGAGCTCTGGACCCAACATCGCTCCAGTCAGGATGAAGAGCATCACAAGCGTGACCAGCAGAGACCACAGGGATGCCTGGTAAGACACATTTTAAAATAACAGAGATTTTCTGTATGTATGCTGGTTATTTTCTACAAATTTGCATGTCTGCCATCCTAGAGGAGGAAGTCCTTCTCTCTAGCTCTTATGCAGTGCTGTTACTTTTCTCTGAGAATAATAACAACTTTATTTATATAGTATCTTTAAAAATAGTTTAGAAAAGAAAAAAAGCAAAGCAGAGGTAAGAAGGGTTTTGCAGGGGCAATACAAGAGCCAAACAATAATACCATATTGAGGTCAGAAAAAAATAAAGTATAATTAAACAAGAGATCTGAGATCTGAGGTAACAAAGACAAATAGAGAAAGCAAGAATTAAAATAACCATAAAAACCCCTACCAAAAAAAAGTAAAAACAGTTAAAATAATTTGGAAATAAACCTGGAAATAATAGGAATAATAATAAAATCAAACATAAAATATATTTTTAGAGAAATTTAAAAGAAGCCACTCATAGCCTTATTTCCTCAGGCAGGTCGTTACAAACCTGAGGGGCCCTAATGGCAAAGGCATGGTCAACTCTGGATTTAAGCCTCAACTTTGGAAGGACCAGAAGGCTGCGAGCTGGCTCCCATGGGGTCAACATTTCTGTTATGTAGACCTAAACAAAGCGTTTTTTGTGCTTTGAGTTTTCCCATTTCTGAATTAAGGGTCTTTGAGGATAAAGCGTGTGATATGTTTTTAAGATTGCAACTTCTGAGGACAATAGTGATTTTGAGTTGTATTAAAATAGACTTCTCAAACACAGGGCTTTAATCTGCATCAGTGCATCTCTGCTGCTTTATGTTACTGTCTGTTGTAACTGATGTGGCCCTCCCTCATATATGGCTTTTATCAGAAATGGGAGGGAGGAGCTCTTCCGGACACAGTGTCTCTGATGTCACTGTTTCTGCGCTCAGCATCCCCCTCTATTTATGACAGACAAGGAAAATTACGCAGTGCGCCTTTGCGCAAAGATGCTCCTTAACCAAAAGTTCTCAGTGTCTAAATGACACAACATTGAATTACTCAACTTCATCAGCTTATCGATTAAATGCAAAAGTAACTATGAGAAATTTCTCTTAAATTACCTTTAGAACAATGTCGGCCACACGCGTGTTGCGGTATCTCAGCATAACTCCTAATCCAATGGGGATGAGAGTGCTGCACAGGGTCAGGATTATGGCCCCGAAGGGCATGAGGTTCACCACAGGTGTGTTGATCCAGGCCCGGCTGTAGATCCACAGACACAGCGGCATCAGCACGAGCGCCAGCAGAGTGGACGATATGGTCATGATGATGCTGGAGGGAGAGGAGAGCAGAGACGCACCTTATAAACACGAATTTAGTCACAGTGTTTGATCGTTGTGATTAAGTTTTACAAAAATGCCTCAGACTTCAGAACCGTGCGTAAAGTTTGCCGTTATTTCCGTGCGTAATTTTGTTAACAATAGGTGCAAAACATCGATCAACCTTGTGATTTTTTTTACAAGTTGACTTGACACTCATTACATGCCGAGTGCTGTATATCTACCTTAGATTCATCTCCCCGTGCACCAGCAGTGACATGATATTTGACAGGTTTCCTCCCGGGCAGCAGCCACAGAGGAGGACGGCCATCGCTGCCACATCATTCAGAGAGAAAGCTAAAGCCAACAGAAAGGCCACCAAGGGCATGATAACAAACTGACACACCAGTGCCAGCAGCACCCCGATGGGTCTGCGGATGTGCTCACCAAGCTGGTTAACCTCCACCGTGCAGCCCAGCCCCAGCATGGTGAAGCAAAGAACAAGTCCCACAAATACATTGATTCCGTGACTGAGCGGGGAATCCCAAAAGGCAGGCATCAAGTGCGGGGATTCCGTCGGCGGAGCGGCCATAAACTCGGCAGTCCTGAACGTGCTGCCTTCGACGAGGATGGCACTTCTGGCCACTATCGCAGCCATGTCCGCGTCCTCTGGAAAATCCACAACTTGCTTCAAAGTGTCCGATATAAGAAAGTCCATCAAGCCGGCGTTTTGTCCGTCGCCTCCCATCAGGCTGGAGTTCTCCATGGCGCAACAGGAGGACAGATGCTCGCCACAGTCGGGTTGTGCCTGTAGGTGCTCGTGCGTAAAATGATTCCCCTAGTGGCGCACTGTCACTAACAAGAAACAGCGGAGGATCCAGTGGTCGGAGGACGTGATGGTGCCATGGCACTGATAGTCTTAAAGCGACTCACTGAGTCAGACTGGTGCCACGGATTGGCTCCCTGATAGACGCACATAGCTGGAGGGGAGTCTGCATACGGTCTTAAGACTCTCAGAGAGTGGGTGGGCCAATCGATAACGCCCGGGCTGCCCTTTTTATACGGCGCTCATTTACAGTTTTCCATTTGGGAAATGACACAGGCAGGCTTCGCTGCCTTTGATATTTCCTGTAGAAATATAAAGGCAGTCATTTAGGTACACGGGAAATGTAGTGCAGACAGCTCTTTGTCGAGGTTGAGTAAGCACAGCCTACATGAATGAAAAGTGTGCTGATCTTTATATAAGTGCAGCAAACTGTGAACATCTGCCCGCTTGTTTCTTTTGTTGGCGCTGCTGTGTTTCTTTCACGGTGCGCGCGTTACGCACGCTCCTCATCTCAAACTTCACAGTGCGCAGGTCTCATGTTTGGTTCAGTAAATAGTTATTACTTTGAATTAATGTAGTTTAACGGCCTCACAACACGCCATTCTCTTGTATTGTTGCTAAAGTTGAGTCTGACCACTATATTAATTGTTGGGTCGTTTGAGTCATTGTAATATTTTATGAGGTTAAAATAAAATCCGCAAAGTAATTGCAGCTGATAAGAGAAGTACAATATTTCCCTTTAAAATCGTTTAGAGGAAATAAATCAAGCCTCACCATGTAGAAATACAACTCAAGTCAGTGTCTTAGAACTTGTACATAAAGTAAATAGTGTTTGGTTATATCACACTGCTGCAGTTAACCCTTGCATGCAGAATTGATCCAGCTGTGTTCAAATAGACTTCACAGCCTCTTTTTGTTTTTTGTTTTTTTAAACCTGTTAAGATCCGCTTTTCATTCCATTTAACATACTTTTCTAAGATGTAGAGCTATGATTGCTGTCACCTGACCCCCAAAATTCACAAACACATTTCTGTTTCACATCATTTAAAATGGACTGCAGTTGAATCGCAGCCCCCTTTTTCTTAACCAGCAAGGCCAACTTTGAAAAATCGAGGAAGCCCAGGGCATGTTTGAGTCTAGTTATCATATTGTTAAGGTACATAATTTGTGTTTAAAAAGTTTTTAAAGTAAAAATTATATTTTATCTTATACATGTTAAGTTTAATGAAAGATTTAGCTTTTACATAGCATTTTATTTTTCCAGAAATATGAACAGTGGATGTGAGTGTAGCAAAAAAACTGTTCTAATTTGATTTTGTAATGATACAGTTGTCTTACAAAAGCATTTCATTGATTTCGTTTACAGAATATTAATCTCAGGAAACTTTAAACATGCTCTCTGAAAAATACTTAATTAGAAATTGAGGATTTTTTGAGTCATGATGATAAATACAGTGCAAAAATATATATGCAATGTGTTTTAAAGCATCACTTTAGTCATTTATGAGTTAACCATTCATAACAAATAAATAATTTCATTTTTTTTTATTGGAAAAGCCTGTAACAACCACATATTGTCATTTTTCTATAATTGCATTGAGATTTCTCATTCACTGGAATGGAGAGGGGAAAAAAGTAAGTTTGTAACCTAAGTATCCTAATTTAAAAAAATATATTTTGCTCATGATTTAAAGGTGTATTTAAAGTATAACTCCACAATGACAATATTGTTTTTGGAACATAAGTGAGTTTTTAGTGGTTTAAAGCAACATCCCAATATCAGTACTATAATGATTCTAATGATGAGCAGTATTTGTATCATATTGTGGTCTGCTGCCATGAAGAACCTGGCGGTTTCAGGTTTGACTGACATATCTTATCTGTCTGCAGCCCACAGAATATGATCCTCTGAGTGAAACTCATCAAGCCGAGGGTGCCACACACAGAGGAAGAGGGTCCAGAGAAAATAAATGCACCAACGTCATGTCTTCAGGGCACTGAAGCTGGAGAGGGACGGGACAGCACCCATCAGTGACTCAGGCTTTTATCTGTCTCCTCCCCTTCCTGGAGACACACTGTGTCTCCCATTAACCGATGGGTGACTCCAGGTACATAATCCAACAACACCGTGCACAGAATACATAATGTCCCACCTTCCTAAAAGCTGCACAACGTATGACACTCAGAGGTGTAATAGAGCATAAAGTAGACAATATACAGACCATATATCATTACTGACAAGACGTCACTTTTAACACGCTTTGTCCTTTTTAATTCAATATGTAAAGTGTACAGACACTTTTCGGGTAATGCTGCAAGATAGACAGACAAGACGTCAGGACTCATATAATTGGTAGCAATCTAATCTGTCAATGAGCCTGATTTATAAGTCCATTAAAACAAAAATTACGGATTGAGCGCAAAGCAGTTCTTGGCAGATATCAATCTTACAGTGAATTTTAGAGCAGACATAGGGAGAGATGAACCATTTTTAGTATTTTTTGCACATAAAATTTTTAATTTGCCAATAACTGACCCCAACAGATTTGGGAGTGTCCTTTTGGCAGGGCACTAATAACCGATTTAACATTTGGGTCACACCATAGCATGGCAATAAAAACTCACAGTATGGGTTGTCATGAATTCTAAAGACAAAAGGTCACAATAAAGGATAGTATGAAAAAAGAAATTAAAAATGTAATAATGCAGTGTCATGAAAAAGTCACAACATAGGATGTCCCAAAAAAATTATAAAAAGTCATAGTATAACATGTCATTAAAAGTTTAATTCATAATGATATAAAAAAAAGCATCAGCAGCAGAAGTATAGTAAGTCATCAAAAATATCATAAATACATAATATAGCATGTCACGAAAATTGTCAAAATTCATAGTATAGTATGACATCAAAAATATCATCAAAAAAGCCATAGAGTTTGTCATCAAAAATATCAAAAAAAGTCATAGAGTTGTATGTAATCAAAAATAGCATCAAAAAGTTATAGTATGGTATGTCAAAAAAAGCCAAATGCCATCAAAAATATTAACAAAATGGGCAAAGAACAGAACGTCACCAATGTCAGCAAAGGATGTCAACTAAATTATCATCAAAAAAATCACAATACAGTACAGTGGTCCCCAACTGGTCCATTCACGGGGTCCTGATTTCTCCTTAGTCGTTAGTTGAAGGTCCAATTTTATTTCACAAACTGGAAACAACATGTTGGCAAAAAGAAAAAAAAACATATTGCTAGAATAAACAGAGATGCCACATGAGAATGAAAGCTCTGTGCTTGTATTTCAAAATACAATGTGTTTTTTACAATCTTTGCATTTCTGTGACCCATTTTTGAACCGTCAAGCACCAGTTGGGAACCGCACGTAGATTTTTTTATTTAGAATTTAACAATGTCATCAAAAACCCAAAATAAGGTATGTCAAGAAAAATATAACCAAAAAAGTCAAAATACAAGTATGCAATTAAAAATATAATGAAAAACTCATAGCATATGTCGTCAGAAATGTAATCCAAAAGGCATTGTAAAGTATGTCGTCCAAAATTTCTTTAAAACGTTATTGTATGGTAAGTCATCCAAAATTTCACCTAAACTTCATACTATATGTCGTCCAAAATGTCACCAAAACATCATAATAAACTATTTCATCTAAAATCATCTCAAAAACATCAGAGTATATCATATAGATCAAAATATAATCGAAACGTCATACTATAGTATTTCATCAAAAATGTTCCCAAATGTCATTGTATATTTTGTCACCCAGAATAAAATCAAAACACCATAGTGTAGGATACCGTTCAAAATTTAATCCAAACATATCTTCAAAATTTCCTCAAAATGTCAAAGTATAGTATGTCTTCCAAAATGACCCAAAGATATCACAGTATTTTTTGCCATGGCTTATCTTGGAAGGATATTTTATGTGTTTTAATGTGGTTTACAGCTGTTTTTCGGACATGGCATTTTTTGACATTTTTGCCATACTATAGCCTTGCTTTTTGTCAAATTTTCGACATGCCAAATTATGCTGTTTTTGTGCCTTTTTGCAACTTTCTATGCTATGGCGCATTTTGGAAGGCCATTTTATTTAGTTTAATGCGGTTTCCAGCTGTTTTTGGGACATGTCATTTTTTGACAATTTTGCCATACTATAGCCTTGCTTTTTTGGTCAAATTTTCGACATCCCAAATTATGCTGTTTTTGTGCCTTTTTGCAACTTTCTATGCTATGGCACGTCTTGGAAGGCTATTTTATGTGTTTTAATGCAGTTTCCAGCTGTTTTTAAGACATGTCATTTTTTGACAATTTTGCCATACTATAGCCTTGCTTTTTTTGTCAAATTTTCGACATGCCAAATAATGCTTTTTTTGTGCCTTTTATCAACTTTATATGCTATGGCGCTTCTTGGAAGGCTATTTTATGTAGTTTAATGTGGTTTCCAGCTGTTTTTGGGACATGTCATTTTTTGACATTTTTGCCATACTATAGCCTTGCTGTATTGGTCAAATTTTCAACATCCCAAATTATGCTGTTTTTGTGCCTTTTTGCAACTTTCTATGCTATGGCGCGTCTTGGAAGGCTATTTCATGTAGTTTAATGTGGTTTCCAGCTGTTTTTGAGACATGTCATTTTTTGACACATTTTTGCCATACTATAGCCTTGCTTTTTTGGTCAAATTTTCGACATCCCAAATTATGCTGTTTTTGTGCCTTTTTGCAATTTTCTATGCTATGGCACGTCTTGGAAGGCTATTTTATGTGGTTTAATGCAGTTTCCAGCTGTTTTTGGGACATGTCATTTTTTGACAATTTTGCCATACTATAGCCTTGCTTTTTCAGTCATTTATTCGACATCCCAAATTCTGGTGTTTCAAGAACTTTTTGTAGGTTTCTATGCCATGGCGTCTCTTGGAAGGCTATTTTATGTAGTAGTTTAATGCGGTTTCCAGCTGTTTTTGGGACATGTCATTTTTTGACAATTTTGCCATACTATAGCCTTGCTTTTTTTGTCAAATTTTCAACATCCCAAATTATGCTGTTTTTTTGCCTCTTTGCAACTTCTGTGCTATGGCACGTCTTGGAAGGCTATTTTATGTAGTTTAATGCGGTTTCCAGCTGTTTTTGGGACATGTCATTTTTTTGACAATTTTGCCATACTATAGCCTTGCTTTTTTGGTCAAATTTTCGACATCCCAAATTATGTTGTTTTTTTGCCTTTTTGCAATTTTCTATACTATGGCGTGTCTTGGAAGGCTATTTTATGTGTTATAATGTGGTTTCCAGCTGTTTTTTTGAGACATGTCATTTTTTGACATTTTTGCCATACTATAGCCTTGCTTTTTTGGTCAAATTTTCGACATCCCAAATTATGCTGTTTTTGTGCCTTTTTGAAACTTTCTATGCTATGGCACATCTTGGAAGGCTATTTCATGTGGTTTAATGTGGTGTTCAGCTTTTTTTGAGACATGTCATTTTTTGAAAATTTTGCCATACTATAGCCTTGCTTTTTTGGTCAAAATTTCGACATCCCAAAATATGTTGTTTTTTTGCCTTTTTGCAATTTTCTATGCTATGCCACGTCTTGGAAGGCTATTTCATGTAGTTTAATGTGGTTTTCAGCTGTTTTTGGGACATGTCATTTTTTGACATTTTTGCCATACTATAGCCTTGCTTTTTTGGTCAAATTTTCGACATCCCAAATTCTGGTGTTTCAAGACCTTTTATCAACTTTCTATGCTATGGCGTCTTGGAAGGCTATTTTTATGTAGTTTAATGTGGTTTCCAGCTGTTTTTGGGACACGTCATTTTTTGACAATTTTGCCATACTATAGCCTTGCTTTTTTGGTCAAATTTTCGACATCCCAAATATTGCTGTTTTTGTGCCTTTTTGCAACTTTCTATGCTATGGCACGTCTTGGTAGGCTATTTTATGTGGTTTAATGCGGTTTCCAGCTGTTTTTGGGACATGGCATTTTTTGACATTTTCGCCATACTATAGCCTTGCTTTTTTTGGTCATTTTTTCGACATCCCAAATTCTGGTGTTTCAAGAACTTTTTGCAAGTTTCAATGCTATGGCGTCTCTTGGAAGGCTATTTCATGTAGTTTAATGTGGTTTCCAGCTGTTTTTGGGACATGTCATTTTTTGACAATTTTACCATACTATAGCCTTGCTTTTTTTGTCAAATTTTCAACATCCCAAATTATGCTGTTTTTGTGCCTTTTTGCAACTTTCTATGCTATGGCACGTCTTGGTAGGCTATTTTATGTGGTTTAATGCGGTTTCCAGCTGTTTTTGGGACATGGCATTTTTTGACATTTTCGCCATACTATAGCCTTGCTTTTTTTGGTCATTTTTTCGACATCCCAAATTCTGGTGTTTCAAGAACTTTTTGTAGGTTTCTATGCCATGGCGTCTCTTGGAAGGCTATTTTATGTAGTTTAATGCGGTTTCCAGCTGTTTTTGGGACATGTCATTTTTTGACAATTTTGCCATACTATAGCCTTGCTTTTTTGGTCAAATTTTCGACATCCCAAATTATGCTGTTTTTGTGCCTTTTTGAAACTTTCTATGCTATGGCACATCTTGGAAGGCTATTTCATGTGGTTTAATGTGGTGTTCAGCTTTTTTTGAGACATGTCATTTTTTGAAAATTTTGCCATACTATAGCCTTGCTTTTTTGGTCAAAATTTCGACATCCCAAAATATGTTGTTTTTTTGCCTTTTTGCAATTTTCTATGCTATGCCACGTCTTGGAAGGCTATTTCATGTAGTTTAATGTGGTTTTCAGCTGTTTTTGGGACACGTCATTTTTTGACAATTTTGCCATACTATAGCCTTGCTTTTTTCGGTCAAATTTTCGACATCCCAAATTATGTTGTTTTTTTTGCCTTTTTGCAACTTTCTATGCTATGGCGCATTTTGGAAGGCCATTTTATTTAGTTTAATGCGGTTTCCAGCTGTTTTTAAGACATGTCATTTTTTGACAATTTTGCCATACTATAGCCTTGCTTTTTTTGTCAAAATTTCGACATGCCAAATTATGCTGTTTTTGTGCCTTTTTGCAACTTTCTATGCTATGGCGCATTTTGGAAGGCCATTTTATTTAGTTTAATGCGGTTTCCAGCTGTTTTTAAGACATGTCATTTTTTGACAATTTTGCCATACTATAGCCTTGCTTTTTTTCTCAAAATTTCGACATGCCAAATTATGCTGTTTTTGTGCCTTTTTGCAACTTTCTATGCTATGGCGTGTCTTGGAAGGCTATTTTATGTGTTTAATGTGGTTTTCAGCTGTTTTTAAGACATGTCATTTTTTGAAAATTTTTCCATACTATAGCCTTGCTTTTTAGGTCATATTTTCGACATCCCAAATTATGCTGTTTTTTTTGCCTTTTTGCAATTTTTCTATGCTATGGCACGTCTTGGAAGGCTATTTTATGTTTAGTTTAATGCGGTTTCCAGCTGTTTTTAAGACATGTCATTTTTTGACAATTTTGCCATACTATAGCCTTGCTTTTTTGGTCAAATTTTCGACATGCCAAATTATGCTGTTTTTGTGCCTTTTTGCAACTTTCTATGTATCATGCGTCTTGGAAGGCTATTTTATGTGGTTTAATAATGCATTTTCCAGCTGTTTTTGGGACATGTCATTTTTTGACATTTTGCCATACTATAGCCTTGCTTTTTTTGTCAAATTTTTCGACAACCCAAATTATGCTGTTTTTGTGCCTTTTTGCAATTTTCTATGCTATGGTGCGTCTTGGTAGGCTATTTTATGTAGTTTTAAATGAGGTTTCCAGCTGTTTTTGGGACATGTCATTTTTTGAAATTTTGCCATACTATAGCCTTGCTTTTTTGGTCATTTTTTCCACATGCCAAATTATTCTGGTGGTTTTCTGCCTTTTTACAACTTTCGATGCCATGGCGTCACTTGGAAGGCTATTTTTTTGTGGTTTAATGTGGTTTCCAGCTGTTTTTGGGACATGTCATTTTTTGACATTTTGCCATACTATAGCCTTGCTTTTTTTGTCAAATTTTCGACATCCCAAAATATGTTGTTTTTGTGCCTTTTTGCAATTTTCTATGCTATGGCGCGTCTTGGAAGGCTATTTTATGTGTTTTAATGTGGTTTTCAGCTGTTTTTTAAGACATGTCATTTTTTGACAATTTTGCCATACTATAGCCTTGCTTTTTTGGTCAAATTTTCGACATGCCAAATTATGCTGTTTTTGTGCCTTTTTGCAACTTTCTATGCTATGCCACGTCTTGGAAGGCTATTTTTCATGCAGTTTAATGTGGTTTCCAGCTGTCTTTGAGACATGTCATTTTTTGCCAATTTTGCCATACTATAGCCTTGCTTTTTCTGTCAAATTTTCGACATGTCAAATTATGCTGTTTTTGTGCCTTTTTGCAATTTTCTATGCTATGCGCATCTTGGAAGGCCATTTTATTTAGTTTAATGCGGTTTCCAGCTGTTTTTAAGACATGTCATTTTTTGACAATTTTGCCATACTATAGCCTTGCTTTTTTGGTCAAAATTTCGACATGCCAAATTATGCTGTTTTTGTGCCTTTTTGCAACTTTCTATGCTATGGCGCATTTTGGAAGGCCATTTTATTTAGTTTAATGCGGTTTCCAGCTGTGTTTTTAAGACATGTCATTTTTTGACAATTTTGCCATACTATAGCCTTGCTTTTTTTGTCAAATTTTCGACATGCCAAATTATGCTGTTTTTGTGCCTTTTTGCAACTTTCTATGCTATGGCGCATTTTGGAAGGCCATTTTATTTAGTTTAATGCGGTTTTCCAGCTGTTTTTAAGACATGTCATTTTTTGACAATTTTGCCATACTATAGCCTTGCTTTTTTTGTCAAAATTTCGACATGCCAAATTATGCTGTTTTTGTGCCTTTTTGCAACTTTCTATGCTATGGCGCATTTTGGAAGGCCATTTTATTTAGTTTAATGCGGTTTCCAGCTGTTTTTGGGACATGTCATTTTTTGACATTTTGCCATACTATAGCCTTGCTTTTTTTGTCAAATTTTCGACATCCCAAAATATGTTGTTTTTTTTGCCTTTTTGCAACTTTCTATGCTATGGCGCGTCTTGGAAGGCTATTTTATGTGTTTTAATGTGGTTTTCAGCTGTTTTTAAGACATGTCATTTTTTGACAATTTTGCCATACTATAGCCTTGCTTTTTTTTGTCAAAATTTCGACATCCCAAATTATGCTGTTTTTGTGCCCTTTTTGCAACTTTCTATGCTATGGCACGTCTTGGTAGGCTATTTTATGTGGTTTAATGCGGTTTCCAGCTGTTTTTGGGACATGTCATTTTTTGACAATTTTGCCATACTATAGCCTTGCTTTTTTTGTCAAATTTTCGACATGCCAAATTATGCTGTTTTTGTGCCTTTTGCAACTTTCTATGCTATGGCGCAGTTTGGAAGGCTATTTTATTTAGTTTAATGCGGTTTCCAGCTGTTTTTAAGACATGTCATTTTTTGACAATTTTACCATACTATAGCCTTGCTTTTTTTGTCAAATTTTCGACATGCCAAATTATGCTGTTTTTTTGTGCCTTTTTGCAACTTTCTATGCTATGGCGCATTTTGGAAGGCCATTTTATTTAGTTTAATGCGGTTTCCAGCTGTTTTTTAAGACATGTCATTTTTTTGACAGTTTTGCCATACTATAGCCTTGCTTTTTTTGTCAATTTTTTCGACATCCCAAAATATATGTTGTTTTTTTGCTTTTTGCAACTTTCTATGCTATGGCGTGTCTTGGAAGGCTATTTTATGTGTTTTAATGTGGTTTTCAGCTGTTTTTGGGACATGTCATTTTTTGACAATTTTGCCATACTATAGCCTTGCTTTTTTTGTCAAATTTTCGACATGCCAAATTATGCTGCTTTTTTTGTGCCTTTTTGCAACTTTCTATGCTATGGCGCATTTTGGAAGGCCATTTTATTTAGTTTAATGCGATTTCCAGCTGTTTTTGGGACATGTCATTTTTTGACAATTTTGCCATACTATAGCCTTGCTTTTTTGTCAAATTTTCGACATGCCAAATTATGCTGTTTTTGTGCCTTTTTGCAACTTTCTATGCTATGGCGCATTTTGGAAGGCCATTTTATTTAGTTTAATGCGGTTTCCAGCTGTTTTTGGGACATGTCATTTTTTGACAATTTTGCCATACTATAGCCTTGCTTTTTTTGTCAAATTTTCGACATCCCAAAATATGTTGTTTTTGTGCCTTTTTGCAACTTTCTATGCTATGGCGTGTCTTGGAAGGCTATTTTTATCTGTTTTAATGTGGTTTTCAGCTGTTTTTAAGACATGTCATTTTTTGACAATTTTGCCATACTATAGCCTTGCTTTTTTTGTCAAATTTTCGACATGCCAAATTATGCTGTTTTTGTGCCTTTTTGCAACTTTCTATGCTATGCCACGTCTTGGAAGGCTATTTCATGTAGTTTAATGTGGTTTCCAGTTGTTTTTGGGACATGTCATTTTTTGACAATTTTGCCATACTATAGCCTTGCTTTTTCTGTCAAAATTTCGACATGCCAAATTATGCTGTTTTTGTGCCTTTTTGCAACTTTCTATGCTATGGCGCATGTTTGGAAGGCCATTTTATTTAGTTTAATGCGGTTTCCAGCTGTTTTTGGGACATGTCATTTTTTGACAATTTTGCCATACTATAGCCTTGCTTTTTTTTGTCAAATTTTCGACATGCCAAAATATGTTGTTTTTGTGCCTTTTTGCAACTTTCTATGCTATGGCGTGTCTTAGAAGGCTATTTTTTGTGGTTTAATGTGGTTTCCAGCTGTTTTTTGGGACATGTCATTTTTTGACAATTTTGCCATACTATAGCCTTGCTTTTTTTTTGGTCAAATTTCGACATCCGAAATCATGCTTTTTTTGTGCCTTTTTGCAACTTTCTATGCTATGGCGCATCTTGGAAGGCTATTTTATGTAGTTCAATGTGGTTTCCAGCTGTTTTTGGGACATGTCATTTTTTGACAGTTTTGCCATACTATAGCCTTGCTTTTTTGGTCAAATTTTCGACATCCCAAATTATGCTGTTTTTGTGCCTTTTTGCAACTTTCTATGCTATGGCACGTCTTGGAAGGCTATTTTATGTGTTTTAATGCGGTTTCCAGCTGTTTTTAAGACATGTCATTTTTTGACAATTTTGCCATACTATAGCCTTGCTTTTTTTGTCAAATTTTCGACATGCCAAATAATGCTTTTTTTTTGTGCCTTTTATCAACTTTATATGCTATGGCGCTGTCTTGGAAGGCTATTTTATGTAGTTTAATGTTTTTTCAGCTGTTTTTTGGGACATGTCATTTTTTGACATTTTTGCCATACTATAGCCTTGCTTTGTATTGGTCAATTTTTTCAACATCCCAAATTATGCTGTTTTTGTGCCTTTTTGCAACTTTCTATGCTATGGCACGTCTCAGAAGGCTATTTTATGTGTTTTAATGCGGTTTCCAACTGTTTTTAAGACATGTCATTTTTTGACAATTTTGCCATACTATAGCCTTGCTTTTTTTCTCAAATTTTCGACATCCGAAATCATGCTTTTTTTTGTGCCTTTTTGCAACTTTCTATGCTATGGCGCATCTTGGAAGGCTATTTTATGTAGTTCAATGTGGTTTCCAGCTGTTTTTGAGACATGTCATTTTTTGACATTTTTGCCATACTATAGCCTTGCTTTTTTGGTCATTTTTTCGACATCCCAAATTATGCTGTTTTTGTGCCTTTTTGCAACTTTCTATGCTATGCCACATCTTGGAAGGCTATTTTATGTGTTTTAATGCGGTTTCCAGCTGTTTTTAAGACGTGTCATTTTTTGACATTTTTGCCATACTATAGCCTTGCTTTTTTTCTCAAAATTTTTCGACATCCGAAATCATGTTTTTTTTGTGCCTTTTTGCAACTTTCTATGCTATGGCGCATCTTGGAAGGCTATTTTATGTAGTTCAATGTGGTTTCCAGCTGTTTTTGGGACATGTCATTTTTTGACAGTTTTCCCATACTATTGCCTTGCTTTTTTGGTCAAATTTTTTCGACATCCCAAATTATGCTGTTTTTTTGTGCCTTTTTGCAAGTTTCTATGCTATGGCACGTCTTGGAGGCTATTTTATGTGTTTTAATGCGGTTTCCAGCTGTTTTTAAGACATGTCATTTTTTGACAATTTTGCCATACTATAGCCTTGCTTTTTTTTTCTCAAATTTTCGACATCCCAAATTATGGTGTTTTTGGACATTTTTGAAACTTTCTATGCTATGGCGTGTCTTGGAAGGCTATTTTATATCTGTTTTAATGTGGTTTTCAGCTGTTTTTAAGACATGTCATTTTTTGACAATTTTTGCCATACTATAGCCTTGCTTGCTTTTTTTTGTCAATTTTTTCGACATGCCAAATTATGCTGTTTTTGTGCCTTTTTGCAACTTTCTATGCTATGGCGCATTTTGGAAGGCTATTTTATTTAGTTTTAATGCGGTTTCCAGCTGTTTTTGGGACATGTCATTTTTTGACAATTTTGCCATACTATAGCCTTGCTTTTTTTGTCATTTTTTCGACATGCCAAATTATGCTGTTTTTGTGCCTTTTTGCAACTTTCTATGCTATGGCACGTCTTGGAAGGCTATTTCATGTAGTTTAATGTGGTTTCCAGTTGTTTTTGGGACATGTCATTTTTTTTTGACATTTTTGCCATACTATAGCCTTGCCTTTTTTGGTCATTTTTTTCCACATGCCAAATTATGCTGTTTTTGTGCCTTTTTGCAACTTTCTATGCTATGGTGCATCTTGGAAGGCTATTTTATGTAGTTTAATGTGGTGGTTTTCAGCTGTTTTTTGGGACATGTCATTTTTTGACATTTTTGCCATACTATAGCCTTGCTTTTTTGGTCAAATTTTCGACATCCCAAATTCTGTGTTTTTCAAGAACTTTTTGCAACTTTCTATGCTATGGCGCATCTTAGAAGGCTATTTTATGTAGTTTTAATGTGGTTTTCAGTTGTTTTTTGGGACATGTCATTTTTTGACATTTTTGCCATACTATAGCCTTGCTTTTTTGGTCAAATTTTCGACATCCCAAATTCTGGTGTTTCAAGAACATTTTGCAAGTTTCTATGCTATGGCGGCTCTTGGAAGGCTATTTTATGCAGTTTAATGTGGTTTCCAGCTGTTTTTGGGACATGTCATTTTTTGACATTTTGCCATACTATAGCCTTGCCTTTTTGGTCATTTTTTCCGACATGCCAAATTATGTGTTTTTGTGCCTGTTTTTTTTTACAACTTTCTATAATATGGCGTGTCTTAGAAGGCTATTTTTTTTGTGGTTTAATGTGGTTTCCAGCTTTTTTGGGACATGGCATTTTTTGACATTTTTGCCATACTATAGCCTTGCTTTTTTGGTCACAATGGGGAAAAGGGTTTTAACACTTTTTGCATAATCATTGGAGGCTATTGTGAATTAAGGTGTTTTTCCAGCTGTTTTTAAAAAAAGAACATGTTGATATTAAGGGAAAAACAGATATGGGCTTGCAAGGTGCTGTCAAAACAATGAAATAAATATCACAAAAAGAGAACTCCTTCAAGCAAAACCAGAGCTTTTTATCGAAAGCTTAAAATTTCAGTGACAAATAAGTCGAATTTCTCTAAAACAAAACTAACTATTCTAGTGACTTAGTGAAAAACAGAAAGACAAATGACCAGCAACCCTGAACCTAGTGAAAACTAAACAGAGACAAAACCTATGGTGAGTGCAGTACAAAATCAGTATTTTAGTCTTACCCTGGCCCAAATTTGGGACATGCACAGGAATCAAGTTCTCTTACAATTTACACAATTCACAAGCAACAGCTTAGCAATAATGGTACGGGTGGTGTCTGCCGCCATCAGTAGCGCACACCGGCTATTTTTGTAGTTTAACTGCTGTCCCTCCTGATTGGTGGAGCCCCGCATTTTTTGACATTTTTGCCATACTATAGCCTTGCCACCGGGAAGGACACGCCGACATCTGGGGAAAGCTGTAACTTAACCTTTTTGACACACTTTATATGCACATACGGCGAGAGGAGGCTATTTTATGAGTTTTCATGTGGTTTTTCAGCTGTTTTTGGGACAACAGCATTTTTTTGAAATTTTTGCCATACTATAGCCTTGCTTTTTTTGGTCATTTTTTCGACATCCCAAATTATGGTGTTTTTTGGACTTTTTTGAAACTTTCTATGCTATGGCACATCTTAGAGGCTATTTTATGTGTTTTAATGTGATTTTCAGCTGTTTTTTAGACATGTCATTTTTTGACAATTTTTGCCATACTATAGCCTTGCTTTTTGGTCATTTTTCGACATCCCAAATTCTGTGTTTCAAGAACCTTTTTGCAACTTTCTATGCTATGGCGCATCTTGGACGGCTATTTTATGTAGTTTAATGCAGTTTCCAGCTGTTTTTGGGACATGTCATTTTTTGACAATTTTGCCATACTATAGCCTTGCTTTTTTTGTCATTTTTTTCGACATGCCAAATTATGCTGTTTTTGTGCCTTTTTGCAACTTTTTCTATGCTATGGCACGTCTTGGAAGGCTATTTATGTAGTTTTAATGTGGTTTTCAGCTGTTTTTTTGGGACATGTCATTTTTTGACAATTTTTGCCATACTATAGCCTTGCTTTTTTTTGGTCAAATTTTTTCGACATCCGAAATCATGCTTTTTTTGTGCCTTTTTGCAACTTTCTATATGCTATGGCGCGTCTTGGAAGGCTATTTTATGTAGTTCAATGTGGTTTTCAGTTGTTTTTGGGACATGTCATTTTTTGACATTTTTGCCATACTATAGCCTTGCTTTTTTGGTCAATTTTTTCGACATCCGAAATATGCTTTTTTTGTGCCTTTTTGCAACTTTCTATGCTATGGTGCATCTTGGAAGGCTATTTTATGTAGTTTAATGTGGTTTCCAGCTGTTTTTGAGACATGTCATTTTTTGACAATTTTGCCATACTATAGCCTTGCTTTTTTTGTCAAATTTTCGACATGCCAAATAATGCTTTTTTTTTGTGCCTTTTATGCAACTTTATATGCTATGGCGCTTCTTGGAAGGCTATTTTATGTCGTTTTAATGTGGTTTCCAGCTGTTTTTGGGACATGTCATTTTTTGACATTTTTGCCATACTATAGCCTTGCTTTTTTTGGTCAATTTTTTCGACATCCGAAATCATGCTTTTTTTGTGCCTTTTTGCAACTTTCTATGCTATGGTGCATCTTGGAAGGCTATTTTATGTAGTTTAATGTGGTTTCCAGCTGTTTTTGGGACATGTCATTTTTTGACAATTTTGCCATACTATAGCCTTGCTTTTTTTGTCAATTTTTTTCGACATGCCAAATAATGCTTTTTTTTTGTGCCTTTTTGCAACTTTCTATGCTATGGCGCTTCTTGGAAGGCTATTTTATGTCGTTTAATGTGGTTTCCAGCTGTTTTTGGGACATGTCATTTTTTGACATTTTTGCCATACTATAGCCTTGCTTTTTTGGTCAAATTTTCGACATCCCAAATTATTTGTTTTTTGTCCTTTTTGCAACTTTCTATGCTATGGCACGTCTTGGAAGGCTATTTTATGTGTTTTAATGCGGTTTTCCAGCTGTTTTTAAGACATGTCATTTTTTGACAGTTTTGCCATACTATAAACTATAGCCTTGCTTTTTTTTTCTTTTTTCGACATCCGAAATCATGCTTTTTTGTGCCTTTTTGCAACTTTCTATGCTATGGCGCATCTTGGAAGGCTATTTTATGTAGTTCAATGTGGTTTCCAGCTGTTTTTTGGACATGTCATTTTTTGACAATTTTTGCCATACTATAGCCTTGCTTTTTTGGTCAAATTTTCGACATCCCAAATTATGCTGTTTTTGTGCCTTTTTGCAAGTTTCTATGCTATGGCACGTCTTGGAAGGCTATTTTATGTGTTTTAGTGCGGTTTCCAGCTGTTTTTGGGACATGTCATTTTTTGACAATTTTGCCATACTATAGCCTTGCTTTTTTTGGTCAAATTTTCGACATCCCAAATTATGCTGTTTTTGTGCCTTTTTGCACTTTTTTCTATGCTATGGCGTGTCTTGGAAGGCTATTTTATGTAGTTTTAATGTGGTTTCCAGCTGTTTTTGGGACATGTCATTTTTTGACATTTTTGCCATACTATAGCCTTGCTTTTTTGGTCATTTTTTTCGACATCCCAAATTATGCTGTTTTTGTGCCTTTTTGCAACTTTCTATGCTATGGCGTGTCTTGGAAGGCTATTTTATGTAGTTCAATGTGGTTTTCAGTTGTTTTTTGGGACATGTCATTTTTTGACATTTTTGCCATACTATAGCCTTGCTTTTTTTCTCAAATTTTCGACATCCGAAATCATGCTTTTTTTGTGCCTTTTTTTGCAACTTTCTATGCTATGGCGCATCTTGGAAGGCTATTTTATGTAGTTTCAAATGTGTGTTTCCAGCTGTTTTTGGGACATGTCATTTTTTGACATTTTTGCCATACTATAGCCTTGCTTTTTTGGTCAATTTTTTCGACATCCCAAATTATGCTGTTTTTGTGCCTTTTTGCAACTTTCTATGCTATGGCGTGTCTTGGAAGGCTATTTTATGCATGTAGTTTAATGTGGTTTTCAGCTGTTTTTGGGACATGTCATTTTTTGACATTTTTGCCATACTATAGCCTTGCTTTTTTTGGTCATTTTTTCAACATCCCAAATTATGCTGTTTTTGTGCCTTTTTGCAACTTTCTATGCTATGGCGCGTCTTGGAAGGCTATTTCATGTAGTTTAATGTGGTTTCCAGCTGTTTTTTGGGACATGTCATTTTTGACAATTTTGCCATACTATAGCCTTGCTTTTTTTGTCATTTTTTTCGACATCCCAAATCATGCTTTTTTTTGTGCCCTTTTTGCAACTTTCTATGCTATGGTGCATCTTGGAAGGCTATTTCATGTAGTTTTAATGTGGTTTTCCAGCTGTTTTTTTGGACATGTCATTTTTTGACATTTTTGCCATACTATAGCCTTGCTTTTTTGGTCATTTTTTCGACATCCCAATTATGCTTTTTTTGAACCTTTTTGCAAGTTTTCTATGCTATGGCACGTGTCTTGGAAGGCACGCTATTTTATATGGTTTAATGTGGTTTCAGCTGTTTTTGGGACATGTCATTTTTTGACAATTTTGCCATACTATAGCCTTGCTTTTTTTGTCATTTTTTCGACATGCCAAATTATGCTTTTTTGTGCCTTTTTGCAACTTTATATGCTATGGCGCTTCTTGGAAGGCTATTTTATGTGTTTTAATGTGGTTTCCAGCTGTTTTTGGGACATGTCATTTTTTGACATTTTTGCCATACTATAGCCTTGCTTTTTTGGTCATTTTTTCGACATCCCAAATTATGCTGTTTTTGTCCTTTTTGCAACTTTCTATGCTATGGCACGTCTTGGAAGGCTATTTTGTGTTTTAATGTGCGGTTTCCAGCTGTTTTTGGGACATGTCATTTTTTGACATTTTTGCCATACTATAGCCTTGCTTTTTTTGGTCATTTTTTCGACATCCGAAATATATGTTTTTTGTGCCTTTTTGCAACTTTCTATGCTATGGCGCATCTTGGAAGGCTATTTTATGTAGTTTAATGTGTTTTCCAGCTGTTTTTGGGACATGTCATTTTTTGACATTTTTGCCATACTATAGCCTTGCTTTTTTGGTCATTTTTTTCGACATCCCAAATTATGCTGTTTTTGTGCCTTTTTGCAAGTTTCTATGCTATGGCGTGTCTTGGAAGGCTATTTTATGTGTTTTAAGTGGTTTCCAGTGTTTTTGGGACATGTCATTTTTTGACATTTTTGCCATACTATAGCCTTGCTTTTTTTTTCAAATTTTCGACATCCCAAATTATGCTGTTTTTGTGCCTTTTTGCAACTTTCTATGCTATGGGTGTCTTGGAAGGCTATTTTATGTGTTTAATGTGCGGTTTCCAGCTGTTTTTGGGACATGTCATTTTTTGACAGTTTTGCCATACTATAGCCTTGCTTTTTTGGTCATTTTTTCGACATCCCAAATTATGCTGTTTTTGTGCTTTTTGCAACTTTCTATGCTATGGCGCACGTCTTGGAAGGCTATTTTATGTGTTTTAATGCGGTTTCCAGCTGTTTTTGGGACATGTCATTTTTTGACAGTTTTGCCATACTATAGCCTTGCTTTTTTGGTCATTTTTTCGACATCCCAAATTATGCTGTTTTGTGCCTTTTTGCAACTTTCTATGCTATGGCGTGTCTTGGAAGGCTATTTTATGTAGTTTAATGTGGTTTTCAGTGTGTTTTTTGGGACATGTCATTTTTTGACATTTTTGCCATACTATAGCCTTGCTTTTTTTCATTTTTTCGACATCCGAAATTATGTTTTTTTTGTGCCTTTTTGCAACTTTCTATGCTATGGCGTGTCTTGGAAGGCTATTTTATGTAGTTTCAATGTGTTTCCAGCTGTTTTTGGGACATGTCATTTTTTGACATTTTTGCCATACTATAGCCTTGCTTTTTTGGTCAATTTTTTCGACATCCCAAATTATGCTGTTTTTGTGCCTTTTTTGCAACTTTCTATGCTATGGCGCGTCTTGGAAGGCTATTTTATGTGTTTAATGTGGTTTTCAGCTGTTTTTGGGACATGTCATTTTTTGACATTTTTGCCATACTATAGCCTTGCTTTTTTGGTCATTTTTTCGACATCCCAAATTATATGTTTTTTTGTGCCTTTTTGCAACTTTCTATGCTATGGCGCGTCTTGGAAGGCTATTTTATGTAGTTTAATGTGGTTTCCAGCTGTTTTTGGGACATGTCATTTTTTGACATTTTTGCCATACTATAGCCTTGCTTTTTTGGTCAAAATTTTCGACATCGACATTCTAATTATTTTTTTTTGCCTTTTTTTGCAACTTTCTATGCTATGGGTGTCTTGGAAGGCTATTTATGTAGTTTAATGTGGTTTTCCAGCTGTTTTTGGGACATGTCATTTTTTTGACATTTTTGCCATACTATAGCCTTGCTTTTTGGTCATTTTTTCGACATTCCAAATTATGTTTTTTGAACCTTTTTGCAAGTTTTTCTATGCTATGGCACGTCTTGGAAGGCTATTTTATATGTTTTAATGTGGTTTCCAGCTGTTTTTGGGACATGTCATTTTTTGACATTTTTGCCATACTATAGCCTTGCTTTTTTTTGGTCAAATTTTTTCGACATCCCAAATTATGCTGTTTTTGTGCCTTTTTGCAACTTTCTATGCTATGGCACGTCTTGGAAGGCTATTTTATGTGTTTAAGTGTTTTCCAGCTGTTTTTGGGACATGTCATTTTTTGACATTTTTGCCATACTATAGCCTTGCTTTTTTTGGTCATTTTTTTCGACATCCAAATTATGCTGTTTTTGTGCCTTTTTGCAACTTTCTATGCTATGGTGCATCTTGGAAGGCTATTTTTATGTAGTTTAATGCGGTTTCCAGCTGTTTTTGGGACATGTCATTTTTTGACATTTTTTGCCATACTATAGCCTTGCTTTTTTGGTCATTTTTTCGACATCCCAAATTATGCTGTTTTTTGTGCCTTTTTGCACTTTCTATGCTATGGCACGTCTTGGAAGGCTATTTTATGTGTTTTTAATGCGGTTTCCAGCTGTTTTTGGGACATGTCATTTTTTGACAGTTTTGCCATACTATAGCCTTGCTTTTTTTTGGTCATTTTTTCGACATCTAAATTATGTTTGTTTTGGTCCTTTTTGCACGTTTTTGCTATGCGTGTATGCAACTTTGGAATGCTATCAGTGTTTTTGGGACATGTCATTTTTTGACATTTTTGCCATACTATAGCCTTGGTCAATTTTTTCGACATATTTTGTTTTTGTCCTTTTTGCAATTTAAATGCTATGGCGTTTCCAGCTGTTTCCAGCTGTTTTTGGGACATGTCATTTTTTGACATTTTTGCCATACTATAGCCTTGCTTTTTTGGTCAAATTTTTTCGACATCCCAAATTATGCTGTTTTTGTGCCTTTTTGCAACTTTCTATGCTATGGCGTCTTGGACAGGCTATTTCATGTGTTTTTAATGTGGTTTCCAGCTGTTTTTGGGACATGTCATTTTTGACAATTTTGCCATACTATAGCCTTGCTTTTTTTGGTCATTTTTTCGACATCTAGATTATGTTTTTTTGTGCCTTTTTGCAACTTTCTATGCTATGGCGTGCATCTCAGGAAGGCTATTTTATGTAGTTTAATGTGGTTTTCAGCTGTTTTTGGGACATGTCATTTTTTGACATTTTTGCCATACTATAGCCTTGCTTTTTTTTGGTCATTTTTTCGACATCCCAAATTATTTTTTTTGAACCTTTTTGCAGTTTTCTATGCTATGGCGTGTCTTGGAAGGCTATTTTATATTTGTTTAATGTTTTTCCAGCTGTTTTTGGGACATGTCATTTTTTGACATTTTTGCCATACTATAGCCTTGCTTTTTTGGTCAATTTTTTCGACATCCCTAATTATGCTGTTTTTAGTTTTTGCACTTTCTATGCTATGGCGTCTTGGAAGGCTATTTTATGTGTTTTAATGTGTTTTCCAGCTGTTTTTGGGACATGTCATTTTTTTGACATTTTTGCCATACTATAGCCTTGCTTTTTTTGGTCATTTTTTTTCGACATTCCAAATTATGTGTTTTTGAACCTTTTTGCAACTTTTATGCTATGGCGTGTCTCAGAAGGCTATTTTATGTGGTTTTTAATGTGTTTTCAGCTGTTTTTGGGACATGTCATTTTTTGACATTTTTGCCATACTATAGCCTTGCTTTTTTGGTCATTTTTTTCGACATCCGAAAATTATGTTTTTTTTGTGCCTTTTTGCAACGTTTTCTATGCTATGGCGTGTCTTGCACGCTATTTTATGTAGTTTTGAATGTGTTTTCCAGCTGTTTTTGGGACATGTCATTTTTTGACAGTTTTGCCATACTATAGCCTTGCTTTTTTGGTCAATTTTTCGACATCCCAAATTATGCTGTTTTGTGCCTTTTTGCAACTTTCTATGCTATGGCGCACGTCTCAGCAAGGCTATTTTATGTGTTTTTAATGCGGTTTTCCAGCTGTTTTTGGGACATGTCATTTTTTGACATTTTTGCCATACTATAGCCTTGCTTTTTTGGTCAAATTTTTCGACATTCCCAAATTATGTTGTTTTTGTGCCTTTTTGCAACTTTCTATGCTATGGCGTGCATCAGCAGGCTATTTTATGTGTTTAATGTGGTTTTCAGCTGTTTTTGGGACATGTCATTTTTTGACAGTTTTGCCATACTATAGCCTTGCTTTTTTTTGTCAATTTTTTCGACATCTAAATTATGTTTTTTGCCTTTTTGCAATTTTCTATGCTATGGCGCGTCTTGGCAGGCTATTTTATGTATGTTTTAATGTGTGTTTTCAGCTGTTTTTGGGACATGTCATTTTTTGACAATTTTGCCATACTATAGCCTTGCTTTTTTTTGGTCAATTTTTTCGACATCCAAATTATGTTGTTTTTGTGCCTTTTTGCAATTTTCTATGCTATGGCACGTCTTGGAAGGCTATTTTATGTAGTTTTAATGCGGTTTTCCAGCTGTTTTTGGGACATGTCATTTTTTGACATTTTTGCCATACTATAGCCTTGCTTTTTTGGTCAAATTTTTTCGACATCCCAAATTATGTTTTTTTGTGCCTATTTTTGCAACGTTTCTATGCTATGGCGTGTCTTGGAAGGCTATTTTATGTGTTTTAATGTGGTTTCCAGCTGTTTTTGGGACATGTCATTTTTTGACATTTTTGCCATACTATAGCCTTGCTTTTTTTTTTTGGTCATTTTTTCGACATCCCAAATTATGCTGTTTTTGTGCCTTTTTGCAACTTTCTATGCTATGGCGTGTCTTCAGCAGGCTATTTTATGTGTTTAATGCGGTTTTCCAGCTGTTTTTGGGACATGTCATTTTTGACAGTTTTTTGCCATACTATAGCCTTGCTTTTTTGGTCATTTTTTCGACATTCCAAATTATGTTGTTTTTGTGCCTTTTTGCAACTTTCTATGCTATGGCGCGTCTTGGAAGGCTATTTTATGTGTTTTAATGTGGTTTCCAGCTGTTTTTGGGACATGTCATTTTTTGACAATTTTTGCCATACTATAGCCTTGCTTTTTTGGTCAATTTTTCGACATGCCCCAAATTATGCTGTTTTTGTGCCTTTTGCAACTTTCTATGCTATGGCGTGTCTTGGAAGGCTATTTTATGTGTTTTAATGTGGTTTCCAGCTGTTTTTGGGACATGTCATTTTTTGACATTTTTGCCATACTATAGCCTTGCTTTTTTGGTCATTTTTTCGACATCCTAAATTATGTTGTTTTTGTGCCTTTTTGCAACGTTTTCTATGCTATGGCGTGTTTCAGAAGGCTATTTTATGTGTTTTAATGTGGTTTCCAGCTGTTTTTGGGACATGTCATTTTTTGACAGTTTTGCCATACTATAGCCTTGCTTTTTTGGTCAAATTTTCGACATCCCAAATTATGCTGTTTTTGTGCCTTTTTGCAACTTTCTATGCTATGGCGCGTCTTGGAAGGCTATTTTATGTGTTTTTAATGTGGTTTCCAGCTGTTTTTGGGACATGTCATTTTTTGACATTTTTGCCATACTATAGCCTTGCTTTTTTGGTCAAATTTTCGACATCCCAAAATTATGTGTTTTTGTGAGCTTTTTGCAACTTTCTATGCTATGGCGCGTCTTGGAAGGCTATTTTATGTAGTTTAATGTGGTTTCCAGCTGTTTTTGGGACATGTCATTTTTTGACATTTTTGCCATACTATAGCCTTGCTTTTTTTGTCAAATTTTCGACATCCCAAATTATGGTGTTTTTGTGCCTTTTTGCAACTTTCTATGCTATGGCAGCGTCTTGGAAGGCTATTTTATGTAGTTTTAATGTGGTTTCCAGCTGTTTTTGGACATGTCATTTTTTGACAATTTTGCCATACTATAGCCTTGCTTTTTTTCTCAATTTTTCAACATCCCAAATCATGCTTTTTTTGTGCCTTTTTGCAACTTTCTATGCTATGGTGCATCTTGGAAGGCTATTTTATGTAGTTTAATGTGGTTTTCAGCTGTTTTTTGGGACATGTCATTTTTTGACATTTTTGCCATACTATAGCCTTGCTTTTTTGGTCAAATTTTCGACATCCCAAATTATGCTGTTTTTTTGTGCCTTTTTGCAACTTTCTATGCTATGGTGCATCTTGGAAGGCTATTTTATGTAGTTTAATGTGGTTTCCAGCTGTTTTTGGGACATGTCATTTTTTGACATTTTTGCCATACTATAGCCTTGCTTTTTTTGTCAAATTTTCGACATTCCAAATTATGGTGTTTTTGTGCCTTTTTGCAAGTTTTCTATGCTATGGCACGTCTTGGAAGGCTATTTTCATATGTAGTTTAATGTGGTTTCCAGCTGTTTTTGGGACATGTCATTTTTTGACATTTTTGCCATACTATAGCCTTGCTTTTTTTGTCAAATTTTCGACATGCCAAAATTATGCTGTTTTTGTGCCTTTTTGCAAACTTTCTATGCTATGGCGGGCGTCTTGGAAGGCTATTTTATGTAGTTTAATGTGGTTTCCAGCTGTTTTTGAGACATGTCATTTTTTGACAATTTTGCCATAACTATAGCCTTGCTTTTTTTTGTCAAATTTTTCAACATCCAAATTATGCTGTTTTTTGCCTTTTTGCAATTTTCTATGCTATGGCACGTCTTGGAAGGCTATTTTATGTGTTTTAATGTGGTTTTCAGCTGTTTTTGAGACATGTCATTTTTTGACATTTTTGCCATACTATAGCCTTGCTTTTTTTGTCAAATTTTCGACATGCCAAATTATGCTGTTTTTGTGCCTTTTATCAACTTTCTATGCTATGGCGCGTCTTGGAAGGCTATTTTATGTAATTTTAATGTGGTTTCCAGCTGTTTTTGGGACATGTCATTTTTTGACAATTTTTTGCCATACTATAGCCTTGCTTTTTTTGTCAAATTTTGACATCCCAAATTATGTTGTTTTTTTGTGCTTTTTTGCAATTTTCTATGCTATGGCGCGTCTTGGAAGGCTATTTTATGTAGTTTTAATGTGGTTTTCAGCTGTTTTTGGGACATGTCATTTTTTGACATTTTTTGCCATACTATAGCCTTGCTTTTTTTTGTCAAATTTTCGACATCCCAATTTATGCTTTTTTTGTGCCTTTTTGCAACTTTCTATGCTATGGCGCATCTTGGAAGGCTATTTTATTTAGTAGTTTTAATGCGGTTTCCAGTTGTTTTTAAGACATGTCATTTTTTTGCCAATTTTGCCATACTATAAGCCTTGCTTTTTTTGTCAAATTTTCAACATCCCAATTTATGCTGTTTTTGTGCCTTTTTGCAACTTTCTATGCTTCTTGGAAGGTATTTTAATGTGTTTCCAGCTGTTTCCAGCTGTTTTTGGGACATGTCATTTTTTGACAATTTTGCCATACAGTTGGAAACCACATTCGAAACAAATAACATAACCTGTCCAAGACTTTCGCCATAGCATAGAAAGTTGCAAAAAGGTCCAAAAACACCAGAATTTGGGATGTCGAATAAATGACCAAAAAGCAAGGCTATAGTATGGCTTTTTTTGTCAAAATTCGACATGTCCCAAAAACCTGCTGTTTAAGACCACATTAATCCAACATGAAATAGCCTCCCCAGTGACGCCATGCATAGAAAGTTGCAAAAAATCCAGTATGTTTTTGGATGTCATTTTTTCACCATAAAAAGCAAGGCTTTTTTTGTCAAAAAATGTCAAAAAATGCTGTTTTTGTCCCAAAAAACAACTGAAAACCACATTAAACCACATAAAATACCTGCCCAAGACGTTTTGCCATAGCATGGAAAGTTGCAAAAGCCAAAAAAAACCAGCATTTTTTTGGGTCAAAAAAATGACCAAAAAGGCAAGGCTATAGTATGGCAAAATTGTGCAAAATTTAAACTTTCTATGACTATGTCCCAAAAACAGCGAAAAAAAAACCACATTAAACCACATAAAATACCTGTCCAAGACACGCCATAGCATAGAAAGCCATAAATAGCCTTGCTTTTTTGTCCAAAAACACCAGCTGTTTTTGGATGTTGAAACTTTGACCGATATGGCAAGGCTATAGGAAGGCTAAAAATGGCAAAAAATGTGGTTCCAAAACAGCTGAAAATCACATTTTTTGACATAAAATAGCCCTCCAATAGCCTTGCTTTTTAGCTTAAATTTTCAAAATCCCAAAAAACTGTTTTTGTGCCTTTTTAATTTGGCATGCTCAAAAAAATGACCAAAAAAGCTAAGGTTTATAGTATGGCAAAAATGTAAAAAAAATGACATGTCCCAAAAACAGCTGAAAACCACATTAAACCACATAAAATACCCGTCCAAGACATGCCATAGCATAGATTATGCTGTTTTTTGCAAAATGCTATCCAAAAACACCAGTAGTTTAATGTTTGGATGTCGAAAAAAATGACAGTTTTGCCATAAAGCCAAGGCTATTTATGGCAAAAATTCGCAAAAAATATGCTGTTTTTGTGTGCAACCCAAAAACAGTCTTGGAAGGCTATTAAACCACATAAAATAGCCCTCCAATGTGGTTGCCATAGCATAGAATGTTGGCAAAAAAAACAGTCATAATTTTTGAATTTTTGACCATAAAAGCAAGGCTATAGTATGCAAAATTCGCAAAATTTTCAAAAAATGTCATGTCCCAAAAACATGCTTTTTTTGAAACCACTTAAACTACATGAAATAACCTTCCAAGACGCGCCATAGAATAGAAATTTGCAAAAAGGCAAAAAAAAACAGCATAATTTGGATGTCGAAGATTTGACCAAAAAGCAAGGCCATACTATAGTATGGCAAAATGACAAAAAATGACATGTCCCAACAAAAGCTGAAACCACATTAAACCACATAAAATAGCTTTCCAAGACATGTCATAGTCATAGAAACTTGCAAAAAGTTCTTGAAACACCAGAATTTGGTATGTCGAAAGAATGACTGAAAAGCAAGGCTATAGTATGGCAAAAATTTCAAAAAATGCCATGTCCCAAAAACAGCTGGAAATTTAAACCTGATTGCAACTTTCCTATGCCATGGACGTACCATAGCAAAAAAAGTTGCAAAAAGGCAAATGTGGTTTCCAGCATGTTTTTGGGATGTCAAAAAATGACCAAAATAGCAAGGCTTTTTTTCTCAAAATTTGTCAAAAAATGACATGTCCTCAAAAACAGCTAAAACCCCATTAATCCACATGAAACAGCCTCCAAAGTGGTGCCAAGACATAGAAAATTGTAAAAAGGCAAAAAAAATTGCATAATTTGGGATGTCGAATAAATGACCGAAAAAGCAAGGCTATAGTATGGCAAAAATGTCAAAAAATGACTATGTCCCAAAAACAGCTGGAAACCACATTAAACCACATGAAATAGCTTTCCAAGACATGCCATAGCACAGAAACTTGCAAAAAGGTTCAAAAACACCAGAATTTTGGATGTCGAATAAATGACCAAAATAGCAAGGCTATAGTATAGCAAAAATATAGAAAAATGACATGTCCCAGAAACAGGTGTAAAACCACATTAAACCCTATTAAATAGCTGTCAATAGCATAGAAAAAAAACAGTTTTTTGTGCCTTTTAATTTGGGATGCTATGGAAAATTTGACAAAAAAAGCAAGCTGTTTTATAGTATGGCATTTTTTGAAAATGCCAAAAAATGACATGTCCCAAAAACAGCTGGAAACCACATTAAACTACATAAAATAACCTTCCAAGATGGCGCCATAGCATGAAAGTTGCTAAAAGGTCCAAAAACACCAGCTGTTTTTGGATGTCGAATAAATGACCAAAATAGCAAGGCTATAGTATAGCAAAAATTTAGTCAAAAAAATGACATGTCCCAGAAACAGGTAAAAACCTTTTAAACCCTATTAAATAGCTGTCAATAGCATAGAAAAAAAACAGTTAAAAACAGCATAATTTGGGATGTCAAAAAAATGACCAAAAGGCAAGGCTATAGTATGGCAAAATTGGCAGTTTTGCCATTTAAAAAAAATGACAAATTGTCCCAAAAACAGCTTTGTTTGTGCCACATTAAACCACATAATGCTACCTGTCCAAGACACGCCATAGCATGAAAGTTGCTAAAAGGTCCAAAAACACCAGTTTTTGGATGTCAAAAAATGACCGATAAAGCAAGGCTATAGTATTGCTTTTTTTGGCAAAAAATGCCGACATCCCAAAAACAGCTGTTTTTGTCACTTTTTGCAACTTTCTATAAAATGGCCCTCCAACAGTGCCATTTTATAAACCTTGCAATGTGGTTTTCAAAAAAGCTAGTTTTTGGCATGTCAAAAAATGACCAAAAAAGCCATAGGCTATAGTATGGCAAAAATGTAAAAAAAAATGACATGTCCCAAAAAACAGCTGAAAACCACATTAAACCACATAAAATACCCGTCCAAGACATGCCATAGCATAGAAAGTTGCAAAAAAGGTCCCAAAAACACCAGAATTTTGGATGTCGAAAAAATGACCGATAAAGCAAGGCTATAGTTTAATGGCAAAAATGGCAAAAAATGCCGTTTTGCCAACTATAGCCTTGCTGAAAATCTCAATTTTCCACATAAAATAGTGTTCCAACGCGTGCAATAGCTATAGCAATGTTGCAAAAAAAGCTAAAAATACAGCATAATTTCCAGATGTTGAGAAATTTTTTGACCAAAATAGCAAGGCTATAGTATGGGCAAAATTTTCGCAAAATTTTCCAAAAAATGCATGTCCCAAAAACTAGCTGGAAACCACATTAAACTACATGAAATGTGGTTTCCAGACTGTTTTTGGGGGACATAGAATAGAAATTTGCCAAAAGCCTTGCAAAAAAACAGCATAATTTGAGATGTCGAAGATTTGACCAAAAAGCAAGGCTATAGTATGGCAAAAATGACAAAAAATGACATGTCCCAACAAAAGCTGGAAACCACATTAAACCACATAAAATATCTTTTCAAGACATGTCATAGCATAGAAACTTGCTATTTTTTAAAAAGTTCTTGAAACACCAGAATTTGGTATGTCGAAAGAATGACTGAAAAGCAAGGCTATAGTATGGCAAAATTTTCAAAAAATGCCATGTCCCAAAAACAGCTGGAAATCACATTAAACCTGATTAAATTTCCTTCCAAGACGTACCATAGCAAAAAAAGTTGCAAAAAGGCAAAAAAAACAGCATAATTTGTAGACCTGTTTTGTCAAAAAAATGACCAAAAAAGCAAGGCAAAAATGTCAAAAAATGACATGTCTCAAAACAAGCTGAAAACCCCATTAATCCACAAAAAACAGCCTCCAAAGTGGTGCCATAGACATAGAAAATTGTAAAAAAGGCAAAAAAAAATTGCATAATTTGGGATGTCGAATAAATGACCGAAAAAGCAAGGCTATAGTATGGCAAAAATGTCAAAAAATGACATGTCCCAAAAACAGCTGGAAACCACATTAAACCACATGAAATAGCTTCCAAGACATGCCATAGCACAGAAACTTGCAAAAAGGTTCAAAAACACCAGAATTTTGGATGTCGAATAAATGACCAAAATAGCAAGGCTATAGTATAGCAAAAATATAGAAAAATGACATGTCCCCAGAAACAGCTATGTAAAACCACATTAAACCCTATTAAATAGCTGTCCAATGACGTTTCCATAGCATAGAAAAAAAAACAGTAAAAACAGCATAATTTGGATGTAGAAAATTTGACAAAAAAAGCAAGGCTATAGTATGGCAAAAATGTCAAAAAATGACATGTCCCCCAAAAACAGCTGGAAACCACATTAAACTACATAAAATAACCTTCCAAGATGCGCCATAGCATAGAAAGTTGCAAAAAGGTCCAAAAAAAACACCAGAATTTTGGATGTCGAATAAATGACCAAAATAGCAAGGCTATATAGTATAGCAAAAATTGTCAAAAATGACATGTCCCAAAAACAGGTAAAACCACATTAAACCTATTAAATAGCTGTCAATAGCATAGAAAAAAAACAGTAAAAACAGCATAATTTGGGATGTAGAAAATTTGACAAAAAAAGCAAGGCTATAGTATAGCAAAATTGGCAAAATTTTCAAAAACTGTCATGTCCCAAAAACAGCTGAAAACCACATTAAACACATAAAATAGCCTTCCAAGACGCGCCATAGCATAGAAATTTGCA
Organism: Plectropomus leopardus; assembly: GCF_008729295.1. Classification (NCBI taxonomy): domain Eukaryota; kingdom Metazoa; phylum Chordata; class Actinopteri; order Perciformes; family Serranidae; genus Plectropomus; species Plectropomus leopardus. The sequence continues at coordinate 32,500,596 of NC_056465.1, forward strand.
AAAAGGCAAAAAAACAGCAAAATTTGGGATGTCGAAGATTTGACCAAAAAAGCAAGGCTATAGTATGGCAAAATTGTCAAAAAATGACATGTCCCAAAAACAGTGTGAAACCACATTAAACTACATAAAATAGCCTTCCAAGAGGCGCCATAGCATAGAAACTTGCAAAAAGTTCTTGAAACACCAGAATTTGGGACGTCGAAAAAGTGACCGAAAAAGCAAGGCTATAGTATGGCAAAAAAATGTCAAAAAATGACATGTCCCAAAAACAGCTGGAAACCACATTAAAACTGCATAAAATAACTTTCCAAGACGCGCCATAGCATAGAAAGTTGCAAAAAGGTCCAAAAACACCAGAATTTTGGATGTCGAATAAATGACCAAAATAGCAAGGCTATAGTATGGCAAATATATCAAAAAAATGCCATGTCCCAAAAACAGCTGGAAATCTCATTAAACCACAAAAAATACTCGTCCAAGACACGCCATAGCATAGAAAGTTGCAAAAATGCAAAAAAAACAGCATAATTTGGGATGTCGAAAATTTGACCAAAAAAGCAAGGCTATAGTATGGCAAAAATGTCAAAAAATGACATGTCTCAAAAACACAGCTGAAAACCCCATTAATCCACATGAAATATCTTTCCAAGACATGACATAGCATAGAAACTTCCAAAATGTTCAAAAACACCAGAATTTGGAATGTCGAAAGAATTACCGAAAAGCAAGACTATAGTATAGCAAAAATTTTAAAGAATGACATGTCCCAGAAACAGGTAAAACCATATTAAAACCATATTAAATAGCCGTCAAAGACACGCCATAGCATAGAAAAAAACAGCAAAACAGCATAATTTGGGATGTCGAAAATTTGAGAAAAAAAGCAAGGCTATAGTATGGCAAAAATGTCAAAAAATGACATGTCCCAAAAAGCATTGGAAACCACATAAAATAGCCTTCCAATACACGCCATAGCATAGAAAGTTGCAAAAACACAAAAAAACAGCATAATTTGGTATGTCGAAAAATTGACCAAAAAAGCAAGGCTATAGTATGGCAAAAATGTCAAAAAATGACATGTCTCAAAAACAGCTGAAAACCCCATTAATCCACATAAAATAGCCTCCAAAGTGATGCCAAGACATAGAAATTTGCAAAAAGGCAAAAAAAAACAGCATAATTTGGGATGTCGAATAAATGACCGAAGAAGCAAGGCTATAGTATGGCAAAAATGTCAAAAAATGACATGTCTCAAAAACAGCTGAAAACCCCATTAATCCACATGAAATATCTTTCCAAGACATGCCATAGCATAGAAACTTGCAAAAAGGTTCAAAAACACCAGAAATTTGGAATGTCGAAAGAATTACCGAAAAGCAAGGCTATAGTATAGCAAAAATTTTAAAGAATGACATGTCCCAGAAACAGGTAAAACCATATTAAACCATATTAAATAGCCGTCAAAGACACGCCATAGCATAGAAAAAAACAGCAAAACAGCATAATTTGGGATGTCGAAAATTTGAGAAAAAAAGCAAGGCTATAGTATGGCAAAAATGTCAAAAAATGACATGTCCCAAAAAGCATTGGAAACCACATAAAATAGCCTTCCAATACACGCCATAGCATAGAAAGTTGCAAAAACACAAAAAAACAGCATAATTTGGTATGTCGAAAATTTGACCAAAAAAGCAAGGCTATAGTATGGCAAAAATGTCAAAAAATGACATGTCTCAAAAACAGCTGAAAACCCCATTAATCCACATAAAATAGCCTCCAAAGTGATGCCAAGACATAGAAATTTGCAAAAAGGCAAAAAAAACAGCATAATTTGGGATGTCGAATAAATGACCGAAGAAGCAAGGCTATAGTATGGCAAAAATGTCAAAAAATGACATGTCTCAAAAACAGCTGAAAACCCCATTAATCCACATGAAATATCTTTCCAAGACATGCCATAGCATAGAAACTTGCAAAAAGGTTCAAAAACACCAGAATTTGGAATGTCGAAAGAATTACCGAAAAGCAAGGCTATAGTATAGCAAAAATTTTAAAGAATGACATGTCCCAGAAACAGGTAAAACCGTATTAAACCATATTAAATAGCCGTCAAAGACACGCCATAGCATAGAAAAAAAACAGCAAAAACAGCATAATTTGGGATGTCGAAAATTCGACAAAAAAGCAAGGCTATAGTATGGCAAAATTGTCAAAAAATGACATGTCCCAAAAACAGCTGGAAACCACATTAAAACACATAATATGGCCTTCCAAGAGACGCCATAGCATAGAAACTTGCAAAAAGTTCTTGAAACACCAGAATTTGGGATGTTGAAAAAATGACTGAAAAAAGCAAGGCTATAGTATGGCAAAAATGTCAAAAAATGACATGTCCCAAAAAGCATTGGAAACCACATAAAATAGCCTTCCAATACACGCCATAGCATCGAAAGTTGCAAACACGCAAAAAAAACCAGCATAATTTGAGATGTCGAAGATTTTACCAAAAAAGGAAGGCTATTGTTTTGGAAAATTTTCCAAAAATGACGTCCCGTTAAAACAGCTGGAAACCACATTTGACCACATAAAAAGCCTTCCAAGAACGATCACCAACCGTAAATCTGATTGCTTTAAATGTTAGTTTTTTAAAAATGCATGATGGTTTTTGTTGTTTGAAGTTATTCCAAACCATACTTTTGCTACCAAATATGCACATGATACAAAAAACTCATTTTAAAAATTTAAATAAACTAAGGAGAAAATGTTTTTCATCTTTTATTTGAAATGTGACTTTACACAGGGAAACCGAATGTCATGTTTGTGATATTAAAAAAAGATCAATAACAAAAACTTTCACACAAAAGGTGTGGTATGTCTTTTTGCAACATTCGTTTGAGCTTCCCATTAAATCTGAACTTTGACAGAGGCACCTCTTTTTAATAAATAGTTTCATTTACATAATGAGTAGCTAGTTATAAATATGAAGGCGCATCTTAAATGTTTTTAAAGCAATTATAAATGTATTGATTCGGTTACAAAAAAAACAGGCAAGCAAATCAATCAAGCAAAATTGCAAATAATATTGGCAAAACCAGAAATTGGCACAAAATGATAAACAAAAAAAAAGATGTTCAAACTCAAGTGAAACTTTAAATTATAGGCACTAGTTTCATAACACCCACCACACCAACAACCAGAACAGCTTCCCCAACACTGGCACACCCTTTTTTTCCACTTTTATAGTACAAGGGGTAAGAGCCAGCAAAACTGAATTTTTTTTAATTTCTTTTTCGTTGCATGAATGACATACACTGACAGAAATCTGTTTGGGGGAAATTAATGTATCATATTAAAATTTTCTTGGTTTAATTGGCTGAATGGGAACAACATATGTGATTGAGTTCAGGTTTCTTTTCTTTTTTTAAAATTTAATTTAGACCTAATGTCAAGCTGTTCTTTAACTGACCTATCTCAGCACTTCAATGGAAAAGTATAATCTTGGCAAAATGCAGTACAAGTCAGAACTGAGGCTTTGTCCGAGGTGTCATTAATCACCCGGGTTTCTCTTAAGTCCTGATTCGACACTTTGAAAACAATAAAAGGCTTTGGAGACTTAGCTTGCAGTTGAGGTTCAAATTGTACATTTTAACTATTGTAATCTTTAAAAAAAAATACTGATATGGATGTTTGGACATACATTTTTTTTTTTTAAATAATTTGAATAAATAATTTGCAAAACGAACTTGTGCATACATTCTGGCTGATTTTACAAGAGGAAAAGATTCTTAAATGTCATACCCACACAGAGGTGCTTTCACTGTTGCAAGACATCAACAATTTTCCAACATGACGGGACATTTCACCTGCACAGCATCATCATAGAGATCGCTCACCAACATCTGTTGAACACAGAGAATAAAGAGAGAAATGCGTGGAAACATTTCAACCTGAGGGATGTGAAAAAGGAACAGGGAGGGGGAGTGGGAAGAAAGCTGGGCAATGAAGTGATAGACTGTCTGACAAATGATTGCAGTCACACCAAGGCAGGTGATGTGTCCTCTATTGGCAAAGCTGGAGTCGGGCTGGTTTCTTTGGCAATTTCTGGGATGTCTGTCTGCACTACATGCCAGACGCCTCCAGAGCCAGACCCCACAGGGGAACACGATGGGAAGTCCTCTTTGAAACAACGTGGACGCTGTCCTTTTTTTTTTGATAATTCTGGGTTGTATATATTTCTTGGGACTAAGTATCTCTATCTCTTCATTGTAAAATTTATCTACGCAGATAAAGTGCCATGTTGTAATGTCTGCCTCCTTGTGTTGATAGTTTGACTGGAGAGCCCCCTGCTGGCTCACTTCAGTAACAACCTTCTCTCCAATTGTCACCTGTGCCGCCCCCGTAAGTCCGAGGAGCAGGAAGAGATCTGCAAAGGATACGAGAAAAACACACATTCAAGGATAAATGTCACTTCAATTTTGTCTACAGCATTTCCAAGATATAAATGTTCACATCAAAATTTTTCATGATTATAAAAACAAATATTAATCCAAATTCCAAGATACAAAACATTAATAGATTCATTTTTTAAAAAGTTAAGTATATCATACGAGAATATAATGTAAAAAGTCATAGTTTAGTTTGTTAGAAGATTTCATTTAAAAATTATGGTTGAGTAGGTCCTTAAAAGTTTAAAGAAAAATAAGTATTGATGTGGTATTAATGTATGTCATCTAAATTATCACACAAAAATCAAGAAAATATTTAAAACAATAATACTATAGTTTGGTTAAAAAAAAAAAAAAAAAAAAAAGAGAAAAAAAATAAAAAAATTTCTTATAGTATTTCATCAGAAATGTAAAAAAAACACTGTAAAGTATGTCATTAAAGAATATCAAAGACAAAATAATATTACACTATATTATCACAAATATAATCAAGAAAAGTTGTGGTAAAGTATGGCAAAAAATGTCTTGAGTAATAACATAGTATGTTTTAAACAGTATTTTAAGTCATAGTTTATTAGGACAACAAAAAAAGCATAGTTATAGTATAGTATCACATACAGAAGTCTAGTAGTATCTAGTATTTCATAAAATTTAAACAAAGTCGTAAGTATGGTAAGCCATAAAAAATATGAAAAGTAACAGCATAGTATGTTATTACTGTATGTTAAGTGTATGGTCAGCAATTCCATCAAAAAGCTAAACTATAGTATGTCTTCCAAAATAAAAAAAAAAATAAATAAAAAAATAATTGTGTTTCGATAATGTTGTAGTATTCCATAAAATATCTAAAAACGTATATAAAAGTGTGACAAAAACATTTAAAGAGTTAGTCTACTTTGTCATTAAAAATATCAGAAAACATCCCGCCATAGTATGTCTACAAAATATCATCTTAGCCATAGCTAAAAACAAAAAACATACATTTATTGCCAAAGTATACTGCATACAAATACACTGTCAAATGAAAATTCAAATAAAACTATTAAAAATATCAGAAAAAATCTTAAAATAGTATGTCATCAAAACTATCAGTAATAGTACAGTATGGCAAAAAAATATAGAAAAAATCATAGTATGTAATAAAAAATATAGCAGAAGAAGTTGTAGTACAGTATGGCACAAAATATTGTCAAAAACTCAGAACATAAATATAGTCCATTTTTTGTCATAAAGTCTTCTTACAGGATGTGATCATAAATATGGGAAAGTTTTACTATAGTATGCCATCAACAATATCATAGAAAAGTTGTGTATTATCGAAAATATCATGAAAGTCAGTCCAGTTAAGCAGAAACAAATGTCACATTAATATTACAGTATGGCAACATAAATGTCATAAAGAGTGTTGTAGTTTGACATGAAAATATCAACGAAAAAATAAAACAAAAATATCACCAATAAACGTCTCAGTAAAGTTTGTCAAAATTGTTATGAAGAAAGACAAAGTATAGTATGTCATAAAAAATATACAAAAAGTCATTGTAGAATATGTAATTCTGAAATATCATCCAAAAAAGTCATAGTATAGTATGTCATAAAAGTCATAAAGGTTTGGACCAGTTTGGACTTTTATCATAAAAGTCATGGTATAGTGTGTCATCAAATGTGTATATAATTCTAGTATAACATGTCATAAAAAATTCTTAGAAAATCATGTCATATGTAATTAAAAACTACTTTACAAGGTTTTAGTTTCATATGCCATGAAAATATAATTGCATGGCATATTAGTTTCACTGATCACAAAAAGTCCCAGTACAGTATGGCATAAAATATAAAAAATAAATTCACAAACAGTAATTTCACTTCACTGAACACAGGAGCTTGTGGTCGACTGCTGCCTCGATTCGTTTGTGTTCTTGTGTGACTGCTATGAATCCAAACTAATCCTTAAAATACCAAAGAAACACACTAAACCAAATCCAATCATTACAGCAGCCGACTCCCTTGTTCAGTGAGGTAAAATACTATTTTGGTCAGTGAAATATGGCTTTATAGAGAGCAAAGGTAAATTTAAGTATAAGTTCAGTTCTCTGTGTGAAAGGGCTGTCTGTCTGGGAAGTACTGAACTTAAAACTGGATAAATGAGACTTGGATTGTACTGTACAAATTGTTTGACTTTGAAAAAGCATGTTTTGATATAGTTTTGTTTATCATATACACGGCACCCTATGACTTCAACTCAATTTTCTCATTTTTTGATTAGTCATTAGACATGTGAGAAAGACAGGATTTTAAGGGGTTAAGCACTCTTTTTTATTCATATTCTTGTTTCTATGTATTATGAATGAATGAATATCTTTATTGTACAATTTCGTTGTACATGTACAACGAAATTGGATACAATCCTGTTAAGTGCGAAACATATAACAATAAATAAATATAAAATAATATAGGACAGATTTAACCCTCTGTGCCCCCTTAAAAAATTTATTCTGAAACCCCTAGGTCCCAAAATGAGCCTTTCCTAAAACTGCTTAAAAATTCTATACAGTAATATTATTTTCCAGTTTATTTAGGTTGAATCTCTTAGACAACTGCAGACCTGATCATAAATACCAAATATATATTATTTTTCAGGATTTTAACCCTTTAAATGCCAGTTTGTTTACACAATACCACTGGGGTTTTTTTTAAAAAAAGATTTTTTTTGGCATTTTAGCCTTTTATTATATAGGACAGATCAACAGTGTGACTGGGGGAGAGAAAGTGGGAATCACATGCAACAAAGAGCCTTGAGCAGGAGTCGAACCTGAGGCTGCTGCAGCAAGGACACTGCCTTAAATCAGTGTGCATGTGCTTTATCCACTCAGCCACCGATGCCCTACAATGACATTGGTTTTTCAATGACAAAAAAATGTTATGTAAATGCTAAGGAGATTTTTTTGAGTGGGATTATCACATTCTGGGATATGTTATGATTAGCAACAACACTGAGCTCTATGTATTTTTTTTGTTCTTGTATAGATTCAAATAATCACAAAAACTCCCTTTCAGACCCCTCAGTCCAGAAATGGGACCTTCCTAAAACTGCTTTAAAATATTATACAAAAATATATTTTTCAATTTCTTTGGTTTAATCTTTTAAAAAACTTCAGACCTGATCATTAATACCAAATGATTATTCATTTTCAGAATCTGAACCCTTTAAATTCCATTTTGTTTACACAATGCCGTGAATTTTGATGAGAAAAACACAAAAAAGGTAATTATTTCCCATATAATACATGCTAAAGAGATTATTTTGGAGGGGATTATTGCATGCTGAGATATATCAACAACATTGATTTCTATGCATTTTTAATTTTTGTATAGAGTCAGATAATTAGAAAAGCACCTTTTTGAGAACTGCTTTAAAAAAATACTATACAGTAATGTGTTTTTTCCGGGGGGTGGGGGGTTGTAGATAAATATTAATAATAATCTAAATATTATAAACAATTTTAGACCTAATTAAAAATGACCAAATATTCATTCATTTTCAGAATTTTAACCATTTAAATGCCAGTTTCTTTACATAATGGTACTGTTTTTTAATGAGAAAAACACAAAAAATTATTATTATTTTCCATATACTAAATGATAAGGAGATTTTCTTGAGAGGGATTATTGCAGTCTGAGATATGTCAATTATCAGCAACAACATTGAGTTTTTGTGCAGTTTCGGATAATTAGAAAAACTCACTCTGAAACCCCTACATCCCATACTGCTTTAAAAATAGCATACAGTAATATTATTTTCCTTTTTTTCTTAGTATGTTCTGAAAACTTCAGACCTCATCATAAATACAAAATATCCATTCATTTTCAGAATTCTAACCCCTTAAAACCATTTTTTAAAATGAGAAAAACACAACAACTGAAATATTTTCAATATTTAAACATATTCAAAGCCATATCTGCACATACTTATACATTTGGCTGTGCCAGCACTCGTTGAAACTCCCTAATGGTCTCAAAATCTGCTTAATTAAAAAAAAAGACTTTCTCACAACGTGTTTAAGTACACCCCACTTTATTTTGGTAACCCCCTAGGTTGCATCTTTGATGTGCTGCCAGATGCCCTCTGTGTAGGTGTGTGTGTGTGTGTGTGTGTGTGTGTGTGTGTGTGTGTGTGTGTGTGTGTGTGAGTGTGTGTGAGTGTGTGTGAGTGTGTGTGTGCATGTCGATATGATCAGGACACATTATTTAGAGCCTCTGAACTTTGGTTTTATCCCATTACTTTAGAGCAAATGGGAAAAAAATAACTATGGGGACCTGTGCTATGGGGGCCAGTGGTTCACATGGTCACCCCCTACAAAGATGTAGCTTATACACACACACAAGCACACACAGACCACTGTGCGTGCACGTGCATTTGTGTGCATGCATGTGTAAGTGGGTGGATGGATGGGTGAAAGTGTGTGCATGTGTTTGTGCACACAGACAGAGGGGGAGAGAGACAGCCCAGCAGGAAATATGACCAACAGTAGAATAGCCTGTAGTTGAAAGGAGAAAATTAGCACGTATTTGTTCTTCAGGGCAAATATGGAGAAAATGATTCAATTGGCTAGAAAATACTAAAAATAAACATTTGAAGCCAGTAGTTCATTTAGAAAGTCTTAAAAAATGCAATGCATGATTTTATGCTAAAATGGCCATGAGTTCAAAAAAAGACAGTTTTTATGGTTTTACGTTCGGCCAGTTTTCTGGACCATTTTGGTTATGCACGCACGCACGCACGCACCCACCCACGCACACACTACAATATTTTTTTATAATATACCCATACACACCACACTCTGACATCCCTACCAACACACCCACATCATGTTGAAACAGAAAAAAATGAAAAATACGTCCAATTGATCTATATCCCAAAAATAAGAAAATGGCGAAAAATAACAAAAAATGGTAAAAACAACAATTTTGAAGCCAGGAATACAGGATGGAAGCCTAAGATAATAGAGATCATGAATTTATGCTGTCATGGCAGAGGACTCACAAATAGTAGTTTTAATGGGAGTCAAAAGGTCCCAAAATGGGTCTAGGGGACTGAAAGCAATAATTTTGATTACATATTGTATTATAGACTAACCAAAAAATACACAACTTGACCAAGATTTATGCCATTTGCATTACCACAGCCAAAATTATTTTAAAAAAATAAGACCTGAGGTCCCAAAATGGGCACAAGCGGTCGTAGAGCATCAAAAAATCTAGAAAAAACACACACAAACCATTCATACCGTATCAGATTCTGCAGGGTTAATCTCCATGACATTGCACAGATTATTTAAAAATGTTAGTAGTGTTAAGTGCAGTTATTGCTGTTGTGTAAAAACTGTTCTTGAGTCTATTTGTTCTTGTTCTTATTGACCTGAAAGGTCTGCCTGAAGTCAGCAGTTTGAACAGGGAATGTCCAGGGTGTGATGGATCTGACATGCTGACTGCAGTAGTAAGTGTCTAAATTTGCGATTTTTAAAAAAATAAACAGATAAAAACAAATAATTACAAGCTGCCGTGAGGCCGTTTTTTCTGTGGTGCTCATACCTGCGTACGGGTTGGGCCAATTTGCTGCGAGGCAGAGGGATCCCTCCTCCTGCAGAAGCACTGGGACGGGGCAGGCCGCTGCGCGGGGGAGCCAGGGAGCGGGTCGGGGTAGAGGTGGCAGAATTAGGGTTAGATGTGGCCTTTACTGGTTGCCTCAAGGCCAATGGGGACGGTGTGGCTGGAGTTCGCAGCTTACTGGGAGAGGGAACTGAAGACAGGCAGAGCAGGCATATAGTCAGGTATAACTGGATTATGTAAGACATTTTTTTATGTGCTTTTAAAGGTTTCAGTCTGTCAGTCGTTAAATAATGAAGTAATGATCACAATGGTGTAAGATAGATAAAATATAATTAACATACAGCATAACAAAAAACAACTATCAAACATGTAGGTCTTTCTTATCATCTATCACAAATGAAGTCAAACCTGTTGTGATGCAAGTTTAGAACTACAAAATAAACTCTACTAAAAACATTCAAAAATGAACAGAGCAAGCTAACTCATCTTATTGATATGTTGACAGAATGAGGTGACACATACGGCGTATACTAGTGAAAACCAGAAGCACATCATATAGCACGACATCAATACAACCACAGCGTGGAACCACAATCACAATATTAAAAAAAGGTGTAAACCCTCAGTGAATACTCACTGAAATCACCTTCTTCTCCAAAGCAACAGGAGAGTGGGACTAGACAAGGACGAAGACAACAGAGACAGGCCTTAATTCAGAGCTGAGAGGAAGGTGCTGAGGATGGGCTTTAATGTGATGGCTCTCACTGCCTGTTTATTTTCAAAACCCCTGACGTTACATGGGCTGTGATTAGTATCAGCACCAATCCTACTCGTAACCTTTGAGGTGTGTAAAGCCCTAAAGATGTAGCAGTTGATCGTGATGGGACAGCGGGGGAGTCAACAGTTTGCTTAAGAGCATTCTGTGGTCACATATGTAATGTAGAAAAGTTCAAGCAGCACGCACATCCAAAAGTGATAAAAACTAGCTGCTGCATCAAGCAAAAACAGATATGAAAGAACAAATAAAGTCCACACACTAGTGCATGCTCCCATAAAAAATGTATTTGATTATTTCCACACATCGCCCAAAACATCACACGTGTGTGGACTTTATTTGTTCTTTCACATAATTTAATGTAGCCTTTGTTTAGTCTGTAACACTAAAATGAGTTTACTAGAGTAGAAGTATAGCTAAATCACACAATATATAAAGGATGTCTTGGCAAATAGTTTTGCTGCTCCCTGGGATTCATAAGGAGCAATTTCAAGACCTATATTATTAGATATAAATGCATGCTAAGCTGTCAGTATATTAGGTACACCTAGCTAAAACTAATGGAGACTTATACAACTATATCTAGTTGGTAGCGCTCCTGCTCTTGCACAAGACGGCAGTGCCAGGTTGTTTATCCGGGCCCCGTGGCCCAAGACATGGACATGAGACGTTTGTTGATGAGCCCCCGGGTGTCCCCAAACTGGGTGTCGATAATACAAAACAGTTTAAACAAAAACTGAACTACATAATCTTAATGAAAGTACAAGTTACTGCAGGACTGTTTAATTTTAGCAGGGTGTACCTCATAAACTGGCAACTGTATATAATAGTTAACATTTTACACTGTCAATAAAAATGGAATGTAACAAAACTATTAATATATGACTAAAAATGTATATATATTTTTTATTATTATTTTTTGGAACATTTTTCAAATGAGGATAATGTAAGTTTGGAATAAAATATATTGTACATGCTGCCCATACAGAATATAATGTTAACTGCTGTCACTCCTCTGCATTGTGACAGCTAGGACTATCACACTTAACCAATTTATTTGCTTAAGAATACAGATTCTTCATAGGAAATAAATTGTTAATGGTTAACAGCTGATTGTATTTGTTTCGTTTTTTACTGTTTACTTATTTATTTATTTGCTCTTTGCTGCTGCTTGTTACTGCACTAACCCTTTGCTGCTGTAACACAGCAAGTTTCCTCACTGTGGGACTCAAAGAATTATTTTATCTTATTTCCTTCATAAAAGCACTTCATATCACCAAATGACATAGCTGACCGGATGACTAACAATGAAAAGCAGTTTATACGGTTGAAGAATGTCCATGCTCATTTCAGTGAAAATAGTTCAAACTATAAGTTGAATATTTTAATTATTCCTAAATATTGAAAATAATGTGCAAAGACGAGTGAGTCAATGGAGCTAAATGTTGCACTTCATGTACACAACTTTGTAATGAAGACAACATGAATGTGTAAGGGATTGCTCTTTGCTAAAGATGCAAGGAAAAGAACAACTCGCTGTAATTAAAGGCCATCAAACATAAACACATGAATGATACTTCTATTTTAATGTACCTGGTCAGATCCGAGTGGTGACTAATGTGATTCTGATTGTCAACCATGGACCAGCAACAGCACAGAATCACTGTTTTGACATTTCCAAGTCAATACGCAGATTTTACATTTTCACAAAACCATGTCAACACAATGCTCATGTGAATCAGCTCTCTCTTTGAATTGTCAGTGCTTAATTCCTGTGGGACATATAAACTCAAACTCAACTCTGCCAACAACCACCCTGCTCCACCTTTCTTCCCTTTTCTTCTCACGGAGAAAAGCCACAAAAACAGAGGCAAAACCTGCACCCAGAGTTATCTCAAAGACTTGAAATGACTAGCTGGCGACTAATGCATTAATGCACCTTTCACAAATCCATTTCAGCTCCATACAACATAGCCAGTGAGCAACATAGCCATTGAGTCATATGAGCTGCGTGCATCAACAGTCTATACCGTCACTACACAAGAAAGTTCAGTATGTCATAGACGATGTGTGTAACTGTGTGTGAGACCAATCTCACAGCCTCCAGCTGATTTAGGAGCAGGCTGTTACCTCTCAGGGCCGTTGGCCTTTGGAGGTGCTGTTTGGGTTTCGGGGAGGAGCGAGCAGGGGTCGAGTATCTTGGGAGCTGAGCTGCTGCTGAAAAACAGGGACATTTCAGCATGGGAGTCAGACTTCATTCTGCCTGAGATTCACAGCATTGCTGGAGAAAGAAAATGGGCCTTCAAGGCAATGAGGACCGTGAGGTGCAGCTTGAGGCCACTAGGGGGCTGTACAGCCAAACATCTGCCGGCAGCAGAGTGTCAGAGCAAAGTGCCAGTGCCATGGTCAGGTTTAACAGCCCATCTACCAGTCTCAGCACAGACAGAGAAAATGAGGCTGGCTTTGGTTACACATGCTTTACAGAGAAGAGAGGTCAGTGAGAGAGGCAGAGATGTAGGTGTCTCACATGCCTGCAAAGTTCAGGAAGGAAAACTCACACAACTATCAGGACTGTACACCTTTCAACTGCAGAACTGGATCATTTTAAGATGGCTCATAAACATAAGAAAATGTAAAAAGATTCAGCTGAAAAATATCAAATATCTGCTGTAATTTATAAAAGGTCCAATGGCTAAGGCAACATGAACTCTCTACCCTTAAAGGGCTGGTTTAAAACAGGATAAAGGCAGTAGCTACACATTTAACCAGCTGAATCCTGCTCTTTAACCCCTGTCCTCTCTGTCCCTAGTAAAAGAGGGATTACTGTTCTGGATTAAGCACAACACCATTATCTTTATCTCCCATTACAGGATTACATCAAATGGATAGTCTTAACCAACAGAGGTGGGATTCTCAAGCTATTTAAGAACATAAAACCCTTGGACACAAAATGTAAAAGAACTTTAATGACACTGATACCAAGAGTCGCTCTGGATTCTCAGTGTTGCTGGCGCCATGCTCTAATTCTGCAGGATGAGTGCGATCCTTTGAAGTGAAAGTTATGCCAGGGTGATAAGAGGAAGGATGCGTGCGAATAAAAGATATTACAACTGAAAATGATCAAAGACAAAGAGGATCCCCAAATGCCAAAGCCATGGCACTACAAAGAAGCACAGTCCTTGTAGTGTAGGTGCAGCCAGAAGGATTAACAGAATTCCCACTTGCAGAATGACTAACAAGAGATTACACAGCCTGTCGTGTTTCTGAGTGTTCAATATACTTGGAAAGTAAAACAAATATTAATATAATGTCGGCTGACAACAGAGTGATAACAACAATGAATCTGACATTCTGAGACTGGAAGCAACTGAAATGTAAAGATTAATTTACATCTTTGGAGGGTTTTTGTGTTTTGCAGTAAAATGGATTTGAATACAATATTTGACATGTTTATGAATGTGTCTGTCACAACACTTACTTGCAGACTGGTTCTGGTGTCGAGGAGAGCCACCGTTTGGCACTTGCAGGTTGGACTCACAGCTGCGGCTGTTCTTGACAGGCTCTGAGCACTGGGCCGTGGCCGCTGAGGAGCGTGTGAGGTTAGGAAGACTACGACGTAGCTTTTCTACAACAGCAATAATAGTAGAGAGTTAGCTTGGGCAAAGTGAACGTGTAAAGAATCACATAATGAACTGCTGATGTCCAAGCATCCTAAATCTCTGCTAGCTCTGTTTACCTTCATTCTTCACCACATTGGTCTGCAGGTCATGCCCATGGCCTTGCAGCGAGTGGCGGGGCTGCTGCAGGCGGCTGATGATAGGTTGAGGTGAGCCGCGACTGTGGCTGTAGTCAATAGAGCGTGCAGGGGAACGAGAGCGAGGTGAATTTCTGGGGGAGGCGCGGGGAGAGTGTCGAGGGGAGGGGCTGAAGCGGTTGGAGGGTAGGTGGAAGGCCGGATGTACTGCCTCCTCTTCATCCTCCAGACTATGTGCATCTAGCTCCTGGTCGCTGAAGGTGCTCCGCCGCAATGAGTGGCAGGACGAACCGGAGCTCCGCCTGGACGCAGTTGCAGCGTAATCTTGTCTTAAACCTAACGAACATAGATACAGTTACAACAGTTTGAAAAAGCTGTTCGGTCACAGAAAACTGAACAATACTACTGGAGCCAACACTCTGACAGGTACATACTCTCTTCCTGCATGCGTGCCAGTATCTGGACATCAGTGACATCATTGAGTTTGTAGGTATTTGAGGAGCCCACTGAGTCCTCATCCATTTCTGAGGTGCTCAGTTCACTGTCGACTGATGACTGCGGGCTCACTGCCGGAGGATTCCTCTCTGCTGCTGTGTTTCGCTGGTGTGCTGGCAAGGAAGTCATCACAAGCACTGAAGTGACACACATTCAACAGATATTCTCAAATTTTTAATGATCTATTGAGACCCTTACCTGCATTCCCGGGCATTAGTTGTTGTCTGACGATGGGCACTCTGCTTGGGGTTGAGGAGGGGGAGTTGAAGCCACTGCTATACGGGCTGTTGGCTGCGTTTGTGCTATATGGGCTTCCATAGCCCTGCTGGTTGTAGGGACTTCCATACAAACTCCTGCGCTTGTTGGCTACAGAGTCACAGAACACCACAAAAGTATTTGTCAGTCCACGTTACATAGGAAACCCAGGAAAAATTTAAATCATTACCGATTTTGTAACAAAATCAAGATTTTTATGCCTTAAAAAAGAGAAAAGTTCTTGCTGCACGTTCTCAGCCATTTAACTTAACAATGTTGTATAGCCTGAAGATCCACAACTTTGACTTTTCACAAAGAACGTTACAGGATGGTTAAGATAATAACAATGTGCATGCAAAAAGCATACACCTTTTGCTACACAAAACTGGTATTAATAAAGGAAGAATGTGCCGTAAGAATGCATGCAGGCATTTTTCAGACCAGGCGAAGTTGAGAGACAGATTTTAGGTTGTTTGCAAATGTCACTGATTCTTATTATTTTTGGAGGCTACATTGCACTCAAAAAAACAAAAAACAATCAAAGACACATTCATAACATTCATTTTTTTTTAAAATTTATTTAATTGATGAATTTCACATTTTTCATTTACATTCATCTCCCTGTTGATGATTGTTTGATGTTATCCTGTGGAGAATTTTGCAAAGTTAGTTTTAACATGAGGACTATGGATGAATCATTGATCATCCTGATGAGTGAGATTTTACCACAATGATGGCTTGCAGAAAAATGGTGAATTAGTGTTTCTGACACTAAAAATATCCACAGCCATGCCCTGACACAGTTAGAGAAACTCGCAGATCCTACACACGCACAAACACACACACAGTGAAATTGCACTTTCTTTGACAGGTTAACTGAATGGTGAAGGGGCACAAGTATCAATATGCAAATTGATGTTTAAAAACACTCATTTATGGGGAACTGTGTGTGTGTCAAAGTAAGGCTTGAACACAATCACTGAGATTTATAAAACAGAATGACTATACATGGCTTTACAAGTCTACTGAAAAAAATAAAACATAATTCTGCCTTTGTCCAGCACAAATTTTAAGTCGTGAATCTACACAAGATTTATGCATTTGGCCCTTGGAGAGTAGGCAGCATACAAAATGTCAGTGGTAGCAGATGGGTGAAATGTAGAGGTCAAGATGCTCCATTTGCAGGGAGGAACCAACCACGAAAATCTTAACATTCCCTGTTTGGCATGCCAACTATGTTAACATACTAGACATCTATACAAAGTGACCCATAAAAGACCCAGACAAAGCCTGTTGCCCTTTCCAGGATTTTTACTACAACACCAGCAGTGTCTGCTCATAGCTGGCACCTTTATGAAAGCTCTACAGTGTGCTGGCAGTCTGGTTGAGTCTCTTAAACCGTATGCTGAGTGCGGGTCTGATAGAGAGTTCCTTCATCATCAGCTGGGAAACGCTTAACAATACATGGCATTCAATACAGATGCAGAGAGAACAATGCAATTCTCTGTAAAACCCAGCGAAGCAGCAGTCAAAGACTGCAGTCTACAGAATCTCTGGTCTCAGTCATGAGATCAGACTCTAGACAGGCTGCTTCTCACTGGGATAGTTTGGAACTTTGAATGGTTAATATTTCTGAGTCCACTTGTTTATCCATCCCCGTTTCTTTCTTTCTCTGGCTGGATGTGTTTACACAGCTGGGTGGTGACTGGAGGGAAGCCTTTTAAGATCAGCTACCTCCTCTTTCCAATCACGCTTTCCACTTTCTCCCTCTCCTCCTGCTCTGCACTCTGTCCTCCTGCATTATTTAGGAAATACCATCATGTCCACTCTGCTGCCATCCGTACAGATCACCAACTGAGGAATGTCAACAGCACTGCAACATGTAAGTCTGTACCCTTAAAACAACGCACACGTTTTCCATTTAGGTGGAGTCAGGTCAAAAGATTAAAACAGTTCACCTGGTGAAACTGACCACCAACATCAGGAGTCAGGATTAAAATGTGCCCATCAAGCTCCACAGTGTGCTCTTGTAACTAAAAGATATGCATGAATTCATGACTGACACACATAATGACATTTCTATGAGTACTTACAACATGAATCGTTCCTCAAGTCAGTGCACTATAAAGTAGAGGAGTCACACTCGCTATGATGAAGAAAATCTTTCCTTTGACAATAGAGTGAATACCATCTGAGTCTTTAGAGGTCATTAGAGGACAGCATGCTCTATCACAATGACTCTTGTAGCACCTTGTCACTAGAAAGAGACACAGACCAATCTAAAGGGATCTGCAGCACAGGGACCAACAGAAATAGGCTGTCCTCAAATCCTCATGTCCTAAAAGAAGAAGTCAGAGGAGAGAAAAGCACTGTTTCTACCCACTGTGACAGTTTTGATTTACTATGATATGAAATTCTATTAGAGAACTTTCCATCTTGGCTTTTTAATCTGTGGAAAGTTCAGGGCTGTTTCCACAGGCCAAGAAAGAAAAGCCTTAAAGAAAGCCAGTACACAACAATAGAAAATGAAGGTCTGGAGGGCTTAAATGGTGAGAAAAAAATGGAAGACAACACTTGGCATTGAAGTCTACTTGATATTAAAAAGACTTCAGGCTTAAAACAGCTACGGGGTGCTACGAGGATATCACAAGAAAAGAGCAAACAGAGAAGCTTTTGTAAATGACAGAGATAAATACCACAAAGCAGAAAATGGACAAAACTGGCTGAGCAATGCATGAAGGAGATGAACTAAATGTACAGTACTAGGTCAAAGCTTTTATGAGCTGGAGTAGGGCAGGTCAGCTATGTGACTGTGGCTCTCGGATCTTGTATGTGCTCTGGATCAACAGTGCAGTACAGCTGTCAAAGCAGCAGTATGGGAAAAAAACGGTTTTATTGTTCAGCTTGGGCAACACATGCTCTGACCTCTTATTGTGATTGACATTAAGAAAATAGTGCTGTCTGACTAGTACAACTCAAATCCATCTCCTCCCTGTTGTTAGTTATATAACTGAGGCCCGTCATCTGGGAATATGATTTAAACAGGGCGTGCACAGACAAAAGGCTTGGTCAACATTGACACACATTAACTAACGTGTTCAAAATATGTGAATGCCTTGAATGCAGTTTCACTTGCTGCTTGAGCTGCAAGAGTTTTAAAGTTGATACAGACAATTTATGACGTAAGACAGTTGTCAATTTGGTTCATATCTGCCACAAGTGAAGATAAGATGTTTCTTTTTCCTTTACAATTCCTTTGACACAAACTCAACCAACACCATGGCAACAGGGTTTCCATGCTCCGGTTAGAGACCGGGTGTGAAGGAGAGTAGCCGGGAGCCATGAGGGTGTGTCTGTGGTGAGTCTCTCTTTCACCAGACACAAATGTTCCCTGAATATGCTGCTTAAGATTTTCTCAAGACTTTTGTGTGCGCAATTTTTTTTTTACAAAAATCTTAATTAATGCTTGATGTTCAATACATTTGATTCAATCGACTCCACAGAAAATATTTGTCATGTCTATTTGCAAGTCTTTGTGGAAGCGGTGACAACATCAGTGCCAACTGAGGATAGAAGTGGGGGGAGTGGGGTGGTTGGTATCAGTGACAGTAGGGGTATTTTCAGGACCCAGAAGGATGACGTTATGCTCTAACCACACCTAGAGTGATGAGATCACCACCAATAAGCAGACATCCCTAAACCCCACTCAAGTTGACAGTTATCGGCAGTATTAGTCCGCTGCTGGACAAATAGCATGCTTTATTCACTAAGGCCACATTTACAAACAGGTCTGAAGTCCAATTTTGAGTTTTTGTCTTAATTTTTATCATGTTTTGCCTTAGAAATAATCCTAACCAATAAGAACTGGCACAATTAAAAATACAAAACAGAAATTATCCTGTTTTCATGAAAGTTGCATTGCAGATACCTGATTTCAATGAGATTTATCATCAAAAGCCCAAATCAACAACGTGTTTACATGTCATTTAATTTATCAGCCACTATAAACAAATCTCACTGTCTTGTGAAAGGAAGTGATTGCGTGTCATGGTGTTGTCAAAACTCTTACACAATAGCTCTGAGAAGATCACATCTACCTCACTGGACAACCTTCAGCAGCCTATTGCTCAACATGATCCTACTGTCACATGGGCATACCGCTGTCAAAATGGAAATGACCCCTGCTCAGTTTAGCTGCGAGGATTTGAGGCCTGCTGTCCTCCTCACTGAGGGGCTAACTATAATTAGTGGCAGTCAAAAGCTCAGAAAGCAGACACAGACCGAGCAGAAGGAACTTCACATAATGGAGACCTGGGTGACAGATTGAAGATGAAATCACATAATAATGTTTTGTGTGTGTATGATTTATACTGTATACAATTACGAACTATTTTTAATTCACAGTGTAGAGTGTAAAGGACCAAAAATGAATTTAAATATAGCAAAATTTTTATTTTTAACTCAAACACCAGCACTACACGGCTTTAACTACACAATAAAGGGCCACATGTCACTTCAGGACTGTCGGTTACAACACTCGTTTACATGCATTCTGATGCTATATGATCCTTCAACATGGACAAATCTAAGATTTCTGGTACCACTATCTTATCTCATTTTTTGAGGAAAAAGTGATAAATTTCAAGGAGGAAAGATTTTGACAGATGTAAATATGAATAAATAAATAGCATACATGCCCTAAGCACGTAGGTGAGATCATATGAGACAACACTAGAAATGTTTTGCATACCCCATGGTGAAGTATAAATTAAACATTGTTTTTCACATGCATTGCTGCAAAGAGGTAACAAAAGGGGAATCATTTTTACACTATCAGCAATGCAAAAGCCTGATGATGTGCATAGCTGTGAGTGTCAGTAAATCATGCACTCCACATTAAAGTCTATATGCCAACAAAGTTCATATCAATGGGATGATAAACAAATTCATCAAACGATAAAACTAAGGTTTAACCAAACACACAGTGTGCTGGTCATATTTACCATGCCGTCTGTGAGCGGCTATTTCAATCTTATTTAGAAATCACAATTCTTAGAAATGGCTATAACATATCTGTTGATTCATTCTCAAATGACATTACCTTCTCTGTGCCTGCCAAGTCCTAAAACTAAGGCCTCTGCCATTCAATGATTGACTACACAGGTATATGTGTTTTTCATCTTCCTTTTAGAAAAAGAGAAGCTCATCTACACAAGGGTACACATCTGCTTGTGCTTTGTTTGTGTGTAGTAGTTGTAAAAATAGTTGAGGAAATGTATGGGTATAACATAAAGTAATTTATTGTGTGTTTTCATTTTCCTTAAAAAATCAATAAAGGAAATAGTATTATCATTATACGGGCTCACTCCCATAAATCAAAGTTGTTAGTGGTAAGAGGTATCATCAAAACATTAAGGCCTTCTCTTATCTAGCAAGCAAAAAGGGTTATTTCTGCATTTGTGTACAAGCTCTACCTTATTGGATCAATAATTATTACTTCTGCCTAGTGGGTTATGCTTTTGGTTTGGTTTGTTTGCCTGTCTGTCTGTCAGTAGGATTACGGAAAAACAACTGGAACGATTTTCATGAAACTAGGTGGAAGGTTGTACTATGTGCCAAGAAAGGACCCATTAACTTTTGATGCAGATCCAACTAATAGGGTGGATGCAGGAATTATTCCTCTTTCGTTAACACTGAAACCAAGGGAATTTGAATATGGCTGAGTAAAAGTCTTTTATCTTAAAGGTCTAGTTTGCAGGATTTAGTGGCAGCTAGCTATGAGGTTGCAGAAATGAAACGTTTCCCCTGTGCCTAGCATGTAGGACTGTAACACTAAGGTGGCTGATGCAAAAACACAAAGATGTGAATGGCCCTATCATGGGGCAGTGTTTGCTTTGTCCGTTCTAGGCTAATGTAGAATAACATTGCTAATTCCATGAAAGAGGACCTCCTCCAATGTATATGATGATATAAAGGGCTCATTCTAAGGTAACAAAATGATTCATTTTTAGACGACAACAAACAAATGACAACATAGTTATGAAAATGATATCGGCCTTCTCCATACAGGTGCCCCAAAATTCTACACTTTGGACCTTTAAAATCCAAAAAATCAAGTAGGTGGTAACAAAGTTCACTACGGACAAAACATAGCCAAATGTAAAAATGGGATAACTCCTCATCACAGTCCACACTCACAGATACAAGTATTCCCCTGAGGCAGCCTACACATGCAGTTGCTCAAACTTCATGCAGAGAGCAGTCATTAAGGAGCACTTGGGGATTGAGGTTTCAAGGGAGAACAGGTACAAACTAATGTGTGGCAATGGAAACATAAATACACACATATCATGCAACTAATTTTACTCTTACTCAGATCCAAATGTGAATTGTCTGCAATAAACTCCACCAGAGATACTAAGCAAATATATCCAAACATATTTAGCAGTTGCACTAGAAGATTTGCATATCATAGAAAACTGAACTACTGGCCCTGGCAGATGTCTGCATAATCTCTGAGCATGCTTCTAGTTCTACATTTACCTACAACAATAATGCACAACAGTCTGAAATCTGAAATCATAATAATATCATTTGAGTCTGAATTCTGACAATGCATTCACTAACAGTTTGGCTCAACTGTGGAATATCAACTGAAATTGTAGTCAGACTTAACCTGTGTACAAGTACATTCAATGTGAATGAGAATTGCTTTTGTGATACATAAAAAGATCTCTAATGACTAGTGTTATGCAATTAGAAAAATGGAAACTGACAGCATGAGACGGACTGACTCACAGCACAGAGACGGACAGACCGTCCAAAAAACAACCAAAACAAAGTGTCTCAGCGAAGATAAACTCCAGTGGTGTTACTTTATATCTGAACCTCTAAGATGCCAAAATGGGGATTAATTAAGTGTATCCTTGAAGTTATCACAGTTTCTACTACTGCTGCTGAGTTGAGACTACATGTTTGATGTTTACTGGCTTTGTTTACCTGACATGGTGAGGTCCAGTCTGTGGATGAGTGAGCGCTTGGCTGATTCCATCTCAGGACTGGGGTTGTCAAGGGCTTTGCGGCACCACACAATAGGACTCAAGGCTTTCTGAAGGGGACTGTTAAGTTTCGCCTCATAAAGCCTGAAAAAAAACAGCACACACAATTGGCATGTTATTTTGCGCGCTCATAAAAGCAAGACAAGCAATGGTTACAGAAATACAAACTGTCGTCTCTCTTTAACAGTGACTGACTATGACAGTTCACACCTATCTCTCCTCATATGTGATGTGACCCTGCAGCTCTCAGAGGAAATGAGATTGAGGGGATAACAAGTGTTTGGGCAGTGTTTAATCACCAATTCTGCAATGGCAATGAAAGATAAGGTGGACAGACAAAAAGGTGTCTATGTGACTGCGCTTGCTCTCCCTGAAAATCATTATTTGTCTTCATTTAAAGCTATTTCATAATTAAATATTTGAAATTCATGAATTATTTAAGATACGGCAAAAACTACTACCAGTTGAAAATGTACATAGATGTGACTTTCAGAAATCTTTAGACTTGTATATATAATCTTGGCTCTGACAGTTGACATGTTGCATGTGTTAACTTAGCAAAAAACTGTAGTTTTTCCTCTGGGGTCTCCCTTAGCAATGAGGACAATGAAACCGTCAGCTCCTGCTGCAGCAAACTTAAGAATGAAGCACTGTCACTGGCCCAAATCATTGAAAAAAAGTCATTGGGTTCAGTGCACAGTCAGCTGTATTGATTGAACCTGTCAAACCGTCTTGATACTAATGAAAACCGTAAAGGTATAAAATGAAGCTACAAACTAACTGAGTCGAACACTACTGCCTGTTCGCCACTGAAACAAGACAAATGTGTGTTTTGTCTTTAACCATTGAGGAGAAAAGAGGAGAGATTCAATTCAGAGCAGAAATCTGCCAGCAGCTGTCAGCTCTGTTGCAGTCATAGAGGAAGCCTTTCATGATGAAAGCAAAAACATTACAGGCAAAAGAGCGCTAGTGCAGAGGAATACACGCTGGATATCTGGGTCTGCACCTTTTCAAAACAACAACTATCATTCACATTTGCAGCACATAGTAAATCTACCACAAACAGACCTAACACTTCTTGCATCATAAATGAACTCACCGCTCTTAAACAATGACATGTGTCATGTCCACATGCAGTAGCAGGAGTATGGTAAGCATCAATTGATAGGCAGCGCTGTGCAGGAGCAGGCAGCGCTTTAAATCCAGTCAAATGCTAATTCTGGGATTACAGGAGTCTATGACAAGAGCTGGCGAGAGTTGGGCACTACCGGGTAATCCCAGATATCAATCTGATCCAAAGGGCAGACAAAAAGCCAGGGGCATAATGAGACTGGCTCTGTAAGGCATGAGTGAGCAATGTCTGAAAGTAGTCTGATGTCAAAAGGCTCAGTAGCTGGCACAGGCACACTGCTGCAAGCAACTGAGGGGAGACTCAGTGTGCTCTGATGATAAGGATAAGGGGTAGAACAAATAACGTAAACACTTTTTACTTATAAATAAACATGCATGCTGATTAGCAGCATCTATGTACACCCTCTTTAACCCATATATATGTACAATTCTAGTGTTAGTTTCAGTGTTAGACTACAGTTCCTTATCTGCAGGTGTTGGGCACATGTTCTGATTATTTTACAGACTACTCTTCTTTTTTTTTTCTTTATCAACACACCTACAACTTGGACACTACATTATATTGCTAAGTGCTGACTGCCAAACTTCTTTTACTGCTGTCAGCTGGCTTACAATCAAACATGATCTACCTCTGTAATCACTTTAGTAACTTGGGTTACAATTGTATGAGATTTTCTAGTATGATAATGGTCAATTTCATGGTATCACAGTATTATTATTATTATCAGTCAGATTGACTCTTAAAGGAATGAAAACTGAAAGGTTAGTTTTGGTTAAACCAATGCTTTAGCACTACAATTAAGACTTGAACCATTTTTTCAATGAAAGTATGTGTAATAAGTCTCCCTTTTGAAAATAACTAAAATAAAGGTGATATTCTTCATCCAGTCACATTTTTGCCCAATACTGTAGATAAACAAATGTTCACAGTATGATAGTCGTCAACTTTCATATAACGATATACCAGTATATCACTGCAACCATGTGAGTACCTTTGTCATTACATTTCATCAGGAGATACGCCCTGATGTTGCCTATTATAGTGTCATTATAATACAAAATGCCAGTCAGACAAACCCTTTCTAACAAGATGGATGAGGATCATCTTCTGAGGACAGCACATCATTATATTCATGTCCACTCAGTCGCTGATGGAAATAACAACTCCATTTCTATCTCAAAGACTCTCTGTAAACCCATCTACCAAGTCTACATGTCTGACATCAGCTGTGTAACGAAGAGTCATCGCGATGTGTAACTCTGCCTCTTAAAGAAATTTCCTTGAATTGGGATGAGGGGACAGATTCTGACAGCAGCACAGATCCAATCGTAGTCTGGAGTTTAAAGGATTACACTTCTATAGTGTATCTGTGTAAAGCCACCTAACCCTAAAAGCACAATAATACTAAAAAACACAATGGGGGGAGGATTAAGAGCAGGAGTGTGGATGAACATGTGGGCTGATATAAAAGCAATGATGTCACCCTTGTCTAGGTATGTTATCAATAGCTATTTTTTTGAAATCCCTCTCAGTATGATGCTGATCTTTTTTCACTTGTATATCTTTTAATCCTCCATGATGTCATGATAGATAGTCCTTTTTCAAATCTCTTGCTTTTCTCACTTGGTGCTGCGGAGCACTTGTGGCTGTGTGCCAGCTGGTGTGCTAAAGGGAATTCAGAGGAGGAATATAACCATGGCTACCTCTCCCACATGGCTGCTGGGCAGGAAAACAACTTTCTTTTTTTCTGACTGTACACACTGATCTCCTGCCACCACTGCCAGGACAAGCCAAGCCAATCTGCCACATCATTAGCTACAAAACGGTTCAACAGATGATCAGGGACTTCATGGTCCTGACAGCTGAGAGCCTGAAATCAGAGGCCTGCTAAACAGAAACAAATGCACTGACTGTAAGCAAGGTATGAGGTAATGGGTAGAGATTTGGCATTGTTTGTATCACAACGCATGTCTATTATGATCAAACAGTCCGAGAATGGGCTTGTCATCGCCCACATGACTTGCCAAACAACACCCTTCAGTCAATGATCCACAATGAGACTCCTTCAGCACAGATGACTTCAGATTTCAGGCAAACTACTGAGAAGATGAAGAGGATGTTTATGTCAGACGTTTGTCGTGGTGGCTAATGTGTGGAGCAGCTGTCACCCCCAAAGACAAGCCTTGTCACTCACCAGCTGTCCTCGTCTTCGTTTAGACAGTCCATGTCTTCGAGGTCTAAGATTTCCACTTCGTCTAGAATTGACGTTTCCCCTTCGTCTGTTACGTTATAAACCCCGATGTCTGAATAACGTGAGTTCATGCTCGACATAGAGGCAGCCGCCGATGCTCCCTCATAATCATACGCCCTCCTGAAACTGATGCCGTCGTAAGACAGTCTGGGGCTCAAACAGCGGTTATTCTCCAGCAGCCCCCCATAGCCGCCTGTACCGACGAACCCCACCCCAGGGAAGCCGGCCAGACCGGCTGCCATCCCCGCTGTCAGAGACGACGAGTCGTATCCTTCGCTGAGGGGTCTGTGGTGCCCTGACATCGCTCCGGACGAGGACAACATCGTAGACCGACTCCGGAGCTGTTCATTTTGCTGTTCGAGTTTCTTCACCAAGTCCTGGAGCTTCCGCACCTCCAAGTCCGCGTTGATATTTGAGTTGATATCCTCCATAGCGGCTCCTCAACCCCGGAGAAAATATGCGGCGGTCTGTGGTGTTTCCAGTCGTTTCTCCGCCGACAGACTCTTTGTTTCTGTTTACTTCGCTTGTTTCTACGTGTTTAAAGAAGACACTTTGGTGTTCCACTGACTTAAAACGCTCAGGACCGTCATCTTCTCCGGTTAATCGTGGTTGCGGGCAGGGTCGAGGCCATTTTCATAATACTCGTCACCAACTGTGAAAGACCAACAGGCGGCGGCTAACATACGTCACTGCGTTCGGTGTCGGGAGCGAGCACGTAACCAACACCTATTTGCACGTTCATGGATAGCTGCTCCTGTTTACAGGGGTGTATTATATTGTCATTACATTGTTGTTGTTACGGCGATTAATTTCAAATTAGACAAATAATTTTCGTATTTTAGCAACCAAATATTTGCAAAATTACTCAGCTATTTATTTGATTTTCAATTACCAATTTACAGACCACCATAGTTTATATATACATATATGTATATACATATATGATTACACACATATATACAAACACACACGCGCACAAACACAAACACACATTTAGACATTTAGACAGACAGATAAACTGATAGATTGGGCTTGCTAACAGTGCCTGATTTCAAATCATGGCTCAAAACCTATT
Organism: Plectropomus leopardus; assembly: GCF_008729295.1. Lineage (NCBI taxonomy): Eukaryota > Metazoa > Chordata > Actinopteri > Perciformes > Serranidae > Plectropomus > Plectropomus leopardus. The sequence goes on from NC_056465.1 coordinate 32,527,446, forward strand.
TTTATAGGAAAGCTTTTCCTGTTAATGACTGATTTGTACATTTTTGACATGTAACCTTTGTTTTTCCCTTTGTTCTGTCTGCCCCAATGCACACTATTATCTTGGCTCTTTACATTGTTTTTTCCCAATGGTAACTGTATATTTCTGTTTTATTCTTATCTACTTTGTGAAGCATTTTGTATTTTGTTTAGATAAGTGCTATGCAAGTAAAGTCATTATTGTTATTACTTAGTTGTTACTTTAGCTTGTTTAAGTTATTTTATTCTGAAATGTTTGTGCCTTTAATACTATATACATACTTCCTTCATGCTCTGGTTGTGTTTTAGTAAATACACTGCTGAGAAATAAGTATGTAAGATTATAACCTTGCTAAAATCACAAAGTGGCCTAAGACTTTTACCGTAATGTAATAATCCACAGAAATTCATTGCTGGTCCAATTCATCTCTACAGCAAAAATAAAAAGTTAAGGTGACAAAAATGCTAATTTACTTCAAATAAACAGTATTTTTTAAAAGTTTAAAGAGGAGACTAAGAAGAAAAATCAGCTTAAAGAAAATATGTACACAAACCGGTTTATTTTCCTATACAAACATTACATTTATTTCAGGATGTTGTAAAAAAAAAAAAAAAAAAAAAAAAAAGAGTCTTACATTTATGTCACTTGTTTCTGCGTCTCAGTCTTAAGAAAGCTCCAGGGCTTCCTCAGACTCCAGACGCTCCTCAGGTTTTTTAAACACATCTCTTTGCTCATCACCTTCATCTATAGCCTCCACGCTCTCCTCTCCCTGCCCCTCGCTGGTCATAGTAGTATCCAACCCATCCTGGTCAGCACTGGCATTCTGTGACTCACCTCCCTCATCATCTTCATCCTCTACATCCATTTCAAAAACACGAATGTGCCTCAGATTCGCACTTAGCTGCCAGGAAAGAAAAAGCGAATGTCAGGAGACAGTCTATGACATTTGTTCAGTGGTATGCGCTTCACAGGCAGAAAAAAAGGATCATCTGACCTACTCTAGAAGAGATACTGCATATACAGTTCTTTCTCACATAATATCCCTCACTAAAATTCCCACACACTAAATATAATGGGAAGTCCAAGATATATAATTTGACTTACCACACAGGCCACTTTGCGGATTCCATTGACAGCTACAAACTGAGCCTTCATGTTTTCCAGTTCACGCCACTGATTCCCCAACACCAGGCCTTGGCACGGGATGGCACTGCTCTGCTGGTCCAGCCTGAAGGGTTCCAAAACATTTTCATGGATAAAATTTAAAAACTTTTCAATGACTTTTCAAGGACCCATAATTTTTCTTCTTGCCCCACTGGCCCGAAATTGTAATTTCAGCTAGCTGGCATACATGAACGGATGGAACGCAGCGAGAAAATGAAGCAACGTAAGTGATGGTAAACAAACATCTCACATCAACACATTTACAGCTATGCACATCGACGGTTATCCACAGAAGACTACTGCAACGATTTTATAACAAACAACAAAATTACATGAAATCTTTCAAACATTTATACCAATTCCATGACTTTTTGAGGTCTGGATGTGATAGGGAAATTCTATAACTTTTCCTGGTTTTCCATGATCTTGTGAACCCTGAACCTGACATGAGTGACATATGCAAAATCTTTTATCCTTATCACACGCTGTTTCAGAAAATGACCTAAACTAAATTAAGTATAACATTTAAACTGTTTTAAGCCACTCACTTCTAAGTCCTAAGTCCTAACTAGGGCTCATCCAAATGCTTCGAAGCTTTGATTGTTGCCAAGTATTCTCAGATAGGGACATTTAAACGTATGGATCGTTTTGTGACTCTTACTTACTCGCAAGAAGTCAAAAAAGCCGATCACCTGACATAGTTTCAAAATTAGCAAACACAACACCCAAAAAGTTGAGTGTCATTATGCCAAAGGAAACGGGCATATCACAAATCTACAAGCTTAGCAAATCACCTGAAAACTATAAGTAACAGCTAAACTGTCTTGCAAAGTATTCTTTTTATCTAGCTACTATTGCGTATATTAATTTAACTTGAATGCTAACAAAATGGCTAACTGTCACATTATTCTAGGTGCAAAAACGATTGACTTACGATACAGTACGATACGGTATGATGCGGTACGATATGGTATGATAAGATACACTTTTTTGTCCCTGTAGGAGAAATTTGTCTTGGACTCAGTGCTGCACAAACAATGCCTCCGCACTTACATCAGTCACACTATGACAAAAGAAACAGCCCAAACAAAAACAACCTTTGTCCTCATCTATCATTACCCCCCTCGTCAAAGCTACGATTAATTGCAGGCATTTCTTACTTCGAAGCTTTGATGCCCAAAAACTGGTATTTATGACAGCCTAATGCTCACTCACCTCATGTTTGGCTCCCAGTTGAATTCAGCCTCAGAGCTCAGGGTGGAAGCAAGAGGAATCTGAGCCAGGACGTGCTTTTTGTTCTCGTCTTCTGATCCTTGCAGGACCACGGTTAGCATTTCATCGTCATAGAAACGGGCATCTAGGCAGCTGTATACATAATTAGGCCTGAAAAAGAAAAATCATGGTTGCAACATTTTCACTAGCTGAGGAATTATTCAGCGTTTTTGTCTTTTAATTGGTAAGAATGACGTGAGAGGCACTAACTGGGCTGCAGCATTATCGTCTTCTGCATTGTCAAGATGATGGCTGAGGTCAACGGACATGACACTGTTGGGGATATGTCTGTTCAAGCAAAACAAATATGATTATAAACAGATGAAATACACAAAGAAACTCATACATACACCCACAATCAAATAAGTGTACCTGTTTGGGTCTGTTCCTTTTCGTAACAGGTAGAGTTTGCAGGGTGAAATCTCTGGCATGCAGAACACAACATGGTGCATTTTGGCTTTTTTGTCATTCCACCTGTAGAAATGAAAATATATCATGATTCAAACCATATCTGACTGCTAAAAATCATCAGAAATCTCCAGGATGTTTGTGTTTTACGTACAAAGATGGTAGTTCAAAAAGTCGTGGAGTGTTTTCAGAGCTGGGAAGACAATTGACATAAACAAATAAGTACAATTTTATTCACATAAATTCATTCATATTTTTAAAAAAAATACAGGTAAAGAAATTAGGATCATACCTCTCTGGCACAGTGTACAGGGGCAAAAAGACGGCCTGTTTTACAGACCTTCCAATGACTTCCTGTGTACAAATCACAAACAATATATAAGCAACATGTACAATGGTATAATATTTCAACACATTTCAAGTTAATGTTTAAAAAGCATGCTCAGTTTTCTTTAAATTACACAAAAAAACACATAATAAATCCATGTTGTCTTGCACTGCAGTATGTTTAAAATGCTGCAGGAAGGCTTTCGATCTACACACAGAATGAGCAATATTGTTCCTACTCTCAAAACGTATCTAAAAGCTACACTTTCAAAGTGTTTAATTCCTGACTTTGAGAAAGAGGAAGAAGGAAAGAGGAAGATGAACAGCACATTAAACTCACTGCAGGTTTCTGTAGACACTGCTCGATCACATTCTCCATCATCCTCTTGACAAAGTGCAAAGATTTTTGGGGAAATGAAGGAAACAGCAAAGGGCTCTCTGCAGAAGATGAACATTTTCTCTCTTAGTTTTATTATTACTTTACAGATAGCCAAAACTCAAACTAATGGAAATGCAGGAAATGCAGTGGTTTATCACTAAACAATTAATAAATTGATTAATAACAGATTAATAAAAAATGTGTCTGCACTTCTAAAGTCAAGATCATAGTTCACCCTTCAGGTGCGTGCTCTCCTGTAAAAACTTCAGCCACTGGTTTCCCTTTGTGTTGGGCGGAGACACAAGGTCCTCGTCCTCGTCCTTCAGGTACTACAGATGAAAGAGAACCTGAATGATGTAAGATAGCAGCTCCTTTCAAAAACACTTACAGCTATGCAAAACAAAACCACGTACCTGACCAACTCGTTCTACGTTAAAGTATTTCCCTTTACGATCAAAGAGTTCTTCATTCTGTTAAACCAGAGGGCAATTAAACTGAGTTTGTAAAAAGCTGTAAAAATGTTGATGATATGTGTTTAATTGTCATCACAGGGCCGTTATGATAATCTCACCTCGCTGAAATGCTCAGACAGGAAGTCAGCAACAAAGGCAATGTCCTTCTGTGTCATCTAAAGGATTCACCATCATGTTAAAATTATTTTAGGAACACTTAAAAATCACAAATCTCTCTCTCTCAGTGCCTCTGATAACTCACCTTGTTGAGTTCTGGTGGTACATGCTCCTCACACATTCTTAGCATGGCTGTGGGGAAACAAAAACGTTTGAGCAAAGAAACAATAATTTGCTCGTTTTTACAAACGAGCAGGTCAAAATGTATGAATGAGCATAATGATAAATGCCTCCATCAATAACTTTCATTCTTACCTACGTACAACCACCGAAAAAAGGCTTTAAAGTTTTTCATACTCTTGTCAATCACCCTAAAATGACAAAATAAAAGTAGTGATTTTTTCTGAATAACACTAATATGGAATACAGCAGCAAATACACAATTTATACACACACAAAAAATAACACGGTGTGGTGCAAAGAGATAATAAATTAAGAAATCATTGAACTCACTGCAGAAGTTCATTGGCTTTCAGAGAAAATGAACCCACAGCTGTGATGGCACCTGAAAATATTAAACACATGCTCGCTGGAGATAGAAAGCTGATTTTTTTTTTTACTGATCATGTAGGCTGGGGGCACGGCTATTGGGAGACGTTTGCTTGGAGGGCTCTCTGTCAGAAAGGGATTTCTGAGTCAAGGTTTATTTGACAAACTCGTCCCATTTGCAGGGACACGGTACCTTCTATAGCGGCTGAATCCAGACCGAGGGGCTCAAACTTCTGCTTCCACAGGGACATGCCTTTCACCTCGCTGAGGTGATACAGCAGAGCCTCAGAGCCGCTGCAGGGAGTGAAAAACAGGGAGAGATTTTGATGGAGAAATCTCAGATAGCAGGCAGCGCTGAGAAGTAAGAGGCTGAAAATACCTCTGCAGGTGGCTGATGACTAGCTTCTGGATGCTGGTGTAAGAGGACTCAATTGACTGGCCAAGCTTCTTCAGGCCCTTTAGAGGAAATCCAACACAAAAAAAGAGATGTCTTTTCTCCTTTAAACAGGATTCGTACAGCTTACAACATTACAAATTATACTGAATGCTTTTTAAGACTTTTAATGCCACTTGGGGTAAAATTTAAGACCAATTTTAAAATAACCTAAAAGCGAAAAGAAAAAAAACTTTTATCACACTTTTTTTACAGAGCTTGGAACAATTTTGCCCAAACATTTATTGTAACATAAAACATTAATTTTTTGGTCCAGTGAAAAAAATCAGGTCTGGTTAAAACTGGGAATTACCTAGCATTTATTTGTGATTTTTATTACTGATTTTGTGTGCCTCACTCTGTATGTGGGATTATTACACTGCTTTAATTTCAATCTCCCCATCAAATTCAGTAAATTATTCAAAAAAACATTTGAAAAAGGTACCAATCATTTTTTGATTTTACAACGCAACGTCAGAAAAACGCAATTCATATCATCCGACTTCCAATGTCTTTGCATTTTCAAGTCTTTTGAAAGACTAATTTAAGACATTTTAATACCAATTAAGACATTATTTTTAGATTAATGAATCCAATGCCTCTGAATACTTTTTAAGGATCCAGGGGGATTTAACCCTGTTAAACGGAATATTTTATGGGCTGCACATAAAATAAAATTTGAACATTAAGAGGAGCATATACACCACCTCCCTCTTACTCTTACCTTGACAGTCAGTTGGTTCATGAGAAGAGCCTGTAGTTCAGGACTACATAAAAGCAGAGAGCGAAGCGTTACAAACATTAGAATCATCCCTACAATCAAAACTAGCATAATAAGCTCAAGGTTTTGCCACCATCTGCAGGACACTTCAAACACTGCAACATGACAGAGAGTGATTACTAAAAATAAAAATTCTCTTTGCTCACCTTGATTGTCCCCACAGCAAAAGCTCCAAAAACTCATCCTGAACCTGAGTGCTCGTGTTCTTTTCCTACAAACAGGACAAACATTAATCACAAAGCAACTATGATGGACAGAATTGTGATTGTGGCACAAAAATGATGAAATTTTAAAGCTCTTTAATATTATACCTCTAAAATCTCATAGATTTAGGGGTATAATAACTCTCTTTTGAAATGTCTCTCCCTACTCTCTAATTTTAACCAATTCAGACTTCAGCTCACACATACTGACCTGAACAAACTTAGTGAGTCGGAGATCCATCTGCATGAGGATGTCCTCCCAGGCTTCACACATGCATGTGAGTGAGAGGTGCAGGTACTGCAGCAGGGTGGAGATGTGGGTAAACTTGCGTGCCATCCTGGTCACCTCAGGGAGACAGTCTGACAACAGCCCTGTGTCGAGCTGAAAGTCAAAGATGAAATAAGCAAATGAAAATGCAGATTAGAGCAGAGATGAGGAACATGAAGGAAATGAGATATGCAGCCAAATCATCTGTCTCACCTGAATGTAACAGATCTCTGGGTTGTTGTCAGTAGACCTGACTTCTGCGATGACGGACAAAGACTTGAGATCACTGGAGAGACTCAGGCTGCGACACGTTCCTGATACCTGTAAAGTATCATTAAAATAAAATAGTTGAATGTCGTACTCTTAAAATATGGGATTTAGAGGTATTATACTCGAGACCTTTGAAGTTACACCATTTTTGTGCCACAGGTACAATTCTATCCATTATAGTTGCTTTGTGATTAATGTTATTGTTGTGAAGCTAATGGTGTTTATATTTTGTTGAGACTGACAAAGTGATGATTCAACTCTACACTACCTGTTGAGTCTAATGTTTGCTGTTCTGTCCCTTCTGTTTTTGCTGTTTCATGACACAATTCTAAACTTCAGATCAGATTTATGCCAACTAATATCTTATCCATGTGATTGACTAAAGGAGCTGTATTTGACAATCAGAGCATATCTAGAATTGAGAGTCTGAGAGAGATTGTATGCACATAGCACTCAACATGGAGGTGGCTGAGCTGGCGGCTAGCAGCCCGCAGTGCTAACAACACAAATAACACAAACAGTGCTGACATTGCTAATAAAGTTAACCTGGGGAGGAACCAAAAAGAAGGGCGTTACGTTTTCACAACAGTTCCGCCTCTGTGGGTCGCAAAGCATTATCAGTGGTAACAGATGTATAACTGCAAGCAGAGCGGGAGCAATAAACTAGCCAGGGAAGCACACACAACAGAGACTCACATCCACTAACAAGCAGGCACAACCAGATCGTCAACCTCAACAAAGAGCAGAGAAACAAAGATTACAACACACACAGAAAAGGAGCATGACTTCATTCTCTGCTCAGGATGCCATTACTCCACTATATTTTTACACCACAAATAGTCATTTGGTGTAATAGTAATGCTCTGAATGTCACATACAGCTCTTTTAATGATTTAGTGTGAAAGATGTAAAGGACAATTCGTAAGAATTAACAAAATAGCCTTACCCCTGTAAGAGTGGCAATCTTGTACATCCCGTAGGCATAAAGCTCCACAAAGCCAGCATCTCCTCCAAGAACAAGTACGTTCAGCCTGCACGGAAACAAAATGAGGGGATGAAATTATTTCCAGTCAAAAGACACTTGCATTAAAGAGAATTTGTTTCTGTGCATGATTAAATGTGAGGCTTAATTTACCTGACTTCTCCTAGTAGATTCATGATCTCATCAGACTTCTCCTCACTGTAACATAGAAAGATAAATAAATATGGCTGCTATCACAAACAAAACATACTGTTTAGACTCATGAGTTATGCACTGAAATGTTGCCACACCTGAAGATCTTTGAAGTCGTGCTATAGCTGAGGAAAAACAAAAGTTTGCACAAACGTTATTTCATGAACCCAGACTAACTTGCTTTATCACCTGATGTGCATGTTACCTCTTGGGGAGTGTTGGTAATTTGGGAAGAAAAAGTTTGGATTCATCCTCTGAGTTGTAAAAGGAGCTGAGGGCACTGAAACATATTAAAAAGATGAAACATTCACATTATTCTGGATGGTCAGATACCCACTGTGCCACTGGTTTGATCCCTAAACTTTGTGCATACCTGCTCTCCTCTGTCACCTCCATCCAGTGCATGCAGGTTACAGGGCTCTGCATTGGGAACACATGGAGGATCTCTGCTTTCTCGACACCACACAGGACCACCTGCTTGGTGTCTCCGAGGCTGAAGGCCAAAACTGGGGATAAAAGAGATTAAAAGCATAATATATTCATGTTCCCGTCAACAAGCAGACACCGATAAACACAAAGATATAAACAATTGTTCCTACTTTTGCCATCTGGTCGCCAGGCGAGTGCAGTGATCTCCTTCCCAGTATACTCACTGGGCGGTAAACTCCAAACACGCTGGAAACTAGCCAAGCGATGTAGCAGCAACTATAGACAAATGTGAACTTTCAAGTTTTAAAACCTCTAAAAAGATACTAAGCCATGCTTTAAGCTAAAACAAATATATATTTTTAAGCCTACCTCTCCAGTTGTGTTGGCCAGTGCGATGAGATCCCTTTTGGGGGACCATGCCATACACAGTACAGGATTAGGGAGCTGCTTCTCTCCCACTTGCCTGAAGGCGGGCATGTTGTGAGCTGGAAAATGTTAAAAGTGTCAACTAATACACAGATATGAAGGTGGACAGCTAAATTTAAAAACCTTAGACATGCTGAAAGGCGATCCTGTTATTGGTGCTGGAGGACACATAGTTGAGCCTTTGTCACAAGGTTTACAGTTACATTTGTCTCTAGAATTAAAATGGGCAGTCGGGCTGCAGAAAAAAATCACTGGTGCAAGCTTGTTGCTATGCTGAAGAGTTATTTAACTTCAGAGTCAAGAATTAGGAAGGTAACCCTGAAAGCTACCTGTTTCAGCATCTCCCCTCTGGTTGGTGCTATATGCCAAAACAAAGGCACAAAATCACACGTCGTAACACCTCTTTGGGGCAATCAGCCTTTTCTATAAAAGGCTCTAAAACTACCAATCAAAATAAAATTAACACAAGATATTAAGATTTTTAATAAAAGTGTTAAAGGTTGGCTGAAGCAAAATCAGATATGTGAGTGTGTTAATTAGTTCCTATCAAATAAACTATTTAAAAAAACAGTGTCTTTCCACAGGCAAACACCTAGATAAATACTTAACACCAAACCACAGTGTCAAGAAATATCCCTTTAGTACAAACACCAACTTTAACAGTAACATACACAAACAAACACAAACACACACACACATTTAAATTCACACTGAAAACATGTAAACATCTGCCAAACACAACCAAGAATGTCGTATTCGCTGTTTACAACCAAATGTATACAAGCAACCCTTTACATCTACATTGTTAATCTACATTTATTCCAACAGTCTTTGCAGTTTGCACCATTTCACTATTGTCCGACTGTTATCAAACTTTACTGAGGTGAATGAAAAATGAAAGCTGACTCTGGAAATTGACATTAAACAGAACTGGGCAACCTGCTAGTTTTCCGATCAACAGCAAAATATATCAGTAACAATTCCGACTATTTGTTATTGCAATTTTCAAGGACACACATCTACTGTTTTTCTCGGTCTTTATGTGGTTGTAAATTGGGATTGGACTGTGACATTTGAACATGTCAGGCTAGCTTTTGGGAAATTCAACTGTATTTTAAATGAGAAAAAAAATAGCGTGCAGCAGGTGGGCAACGTTAGCACTAGCAACAACCTAAAGAGCACAGTGCTAGACAGATAAATGAGCAAGCTAACTAACTAACTAACTAACTAACTTACTAAACGTGTGTGTTTATCAGCCTGATTCTTCCCTTTAGTAGTCGTGAACACAATCTTCTGTTCCAGTTGTCGATGTTTTGCTAGCAGGTTTGTTAGCAAGCTGACGAAGCTAACCTGAAGTAGCCTCCGCGGCTAATTCCACCGTGCTGGAGATCATAGGCGGTGAAATAAGAACTGCAACTACCTTTGAGAATTATTACACGCCAAAAAGACTCTGCTCTGACCTGCGAAACACTTCATTTGCGTTTTCTACACGCTGAGTTTACAAAACAGCGGACTGTAGCGCCATATTTTCACTTTGACCAATCACTGAGAAACTACGGAAAGCGAGAGAGGACATATTTGTACGGAGGGAAACGCGATTCGTAAATGGCTGAGTGCAGTCGAAAGCGGAAGAAAAGTATATTTTAATTTAATTATAGATATGCGGTTACCACAGGAGCGTCCGTAAAGTGGTAAATACCACTATATTACCACTTATTTACATCCCGATTTGATGCTACGCAGAGCACAGTTAGTTAACAGGTTTAGCAGTTGGTTAAGTTAAGGTCAACATATCGCACTGCAACTTCCGGTAAATACTTTCAAAATACAGTTACCTCGCCTAATGTATTCAAACCATAGACAGCATGTACTTATCCTTATATACAGTCAATGATTCAAACAAAAATGATATTATATGATGCAATACGATTCCATATATGAAATAAACAGGATTAATAAACAATACGAATCTATTTATTTTATTTTATTTTATTTATTTTCTTGTCTGCTTATTTGTCTGTGTCATTTGTAACTTGCATTTTCACTTTAATCTTTCAGATATATTGTTTGTTTGTTATTACCTGTGCTGTACCTTTTACCTGATGTTTTGTAGTTTGCCGAAAATAAAGGAATAATAATGTGTAATCATAATCATAATCATAATCATAATCATAATGACGCTGGTTTTAAATGGTTTAAACATTAAGCTTAATAACTTTGAAATGACAAAGGGTTTGTGTTCTCCAGTCCATTGGCTAAAGTACACACTAGTAAAAACACAAAGTTGTGTAATAACATGTCTTGAAGGTACAGCAATGGCTGTAAAAGGAGGATTTGTCTGCCAAATCATAAGTAATACTAAATGTACAAAACATATACTATAAAGAAGCCTCACCTGCATGTGTTATCTTTATTGTTTAAATAATTCATATTCTTATTACAATATTTCTTGTAATCAACCCATTGTGTCAAGATGATATCTGGCAATACATGTCTAAATTCAGAAAGAAGTCTCTGAGGCGCCCAGTAATATTTTTAAATACTATAAATACTGCATATAGGCCACACGTAAACATAACCTGTGGTGTAAGGGATACGTATTGTGGTGGACACATACAGTGTAAAGTAGCGCTGGAAATGTTTTAGTGCTATTCTTAGAAAGATCACAGTACAGATACAAGTTTGTATGTTGTAGAAGTCACCACAAAATAATGCAGTTATTTTTAAGTGATACCTTAGTATCAGTTACTAATAATCGGGACATGATGACGAGCAAGTGGGATTTTAAAGAATTATGTGTGTGTGTATGTGTGTGCAGTAGACAGTTATTACCGTGGAAATTCCTTCCGAACTTATCATGGGCACTTTACTGTAATCAGTAGATTGATGAAGAACCAGAATAGCTCTGAGAGCACAAAATGTGATAGTGGCCCTGAAATAGACCAAGCGAGGCTGTGTGGTCCTCACTGACTTGCCCTTCTAACCCACTGTTTTGTCGGAGAGTTTAAAGTTAACCCCAAAATAAAAATAAATACATATTTCCTCTGATCTGTAGCACTACTTATTCATCTAGATTGCTTTGGTGTGAGGAGACGAGTCAAGTATCACTGTGCAGAAAGAAGCGTGCATCATCTGCTTCAACTATCTCATTGGTGCTAATTCAAGCCCCCAGTCCCACAAATCCTTAAAAAGTCTTAAAGGCATTGAAATCATTAATCAAAAAATAAGGCCTTAATTGGTATTAAAATGTGTTAAGTCAATCGTCTTATATGATAGGATTTTATTAATTATTTTTTTCTGACGTTGCATCGTGCAATCTCCAAATAACTGGTGATAAATAACTTTAACAAAAATGAACAGAATGCAGATAAGGATCGAGGAACCACATTTACCACATCCAATTACATGTCAAATTAAAACGCTTTTTCAAGGCAAACCAAACAGATACATTTATAATAATTTATGTTATCCATGTGTTCCACTTTTGTAGGTTTTAATTTTTTTTTTTACCACCATTTTAAGTAGATCATCAAATTTTTTAACTTGTTGTTGTTGTTTAACTTGTTCCGAACCCTAAATAACCTTTTTTTCTTTAATTTTGGTTATTGTAAAATTAGTCTGAAATTTAATTACAAGTGGCATTAAAAACTTTTTAAAAGTCTTTCTGTGAAAACATATTTTATTACATTCTGAAACAAAATTAAAAACAATTTGGTAATGAATTCCAGGCCATTATTGCTTGATAATGCACTGTCCTCTGTGAGGACTGTGGGTTATCTTGAGTAATCAGGTCATGATTTCTAGAAAGGGACACTGTCAAATATATGTTCAAATATAAGTCAATATAATATAAGTCAAGCATCTCTACAGCCAATATCTCCAACACTCTGCAGCTCACACCAAAATAATCTACACTGACAAATAGCACTACAGGAAAAAGAAAAATTATGTATTTTAGTTTTGGGGGTGAACTGTTCCTTTAAAATACTACAGATGTGTGCTTTATTTGAATTTTTATCCATAAAGGCAGCACTGACCTTGACCTTAAACCCACTGTGAAAACTTTATGCCAGCTTTTGCTAAATCCTCCAAAAGCCTTTCAAGACAACTTAGTCAGATAAGTGGGTGGTCTGGGGTCACCGCGTCCACTCAGCTGGACACAGTCGCCACACTGACAAGCTGCTGTCGTTTCTCTGTGTCACATTAGACATCTCCACTAGAGAAACCATACTGACACATTCAGCAGGATGTCTCCTCATTAATCAAATCTGTGATGTTAACGGAGACCAGAGCACACTGAAAGCTCCTAAAATGTTGCATCAACCCGTTATTTGAGCATATGTGAGTGTGTGGTGTCAAGTTTTACAACAAGCTGCACTATTTTCTGTTTACTGTGTTTGATTAATGAAGATTTGTTCTGTAAAAATGTCACCACTACCTTCTGTTTCCCCCGCACTACCTTAACACTCTCTCCTTGCCAATTTTCTGGCTGTGAAACCCGAGCCATGGGCCAAATATAGCCCCACACAGTGAGCAGTTAGGGACCGGGACAGATGGGACAGCAGGCCACTGCAGAGGCAGTACGCTATTGGACCCTGAGCCTGAGAGATCCTGCTGACAGTCTGACCAGTAAGGCTGCTCTTCTGGAAAGAGACGCTTCTTTTTGGCTGATTCTTGCTCAATAAACACGACAAAACTGGAAGCTCAAAACCAGGAGAAAGTATTTGGACAAATAGCCCACTTTAAGGTAAGTTTTGCCCTGTTTTGCATCCAGAATTTTATGTTTTGTGCCGTTTATTAAGTGTATGATCTAACTCATTTAGAGCTGGTTTAAAAGTAGTCTTTATAAACAGCATCAGTCAAATTCAGACATGGCATATACAGCATTTCCCCAAATTGTGATTCTTCTTATTTTAGATTATTTGTATTAAATATCACAAATACTGTGACAATGTATATATCAGATACATGTTGAGTTTATAAGGCTTATAAAGTCTTGGAAAAAGTAGGAGCTGGTGGAAACTTTGACATCAAAGAAAGTTGTTAACATCCTGTCAGTCAGTCTGAGCGTTTTAAATTTTCCACATTCATATTTAATAGGCGCTGCATTGTTGTTATTGTTCTCTTCAGATGAGCCCAGTGACTGTCAGTGTGCGTTTGTGTGTGTCCAGTTGGTACCTGTGTGTGTTTGAAGGTAGCGTCTGGGTTTCAAGGACCTCTCTCCTCAGATCAGGGTGGGTGGGGTTGCACTCTGCTGTAAAAAACATGGCCCAGGGGATTAAAAATAACAACAGCTGGTCTTCAGGACGCCATGAGGCTCCGAGTGTCACACTGCGTCATGCGTGTGTCTTCACCAACAGCTTCACAACATGCTACACGTCTAGCGTCAATGTCTCGAGAGATCAGAGCTGATGAAAACAATTTGAACTGCACGTGACCCTTTTTTCTTTTTACATCTGAGGCAAAAAGTGACAGCAGTATATAATATAGGCTAAAAAAATTAATACACAAAGTGTATAAAAGGTGGCATAAATGTACAATACATGCAGTGTGTGTTGTTGGGCACATTTATTTGGGATTATGGTGAAGGATGCTCTTAGCGTCTGTGCCAAGACTCTCTTGTTTACAAACTGACACGGTTTTAATTTGGAAAATATTTTAGATTTAAATAAAAATGAAACAAATTAAAAACAATTAAAAAGTCACAAAAAATTCCGCTAAAAATGCTACATACAAAAAAAAAGCAAAATAAAACAAAAATACATTTTTTAGAGTATTTAAAAAAAAAAACTTAAGCGAATGCCTTTGTAAATAAATAACTTTTTAAGAAGTGACTCGTAAAAAATGAATTCAGGCCACAACCCCCATAAAAAAATGTCTTTTTAGGGGGATTTATAAGAAGAGCTCGCTGATCTGATGTCCTCATGGAGGTTATTTAATAATCACTGTTAATGTGAAGTGAAACACGCGAGATAAGCACAACAAAGATCAGAGTGATGGGGGAAATGTCCCGATAGAGACACAGCGAGTAAGAAATGCCAGTCATGTTCACTATGACCTCAGCGCAGGTTTTTGCTAATACCCACCAACTGTGTCCAGTACTGGTCTGACTCATCCTGCCAGCTATGGCCGCCCGAGTGTTGTGAAGTCTGTATTTTAGGCTTGACCCCTCCTGTAACTGTGTCATTTCCCTTTCTGTTCATAATTATCTCATGTACACTGTAAACTGTACCGTCTACAGGGTGTAAATGTGTGTCATCTGCTGGTTATTGACAGTCGACGTGTATTTCAGGATGCAGGACGGGAGTTGGAATCAGCCACTCCCCATCTCTGTGCTGCTGAAGGACCCGGCGGGAGGCGGGACTTTGGAGGGCGATGGGGGGGTGTTTTCTGAGGCGTCCTCTGATGGGGAACTATACCTGGACTCAGTGACAGAGCTGGATTCTGCAGATGGGGACTTTGCAGATCTTACTGCCTTCTTGAGTGCAGAAGAGATTCATCGAAGCCTGGACCTGGCCCTGGAGGCCTTTGGTGACACAACTGAATCTGAAGATCCAGGCCCCTCTAATCCTACAGCCCAGGAGCAGGCTCCCCCCTCTCTCCCTGTGACCCCTCAGACTACTGAAAACCTCACCACTAGCCCAAAACTGCAGACCAAAGCCCCCTGCCCAGATGACAGTGTAGCAGTTGAAGTCTCTTCCAGCCAGAGCGCCCCCTCCAGTAAACCCGTTCAGGTGTCCAGCGAAGCTCCGGCCTCTGCTGAGAAGATCGTTCGCCACAAACCCATCCAGCCAGTTTATAAGCAGGATAAACCCAGGCTGCTTCATGAAGGCCTGGAGCTGAATGATCGGGCATCTTCTGCCACAGAGTTCTGTAGCCGAGCTGCCACGTTCATCGAGGAGCTCTCATCCATCTTCAAAGGTTCTGCTCATATGGAGCAACAGGTGGAGGAGGACTCCTCCTCTCCTGACAGTGGCTATTTAACGCCAAGGAGTAAGCGACCGGTCCCTCAGGGCTCAGTCTCTGCTCCGCCTCAGCCTCCCTGCCAGCAAGAGGAGACGCAGTGCAGCCAGCCAGCCACGAGCCTCGAGTCTCAGCCTGGAGGCTCGACGGCAGCTTCTGCAAAGCACCAAAACTCTGGAGCTCCAACCTCACACGGACCGCTGTCTCCTCCCTGCTTCCTCCAGAAGCTGAAGAGTCAGGAGGTGGCAGAGGGAAGCCCCATTCGGCTGGAGTGCAGAGTCGTAGGAAACCCCCAGCCGCTCGTCAGGTAAGGTCTGATTTCACCACGATGTCCATTAAGTAGCCGTTCTGGAGCTTTCAGTGATATTACATGATGTTCCTCAGCAGATGGTGTTTTGTTGCCATTGAACTGAAGATGCTACTTTAAGGACTTCTTGCCATGTTGATGTGAGATGTTTAAGCTTTAGCTGGAAACACAAGCTTTAATTGTTGGGGTTGGATTAGACAAATACCTGCTGATTTTAATGATAAAATATTGTATTTTTTATGGTGATTTAACTTATATCATATATTTCAAATTCTGTTGTGTAGAGCGAACATGTTTTCAGAACATACCGATATTATGAAAATTACACTTCGATATTCTCTGAAAAAGAAATAAAATCGTATATCATGTATCGTATATAAATGAATTTAGCTGAGGTCCCACTTGTTTAGATTACTGAGTAATTATTTAGTTAACTAATTCAAACAGTGTCAGTGAGTGTATTTGTCAAATTAGTAATCTGGGTCAGATAAATGACTAACAATGAAAAAAATTAAATTAAAGAAAAAGATTACCGAATCAAAAAGGAAATTATCAACTACTTTACTGAAACATTACATTAAAAAAAACTTTTCATTTACTCATTGCGGTATCTGTTGAGATTGTTTCATTTGCGAAGGTGTGTCGCTGAGATTTCTACACACACCCCAAAATAAACTCAATTTAACAGGATACTTTGCCAATTTCAACCAGCTTTGTATCAATGTGGGTGGTGAAGTGCGGTAAAAATACCTCCATCTTACTAGCGCCCAGATCTCCTTGCTCATCTCCCAGTTTTGCTGGCTCTAAGGCTGTTAAGGCTGCCTAAACTACAGATTGTACTTCTGCATTTTTGTATGCCTGCCACCAGCATAAAAACAAATCTCAAGGAAAAAACAGCCACTCTTTGCTGCTCTCTAAAACTCAGACCAAACTCCAATCAAGCGGGAAAACTAATGTTGATAAACCAAATTCTGTAACTGTTACGCATATTTATCACTTAAAATGAGAATATGAGAATGTGTAAACAGGAAGGAAGAAACTGAGGCTTAAAAAACTCGGATCAAATGGTAAAACTAGGAGATGCTGTTTCCGCTCACCTTTGAACTGTAATTGGAGATTGTTTGTTACCAGCCAGTTTCCAGATTGTTCCCTGTGCCAAACAGCCATGCTTGCATTACATCACCCACCAGCAGTGCATTCTGGTAGTTGTAGTTTTTTTTTCTTCCTACCAAAAGTGTATACCATTATCCCTTTTCTCTGGTTTCTCTGGTCATGTAGCACCAATCTAATTTTAATACTTGCATCTTTTTACGACAGCTAAGTTGTATGAAAATATTGTCTTTTCAGCAGTGAAATACTTCTTTAATTTGTGGTGCTCACAGAATTGAAAAACAAACATGAAAAGCCAACAAAATAACACCTTTGTTATTGTGGATAATCCACAGGATGACAATTTTGACAAAGTTGCAAGTGTTGACAGGGATCTGTGAATTATCCAGAGTAACCTGTTTTTTGGAAAGATATGTTGCTCCCGAATGTCATTTTTCAATGCTGCTAGCATAAAGTTACTTAAATTGTAGGTGGATGTAGAGATAGAAAATGAATAAACCAAATAAAACATAAACAGGGGGCATGGCTAGATACTGATGCTGTTTGACAGGTAACTTGGTTATCTGTGAGAGTATCTGTGCTGTATATGCAAACAGTCTGTTTTTTTTTCTCTGACGGCTGAAAGTTTAATTTTAATCACCAACTCTGTGTGAAGACCTAAATTCATACCTCCAGTCTGACATTATTATTATTATTTTCTTTATTGATAAAGAAAGAATTCAGGCGGAGATAAAATTATTTTTCTGCTTAACAATAAGATCAATAATTCATAGTTTATATTAAACCTGGGTACAGTTCCTGGTTGTTTCCAGTTAGTTAGTGATTAGTGGTGTAAAAGTGTTTGAGACCATAAACAGAGAGATTTTGAGCTTTCAAATGATGACTGGTAAGCGTGTTCTCGTAAATCATCCCTTAAACCTGCCAAAAACTCTGCTGTAGAAATTAGCATTTCTTAGTGTGTGAAAATTATTTGTAGTTGTAGAAAAAAAATATGTCTAAATTAATTTTTATACAACCTGTCACCTTTATTGTAATTTCTGGGACCTGTAT
This sequence comes from Plectropomus leopardus, assembly GCF_008729295.1. NCBI lineage: Eukaryota > Metazoa > Chordata > Actinopteri > Perciformes > Serranidae > Plectropomus > Plectropomus leopardus. The sequence goes on from NC_056465.1 coordinate 32,545,546, forward strand.
TACCCTAATTAGATTACCAGTAGTTTAAATAAAAATAAAAACAAATCTTGACTAAAAGTAATGACTAAAATATCATGAGTTTTTATCAACTAAAATGTCATGAATTTTCATTGACTAAAACATTTTGAGTTTTTGTCAACTAAAAGTAGACAAAAACTGAATACTGTACTGTGTATCAGTTTATGAAATGATAATGTTTACATTTTTAACTTACTAAATTCAATTTTTATTTTCTTTTTAATTAAAAAAATAATGTTCTCTAATAATGAACAATGTTAACAGTGGTGATTACTTTATTTTCTTCAAGCGCTCTCTTAATCTCTTTGTTTTTGAATGTTGTTTTGTTTGTAATCCATGTCCTGGTGTGGATCTAATCTAATCTAATCTAATCTAATTTTATCTAATCTAATCTAAAAAGGATAAAAAAAGACTAAAATGTGATTTAACAAGCATTTTCATCTCAAGATTAAATCCTAAATAGCTACCAAAATTAACACTGGATACCACTAGGGGTAAAATAACAGTCCATAACAGTAATTTAAGTGAAATGACACTTACAGAAACATTGTTTATCTTGTTTACCTGCTGAAGTGAAATAACACACAGCTCAGGTAACATTAGTGGAAACTTCTGCGCTAACATTCAGAGTTTCATGATACTGGATGAACATGATCTAGGAATGCGCTGACCCAAAGTTTATGAACAGACCTTTAGTGTCAGTGATGTCGACCAGACCAGGCATCAGGCCATTAGAGATAAGGTGAGTGAGATGGGAGGCGGCCAGGAGGTGAGAGTTACCCCTGTGTTGACAGGCGGGCCACCTGGTTTCGGGTTTGCGGGGACTTCCACTCTGTGTCCACTGGTACCTGTGCCAGTTTAAGCAGGGACCTGGATGAACTGTTATTCCATTGGAGAGGACAGCAGCCCCTGCCCCTAGCCTGGTTAACTAAAAATACACTCCTCTCTTGTTTCTAGATATGTAGAAACCTACATATATATATCCCTCACAGCTCAGTCAACGTGCCTGCTGTTTACTATAGGGACATACCTGTGCTAATTAAAGTTGCAATCTATTTTAGATTTGATCATTTCAGGGCTGTAGGGACGAGCGTCTGCAGTTTGTGTCTGTTTCTCAAAATATTTTAGCTTTTCTGGCTGAATTAAAGTGATTCTGGGCAATACTGTCCACATTTTATCACTTTTAAAGTATTAAACCCCAATATTTTTAATAGTATGCTCTTATTGCAGCAGTTTATGTAAACACTAAATCATTAGAATATGCTATTAAAATGTGGATGTCCTCAGCCTGACATGTTTAAAATTTAATGTGAATTTAATTAGTGATGGAAAAAGACATTCTTAAAATTTAATGTGAATTTAATTAGTGATGGAAAAAGTACTCAAATATTTTATTTGATAAAAGTAAAAGTACAAAACAATACTGCAGAGTAAAAATACTGTTACCAGTTAAAGTTCTTCATTCAAAATCTTACTTAAGTAAAGTACAAAAATCTCAGATAAGCGGAAGAAAATGGATGGACAAAAGTATTAGCATAAAAATATACTTAAAATTGAAAGCAAAGTACTTATGTAGAATATTATGCATTACATCACTGGATTATAATGTTAATGCATTATTGTGTTCATCACTTTAATGTAGCAGCGTATAAAGCTGGAGCTAATTTCTTTTTTACCGCCAGGTAGCTTAATTTATGACAACACTGAACTTGACCTATTTATTTATTGACTATTTATTTATGCTTTTTAGTCTGTTTTACTAATAATATATAAAAATGGTAAAAATTATAAAATTAAATATAATTTAATAAATTTTTACCATTTTTATATATTATTATTATTTGTGCAGTTGATTTATTATTTAGAGTATTTTGTTTATTTATTTACCTCTGGTTATACTGTATAAAGCACTTTGTGTTACACTTATCGCTTGTCATTTAAATGCTGTGGAGTAAAAAGTGCAATATTGGCTTCCAAATGAAATAGAGTAGAAGTAAAAAGGAGCATAAAATGGAAATACTCAACACCTCAAAGTAAGTAAGTACCTGAGAGTCTTAAAATTGTACACAAACACAGTACTTGAGTGACTGCACGTGTCCGAGGTTAGAGCACTGGCCCCTCCAAAGGGTCAGATCGAGTTTAACACCTAACTTGCATTAAGTTTTGATCAGGCAATGTGTTTTTAGGTGTCTGTGTAATCAGAAGACATAAAGTCGGTGGCCCAGGACGAGTATCTCCCCGGCAGGCTATGAGGGGCCTCTCCTGCAGCCGTATAAATAGTCCTCAGGCCAACAGGAGCCAGGCACAGGAATGCAGGCAATGCAATGACAAGGCGTTTTCACTCACCAGGCTCTACATCTCCCCACACCTTCTTGGGGAATATGAAGGTAGTATGTAGCATGTTTAACCACAGGGAAACAGGAGAGCCCAGACACTGCGGCCACACTGACGTTATATAATAGTGGAAATGAATGGAAAGCTCAGAGAAGTGGAGTGGAAAAGTAAGAAGTACTTTGCCTTTCTGCCCTATAATTTCACAATTTGTGTATAGTTTATAAATGTCCCAAAAAAGATTGCACGATTATGATCTTTGCGCTGTTATTTCAGAACAGACAGACGGATTTGCACAGCAGTTTTTGTTGTGTGTGTGTCTTGCCGCAGTGGACATGGACATGCACCGAGTATTGTCTGTGCACTATAAAAAAAAAAGAAAAAAAAGTGCTGTCACTTCTATGTTGGTTTTTTAATATGGACACTAGATGGCAGCAAATGATATTTAAAACAAAGCTGAGCATCTTTTGGAAGTTTCAGTGGTGAAAAAGATATCCACATGGTGACATATTAAGAAGTGCAACTGCAAAAAGAGTTTATCATCTGTCCTGAGATCCCATATTAGCTGAAGGAAAAACCCAAAGATAGAGCTTTCTCTTCTGCTTGGGGATGCAGAATAAATGAATACAGTGCTTGTAGCTTCTACAATTACAAGACCTTAAAGTGCAATTTCTACATTTTGTATATCACACGGACCATAAACACTTCTGCACAAGCGCCTAAACCTTTGTAATATCCTTTTAACCTAAACTCATACATCTCACACTTACATCTGTATATCTTACCCATGTAGTTCTTGCTGAAATGTCATCGCGCAGCAACTTACTGACTGTATGTTGTGCATGTCATTGCATCGGTGTGTCTAATTTTTCTTGTGCATCTCAACAGATGGACTTAGTTTTCTTTCATATATCTTTTGGATGTTCCACCGTAGTGAATAAATGGCTTCTGCTCACTTTTTTCTCATTTCTAACAAACATAGCCTTGCACAAGCATGCACAGGCGTGTTTTTTTCTACAAAGGTTGAATTAAAATAGCTTATCTAATTTCCAGTGGGCAGCACCTTTGATGCAGTTGCCAGTCCAGGCAGCTGACACTCCTTTTTACCTACTCCTTCACTCAGGCTAATGAGTTGGTGCTGAGCTGATGCCAGCATTTTGCACGGCCAGTGAAAGAGACATTCCTGGTGGTCGGGGCGCTGGGCGCGGTCTCCCGTGGTCGGCCACAATTTGTCTCGGACGGAGAGTCTTACGGATCTGACTGCCTGGTATTCTTCAGTACGTCTCCATGCCTTTCACACACAATGCTTTATGCAATGCTCTGTTTATAATGATGCATCTCTGGTATTGGGATGCGTGTGTTTTATCCTTGTGGGAACCACTTTGTGCATTTTTGCAGGCTGAGGTCATTTTGGCTGGTTTTTACTTCTTCGAGGGACTAGTTTTGGGTTAAGATAAGCAGTTGGCATGAGAGAACAGGGAATGTATGCAGGCAGTGTAAGACCCTTTTGTGTGTGTTTGTGTTGTCAAAGAGAGCATTTCTAAACAAAATTGATGGTGTGTGGTCTAGTTGTGCAGAACACAACACGCTGCGGGTGCCTGATGACTGATTTCTCACTATTTCAGTGCATCGCAAAGCAGACGGAGAAAATCCATCTCCAATTGTGGCATGCTCAGCATGCTATTTTAGGCATTTTGTCTGATGCTCTTCCATGTCATTACTCTAACTGCCTGCTGTGCAATCAAGGTATTTCAAGACTCAACTTGGAGTTGAATGAAGAGAGATGGGCAGTTACGGCAGAGAGCAGCCTCGGCTTGTTGGTTTCAAGCATATACACAAAACCACAGGGGAAATGTTTGGAAGATGAGAAGCTGCCGATGAATTTTGCTCTGACATCTACACAAGGCGGCATCTCCAACATCAGGAGGAGAAAACATTTCATAGATTGATGATGGAATTTGTTGTCAAATATACAGTGTGATCCTTGTTTGGATTGTAACACGGTACCCCAGTTTGAGCTAATACTGACGGACAGGATCAAAGAGCAGCAGGAACTTAGACAAAAGAGGAAACACATATGAATCTGTCATTTAAGTACTTATTTATGAAATAGTCATTGTCTTTATATTCCTAAAGTTGCCTCCATCCAATTCAAAAATCTTCACAAGGATACAAAAGGCTTTTTCCTCTCTCTCTAACAGACAGAACTTGGACTTGGAAACCAAACCACTGGATCAAATTGGGGAATAATTCTTCCCCTCTGCAGGCCAAATCACTCTAATCTAAGGCTTCAGGAAATACCATGTGCCACCTCCTGTTATTTACCTCCTCATACGTTATACCACTTACTGTCTTAGACCTTGTAATCACAGTTTCTGACAGATGTTGCCCCCGTTTGCCAACTTAGTGGACAGACACACATGAAGGGCCATGAAGATGGCAGAGAATCAAAGAAGTAATCTAGTTTGATTTCATGATTGTAGATGTGTTTTGTTTTTCAGACTAGTTGCCAAAGGAAACGATTGGTAGGCGTGTGTATGTATATATGTTTCTGCAAACCACAGCTGTTACATTTCTACATTTTATATGTATCATATCAACATTTCAAAAGTAACGTTTTTATGAGCTGATTTGGCACGACGCCTGCCAAGATTCAGTCCTCTGCAGACCACAGTTTGAGACAAACAAACAACAAAACTGTCTGTCTTTTAGCGAGTCATTGCTGCTTTTTTTAGCAGATTTTTAGCCACTTAATGTTGTTGTTCTTTAACAACCCATCACAGTGTTTCCACAAAGGCAGTTGGTTTTTACAGGTATTATTGCATTTCTATACATAGCTGTGTCATCAGAAGCAGAGCCAAAACATAATTTCATAACCAAATGTTTTTTGTGACTAAAAGTAACATGTTAGTGTTCAAGCATAAAGTTTTTACATATCCGCTACCTATTAAATTAAGGTAACGTAACAATGGTTTGCGGAAATGTAGTTAGTCTGGTGATTGGGTTGTTTATTTTTAGTTAGTATAAAATGGAAATAGAGCATATAAATTCAAATTATATTGAGTATAAAAAATTAAGTGGTGAAAGTAACAATTTAATGTCGATGAAACATACTCTTTGTTAGAAAGTCCATAGAAATGGATTCACAGTAACTTCTGTCTTTTTTGCCGTCTTTTTTGACCTGCATTGACCTCCTACACTTACTCACAAATAAGGAACAGATGCAGACAGTGCCAGCATGTTGTTTCACAAGTAGTTTCTCCACCAGCTAACAGCTACGGTAGCCCTTCCTCCTACATTGTGTGAAACAGACTTAGCATGAGGTCATAGCAGGTGACCCACTGCTGACTCATGACGTAGCCTGACTGTAATGCTGCCTGTTTGGCCTGTTTCAGGAAGCCCATAATTTTATATTCTCCCTCGTGGGCTCATTTGATCTCTGCAGGAGGAGGGGAAAGGAAAAAGCACTGGTATGTTTATACCTGCTTTTTTAGAAATTTTGCAAGCATGAGGTCATTTCATATTTAAGCTCCAGCTAATGAGAAAACCTGGAATGGCTGTGGGGGTGCACTCGTACCTCAGAAGAATACTATATGGGGACTGTTTGACAGAAACGTATCATTCCTGAAACATGGAAACATTCGCACAAACCTTAACTACGCACGGTCTACTGTATGGAGATTTTACATGTTGCTGTGATGTAGTCAGTTTGACGTATTGCTTAGTTCTCGCCATGCTGATAACTGAACTATATTCATGACTGTGTGCTGTACGTGTTCAAAGATGTGTTCAAGGCGTGAGTACATTTGAGCTCGGCCGCTAAAGAATTTTGTGACGCAACCATTAATAGACAAGACAAGTTTAATCCATATCACGACTGAACAGACACCTTTGCATCACTAACGCAGTTACCGTCAAATCTGGCCCTCTGCAGATTCTTACGCATTAACACATCAAGATATCAGCAGTAAAACATTCAGGTGGACACACGTCAGTGCTATTCCTCACTGGTACGTTAATGGCGGTTGTGATGAATGGAGCTGTCCTGTCTAAGCCTCAGCGGTGGCCCCTGGCCCTCCGCTGGCCTGGAGACAGAGTGTGAAGTTTCACCCAGCGAGGTGAGACTTTTCCTGCTCGCAGTCTACAAGGCTCCTGACCTTGACCCCTTATCGCAGACAGAAACAAAATTCACACTAATTCACCTATCCTATTTTAAAACTGACTACACATGCTTGTTTTCATCATGAACATACTAAATTATACATGACAGCTCTGGCCACCTAGTTTTAAATGTGATGTGTGTGTTCTTTGCTTTTTATGTATTTGTAAATCTTAACTTGTCAATTAAAGACACTGCGGGCATGTAGGGTAAAACAACGCATACATAAGGTTCAAATTTAAGTTTCATTTCACACTTTCAAGGTTAGAGGATTTAACTGAAAATATGAATGACCTTGCACATCCTGTGTGAACTTTAGTGTAAATTTATTTTATCTATGGCTGTTAATCAAGGCAATAAACCTCTAATAATGTTAGCTTTGTGCATGGACCGTACAGACAGCCAAAAAGGATTCTGGGCTCATTGACAGCACCATGTTGAAATCACATTCAGTGCTTAGTGGGTGAGTCTTGTAGACCGTGAAAAAGGATTTGCCACTGTTTCTTATTTTATGTCCTAAAACATTTACAGCCATGTTTTTTGGACTAAAATTGACACAACAAAAGAAGGATTTTTTTAAAATTCTGCCCTAAGGGTATGGCCAACCAAGATAAGGTCAATAAATTACCACTAAACCTCAACAATCAGACAAGAAAGAGTTAAACAAGAAAGGGAGTAGTGTAAGAGTAGAGGGGAATGAGATTTGTGGAGTTATATAAGTGGATCAGTGACAGTTGAAGAAGTGGAATACCAGATTTAATATGAAGCATGTCTGTTGCGGACAAAGGCAGCAGTCATGCACGGCAAGAGGATGGTAACCTAAGACAAGTTCAACAGTAGGATGGGCAGAGGACACTCCATAAATCTTTAGTCTGCACTGAAGCCTCTCCTGCGCACTGAGCGTCAGTGGCAAACGTGCACGCACTGTTGCTGGAGTTTGGTCACCATTAACCAGCTCCAGCCTTGCATGCTCAGTGACACCTGAATGGTCAAACTACTTCCAGTCAGATCACAACAGCTCAACTTACTTGGGCCTCACAACAAATACAGGTTCAGAAGTTTCACTATTTCAAGTACAAAGTCCCCCTTCGTGCCCCCTAAAGTTTTGGCTGGTTGACATAAAACACTTCTGGTGCACCAGCTCGGGAAAGTTGCCACAAACCACCATCTGGTATACAGTGAAATAAAGAGAGCTGTCCCTGGTGGCAACAGGCATATTTAGCATTTTGTGAACTTGTTTGATGAGGACTTGAATGTAACAACATCAATTATATCTTAAGCACCAGACACATCAAATCGACATCGATAACTAGTGACAACAAGGCCGTCTGTTGCCTCACCATCTGTCACCTGTGTCTCGGCCAAAAAGTTGCACTCGAACACACCGTAAACACTGAAGTCAATGACCAACTAGAGCATACGTTCTGCGCCTGAGTGAGAAGAGATAATTAAACTGCCAATCAATGACAGCCTCTGACACTGATTCAACATGCTCAATCTGCTGAGAATTCAAGACTATTTACAAAGACAGAGGTTTCAGAGCAGAGTCGTATGCAGGTGAACGGCCCTTGAATACAATCACAGTACACAGTCTTTGATTAGTGTAAATTGCAATTGTAAAAGAGGAAAATATTACCAAGAGAAGAAAACAAAACAATTTCACCTTAGAAATAATGCTGGGGTGGAAAAGGTCTGTTTATATATACTGAAAAGTTTACAAACAGTTACAGTTTTAATAGTATTTTGTTTTTGAGAGCGTTAAATTAAACGGATGTATTGGATGAACTTGTGTTAAAAGCAATAAAGCATACTCTTCTACAGGTTAACTGTATTCATGGATGGGGAATTTAGCCATTATTATAATAAGATACATTTTGTGAGCACTTTCCTTATGTATGATAATTTTCAGGAGACCAAACAACACATTCTGGCAAAACCTTTATCAATATTTTCAGATATAAAATGACATATATTAAGCCAGAAATTCTTCACAATGGGGAAATGCTGAAATAGATGTACAACAGTTTTGGTGCAAGCAAAGCAGAAACTACAGTTCACATGCCGATGAGAGCTGATGAGTGCAGAGTAGCGCCAATGGTGAAAGACACAACATAAAAACTAAGGCGACAGGCGTTCACAGACGGCCGACTGTCGGCTTGGTGTGTCACGACCCTAAAAGCTCCACACTTCAGCTTTAAAGTGGGCAGATCTGCTGGTGCTCTAGCGTTCCTCTGAGACACTCAGGTCCTGTCTGTCTCTGTTCTCAGTTAAGGTTTGTAGTTTGGAGTCATCCGGGCCTCGGGGTCTGTTCCACAGCTGGGCCGTGAACAGTAAGCACTGGGTTACATTCCTCTGTTCACCTGTTAAATGACTCTCTGCTATTTATCATGCTTGATAAGGCATGGCCATTAGATTCAGCTTACAGTAATCTGCCTTTTGATGAGATATTTTCGGCTGTTATTTTTTCCTGGATGTCGGATTCCAGAGTGGCTGCCAAAGAACTGCGTTTGATGTCGAGCCCGATTCAATTACGTGTCTTTGACAATACTGAAGTGCTGGAATTTAGTGCGTGCTGTTGTGTGTGTTTGTGTGTCTTGTGCTTGTATAGCAGCAGACTCTCTGGACGCTTTAAACTGTAAAATGCGTGTACATGTGTTGTGCACTTGGCTGCATGTTGTGCGAAAATCCGAGTCCGTGCAGGGATACTTGTTTTATGAGCAAGCAAGAGGTCAAATGGGACTCGTAAAGACAAGCTTGAGTCTTCCTTCCCATGTACATGTGACAGGATAACAGCTGTATGAATGTTAAACTGTCTTACACAGAAATTTAAGATATGCATCTTTGTTCCTCAGTCTTTCAGTGTTTTTCTTTTGCATATCAGTAGAATAAAATCCCCCTTTCGGTTCAGTTTAGTGCTGAGGCTCCTGATATCATGGGGATAGATAGCTGGAGTGGGGGGTCTGCCGGATTCGGTTTCATACGAGGGAAAGGGCAGGAGGTAGAGAGGAAGATACTCCATGTCTGGCTCATGTGTGTCAGATCGGAGCTCAGATCTAAGTTCATAAATTCAGTGTGGAGGAGAGGTCACTGAGTTCAACCCCTGACTACAGCAACTTCAGCCTGTTGCTTCGATTTCCATTTATAGCTCCTCCAGTAGTATTTTGTTTGCGGTAGTTTCACAGTAATTTCTTGTCTTTTTCAGTCTTCAATGCAGCAGAATTACAGGGTGGTACTGAATCAGCACTGACTAATGTACATTCAGTTTGTGAAATATCTTATCAGTGTGTTGCTCACTGCCTCCTGCCTTAAAGGGATACTTTTCTGGTTTTCAGCCATGACAATGTGGGTAGTATGTATAAATGTACAATGTTTAACTGCCATTCATCTTGCAGTCAGCTAGACCTCCCTGCTCATTTGGCAGCAAAAATTAAATTTTTGCTAGCTTTTTGCTATTCCTCGAACTACAGATTGTACTTCCTTCCACCACCTTTGACTAAAAGAGCATAAAAGTGGATTTAGAGAGATACTGTCTCTACCCCTCTTTCTCCCTCTCTCAAACTAAGATCAAATGAAAAAAACATGCAGTGCTGATGAAATATAAACCAAGATTATGTTACTGTATTGCCTTTTCTCACCAAAAAGGTTTTCAGAAACATATTTTCATGTACTGTTTAGCTGTAATAGTCGGAGTTTGTGAGCAGAAAGTGGGTTCGATATGTTATCTGTATTCTGAAAATGGAGGGTGAAAAAAGTGAGATCAAAAAGTAAAACTAAGCAGCTCTGATTAAAATGTAACCAAGTTTCTGTTCACGTGTTTCTTATTTGTCACCTAAAATGTTTTCACAAACATACTTTTGCTGTGAACTGTCTTATAGGACTGTTTATTACCAGCTGTCTGCCATGTTGTTTTTAGATCATTATTTCAATTATGTCACCCAGCACCAGGAGAGATTATTGGGATGATGTGGCGCATTGCATTCTGGTACTTGTAGGCTTATTGAATTGAATTGAATTGAATTGAATTGAATGGAATTGAATTGAATTGAATTTTTACAGGGACAGTGCACTTTGATAAATATTGCTATAAATGTGCCAGTGTTAGCAAAAGGCCATTTTCAACTGCGGTCCCTGGGCCATGTGTTGAGATGTCATTAAAATGCCTCGTGAGTAAAAGCAAATGCCATAGCCCTGTTTCCTCTGTTTATGTAGCATCAGTTTCAGAAGTATTTGCATCTTTCTACAGCATTGACATCCTAGTTTTGTGAAAATACCATCTTTCTAGCAGTGAAATATGTATTCAAAGACTATCAGACTGGCAAAGATTTGGCTTTAGAACCGAAAATATAACCCGTATTGAGGTGTACTTCTCCCCCACACACCAGGAGAGGTGGTCTGGCTGTCATGGAAGCAGATCTTTTTTGTATGCTTGTGTGTTTGCATGTTTGTGGCAAGGTCGTGGGTGGCTGGTGGATGAAGCACATTTGTTGTTTTTCTGTATATTTACTTGTCTGGGCCAACAGATGGCTGGAAAAATGCTGCTTCCTCTGTATAAAAACTCTCAAGTCAGAAATTGCACCCAGCTTGCACAAATAACAAGATGTCAATTACAGCAGGACGGAGAGTAACTATCAAAAAAAAGTAAATATCTTTATGATGATAGTTACTTTTTGAAAGAGGCGCCACAGACCGTAGCCATACATGTGACCACAGATCTGCGCCGTGTGGTTCAGCTATTGCCTCCATCTAATTGTTGTTCCCAGAAAATTATGATACATACCTTAAATTACCACTCACACATGTGGTTTGTCTACAGCTGTAATTACTCAGTGGCAGGAAGATCGATGAATGTGGTTGTGGAAGACGTAAGAAAGTTGTAAAGCGATGGAATATGAATCACACGATCTGATGTCAAGGTGTGTGTGTAGCTATGATGTTTGAGGAAAGATTTTAGTTTAATTAGGCCGATGACTGTCTACAAAAATAAAAATATATAAATTCTACACCAGTCAGAATTATACCAAAAGATAGTTTTTCTAATAGTCCACATAAGCTTAAGTAACCTCACGGTGGGTCTTAACAATAATGGGCCAGTGAGACATCCTGTTGGCCAGCACTTCCTTTAAGCAGAGGCTTCATGTTGCTGTTTAAATAAGTGGGCTCATTTATTTTATGTGGCTGGTGTGTTTAATTTTGGGCTCTTCTGGATGTTGCTTTTGTTGGTTTTTCATGCTGGATTTATTTGACAGTTGGGAGGACGTATTGCGATCGCAGTATGACATCATGAGAGGACATAGTCTCTGTTTTTGTTAGTGTCATTCGGTCTCCTTGGAGCGAAAACAGAGGTTGTCATGGCTACATGCCCTTATTTTTTTGTGATGTCAACTGACCCTTG